>NC_140589.1:1236264894-1237464894 GCF_964204655.1 Triturus cristatus
CTGCGGAAATGTGCTCGGCAGAGAGGGGTGACGGCATGGCGTACGGGGCCTACAGACCTGCAGGGCAGCAGCGTCCGAGGGCCTGGCACCACCCGACCCCTTCCGCTCGGGGTCAGACCACTGGGGGGCATGAGCTGCCGGGCCGCTCGGCCTTCGCTCTGCTGGGTATTGTGAAGGGCCTCCCGCCAGGCAGCAGGCCCTCGAGTCGGACGGTCCATGCGGGGAGGAAGCTAATTTCTTGAAACAACAGCCGAGGCAGGCCAAGCAGTCCATCCCTAAACGGACCAAGAGTGCCCAATCGATCAGAGTACAGCTGGGGCATCCCCTCTGTAGGCCGCCCTGCGCGGGGGGGATGGCGACTTCACATCCCTGCCTGCTCCCGGGGCGAGCAGGCACGAAGGGAGGGCCCATCGATAGGTGCCAGGAGGCAGGCGCGCACCTGGGCCCCCGGGGGCCCCGGCGGGCAGATCCGGGCGCTGCCTTCCCTGTCTCACGGTCGCCGGACCTCACGGAGGTCTGACGCAGCAAACCCAGAGAAATAAGGACCATCGGGAAGGGACTGAGAGGCAGGTGCGTACCCGGGCCCCTGGGGGCCCGGCGGGCGGGCCCGGGCACTGCCTTCCCCGTCTCTGGATTGCCGGACCTCCCAGAGGTCTGACCCAGCAAACTCGGAGAAAAAGGACCACCAGGAAGGGGCTGAGAGGCAGGTGCGTATCCGGGCCCCTGGGGGCCCCGGCGGACAGGCCCGGGCGCTGCCTTCCCCATCTCGTGATCACCGGACATCACGGAGGTCTGACCCAGCAAACCTGGCGAAATACGGACCATCGGGAAGGGGCTGAGAGGCAGGAGCGTACCCAAGCCCCTGGGGGCCTCGGCGGGCAGGCCCCGGGTCTGCCTTCCCCCGTCTCGGGATCGCCAGACCTCATGGAGGTCTGACCCAGCAAACTCAGAGAAAAAGAACCATTGGGAAGGGGGCTGAGAGGCAGGTGTGCGAACCCGGGCCCCTGGGGGCCCTGCTTCAGGAGGGCCCGGGTGCTGCCTTCCCCTGTCTCTGGATCCACAGACCTCATGGGGCTCTGACCCAGAAAACTCAGAGAGAAAGGACCATCGGGAAGGGGCTGAGAGGCAGCAACATACCCAGGCCCCTGGGGGCCCCGGAGGGCGGGCCCCGGGTCTGCCTTCCCCTGTCTCGGGATCGCCGGACCTCACGGAGGTCTGACCCAGCAAACTCGGAGAAAAAGAACCATCGGGAAGGGGGCTGAGAGGCAGGTGTGCGTACCCGGGCCCTTGGGGACCTCGCTTCGGGCAGGCCCGGGTGCTGCCTTCCCCTGTCTCGGGATCCACGGACATCACAGGGCTCTGACCCAGAAAACTCAGAGAGAAAGGACCATCGGGAAGGGGCTGAGAGGCAGGAGCGTACCCGGGCCCCTGGGGGCCCCGAAGGGCGGGCCCCGGGTCTGCCTTCCCCGTCTCGGGATTGCCAGATCTCACAAGGTCTGACCCAGCAAACTCGGAGAAAAAAACCATCGGGAAGGGGGCTGAGAGGCAGGTGCGCATACCCGGGCCCTTGGGGGCCCTGCTTCGGGCGGGCCCCGGGTCTGCCTTCCCCCGTCTCGGGATCACCGGACCTCACGGAGGTCTGACCCAGCAAACTCAGAGAAAAAGAACCATCGGGAAGGGGGCTGAGAGGCACGTGTGCGTACCAGGGCCCCTGGGGGCCCCGCTTTGGGCGGGCCCGGGTGCTGCCTTCCCCTGTCTCAGGATCCACTGACCTCATGGGGCTCTGACCCAGAAATCTCAGAGAGAAAGGACCATCGGGAAGGGGCTGAGAGGCAGGAGCGTATCCGGGCCCCTGGGGGCCCGGGCAGGCGGGCCCCGGGTCTGCCTTCCCCTGTTTCAGAATCGCCGGAAGTCACGGAGGTCTGGCTGACCCTCTCCCTAGTAATCCAGAGGAAATTACCCCCCTTTCTTGTAACACGAGGTGACAGAGGGGACCCAAGGTGCGAATGTACCCGACCTCCTGGAGCCCTCGCTGGGATCCGGGAGGCAAATGGACACTCATCGAGACTTCCAGGCAAGCCCGGCCATCTGGTCACCCCATTGGAAAGCATTGCGCGTGACCAGATGGCCAAAGGGACATGCGCGACCAGATGGCCGAAGGGACGTGCGCGACCAGATGGCCGAGGGGACTGGCGCGACCAGATGGCCGAGGGGAATGGCGCGACCAAATGGCCGGGCTTGAAAGGCAAGCCATCTGGTCGCTCTGTGCCCCAACGAATGAGGGAGCAGGCACCAGGGCATGGGGGACCGGAGGCCCAGGGCCCCAGCTGGGCCCCAGCCATGGAGGTTGCGTGGGGAACCCGACGGGCCCTCCAACGCGGGGCCCGCAGAAAACCTTGACAAGCAGGGGAGGCCTGCACGGGATCGACAGACCCCAATGCCGGACCCCTGGACCCAGCCGGGGCTCCCAGGACCGCAGGCGCAGGGGAAGCCTCCCCGGGCCCTCCGGACCCCGTCCCGGGCACCCTGCCACGCGGCAGGACCCAGGACGGAGCCCGGGGTGGAGAGGCCACCCTCCCCGGGGCCCCCAGGGGCCCGGCCGGAGCTCCTGAACCCAGCCGAGTGAGAGGAGGCTCCCCGGCCACAACGGAAACCCATCCCGGGCCTTTGGGAGTGCTGCAGGCCGAGGGACGGGGCCCGGGGCTCCCAGGACCGCAGGTGCAGGGGAAGCCTCCCCGGGCCCTCCAGACCCCGTCCCGGGCACCCTACCATGCGGCAGGACCCAGGACGGAGCCCGGGGTGGGGAGGCCGCCCTCCCCGGGCCCTCAGGGGCCCGGCTGGAGCTCCTGAACCCTGCTGAGCGAGGGGAGGCTCCCCGGCCACAACGCAACCCCGTCCCGGGCCTTTGGGAGTGCTGCAGGCCGGGACACGGAGCCCGGGGCCAGAGCCACTGACCCGGGGCCCGACTGGGCCCCTGGACCCAGCCAGGTCTCCCAGGCCCGGAGGCGCAGGGGAAGCCTCCCCAGGCCCTCCGGACCCCGCCCCGGGCACCCTGCCACGCGGCAGGACCTGGGACGGACCCCGGGGCGGGGAGGCCGCCCTCCCCGGGGCCCTCAGGGGCCCAGCCGGAGCTCCTGAACCCAGCCAAGCGAGGGGAGGCTCCCCGGGCACAACGGAACCCCATCCCGGGCCTTTGGCAGTGCCGCAGGCCGGGGCATGGTGCACGGGGCCGGAGCCCCCGAACCGGGGCCCGGCCGGGCCCCTGGACCCAGCCGGGGCTCCCAGGACCGCAGACGCAGGGGAAGCCTTCCCTGGCCCTCCGGACCCCGTCCCTGGCACCCTGCCACACTGCAGGACGCAGGACGGAGCCCGAGGTGGGGAGGCTGCCCTCCGCGGGGCCCTCAGGGGCCCAGCTAGAGCTCCCGAACCCAGCCGAGCAAGGGGAGGCTCTCCGGCCACAACGCATCCCTGTGCCGGGCCTTTGGGAGTGCCGCAGGCCGGGGGACGGGGCCCAGGGCCGGAGCCCTGACCCGGGGCCCGGCCGGGCCCCTGGACCCAGCCAGGGCTCCCAGGACCGCAGGCGCAGGGAAAGCCTCCCCAGGCCCTCTGGACCCCGTCCCGGGCACCCTGTCACGCGGCAGGATCCAGGACGGAGCCCGCGGTGGGGAAGGCCGCCCTCCCCGGCCCTCAGGGGCCCGGCTGGAGCTCCTGAACCCTGCCGAGCGAGGGGAGGCTCCCCGGACACAACGGAACCCCGTCCCGTGCCTTTGGGAGTGCCCCATGCCGGGGAATGGGACCAGGGCCAGAGCCCCCGACCCGGGGCCTGACCGGGCCCCTGGACCAGCCGGGGCTCCCAGGCCCGGAGGCGCAGGGGAAGCCTCCCCGGGCCCTCTGGACCCCGTCCCGGGCACCCTGCCGCGCGGCAGGACCCGAACTCAGCCGAGCAAGGGGAGGCTCCCTGACCACAACGCATCCCTGTCCCGGGCCTTTCGGAGTGCCGCAGGCCGGGGGACAGGGCCCAGGGCCAGAGCCCCCGACCCGGGGCCCGACCGGGCCCCTGGACCCAGCCGGGGCTCCCAGGACCGCAGGCGCAGGGAAAGCCTCCCCGGGCCCTCTGGACCCAGTCCCGGGCACCCTGCCACGCGGCAGGATCCAGGACGGAGCCCGGGGTGGGGAGGCCGCCCTCAGGGGCCCGGCTGGAGCTCCTGAACCCTGCTGAGCGAGGGGAGGCTCCACGGACACAATGGAACCCTGTCCCGTGCCTTTGGGAGTGCCCCATGCCGGGGGACGGGGCCCAACTGGGCTCCTGGACCAGCCGGGGCTCCCAGGCCTGGAGGCGCAGGGGAAGCCTCCCTGGGCCCTCCGGACCCTGCCCCGGGCACCCTGCCCTGCGGCAGGACCCAGGACGGAGCCCGAGGCGGGGAGGCCGCCCTCCCAAGGGCCCCCAGGGGCCCAGCTGGAGCTCCTGAACCCAGACGAGCGAGGGGAGGCTCCCCGGGCACAACGGAACCCCGTCCCGGACCTTTGGCAGTGCCGTGGGCCGGGGGATGGGGCCTGTGGCCGGAGCCCCCGACCTGGGCCCCCCCGGGCCAGGACCCAGCCGGGGATCCCAGGCCCGGAGGCGCAGGGGAAGTCTCTCCGGGCCCTCCAGACCCTGCCCCGGGCACCCTGCCACGCGGCAGGATGCAAGACGCAGCCTGGAGCAGGGAGGCTGCCCTCCCCGGGGCCCTCAGGGGCCCGGCCGGAGCTCCTGAACCCAGACGGGCGAGGGGAGGCTCCCCGGGCACAACGGAACCCCGTCCCGGGCCTTTGGCAGTGCCGCAGGCCAGGAGACAGGGCACGGGGCCAGAGACCCCGACCTGGGGCCCGGCCGGGCCCCTGGACCCAGCCTGGGCTCCCAGGACCGCAGGCGAAGCCTCCCCGGGCCCTCCGGACCCCGTCCCGGGCACCCTGCCATGCGGCAGGACCCGGGACAGGAAAGCCGCTCTCCCCGGGGCCCTCAGGGGCCCGGCCGGAGCTCCTGAACCGTGCCGAGCGAGGGGAGGCTCCCCAGCCACAACGCATCCCCGTCCCGGGCCTTTGGGAGTGCCGCAGGCTGGGGGATGGGGCCCCTGGACCCAGCCGGGGCTCCCAGGCCCGGAGGCGCAGGGGAATCCTCCCCGGGCCCTCCGGACCCCACCCCGGGCACCCTGCCACACGGCAGGACCCAGGACGGAGTCCGGGGTGGGGAGGCCGCCCTCCCCGGGACCCTCAGGGGTCCAGCCGGAGCTCCTGAACCCAGCCGAGCGAGGGGAGGCTCCCCGGGCACAACGGAACCCCGTCATGGGCCTTTGGCAGTGCCGCAGGCCGGGGGATGGGGCACGGGGCCAGAGACCTCGACCTGGGGCCCGACCGGGCCCCTGGACCCAGCCAGGGCTCCCAGGACCGCAGGCGCAGGGGAAGCCTCCCCGGGCCCTCCGGACCCCATGCCTGGCACCCTGCCACACGGCAGGACAAGAAAGGAAGGAGCCCGGGGTGGGGAGGCTGCCCTCCCCGGGGCCCTCAGGGGCCCGGCCAGAGCTCCTGAACCCAGCCGAGCAAGGGGAGGCTCCCCGGACACAATGGAACTCCGTCCCGGGCCTTTGGGAGTTTGCCAGGAATGGGGCCCAGGGCCGGAGCCCCCGACCTGGGGCCCAGCCAGGCCCCTGGACCCAGCCGGGGCTCCCAGGACCGCAGGCGCAGGGGAAGCCTGCCCGGGCCCTCCAGTCCCCGTCCCGGGCACCCTGCAACGCGGCAGGACCTGAACCCAGCCGAGCGAGGGGAGGCTCCCCGGCCACAACGGAAACCCGTCCCGGGCCTTTGGGAGTGCCGCAGGCTGGGGGACGGGGCCCAGGGCGGGAGCCCCTAGACCCAGCCGGGGCTCCCAGGAGCGCAGGGGAAGCCCCCCCGGGCTCTCCGGACCCCGTCCCGGGCACCCTGCCACGCGGCAGGATCCAGGACGGAGCCCGAGGTGGGGCATCCTCCCCGGGCCGTCAGGGGCCCGGCTGGAGCTCCTGAACCCTGCCGAGCGAGGGGAGGCTCCCCTGCCACAACGGAACCCTGTCCCATGCCTTTGTGAGTGCCGCAGAATGGGGCCCGGGGCCGGAGCCCCCAACCCGGGGCCCGACCGGGCCCATGTACCCAGCCGGGGCTCCCAGGCCCGGAGGCACAGGGGAAGCCTCTCCGGGCCCTCTGGACCCCACCCCGGGCACCCTGCCATGTGGCAGGACCTGGGACGGAGCCCGGGGTGGGGAGGCCGCCCTCCCCGGGGCCCTCAGGGGCCTGGCCAGAGCTCCTGAACCCAGACAAGCGAGGGGAGGCTCCCCAGCCACAACGGAACCCTGTCCCGGACCTTTGGCAGTGCTGCAGGCCGGGGGATGGGGCCCGAGGCCAGAGCCCCCGACCCGGGGCCCGATCGGGCCCCTGGACCCAGCTGGGGCTCCCAGGCCCAGAGGCGCAGGGGAAGCCTCTCCGGGCCCTCCGGAACCCCGCCCCGGGCACCCTGCCACGCGTCAGGACGCAGGACGCAGCCCGGAGCGGGGAGGCTGCCCTCCCCGTGGCCCTCAGGGGCCCGGACGGAGCTCCTGAACCCAGCCAAGCGAGGGGAGGCTCCCCGGGCACAACGGAACCCCGTCCTGGGCCTTTAGCAGTCCTGCAGGCCGGGAGACGGGGCACGGGCCGGAGACTCCGACCCGGGGCCCGGCCAGGCCCCTGGACCCAGCCGGGGCACCCAGGACCGCAGGCGCAGGGGAAGCCTCCCTGGGCCCTCCAGACCCCGTCCCGGGCACCCTGCCACGTGGCAGGACGCAGGACGGAGCCCGGGGTGGGGAGGCCGCCCTCCCCGGGCCCTCAGGGGCCCAGCTGGAGCTCCTGAACCCAACCCTGCCAAGTGAGGGGAGGCTCCCCGGCCACATCGGAACGCCGTCCCGGACCTTTGGCAGTGCTGCAGGCCGGGGGATGGGGCCCGAGGCCAGAGCCCCCGACCCGGGGCCCGACTGGGCCCCTGGACCCAGCTGGGGCTCCCAGGCCCAGAGGCGCAGGGGAAGCCTCTCCGGGCCCTCCGGACCCCGCCCCGGGCACCCTGCCACGCGTCAGGACGCAGGATGCACCCCGGAGCAGGGAGGCTGCCCTCCCCGTGGCCCTCAGGGGCCCGGACGGAGCTCCTGAACCCAGCCAAGCGAGGGGAGGCTCCCCGGGCACAACGGAACCCCGTCCTGGGCCTTTAGCAGTCCCGCAGGCCGGGAGATGGGGCACGGGCCGGAGACTCCGACCCGGGGCCCGGCCAGGCCCCTGGACCCAGCCTGGGCACCTGTTCTGCTCGATTTTCCTGGCCTTCTTGTGTTAACAAGTGATTGGATGTGACTTCAGTCTCTTATCATTCAAGCCTAAGGGTTAGAGTAGTGAATGGAGCCTATTTACTAGGCACTTTGATATGATTCTGTGCTCTTCCCCATAGATCAGGGCTTGCATATATAGCCTAGGGGATAGATTCGTTAGTATTAGGGATAACCTGTCCTATAGTGAGGGTATTTCATGGAGCTGTGCTGAATTCAGGCCTGTTAGGCCTCAAACGGGAGAGACTCCATCTTTCTTTCTGCTTCGGCAGCTTGGGATGCTTCTAGGCCAAAAGCTATGTTTTAGTTATGAGGTGTTATTCGCTTGGAGAGAACCGGTTCAGGCCGGCCCTTATCGAAGGATTGTATTTTTCTTCATGCCGAAGACACTACATCAGGCCGGCCGGCTGGGAACGTGTCCTTGGTACGGGGAGGTACAAGAATTTGGTGGGCGGCAGGTTACGGGCCGGAATTTTCCATGAGGAAATGCACCTCTATATTAGTGAAAGTCTGAGGCAGTTACATGTTCAGTCCGTAGGCGGCATCTGGCCGTTAGCAGTAAAGCTACTACTTATTCCAGGGAAGACAGACGCCATCTTGAAGGCGGAGAAGAACCGAGAGACAGATGCTTTCCTAGCAGAATAGCCAGAGAGGAGAGAGTAGCCGATAAGGAAGAGGTCCCAGTGACTCGAAGAAGGGTGACTCCCGGCGAGCCGAGATACAGACGAGAAGGGAACCTAGATGACCACTGAGTGCAGGCTACATACTACTAAGGTGATGTCGACCCTTTCTTATTAGAGTGTACAACTTAATCTTTCACTTTTCTTTGCAGGTTATGTGTTATATCGTAATGTTATGTGATTATGTATGTAATGAGTAATAAAATATCCAGTTTGTAGTGAACCAACATGTGCTGCGTGTTCTTGTATAAGAGGGTAGCCTATTCTTCTAGTCAGCTGCGGCTATATGAACAGATGTTAACCCTGATCAGGTAAGTGGTAACTGAATAAGGGAAAGAGGAGCCCCTCGAACCTGAGAACAGGCTGTACTCAAACTGACAATCCTTGTGTGATCTGATGAATAGTGAGCCCTTTTTGTATGTTATGGTAACCATAGGATGAACTGCCGTATGAGACTGCCATCTGGGTAGAGAGGTCTGGATTCGTAGGGGATCGCGAGGCCGCCGATTGTGCTGATACTGTCGTCTGGGCAGAGAGGTCTGGGTTCGTATGGGACCGCGAGGCCGCCACTTGTGATACTGTCGTATGGGCAGAGAGGTCTGGGTTCGTATGGGACCGCGAGGCCGCCACTTGTGCTGATACTGTCGTCTGGGCAGAGAGGTCTGGGTTCGTATGGGACCGCGAGGCCGCCACTTGTGATACTGTCGTTTGGGCAGAGAGGTCTGGATTCGTAGGGGATCGCGAGGCCGCCGATTGTGCTGATACTGTCGTCTGGGCAGAGAGGTCTGGGTTCGTATGGGACCGCGAGGCCGCCACTTGTGATACTGTCGTTTGGGCAGAGAGGTCTGGATTCGTAGGGGATCGCGAGGCCGCCGATTGTGCTGATACTGTCGTCTGGGCAGAGAGGTCTGGGTTCGTATGGGACCGCGAGGCCGCCACTTGTGCTGATACTGTCGTCTGGGCAGAGAGGTCTGGGTTCGTATGGGACCGCGAGGCCGCCACTTGTGATACTGTCGTATGGGCAGAGAGGTCTGGATTCGTAGGGGATCGCGAGGCCGCCGATTGTGAGATCTTGGTATACATAGTAGGAATCCCCTGTCCTTAGGTGATAGATATATGTGGTTGTAGGATTGTAAATAGGTTCTAGGGAGGGGGTAACGTTCTGGCTGGGTTAGTGAGGCCCTGATGAGTGGGTTCTATCTGATCCGAAAACCCAAGCAGAACATTTGGCGTCACGAACCGTTTACGAAACCTGTGTGCGTTGTGGTTGTATCGTGTTTGCTTCTGGTGCGTGTGTGGTTTCGTTTGTATATTATTTTTACATAACTGTGAGTGTAGTTTTCTTTTTTCTTTTTCTGTTTTTCTTTATTTTCAACCATGTGTTCTAGAAAGTCGAAATCTACTTTTAAGTTGCCCGTTGATATTCCCGGCTGGGATTCAACGCCTTATGAGGCCTTAGCCCGTGAGTGGGCTGATTCTACTGGTTTGAGTGAGAATTGGAATTCTTTTTTGGAACTGGCGGAGCCGGCTGATGTGATCGCTTGTTTACAGAAGGCGCCGATATCTAAGGGGGATGAACTTCCCGTTTTGGGGCGCAGAGGTTGGATTGTTCTGTCTGCGTACAGGATCCTGCATGAGAGGTTGTTGAAGTTACAGAATGTGCATAAGGATGTGGAAGCGAATTTTGTTGAGATTCAGAATGCTCATACTTTGTTGCGGCGTCAAAATAAGTTGCTTGCCGACAAACTTGATACATACCAAACTATTGCCGAGAGGGCGGCTGTGCGAATTGCTCGTTATAAATACAAAAATCGGCGTGGTCGAGTTTCGAAGCGAAAGGTGCGTCTGGTCGTGGCGAAAGCCGGACTGGATTGGAATCCTGATGAATGGGATGGTAATATCTGGAACTCCAGTGATTCTCCTTCCTCGGGTGAGGAGTCTGCCAAGCGCGAGTCCTCTCGCTCCGGCCGTGATTGTAAGTCTGCTTCTTGCGCCTCTGATGGTGCACCCCGTGATTGCGCTCGTCCTTCGAGCGGGGTCGATGCTTCTTCCACTGATTGTACTGGTCGAGCTCCTTTTTTTCCTTGTCCCGCGGTCTCGGTGCATCCGGTTTTTTCGGCGGAAGTTGCAGCAGGCTCCCGGTGCTCCGAATGGTATTGCTTTAGACTCTTTGGAGGATTTTACTCAACAAGAAATTAGTGATATTTTACAAAGATTTCGGCAGCGAGCTGGTGAGTCCTTACTCACATGGATGTTGCGCCTTTATGAACTGGGCGCTGCTGGCATTATGTTGGATGCTGGCGATTGTTTGAAGTTTTGTTCCTTGAGTTCGGATTCTACTGTACAGGATCATTTTCGTAACTTTAATGTTGGTGGTCAAATTTCTTTGCTTCAATTGGCGACTGAGGGTTGTAATCAAAAATATCCTACTGAATCTGATTGGCCTGTGAATGACAAACCGTGGTATACTTTGCGCGATGCTACGCAACGTCTCAAAGAGGAGGTGATGAAAACGGCAATTTTTCTGAATACTGCTGACAGGTTGCTTGAGGGTTTCTTGACATCTTCTGTGCGGAATCGTATTATTCGTTCTTCTCCTGTTGCTTATAAGCAGGTTATGATGACTTTATTGATTAATCAGACTGGTAACATGTTATCTGTGGTGCTTGAATCGGTACGCCAACTCGGTGAGTTGGGTGAGTGGTTTAAACCTGAACGGCAATCCCGGCCTGACACTCGTACTCCTGGTGACAATAAACTTACTAGACGTGATATGTTTCTTGGTCTTCTGGCCGATGGTGTGCGGAAAGAGGACATTGATGGTGAGACTACTTCTCGTTTGTGGGAAATGTTTCGCAAACGTGGCTTGGATCGGAAGGAGGGTGCCCGGCGTGTTCGGACGACTGAGTGTGATCGTGGTTTTTCTGACGGTAGCGGTGATGACGACCGCCGTGGGCGCTCTGATCGTCGTGATGATCGAAGTTATGTGCGTGACTTGTCCCCCCGTCGTGAGAGGGACAGGGAGAGAGAGGGGGAAAGAGAGAGGGGGAGAGATGATTATGTTAATAGCAGACGCAGAGATGATAGGGATCAATCCCCTGAGTTGAGAAGGAGAGAGGATCGACACACATTGGCCGATCGAAACCCGCAGTACAATGCAGGGAACAGTAATCCATTTCGTAATGGAGATGGATATGAACAGGAGGTATCGATACCTAGGAAACGTGAGAGTCTTTATCCTGATTTATCCTGGTACACAGAACGCAGTAAAGATGACTAGGAAATAGGTCAAGCTCCAGTACACAGATGGGCTCACAGAGATAATAGACCCTATGTAGATATTGATATTTATTGGAGACATCGTAATGTCCAAAGGGCCCGAGCATTGGTAGATACAGGAGCGGAGGCCACTCTTATTCATGGAAAATCAAAGAAGTTTAAAGGTCAGCCTTTTACAATTACCGGATTAGGCGGAAAGGAAACTCCCGCAGTTCAAACCTTACTTGAAATGAGAATAGGTAGAATTCCTAGAAAAGAATACTCTGTATTAGTGGTGCCACTCTTAGAATTCATAATTGGAATTGATATTTTGAAAGGAATGACTTTGCACTTAGATGATGGATGTTACCAATTTGGAACTAGGCATTATATATCGTCCAGGCCTGTACGGGTTGGTCGTTTAAGAATGCCCCCCATAAAAGTTCCCCAGGCGACAAAAGTGGTTCGTCAGAAGCAGTATCGTATTCCGGGTGGTCATGAAGAGATTAGTACCACTATTCAGGAGTTGGTGGATGCAGGTGTTATCACCCCAGTTACTTCTGCTTGGAATAATCCTGTTTGGCCTGTACGTAAGAGTGATAATTCTTGGCGCATGACTGTTGATTATCGAGAATTGAATAGACACACACCCTCTTTGACTGTTGCAGTACCGGATGTTATTACCCTAATTGAAAGAATCCAAAAACATCCAGGTACATGGTATGCGTCCATTGATATTGCTAATGCTTTCTTTTCGATTCCGATTGCCCCTGAGTGTCAGGAACAGTTCAGTTTTACGTGGAATGGGCGTCAGATGACGTTTAGAAGTCTTCCTCAGGGCTATGTACATAGTCCTACGATATGTCACCGGCTGGTGGCAGAGCATCTGGCTGAGGTACCAGTTCATCCACAAATTCAGATATGTCACTATATTGATGATATTTTGATCCAAGGCGAATCACGAGAGGAAGTTCAGACCCAATTGGATAGAGTCATTGAGTGTCTGCGCGAGAAAGGTTGGGAAATCAACCCGGATAAATTACAAGGTCCGCCCCAAGCTGTAAAATTTTTGGGTATTAATTGGCATGAAGGGCACCGAGAAGTGATCCCTCAGGTTAAACAGAAAATTCTTGATTTCGCAGTTCCGTGAAATAGGAAAGAAGCCCAAAGCTTCATTGGTTTGTTTGGATTTTGGCGCCAGCATATTCCTCATTTGAGTCAAATATTGGCCTCTTTGTACCGTGTCACTCGTAAAAAGAATGCATTTGAATGGGATAAACCACAGCAAGATGCGTTCAGTCTGGCAAAAGAAGCAATTCAGCATGCTCTGGATTTATGGCCTGTATGTGATGGTGATGTGGATTTGAATGTGTCTGTACAAGGCCTTTATGCGAATTGGAGTTTGTGGCAGAAACAAGGCAAGAGTAGAGTACCGTTAGGTTTCTGGACCAAAAAGTTACCTGATGCTGGTGAGCGTTATACACCTTTTGAGAAACAGCTACTTGCATGTTATTGGGCTCTGGTGGATACCGAGCAGTTGACTTTGGGACATGATATAGTTTTGCGACCTGAAATTCCTATCATGCAGTGGGTTATGAGTTCGCCGAAAACTCACCGAATTGGACACGCTCAAGAGGCGAGTGTGATTAAATGGAAATGGTATATACAAGATAGGGCACGTGTGGGACAAAAAGGAGTTGCATCTTTGCATGAGCAGGTGGCGCGGGCGCCATCGACTGAGACTGAGAGTGAATGTTTCGTACCTTTAGTACAGGAATCTCCTGTTAAGTGGGGTAAACCTTTTGATGATTTGTCCGCAGAGGACAGAAACCATGTCTGGTTTACGGATGGTTCAGCAAGGTTCATGGGGACGAAACGGCATTGGAAGGCAGTGTCCTATAATCCGATCACACAAAAATTGCTGAGTACAACTGGTGAGGGTAAGAGCAGTCAATTTGCTGAACTCTATGCTGTTTATCAAGTTCTGAAACAAGAGTTACCTGGCATATGTCATATTTTTACCGATTCTTGGTCTACTGCCAATGGACTGGCAGTTTGGTTACCGACTTGGTATTCCCATAGTTGGAAAATCCATTCCAAGGAATTGTGGGGAAAAGAATTATGGCAGGAGATTTGGGAAATGCTCCCACAGAGTACTGTTACAATCTTCCATGTGGATGCTCATACCCCGATAGACTCTCTTGACAAATTCTTTCATAATATTGCAGATGAGAAATCTAAAATTGCTGAGGCAGTGGTGGACACGCAAGATTCTGATATTGCGGGATTGGCGAAATGGGCACACCAGAAAGCAGGACACTTTGGAGAGAAAGCCACTAGCAGGTGGGCTGCTGATCGAGGAATTTATATTCCCCTAGATTTAATTAAAAATGTTATTTTACATTGTCCCATTTGTCAGCATATCAGGCAGCGCAAAGTGCCCCAAATTGTTAAAGGTCATTTACATCGCGGGAAAGTGCCCGCTCAAATTTGGCAGATTGATTACATCGGTCCACTTCCCATGAGTAGGAATTGTCAATATGTTTGCACTATTGTCGATACATACAGTGGCCTGTTGGTAGCCCTTCCCTGTAAGCAAGCTACCCAATTGAATACCATTAAAACATTGGAATTGATTATGATGTATTATGGTGTGCCATTCCAAATTCAATCTGATAATGCATCCCATTTTCGTGGAAGATTGGTACAGGAATTCTGTGTGGAAAACAATATTGACTGGGTATTTCATATCCCATACTATCCGCAGGCCTCGGGTCTTGTGGAGAGATTTAATGGTCTGCTGAAGGAGCAGCTGCGTAAATTGACAGATGACAAATATAAGAATTGGCGAGACTTTTTGCCCCAAGCGCTATTAATTTTGAATAATCGTCCTTTTCTAAATGCTGAATCTCCACTTATGCGTTTGTTCCCTCCGAATGTTAATGCTCAGCCAAATGAAATCAGAGAGACTGTGATGTACTGGGAAATTACTCCCGGAGCTATGGCTCCATGTAGAGCGACCCCAGGGTCGGCAGGTTTAGACTTGCATGCCATGGATGACACCGTTATAAAAGGTAAAGATCGGGTCATCATCGCGACCGGTGTTGGTGTTCATATACCACCCGGGAATTTTGGATTAATCGCCCCTAGATCGGGGCTGGCTGTAAAAGGCATTCAGGTACTTGGAGGGGTCATTGACTGTGATTATCAGGGAGAGATTAAGGTGCTCCTGCTGAATAGCAGTGAGGCTGACTTGCTGATCCATCGAACTGACCGAGTGGCTCAATTACTCATAATGCCTGTCTTCAGTGGTGGGATGGTAAAAGGCACTGCCCCAACTTTGCTAACTGTACGAGGCCAGAAAGGTTTTGGCTCCACAGATAACCCTGGGGCCAGGGTTTGGGTGCAGTCGCCTAAGAATCCCCCTGAACAAGCAGAGGTCATAGCCACCGGTCATGACAACACCATTTTAGTTATGAGACCAGGGAAAGATAGCTGGGAAGCGGTCCCGGCTGACAAATGTTACTTACGAGAATGATTAATGCCTGTATTTGATTCTCTTTCAGATCATTCTTTGGACTGTTGCTGCAGGATGTGTCGTCGTCGGACTATTTTCGGGTTGGTTCAACGAGAGAGGAGGAATCCCGTCAACCCGGGATGAGCTACGCACCCGAGTGTCGCGTTCCCTCGCTGCGTGGGATTCGTCATCGAACTTTTGGACATTACTGGCGAAAAGGGTGACCGATGCCCCTCACTTTTGTTTGACGCCGATGAGATCTGTACACGACATCTTAGCGACCTGTCTGGTTGCTGTCCCTGCTTCGCTGGAAACTTTGACTAATATTTTTAACATTTCAAAGGCTCGCCCCAATGTTCTTCTGGGCGATTTTGCCACCCATGCGTATTGCCCCTTATGTACTGAACTACCAGACCAGATACCCCCCGTCCAGTCCCAAATAGTTACCTATAATATCACACAAGGAGATATGTGTTTTTTCCTTACGTGTAATCCTAGTGCAATTTCTGAATGTCTGCGTCTAAAATTGAAAGGTGCTACTTCCTTCACCCTTCATGAGCGAACTTTGTGCTTTCAAAGGACACCGAAAACATGTGCTTCGGTCCAGAACAATATGACTTGCAAGAGTTTGGTAGTTACCCCTAGTCATTATCGCACGATGTTACTACCTGCCGGATGGCTTTTCTCATGTGGTAATACTTCCTGGCCATATGTTCCCGCAAATATTTCTGGTGGCCCTTGTGCCATTACGAGACTCAGTTTACTGATGTTCTCGTCACATCCGAATGCCAATTCTCGTGTGATTCGAGATACAGTGAGATTACAGGAGGATTGTGACTCATCTTTGCATTTATATTCTAAGTCCGAATATCTTAGCCTGGCTGTTTCAATTATTGGTGTTCCTGCTTTGGCAGTTTATAATGCCAAATCTATTGAGAAAATGGCCTGCTGGATGGTGAAATCCATTAATAATACTTCTACAGTCCTGTCGGACATGCTATTAGATGCCCAGGGTGAACGAAGGGCTATCTTGCAAAATCGAGCGGCCATTGATTATCTTTTGCTTAAACATGGACACGATTGTTCCGATTTTGAGGGTCTTTGTTGTTTTAACTTGTCTGATCATACACAATCCATTCGAGCTCACATTAACAAGCTACATGACTTGACAGAAGAAGTAAGAAAACACATTGATCAGGGCTGGTTTGACTGGCTCTTTAATTGGTTACCTGATTTGCATTTCTTACGTCAAATATTAGGAGGTATTCTGATTACTATCGCCATTTTGATTTCCATCTGTTGCTTTATTCAGTGTGTTCCTTCACTACTTCAATTCTGCACACCTGGTACTCGACATAGATCAGTTAGTTTTGTTTCATATTATTCTTCCACAGATGTTAGTTCCATTTAATGAATGTATAATAGACTGAAGTCAAGGGTGAAATGTTCTGCTCGATTTTCCTGGCCTTCTTGTGTTAACAAGTGATTGGATGTGACTTCAGTCTCTTATCATTCAAGCCTAAGGGTTAGAGTAGTGAATGGAGCCTATTTACTAGGCACTTTGATATGATTCTGTGCTCTTCCCCATAGATCAGGGCTTGCATATATAGCCTAGGGGATAGATTCGTTAGTATTAGGGATAACCTGTCCTATAGTGAGGGTATTTCATGGAGCTGTGCTGAATTCAGGCCTGTTAGGCCTCAAACGGGAGAGACTCCATCTTTCTTTCTGCTTCGGCAGCTTGGGATGCTTCTAGGCCAAAAGCTATGTTTTAGTTATGAGGTGTTATTCGCTTGGAGAGAACCGGTTCAGGCCGGCCCTTATCGAAGGATTGTATTTTTCTTCATGCCGAAGACACTACATCAGGCCGGCCGGCTTGGAACGTGTCCTTGGTACGGGGAGGTACAAGAATTTGGTGGGCGGCAGGTTACGGGCCGGAATTTTCCATGAGGAAATGCACCTCTATATTAGTGAAAGTCTGAGGCAGTTACATGTTCAGTCCGTAGGCGGCATCTGGCCGTTAGCAGTAAAGCTACTACTTATTCCAGGGAAGACAGACGCCATCTTGAAGGCGGAGAAGAACCGAGAGACAGATGCTTTCCTAGCAGAATAGCCAGAGAGGAGAGAGTAGCCGATAAGGAAGAGGTCCCAGTGACTCGAAGAAGGGTGACTCCCGGCGAGCCGAGATACAGACGAGAAGGGAACCTAGATGACCACTGAGTGCAGGCTACATACTACTAAGGTGATGTCGACCCTTTCTTATTAGAGTGTACAACTTAATCTTTCACTTTTCTTTGCAGGTTATGTGTTATATCGTAATGTTATGTGATTATGTATGTAATGAGTAATAAAATATCCAGTTTGTAGTGAACCAACATGTGCTGCGTGTTCTTGTATAAGAGGGTAGCCTATTCTTCTAGTCAGCTGCGGCTATATGAACAGATGTTAACCCTGATCAGGTAAGTGGTAACTGAATAAGGGAAAGAGGAGCCCCTCGAACCTGAGAACAGGCTGTACTCAAACTGACAATCCTTGTGTGATCTGATGAATAGTGAGCCCTTTTTGTATGTTATGGTAACCATAGGATGAACTGCCGTATGAGACTGCCATCTGGGTAGAGAGGTCTGGATTCGTAGGGGATCGCGAGGCCGCCGATTGTGCTGATACTGTCGTCTGGGCAGAGAGGTCTGGGTTCGTATGGGACCGCGAGGCCGCCACTTGTGATACTGTCGTATGGGCAGAGAGGTCTGGGTTCGTATGGGACCGCGAGGCCGCCACTTGTGCTGATACTGTCGTCTGGGCAGAGAGGTCTGGGTTCGTATGGGACCGCGAGGCCGCCACTTGTGATACTGTCGTTTGGGCAGAGAGGTCTGGATTCGTAGGGGATCGCGAGGCCGCCGATTGTGCTGATACTGTCGTCTGGGCAGAGAGGTCTGGGTTCGTATGGGACCGCGAGGCCGCCACTTGTGATACTGTCGTATGGGCAGAGAGGTCTGGGTTCGTATGGGACCGCGAGGCCGCCACTTGTGCTGATACTGTCGTCTGGGCAGAGAGGTCTGGGTTCGTATGGGACCGCGAGGCCGCAATCTTGTGATACTGTCGTTTGGGCAGAGAGGTCTGGATTCGTAGGGGATCGCGAGGCCGCCGATTGTGCTGATACTGTCGTCTGGGCAGAGAGGTCTGGGTTCGTATGGGACCGCGAGGCCGCCACTTGTGCTGATACTGTCGTCTGGGCAGAGAGGTCTGGGTTCGTATGGGACCGCGAGGCCGCCACTTGTGATACTGTCGTATGGGCAGAGAGGTCTGGATTCGTAGGGGATCGCGAGGCCGCCGATTGTGAGATCTTGGTCTACATAGTAGGAATCCCCTGTCCTTAGGTGATAGATATATGTGGTTGTAGGATTGTAAATAGGTTCTAGGGAGGGGGTAACGTTCTGGCTGGGTTAGTGAGGCCCTGATGAGTGCGTTCTATCTGATCCGAAAACCCAAGCAGAACAGCACCCAGGACCGCAGGCGCAGGGGAAGCCTCCCCGGGCCCTCCAGACCCCGTCCCGGGCACCCTGCCACGTGGCAGGACGCAGGACGGAGCCCGGGGTGGGGAGGCCGCCCTCCCCGGGCCCTCAGGGGCCCGGCTGGAGCTCCTGAACCCTGCCAAGTGAGGGGAGGCTCCCCAGCCACATCGGAACCCCGTCCCGGGCCTTTGGGAGTGCCGCAGACAGGGGGACGGGGGCCCGGGCCGGAGCCACCCCATGACCCGGGGCCCAGCCAGGCCCCTGGACCCAGCCGGGTGAGGTAACTCGTGCACTCTGGTGCCCTAGTGTGTGTTGGCCCTCGAATTACTTACCTTGTAAGTGGCTTGCTTGTAGACTTCCTCGAAGTACCCTAAAACTTTAAAAATCAAACCGCGACTTGTTCCATTATAATCAATAGGGAACCCGCGGCTGTATTCACACACTGCATGCGTCTCCCATGGGTCTGTTACTTACCTGCTTTCACTGCAGTAGTGAAGCCCCAGCGATTCTACAGGCCCTAGGCCTTGTGATTCTGCAAGTCGACTTTCCTAAACCTCTTTTTTAGTATATGGTCTGGTACGCCCCTAGGGCCCCAGCCATATTTGTGCTTAACTTATTGTGAAACGTTGATATTTGAATGTGTTCCTGACTTCTAATCTCATAAAGAGATTAGCAGAGTGTGTCTAGAAATAAATACATATATATTTGATATATATACCTGTGTGGTGTCCTTTTATTTGGTAATTCAAGAGGTTATAAGGTAAAACAAGCTGCTGTACATTCCTCTGAGACTTAGCCTGAAGGCTGCTCTCCACAGCTACCACTAGGATAGCTTTCTTTAAAAGGTTGCCTTAAACCTATCTACCATAAGAGTCAAATTGTTCTGGTGCAAGGTGGCCACTATAACTAGTGACCAGCATATGCCAGGCGAACTTCTCACAGCAATGATCTAGAATCATCAGCTTGGGCTGAAGTGGAGCTCAGGACACATGCAGATATGTTAGGGATCCCTGCTCATGTCTTTGCTGTGACTAGGTGACAGAAAATGTCTAACAGTGGACAGGCTCTGGATTCTGGAATAATGCACCAGGTGCCTCCCAAGAGGAGGAGCAGTAGGGTTAAGGCAGAGCCTTCCCACCTGACTCAGAATGCAGATCAGACTCCTCAGGGAGATGATCTTGAGCCTGAAGAAGGAACTGTCCCAGAGGAGCTTGAACCTGACCAGGTTGAGTTCTTGGGGACGGGGGGCCCTTCCAGGTCTGATCTGAGCCAGGATCAGAAAACCTGCCCCTCTCTTGAACCCCTCAGAAAGCCAGCTTCTGATGAGGCTGCTGGAAAAGCTAGTGGCACCCATAAAATACATTGGGACGATGGACTCCTTTACTCAGAGAGTAGAGACCCCAAGCCTGGTTTATCCAGGAGGTTGGTTATACCTCTGAAGTGAAGGGGCTTCCAATTGACACTAGCCCATGATATTCCCCTAGCAGGACACCTGGGCCAGAACAAGACTTGGGACAGATTTGTCCCTCATTTTCACTGGCCCCACATGTCTGAAGACACTAAGGAGTTTTGTCGCTCCTGTGTGACCTGCCAAGCCAGTGGCAAGGCAGATGGAACCACGAAGGCCCCACTGATACCACTACCTGTGGTAGGGGTTCCCTTTCAGAGGGTTGGGATTGACATTGTTGGTCCCATGGATCCTCAGACAGCATCTGGGCACAGGTTTATACTGGTGGTGGTGGACCATGCCACCAGGTACCCAGAAGCAATTCCCCTAAGGACCACTACAGCACCTGTGGTGGCAAGAGCTCTCTTGGACCTATTCTCAAGAGTAGGCTTTCCTAAGGAGGTAGTATCTGACAGGGTGCAAACTTCATGTCTAGTTACTTGACTGCTATGTGGAAGGAGTGTGGAGTGAACTACAAGTTCACCACACCCTATCACCTACTATGCAATGGTTTGGTTGAAAGATTCAACAAAACCTTAAAGGGTATGATCAAAGGTCTCCCAAGGAAGCTTAGGCGCAGATGGGACATCCTTTTGCCCTGCCTTTTGTTTGCCTACAGCAAGGTGCCACAAAAGGGGGTTGGTTACAGCCCTTTTGAACTTTTGTTTGGCCATCCTGTTAGGGGTCCTTTGTGTCTGGTGAAGGAGGGATGGGAGTTACCTCTCAAACCCACTAAACAGGATGTAGTGGACTATGTTCTTGGTCTCCACTCCAGGATGGATGAGTATATGAAAAAGGCAACCAAAAACCTTGAGGCTAGTCAGGAATTACAAAAAGCCTGGCATGACCAAAAGGCTGTACTTACTGCTTACCAGCCAGGACAAAAAGTGTGGGTGTTGAGGCCTGTGGCCCCAGCAGCCCTCCAGGACAAATGGAGTGCCCCCATACAATTGTTGAACAGAAAGGAGAGGTCACCTACTTGTGTAGACCTTGAAACCCCTAGGAGTCCCCACAGGGTACTTCATGTCAACAGACTAAAACCATATGTTGACAGGGCAGACATGGGCTTGCTCATGGCTACTAATGAAGGACAGGAGGAAGAGAGTGACCCACTCCCTGACCTGCTTTCTCAGATCCCAGATGATGGGTCAGTTGATGGTGTAGCCTTGGCAGGCAGCCTCACTGCCCAGCAGCACACTGACTGCAGAAAGCTTCTCGGCTAGCACAGACATATGTTTTCTCTGACTACAAGTCAGACCACCTGGTGCACTCATGAAGTGGACACTGGGGACAGTCTGCCTGTGAAGAATAAGATCTACAGGCAACCTGGCCATGTCAGGGACTGTATAAGGACATAAGTCCAGAGGATGTTGAATTTGGGAGTTATTGAACCCTCAGATAACCCTTGGGCTAGTCCAGTAGTCCAGATACCTAAACCTCACACCAAAGATGGCAAGAGAGAGATGAGGTTTTGTGTGGATTACAGGGGTCTCAATGCAGTCACTATGATTGATGCCCATCCCATCCCCAGGGCAGATGAGCTAATAGATACTTTGGCCTCAGACAAATTTCTAAGCACATTTGACTGGACAGCTGGCTACTGGCAGATCAGACTAGCTGATAATGCAAAGGCAAAGACAGCATTTTCTACCCCTAGCGGGCACTATCAATTTGTGGTAATGCCCTTTGGTTCGAAGAATGCCACTTTCCAAAGGTTGGTGAATCAAGTCCTTACAGGCCTGGAAGACTATAGTGCAGCATATCTAGATGATACTGCTGTCTTTAGGTCCACCTGGAAGTATCACCTGGTCCACCTGAGGAATATTTTGGAAGCCCTGCAAAAAGCAGGCCTAACTATCAAGGCTACTAAGTGCCAGGTAGGGCAGAGTCAGGTTTTATACCTGGGCCACCTTGTAGGTGGAGGCCAGGTTCAACCATTGCAGAGCAAAATCCAGACCATACTGGACTGGGTTGCTCCCACTACCCAGACTCAGGTGAGAGCCCTCTTAGGCCTGACTGGGTACTATAGAAGATTTGTCAAAGGGTATGGATCTATAGTGACACCCCTGAATGACTTAACCTCTAAGAAAATGCCCAAAAGGGTTCAGTGGACAGTTAGCTGTCAAAAGGCATTTGATGACCTGAAGCAGGCCATGTGCACTGCTCCCATTCTGCAAAGTCCTGACTACTCCAAAAGGTTCATTGTCCAAATAGATGCATCTGAGTTGGGGGTAGGGGCTGTACTGTCACAATTGAATGATGACGGTCAGGATCAACCAGTGGCTTTCATAAGCAGAAGGTTGACCCCCCAGAGAGAAATGTTGGTCAGCTATTGAGAGGGAGGCATTTGCTGTGGTTTGGGCTCTGAAGAAGTTGAGGCCACACTTGTTTGGTACTCACTTCATTGTTCAGATAGACCATAAGCCCCTCTTATGACTAAAACAGATGAAGGGTGAAAACCCCAAACTTCTCAGGTGGTCCATTTCCCTACAGGGGATGGACTATACAGTGGATCATAGACCTGGGAGTAACCATGCCAATGCAGATGGACTCTCCATATATCTCCACTTAGAACATGAAGACTCAACTGGTCAAGGTTAGTTTCATGTCCCTGCGTTAGGGGGGGGGGGTTGTGTAGGAGAGTAGGATCTGCTTCACATGTATGCCCCCACTTTTTGCTGGTGTTTCACTGTTTTTCGACTTTAGTCTGGCTGGGACCCTACTATTCAGGGCCCCAGCCTAGCAGCTTCCTCTTTAAAATGATTCCATGTACTTTAGATACATTACGGATTGGATCTGAGGTGCCCTTATTAGCCCCTAGTTTATGGTATACTATGTGTACCCAGGGCATTGGTACCCCAGAGGCCTACCAGGGGCTGATGCATGTATTATGCCACCCCTGGAAAGCCACCCAAAATGACACCACAGGTCTGCAACTGCAGCCTGGGTAAGGGGGTGCATGCACCCCTTACTGTGATATAGGTTACCTATATCACTACATATACACATATATAAACCTATAAATCACTCCTATGGCAGGCCTTATCAATCCTGAAGGCAGAGTGCTTGGTTCTTATGTGAGAGGGTGCCCCTTCATGAGCAGAGCCCGTCTGCAGCGTTCAGAGACCCTTCTCTGATGCTGTTTGTAGTGCAGCCTTACCAAATACTCTTAAGTGCATTATAACTAGGGCTCCCGGTTTTATGGTATTTATTTTTTTGTCATTTCCGTCTGTATTTATCCATATTTATTTTTTGTCAACTTTATCTGTATTTATCCATATTTATTATGGGTTTTGTGAAAAAAGTAAAGATGAAACTGGTAAATTTCCACATTTATTTAACCAAAAAATATGCAGTCATGCTTGAATGCCTGCCAGTTTTCAGTGATATAAACACCCGCAGAAGATAACTCAATGCACTTATATGAAAATATGCACATTTCAGTATCAGCCTTGTGCATAGCTACTGCTGTTTAAGCCTCTTTACAAAAATTCCTTTCTTTTTTAACCCCCCTTACCTATCAATGCACACACTTATTGGCCTGGCAGTCATGGCAAAGTGTATTTAGAGTCACTCAAAAAGCACACAATTTCCGTTTTTATCCATATTTAAAAATAAAAACAGACAAGAAAATAAATGGTTTTCTGTCTGTATTTATCTGTAAAAATCAGTAAAAACGGAAAACAGGGAGCCTTAATTATAACCAAACAGTAAATGCTAACTTTGGACTGGCTGCACGGAAACATGTCGTGCTTGGTGTCAAATATCTTGGAATCATACCCCCAAACCAGTAACTGGTGTGGGAGTATGATTCCACCCTTTTAGAGGAAGAGATATGACAGTACTGGTCTAGAGCGCTGGCATCACAAAATGGATGCTGCAGCCACAGACACAAGTCTGGCCTCCTGCTGCAGACCGAAACTCCGCCAGGGGAGGCCCGGACAATATGTTTCGTGTCACAGGGAGGTGTAACCACCTCCCAGACAGGCTTATGTGTATTGGGGTAGGGTGGGAGCTCTCTCTGAGTGCTTTGAAGTCCTGCACGGGGGCACATTTGGTGTCCCTGTGCATAGTCCAGCTCAAACCAGTTCAGGGGCTTCCAGCCCCTGCTCTGGCGTGAAACTGGACAAAGGAAATGGGTGCGACCACCCCTCTTTCCAAACCCTCCCATAGGTTGGTCCCCAGAGCTAGCCCCATCCCTTCCTTAGGCATAAGTAAGGAACCTCTGCAACCAGAACTTTAGGTATCCCTGGATGAAACTCTGAAGCTGAATCCGGGAATATCGACACTCTGCTAAAGACCAGAGGACTGAAGAAATCTCCCTTGGGGTCAAGGAGTAACTCCCCTGCTTGGCAGGCACCAACAAAGCAATTTGCTGGTCTGCATTTCTGAAGCTCTCGCCCGACTCCAAATTATTTGCAGCACAGGAGGAGGATTTCCAGACATCTCCCAGGCCGAGAAGAGTCCCCAGCAAAGCTGAGACCCGCAGCCCTGGTGAGTAGCGTAGAACCAGAACTCCTGGTTACCATGCACTTTTGCAAGTGCATTGACTTCTCGACGTCTCTTGAAGTCATGCTTGGGCTGTCTTGTAGCCCCCACTTCGCGCACCGAGTCCACCAAAGACTGTCTGCCTAGTCACTCTGAGTGACCCGTGGGCCACCATTTTGTGTTTCATCTTGAGGTCTGTTAGAATCCGGGGTCTCTGGTTGGCGCAGGTATGCACTTGCGACAAGCAGGGACCCTTTCCTCTAAGTCAGGGCGTAGGATTACCTCTTTAAAAATAACCCCTGCTCACCCTCTAGGTAACGTGGCGCGAGCAGTCAGGCTAGATTCCAGAGGGCATTAGGTTAAGCATTCAAGGCGTCCCACAATAACCACTAACCCACCACACAGAGACACAAGGCTGTATTTATGTAAAAATAAAGTTCTTTATATAAAAGATTTCTTTAAGCAGGCTTTCAAGAATACAGATCTTCAATTAAATCAAGTTCCAGTTACTTGTATTGCTTTTAAGCAGTCCACAGTTCTTAAAGTGGCAGATTGTTATTTAAAATGAGCTTCTTTGGGGGTCTGTGCGCTCCGTAGGGCCGCTGGTACGCTTCATACAAGGTTTTCAACGTGTCTTGCCGTTTCTCACGCTTCCCGCATGAGCAACGTCCTATATATTCAATGGAGTACGGACCGTACCTTCACGGGGGCCTCGCACAGCTGATACGGAGGGTGCCAAAGTTCACGCTTCACGCGTGAACAGCGTAGCGGTATGGCAGCGCCAGTACGGCCCGAACAAAGCAACGGACGGATCGTACTAGCGCGCGCAGCTCACAGAACCTTTGTTCTTTGGGGGAAATCGTCATCACGGCCTCAGGGGTCCACAGAGGAGGGTCCCACGTCACGTTGTCGTCCCTCCTGGTCAGTGGGCGGCGATGCTTCGTGGGGCACTTCGGAACGCTCCCAGGCACACAACGAGGCCGGCAGAAGGAGGGGCCGGCCGGGGGTGATTTCTAGCGTGTTGCAGCGCTGTCGGCTTCGCTCAGGGGATGAACGGTGCGTCGCAGGTCCTTACAGGGGCTTCCACGGCCAGGAGGGTCGCAGAGACTCGGCGCTTGGAGCCTGATCAGTCTCTTCTTTGCTGTGCGAGCTACGGCTCGGGGGGCAGTTGCTTGCGGTGCTCGGGCCAGGTAGGCAGGCCTTTGCTGTGCTCACAGTAGCCCCGGTGGCAGACGTCGCGGTGCTCAGATGAGGGGCACACAGGTTCTCTGGGGTCAGCGTTTTGTAGAATCACCTCCAGCAGCTTCTCTTCTTCCAGGGGAAAGGCAGCGCCCACTGTTCCTGGGGCGCAGTTCAGGGGGCAAGTTCACAAGCAAGCCCTTGGAGATTGTTTGTAAAGCACAAGTTGATCAAAAGTCTTTCTCAGTCTTTTCTTCCTCTCCTTCCAGCAGCAAGGCACCCACCATAGGCCAGTCTCTCAGGCTTAGAGACAGTACTCCTCCATGCAGCTTTCCCAGGTCCTTCTCTTCAGGCAGAGTTTCTTCTTGGCGCAAACAGGATCTGATTTCTTAGGAGCAGGGCTCCTTCTTTTATACAGAAATAATTTTGTTCTTTGTCGCCAGGGGGGCCTGGGCCTGGCTCAGTCCGGTTTTGGAGCACTTTGTTGTGGTGACTCTGCTCTTTCCTTTCAGCAGCAGGGCAGAGACATCAGCCGCTCCACAGGGGGCGGAGCCGGCATTGTGGTGGCAGAGCACAGGTCTATTTAGAGTCAAGGTGTACTCCTCCCACCCATCCTGGTGTAATCTCTCTACCCACCACTTGGCAGCCAGCCTGTCTCCTGGAATTCCCCAGCCCTGCTCCTCACTGTTACTAGGCAGAACACACACACACAGCAGAGGCGGACTGAAATGGCCACGTCAGTAAATACTAACTTTCTAAAAGTAGTATTTACAAACACAGGATATTAAAATAAACTTTACTAAAAGAAGTATTTTATTATTCTGAGTTCAGGCATACTTAACTTGACTTTCTACCATGCTCTCTGAGTCCACTGGGATTACAGCGTGTAGTAATTCCAGCAGCCCAGTCTGGCCTATGGAGAGCAGGTAGCCTTCAATAGTGAAAAACGAAAATGGCTGTAATTCACTATTAGGACATGCCACACACATCAGGGCATGTCCTACCTTATACCTACAATGCACCCTGCCCTTGGGCCTACCAGAGGGGTGACTAATATGTAGTTAAGTGAAGGTTTGGGGACTGGCAAGTAGGTGCACTTGCGCAATCAGCGCGACAGTACCAGACCCCAGAAGCCTACCAGGGCTGATGCATGTATTATGCCACCCCTGGGAAGCCTTCCAAAATGACACCACATGTCTGCTACTGCAGCCTGGGTAAGGTGGTGCATGCACTCCTTGCTGAGGTATAGGTTCACCATACCTCACCTACCACTGCACATAGAAACCTATCAGTCACTCCTATGGCAGGCCTTATCAATCCTGAAGGCAGGGTGCTCGGTAATACGTGAAAGGGTGCCCAAGCTTGGATCTCTTCGGACACTTCTCCTCTTCACGGCAGCGGCAGTTCTTTGCAGGCTCCCATTGAAATCAATGACGCGACCCGACACTAAAAGATACCTATGCACCCGGCTTCCCTGGGTGAGGTAACTCGAGTACTCTGGTGCTCCCGTGGGTGCTAGCCCTAAAACTTCCTAAGTCCAAAGGGTTTGGTCCTGACTCAATTAGAAGTGTCCCTAATCTTTAAATTTCCAACCGCACCATTGCCCATAGAGGATAACGGGAACCCGCGGTTGTGTTTACACACTGCATACAGTCCCCGTGGGTCCCCTGTGTCACTAACTTGGGTGGTTCCTTGGGGTCCCAGCGATTCTACAGGCTCTAGGCCTTATGTCTATTCCAGTTGTGATTCTTATACCACTTTTTTGGTATATGGTTTGGTACGGCCCTAGGGCCCAAACGTGTATTTGTGCTATTACAGATAATTGCTAACTTGTAAACAAAGTACTTCGAACTCCAGTCTCATAAAGAGACTAGAGGGGTGTGTTTTATCTTAAATACATATATTTTGAATATATACCTGGTGTGGTTGTCCTTTCATTTGATCATTCAAGAGATTATAAACTGATAAAACAAGCTGATTTACATTCCTTCAAGACTTAGCTTGAAGGCTGCTCTCCATAGCTACCTCCATGATAGCTTTCAATAAAGGTTGTCTTTAACCATTCACCATAAGGGGTTGTTTGGACTGATACAAGGTGCCCACTAGAACTAGTGGACAGCATATATCAGGCCACCTTCTCACAAGTGGGGTGCAGAAAGAGGCAAGAACGTTGCACAAACAGGCAAACAAGGTGAAGAAAGATAGAACAGGGGTGCAGATAGAGGCAAGATAGGTGCAGAAAGAGGGAAGAGGGATGCAGAAAGAGGCAAGAGTTGTGAAGATGTTTGCAAGAGAGGTGTCAAAAGAAACAAGAGGAGTGCAGAAAGAACTAACAGAGGTGCAGAGGGGGAAGAGGAGTACTGAAAGAGGCAAGAGTGGGGCTGAAAAAGGCAAGGGTGTGCAGAAAGAAGCAAGAGAGGTACCGAAAGAAGCAAGAAAAGTGCAGAAAAATGCAAAATGGGTGCAGAGAGAAGCAAGAGGTGTGCAGAAAGAGGCAAGAGGAGTGCAGAAATAGGCAAGAGAAGTGCAGAAAGAAAAAACAGGTGCAAAAAGAGGGAAGAGAACTGCAGAAAAGGCAAGAGAAGTGCAGAAAGAGAAAAGAAGGGTGCAGAAAGAGGCAAGATGGCTCCAGAAAGAAGCAAACAAGGTGTAGAAAGAAGAGAAGTGCAGAAAGAAGCAACAGAGGTGAAGAGAGAAGCAAGAGGGGCGCAGAAAGAGGCAAGAAAAGTGTAGAAAGAACCAACAGAGGTGCAGAAAGAACAAGACAGGTACAGGAATAGGGGAGAGGGGTGCAGAAAGAGGCAAATGGTCTGCAGAAAGAAGGAAGAGAGGTTCAGAAATAATCAAGAGAAGTGCTGAAAGAAACAAAATAGATGCAGAAAGAGGCAAGTGGGTGCAGAAAGAGGCAAGCGAAGTGCACAAAGAAGCAATGGTGGTGAATAAGGAGGCAAAAGAACTGCAGAAAGCGGCAAGAAAGTTACACAAACAGGCAAACAAGGTGCTGAAAGATGGAACAGGGGAGCAGACAGTGGTGAGAGAGGTGCAGAAAGAGAGGATAGTGATCCAGAGAGAGGCAAGAGGTGTAGGGGAGTAGGATCTGCCTCTTATGGTTACCCCCACATTTTGCTGGTGTTTCACTGTTTTTCGACTTTAGTCTGGCTGGGACCCTGCTTTCCAGGACCCCAGCCTAGCTGCTTCCTCTCTAAAATTATTCTGTGCACTTTAGGTACAATCCAGATTGGATTCTGGGGTACCCTTGTGAGTCCCTAGTATATGGTATACTATGTACCCAGGGCATAGGTACCCCAGAGGCCTACCAGGGGCTGAAGCATGTATATGCCACCCCTGGGAAGCCTTCCAAAATGACACCACAGGTCTGCTACTGCAACCTGGGTAAGGTGGTGCATGCACCCCTTACTGAGATATAGGTTCACGATATCTCACCTATCACTGCACATAAAAACCTATCAGTCACCACTATGGCAGGTCTTATCAATCCGGAAGGTAGGGTGCTTGGTTATATGTGAGAGGGTGCCCAGGCATGAGCTGAGCCCCTCTGCAGCCTTCAGAATCTATCCTCCATGGCTGTCAGTAGTGCAACCTGACCATATACTCTTAAGTGCATTATAACCCAACGGTAAATGCTAACTTTGGACTTGCTGCACGCAAACATGTCGTGTTTGGTGTCAAACACCTTGGAATCATACCCCAACACCAGTAACTGCTGTGGGAGTATGATCCCACCCTTCTAGAGGGAGAGACATGACAGCACCGGTATACCAGGTACCAACTCAACAGAGCCCTGGCATCACAAAATAGATGCTGCAGCCACAGACACGGGTTTGGCCTCCAGCTGCTGACCGAAACTCCAGCAGGGGAGGTCTGTACAATAGGTTTCCTGTTACAGGGAGGTGTAACCACCTCCCAGACAGGCTGATGTGTATTGGGGCTGGGTGGGAGCACTCTCAGAGTGCTTTGAAGTCCTGCACTGGGGGCACATTTGGTATTCCTGTGCATAGCCCAGCTCAAACCGGTTCAGGGGCTGGAAGGCGTGAAACTAGACAAAGGAAATGGGTATAGCCACCCATCTTTCCAAACCCTCCTATAGGTGGGTCCCTACAGATAGTCCAACCCCTTCCTTAGGTATAAGTAAGGAACCTCTGTAACCAGAACTTTAGATATCCCTGGACAAAGCTCTGAAGCTGAATCCTGGAACTTCAATGCTCTACTAAAGACTAGAGGACTGGAGAAATCTCCCTTGGCGTCAAGGAGTGATTCCCCTGCTTGGCAGGCATCAACTAAGCATTTTGCCGGTCTGCATCTATGAAGCTCTGGACTCTGAAGTAATTGCAGCCCAGGAATAGGATTTCCAGACTTCTCACAGGCCGATCCGAGTCCCCAGCAAAGCTGAGACCCGCAGCCTTCGTGAGTAACGTGGAACCGGAACTCCTGGTCACCGGGCACATTTACAAGTGCATTGACTTCTCAACGTCTCTTGAAGTCGTGCTTGGGGTTACTTGTATCCCCCACCTTGAGCAGAGAATCCACCAAAGATTGTTGGCCTAGTCACCCCAATTGACCCATGGGCCACCATTTTGTATTTCCGCTCGAGGTCCCTTCGTGATCCCTGGTCCGTCGATTGGTGGGTCCCTGTGAAGGCAACTTTGATTTTCCTTGGGCTTCCCTGGTTGATCCAGATGTGCACTGACTCCCTACCAAGTGGTGAGTCCCTCAGACCTTGCTGATCTGCACCGAAGCATTTCTTCTTTTTCTGCATGGGTTGCTGTTGCCAAGGCATGTTGTGTCCAATCCGGGCATCGACACTGCAGCAACCGACATCCTTTGTGGGACAGTTCGAATCCAGCTCCTGGTCATCCTCGACCCCTCCTGGTCTTCGTGGCTAAAGAGTCAAGCTTCACCTTCTTCACCTGAAATCACCTGACATCGGTGGGCATTGGCCTATCGTGCTCCTGGTCACTGGCTAGTGACCCAGACTCTGTCCCCTCTGCTTTCAGGTTCTTCTCATCTTCGATCCAGGCTTGGATCTCTTCGGACACTTTGCATCTTCCCGGCAGCAGCACTTCTTTGCCAGCTTCCATAGAAAACGACGACACAACCCAACACCATTTGACACCTATGCACCCGGCTTCCCTGTGTGAGGTAACATGAGTACTCTGGTGTTCCCATGGGTGCTGACCCTAGAACTTCCTAAGTCAAAAAGGGTTTGGTCCTAGCTCATCTTTAAGTGTCCCTAATCTTTAAAAATCTAACCGTGACTTTCCCCATAAAAGCTAACAGGAGCTCGCGGCTGTGTTCTCACACTGCACACGGTCCCCGTGGGTCCCCTGTGCCACTACCTTGGGTGGTTCCTTGGGGTCCCAGCGATTCTACAGGCTCTAGGTCTTGTGTCTAGTTAAGTTGTGGTTCTTATACCACTAGTTTAGTATATGGTTTGTTTGCCCCTGGGGCCTAACGTGTATTTGTGTTATTTCACTTTCATATTTGAAGTGTAACTTATGTGTTTAGACCACTAGCCTCATAAAGAGACTAGCAGGGTGTGTTTAGAAATAAATACATATATTTTATATATATACCTTTATATATATACCTGTTGTGTTTGTCTTTCATTTAGCCATTCAAGAGATTTTAGACTGGTAAAACAAGCTGCTTTACATTCTTCTAGACTTAGCCTGAAGGCTGATCTCCATAGCTACCACTAGGATAGCTTTCAATAAAGGTTGTCTTTAACCTATCATCAATAAGGGGTTGTTTGGACTGGTGCAAGGTGCCCATTATAACTAGTGGACAGCATATTCCAGGCCAACTTCTCACATTGGTGGCAGCAGTGGGATTCCAGCTTGCTATTGTTTTACCAGATAATCTCAATTGAGTGACTAACTGAAAACTACTAAAGGTACCCTAGGTACATATAATACAAGCTTTAGAATACAGTAAGTTCTAGTGAACTTAGAGTGTGTGTTAAGGGATTAGCACACCCTTACTACAACTCAAGAGAGTTTAGTAGGCCACACTAGAGTAGGTAGTGCAATACACCACACCACACTAGTAATGTCTTCAAGGCCAGGAACTAGTGGGTCCCTGCCAGAAGCCAATGGGCTTCTTCCCTCCAAGTATGATAACCTCCCATTCATGGAATTGAGAGCATTATGCAATACTAGGAAACTGAAGACAGGCAAAAGCCCAACCACCCAGAAATCTCATAGAGGTACTCAGGCTGGATCATCTCAGAAGACCTAATGGGCCTGATTCACAGAACTAACTTAAGACAAAATCCTAAACTTACTACCATTTTCGTATTCACAGAAGGCACTTACTCATTTTGGTATTCACAGAAGACACTTACTCACTTCGGTATTCACAGAAGTTAGGAGTCCTAACTTTAGGACTCCTAAATGCCTTCTGTGAATACCGAAAGTCTTAAAATTAGGATTTTTCTCAGTTTAGGAGTCCTAAAGTTAGGAGTCCTAACTTTACTACTACTAAACTGAGAAAAATCCTAATTTTAAGGCTATCGGTATTCACAGAAGGCATTCAGGAGTCCTAAAGTTAGGAGTTCTAACTATACTACTACTAAACTGAGAAAAATCCTAAATTTAAGGCTTTCGGTATTCACAGAAGGCATTTTGGAGTCCTAAAGTTAGGACTCCTAACTTCTGTGAATACCAAAATGAGTAAGTGCCTTCTGTGAATACCAAAATGAGTAAGTGCCTTCTGTGAATACCAAAATGGTAGTAAGTTTAGGATTTTGTCTTAAGTTAGTTCTGTGAATCGGGCCCATAGGGTCTGAAGGGATAGGCAGAGTGGGTGGTGTAGGAGAGTAGGATCTGCTTCACATGTTTACCCCCACTTTTTGCTGGTGTTTCACTGTTTTTTTACTTTAGTCTGGCTGGGACCCTGCTATTCAGGGCCTCAGCCTAGCTGCTTCCTCTCTAAATTGATTGCATGTACTTTAGCTGCAGTACAGATTGGATCTGTAGTGCCCTTATAAGTCCTTAGTATATGGTATACTATGTACCCAGGGCATAGGTACCCCAGAGGCCTACCAGGGGCTGAAGCATGTATTATGCCACCCCTGGAAAGCCACCCAAAATGACACCACAGGTCTGTTACTGCAGCCTGAGTGAGGTGGTGCATGCACCCCTTACTGAGATATAGGTTCACTATACCTCACCATATACTGCGCATAGAAACCTATCAGTCACCCCTAAGGCAGGCCTTATCAATCCTGAAGGCAGGGTGCTTGGTTATATGTGAGAGGGTGTCCAGGCATGAGCTGAGCCCCTCTGCAGCCTTTGGAATCACTCCTCCGGGGTTGGCAGTAGTGCAGCCTGAATATATACTCTTAAGTGCATTATAACCAAACAGTAAATGCTAACTTTGGACTGGCTGCACAGAAACATGTCGTGCTTGGTGTCAAACACCTTGGAACCATACCCCCACAACAGTAACTGGTGTGGGATTATGATCCCACCCTTCTAGAGGGAAACACATGACAGTACTGGTCTACCCGGTAGAAACTTAATAGAGCCCTGGCCTCACAAAATTGATGCTGCAGCCACAGACACAAGTCTGGCCTCCTGCTGCTGACTGAAACTCCAGCAGGGGAGGCGTGGACAATAGGTTTCCTGTCACAGGGAGGTGTAACCACTTCCCAGACAGGCTGATGTGTATTGGGGCTGGGTGGGAGCACTCTCTGAGTGCTTTGAAGTCCTGCACTGGGGGCACATTTGGTGTCCCTGTGCATAGACCAGCTGAAACTGGTTCAGAGGCTTCCAGCCCCTGCTCTGGCATGAAACTGGACAAAGAAAATGGGTGTAGCCACCCCTCTTTCCAAACCCTCCGATAGGTGGGTCACCAGAGCTAGTTCAACCCCTTCCTTAGGTATAAGTAAGGAACCTCTGTAACCAGAACTTTAGATATCCCTGGATGAAACTCTGAAGCTGAATCCTGGAACTTCAACACTCAGCTAAAGACCAGAGGACTGAAGAAATCTCCCTTGGGGTCAAGGAGTGACCCCCCCTGCTTGGCAGGCACCAATGAAGCAATTTGCCAGCCTGCATTTCCAAAGCTCCCGCTGGACTCTGAAGTATTTGCAGCCCAAGAAGAGGATTTCCAGAATTCTCAGAGACTGACCCGAGTCCCAAGCAAAGCTGACACCTGCAGCCCTCGTGAGTAGTGTGGAACCGGAACTCCTGATCACTGTGCACTTTTGTAAGTGCATTGACTTTTCGACATCTCCTGAAGTTGTTCTTAGGCTGACTTGTAGCCCCTGCCTCGAGCACTGAATCCTCTGAAGATTGTTGGTCTAGTCACTTCGAGTGACCCGTGGCCTGCCATTTTGTGTTTCTTCTTGAGGTCCCTTTGCGATCCCTGGTCCATCAAGTGGTGGGTGCCTGAGGGGGTAACTTTGAATTTCCTTGGGCTTCCCTGATCGCTCCAGATATACCCTGACTCCCTACCAAGTGGTGAGTCCCACAGACTTTGCTGGTCTGCACCAAAGCATCATTCTTGTTTCTGCGTAGTTTGCAGTTGCCAAGGCTTGTTTTGTCCAATCCGGGCACTGATGCTGCAGCACTCGACATCCTTTGTGGAGCAGCTCGAATCCAGCTCCTGGTTGTCCTCAACGCCTTCTGGTCCTCGTGGCTGAAGAGTCAAGCTTCAGCTTCTTCACCTGAAATCACCCGACATTGGTGGGCATCTGCCTATCGCCTTCCTCGTCACTGGCTAGTGACCCAGACTCTGTCCCCTCTGCTTTCAGGTTCTTCTCATCTTCGATCCAGCTTCCATTGAAATCAACGACGTGACAAAACACCATTTGACACCTATGCACCCGGCTTCCCTGGGTGAGGTAACACAAGTACTCCGATGCTCCCGTGGGTGTTTGCCCTAGAACTTCCTAAGTCCCAAAGGGTTTGGCCCTAGTTCGATTCTAAGTGTCCCTAATCTTTAAAAATCTAACCGCGACTTTCCCCATAGAAGCTAACGGGGGGTTCGCGGCTGTGTTCTCACACTGCACATGGCCCCCGTGGGTCCCCTGTGTCACTACCTTGGGTGGTTCCTTGGGGTCCCAGGCCTTCTGTTTAGTCAAGTCGTGGTTCTTATACCACTATTTTAGTATATGGTTTGGCTCGCCCCTAGGGCCGGACTTGTATTTGTGCTATTTTGCTGTGATATTTGAAGTGTAACTTATGTGTTTTGACCTCTAGTCTCATAAAGAGACTAGGAGGGTGTGTTTAGTAATAAATATATATATTTTATATATATACCTGGTGTGGACATCTTTCATTTAGACACTCAAGAGATTATAGACTGGTAAAACAAGCTGGTTAACATTCCTTCAAGACTTAGCCTAAAGGCTGCTCTCCATAGCTACCACTAGGATAGCTTTCAATAAAGGTTGTCTTTAACCTATAACCAATAAGGGGTTGTTTGGACTGGTGCAAGGTGCCTACTATAACAAGTGGACAGCATATACCAGGCCAACTTCTCACAGGTGGGACAGCAGTGGACGAATGGCCTAGAGGTGAAACTCCTCATGACCTGACCTCTAATGCTGATCAGGTAGATGATAATGATCTGGACCTGGGTAATCCAGCTCCCCTGGAAGGTGATGGAGAGGGCCACAATGGTCCCCTCTTTGTCCCTTCTGGAAGAGTTGGTGGTGGGCCTAGAAGGTCTAGATCTCCCTCAGTGGAGTCTAAGCATTCTGGTTCATCTATCGGGACCTCTATTTCTTCTCATAGGAGGGAAACCTCCCAGGAGAGGAGGGAGAGACTGCTGAAGTATGAGAAAGCACAGCTTGAAATCAGAAAGCAGCAAGTATCCCTAGACAGGGAGGCCCTAGAGCTCTAAAAAGCTAGAAAAAAGATGAGACTAGAGTCCCATGGTGGCAGCAACATCCCTAGAGATAGGGAGAGGTCTCATGACCATAGAAACCTGAATAAGATTGTCCCTCCCTACCAGAGTGGGGATGATATCCACAAATGGATAACTGCACTGGAAAGGGCCTGTAAAGTTCAAAGGGTCCCCCAGGAGCAGTGGGCAGCAATCTTATGGCTCTCCTTTGCAGACAAAGGTAGAGATAAGCTCCTCACTGTTAGAGAGGAGGATGCTGATGATTATACAAGTCTGAAAAATGCATTAATTGAAGTATTTGGCCTAACCACTGAGCAATACAGGTTAAAGTTCAGAGACACCCAAAAGGCACAGAATCAAGACTGGGTGGACTTTGTAGATTGTGCTAGTAAGGCCCTGGAGGGTTGGTTACTTGGCAGCAAAGTGCATGACTTTCGAGGATTGTACAATTTGATTATAAGGGTGCAGATCCTTATCAACTGTCAAAATCAGCTGTTGCACCAGTACCCGGTGGACTCAAATCTAACCTCTCCCCAAGAATTGGGAGAAAAGGCAGACAAATGGGTCAGAACCAGGGTGAGGCAGAAGGTACAGAACCAAGGTGGTAAAACCAAGAAGCAAGATCCTAAAAACTCTGACAAGGGTGGGGAGAAGGGTAAAGACCAGAAGTCTTCACAAGGTCCCCCAATATCTTCGGGTGGGGATTCACAGTCTAACAAGGGAAAAGGCCCAAAAAAACATGGTGCAAGATCTGTAAGCAGAAAACTCACTGGACTAGTGATTGCACCAAGTCCAAAGACTCAACATCAGCCACCATTGCCCCTAAGGCAACTGTTCCCCCCAGTGCAGCTACAATTGGTGGTGGTAATACTCAGAATAAGGGTGTAGTAGGGTTGACCCTGGGTTCTGAGATGGACTCTGGCCTAGTCAGAGTTCCAACTCAGGCTGTCCTAGTCTGTGATGGGGGCATGGATATGTCCCCCTTTGTGAGTCCCAGTAACTTGGGCAAATACAGACAGCAGACTTTGATTAATGGAAAAGAGGCTTTGACATTCAGGGACACAGGTGCAAGTGTCACAATGGTGACAAAAGATCTTGTGGATCCTGGGCAGATTGTACTTGGTGAAATGTACCAAGTGACCAATGCTAGCAACGTCAGAACAGACCATTCTCTGGCAGTTAACTTCTCCTGGGAGGGGTAAATGGCCATGAGAAGGTTGTGGTTAGTGCAGACCTAGCAGTCAAATGCTTGCTTGGCAATGATCTGGAAACTTCGGCTTGGGCTGAAGTGGAGCTCAGGACACATGCAGAAATGCTAGGGATCCCTGCTCATGTCTTTGCTGTGACTAGGTCACAGGCCAAAATGTCTAACACTAGACAGGCCCTGGATTCTGGAATAATGGACCAGGTGCCTCCCAAGAGGAGGAGCACTAGGGTTAAGGCAGTGCCTTCCCCCCTGACTCAGAAAACAGACCAGCCTCCTGAGGGAGATGATCTTGGACCTGCAGAAGGAACTGTCCCAGAGGAGCTTGAACCTGACCAGGTTGAGTTCTTGTGGACAGGGGGCCCTTCCAGGGAGGATCTGAGCCAGGAGCAGAACACCTGCCCCTCTCTTGAACCCCCTCAGAAAGTAAGCTGTTGATGAGAAGTGGATCTAATCAATGATTAGAGCGGCAGACCCTGATGCAGAGGTCTAGCCTGGGACCAGGGTTCAATTCCCCGCCTCGGCGGGTCTTGGGCTCAAAAATTCCACGGACCTGATAATTCTCGCCTCGGTGCCATTCCAATCATGGAGTCCCACTCTGCAACTCTGGGCAATAGCTTGCTTAATCTCCACAACGGCCCCCACAACGCTAAGGATGCCTGGCCTCCACCTTGGGGGTGCCCAGGAGTGGACGCCTCACAGGGAAAGCCAGGATGGGTTCCACAGCGGTATTCGTACAAACGCCTTGAGACCCTTGCGGGTGAGTAGTGCGCTATACAAGTATCAATTTACATTTTACAATTTACATTTTACATGAGGCTGCTGGGAATGCTAGTGGCACCCATAAAATATATTGGGATGATGGACTCCTTTATTCAGAGTGTAGAGACCCCAATCCTGGTGCTTCCAGGAGGTTGGTTATACCTCTGAAGTTTAGGGGCTTCCTATTGACACTAGCCCATGATATTCACTTAGCAGGACACCTGGGCCAGAACAAGACTTGGGACAGAATTGTCCCTCGCTTTCACTGGCCCCACATGTCTGAAAACACTAAGGAGTTTTGTCGCTCCTGTGTGACCTGCCAAGCCAGTGGCAAGGCAGGTGGAGTCACAAAGGCCCCCCTGATACCACTACCTGTGATGGGGGTTCCCTTTGAGGGGTTAGGGATTTACCTTGTTGGTCCCATGGATCCTGAAACAGCATCTGGGCACAGATGTATCCTGGTGGTGGTGGACCATACCACTAGGTACCCAGAAGCCATTCCCCTTAGGACCACTACAGCACCTGTGGTGGCAAGGGCCCTCTTGGGGATATTCTCCAGAGTGGCTTCCCTAAGGAGGTAGTATCTGACGGAGCTACAAACTTTGTCTAGCTACTTGACTGCAATGTGGAAGGAGTGTGGAGTGAATTACAATTTCACCACACCCTATCACCCACAATGCAATGTTTTAGTTGAAAGATTCAACAAAACCTTAAAGGGCATGATCAAAGGTCTCCCAGAGAAGCTTAGGCGGAGATGGGACATCCTTTTGCCCTGCCTTTTGTATGCCTACAAGGAGGTGCCACAAAAGGGGGTTGGTTACAGCCCTTTTCAACTTTTGTTTGGCCATCCTGTCAGGGGTCCTTTGTGTCTGGTGAAGGAGGAATGGGAGTTACCTCTCAAACCCCCTAAACAGGACATAGTGCACCATGTACTTGGTCTCCGCTCAAGGATGGCTGAGTACATGAAAAAGGCTACTAAAAACCTTGAGGCTAGCCAGGAATTACAAAAAGCCTGGCATGACCAAAAGGCTGTACTGACTGTTTACCTGCCAGGACAGAAAGTGTGGTTGTTCGAGCCTGAGGCCCCAGGAGCCCTCCAGGACAAATGGAGTGGCCCCCATACCATTGTTGAACATAAAGGGGAGGTCACCAACTTGGTAGACCTTGGAACCCCTAGGAGTCCCCACAGGGTACTTCATGTCAACAGACTTAAACCATATGTTGACAGGGCAGACATGGGCTTGCTCATGGCTACTAATGAAGGACAGGAGGAAGAGAGTGACCCACTCCCTGGCCTGCTTTCTCAGATCCCAGATGATGGGTCAGTTGATGGTGTAGCCTTGGCAGGCAGCCTCACTGCCCAGCAGCACACTGACTGCAGAAAGCTTCTCGGTTAGCACAGACATATGTTTTCTCTGACTACAAGTCAGACCACCTGGTGCACTCATGAAGTGGACACTGGGGACAGTCTGCCTGTGAAGAATAAGATCTACAGGCAACCTGACCATGTCAGGGACTGTATAAGGACAGAAGTCCAAAAGATGTTGGATTTGGGAGTTATTGAACCCTCAGATAGCCCATGGGCTAGTCCAGTATTCCTGGTACCTAAACCTCACACCAAAGATGGCAAGAGAGAGATGAGGTTTTGTGTGGATTACAGGGGTCTCAATGCAATCACTAGGACAGATGCCCATCCCATCCCCGGGGCAGATGAGCTAATAGATACTTTGGCCTTAGGCAAGTTTCTAAGCACATTTCACCTGACAGCTGGCTACTGGCAGATCAGACTAGCTGATGATGCAAAGCCAAAGACAGCATTTTCTACCCCTAGTGGCACTATCAATGTGTGGTAATGCCCTTTGGTTTCAAGAATGCACCTGCCACTTTCCAATGGGTTGGTGAATCAAGTCCTTACAGGCCTGGAAGACTATAGTGCAGCATATCTAGATGATATTGCTGTCTTTAGCTCCACCTGGGAGGATGACCTGGTCCACCTGAGGAATGTTTTGGAGGCCCTGCAAAAAGCAGGCCTAATTATCAAAGGCTACTAAGTGCCAGATAGGGCAGAGTCAGGTTGTGTACCTGGGCTACCTTGTAGGTGGAGGCCAGGTTCAACCATTGCAGAGCAAAATCCAGACCATAATGGACTCCCACTACCCAGACTGAGGTGAGAGCCTTCTTAGGCCTGACTGGGTACTATAGAAGATTTGTCAAGGGGTATGGATAATAGAGAAACCCCTGAATGACTTAACCGCTAAGAAAATGCCTGAAAAGGTTCAGTGGACAGTTATCTGTCAAAAGGCATTTGATGACCTGAGGCAGGCCATGTGCACTGCTCCCATTCTGCAAAGTCCTGACTACTCCAAAAAGTTGATTGTCCAAACAGATACATCTGAGTTGAGGGTAGAGGCTGTACTGTCACAGTTGAATGATGAAGGTCAGGATCAACCAGTAGCTTTCATAAGCAGAAGGTTGACCCCCAGAGAGAAACATTGGTCAGCAATTGAGAGGGAGGCCTTTGCTGTGGTTTGGGCTCTGAAGAAGTTGAGGCCATACTTGTTTGGTACTCACTTCATTGTTCAGACAGACCATAAGCCCCTCTTATGGCTAAAACAGATGAAGGGTGAAAATCCCAAATTGCTCAGGTGGTCCACTTCCCTACAGGGGAATATAGACCTGGGAGTACCCATGCCAATGTAGATGGACTCTCCAGATATTTACACTTAGAACATGAAGACTCAACTTGTCAAGGTTAGTTTAATGTCCCTGCGTTTGGGGGGGGAGTTGTATAGGAGAGTAGGATGTGCTTCACAAGTGTACCCCCACTTTTTGCTGGTGTTTCACTGTTTTTCAACTTTAGTCTAGCTGGGACCCTGCTATTCAGGGCCCCAGCCTAGCTGCTTCCTCTCTAAATTGATTGCACGTACTTTAGGTACATTACAGATTGGATCTGGAGTGCCCTTATAAGTCCCTACTATATGGTATACTATGTACCCAGGGCATAGGTACCCCAAAGGCCTACCAGGGGCTGAAGCATGTATTATGCCACCCCTGGAAAGCCCTCCAAAATGACACCACAGGTCTGCTACTGCAGCCTGAGTGAGGTGGTGCATGCACCCCTTACTGAGATAGAGGTTTACTATATCTTACCATATACTACACATAGAAACATATCAGTCACCCCTATGGAAGGTCATATCAATCCTGAAGGCAGGGGGCTTGGTTATATGTGAGTGGGTGCCCAGGCATGAGCTGAACCCCTCTGCAGCCTACTGAATCTCTTCTCCGGGGTTGTCAGTAGTGCAGCCTGACCATATACTCTTAAGTGTATTATAACCAATCGGTAAATGCTAACTTTGGACTGGCTGCAAGGAAACATGTTGCGTTTGGTGTCAAACACCTTGGAATCATACCCCCACACCAGTGGGAGTGTGATCCCACCCTTCTAGAGGGAGAGACATGACAGTACTGGTCTATCCGGTAGAAACCTAATAGAGCAACGGCATCACAAAATGGATGCTGCAGCCACAGACACGGATCTGGCCTCCTGCTGCTAACCGATACTCCGGCAGGGGAGGCCTGGACAATAGGTCTCCTAACACAGGGAGGTGTAACCACCTCCCAGACAGGCTTATGTGTATTGGGGCTGGGTGGGAGCACTCTCTGAGTGCTTTGAAGTCCTTCACTGGGGGCACATTTGATGTCCCTGTGCATAGTCCAGCTCAAACCAGTTCAGGGGCTTCCAGCCCCTGCTCTGGCATGAAACTGGACAAATGGAAATGGGTGTAGCCACCCCTGTTTCCAAACCCTCCTGTAGGTGGGTCCCCAGAGCTAGTCAAACCCCTTCCTTAGGTATAAGTAAGGATCCTATGTAACCAGAACTTTAGATTACCCTGGATGAAACTCTGAAGCTGAATCTTGGAACTTCGACGCTCTGCTAAAGACCAGAGGACTGAAGAAATCTCCCTTGGGGTCAAGGAGTGATTCCCCTGCTTGGCAGACACCAATGAATCATTTTGCCGGTCCACATTTCCGAAGCTCCCGCCGGACTCCAAAGTATTTGCAGCCCAGGCAGAGGATTTCTAGACATCTTAGAGGCCAACCAGATTCTCCAGCAAAGCTGAGACCCTCAGCCCTCGTGAGTAACGTGGAACCGGAACTCCTGGTCACTGTGCATTTATGCAAGTGCATTGATTTCTCGATGTTTCTTGACATCATGCTTTAGCTCACTTGTAGCTCCCACCTCGAGCACTTAATCCACCAAAGATTGTCAGCTTAGTCACCCCAAGTGACCCGTGGGCCACCATTTTGTTTTTCATCTCAAGGTCCCTTCACGATCCCTGGTCCATTGACTGGTGGGTCCCTGAGGGGTTAACTTTGTATTTCCTTGGGCTTCTCTGGCTGCTCCAGATGTGCCTTGACTCCCAACCAAGTGGTGAGTCCCTCAGACCTTACCAGTCTGCACCGAAGCATTTCGTCACTTTCTGTGTGGTTTGTTATTGCCAAGGCTTGTTGTGTCCAATCCGGGCACTGACACAGCAGCACTCGACATCCTTTGTGGCACAGCTAGAATCCAGCTCCTAGTCATCCTCGACACCTCCTGGTCCTCATGGCTGAAGAGTTAAGCTTCACCTCCTTGACCTGAAATCACCAGACATCGGTGAGCCTCTGCCTATCGCCTTCCTGGTCACTGGCTAGTGACCCAGACTCTGTCCCCTCTGCTTTCAGGTTCTTCTCATCTTCGATCCAGGCTTGGAACTCTTCGGACACTCCGCATCTTCTAGGCAGCTTCCACTGAAATCGACAGCTTCCACTGAAATCGACGACGCGACCCGACACCATTTGACACCTATGCACCCGGATTTCCTGGGTGAGGTAACACGAGTACTCCGGCACTCCTGTGGGTTTTGACCCTAGAACTTCCTAAGTCCCAAAGGGTTTGGTCCTGACTCACTTCTAAGTGTCCCTAATCTTTCAAAATCTAATCGCGATTTTCCCCATAGAAGCTATCAGGAGCTCGCGGCTGTGTTCTCACACTGCACATGGCCCCCTGTGTCACTACCTTGGGTGGTTCCTTGGGGTCCCAGCGATTCTACAGGCTCTAGACCTTGTGTCTAGCGAAGTAGTGGTTCTTATACCACTATTTTAGTATATGGTTTGGCTCGCCCCTAGGGCCTGTTGTGTATTTGTGCTATTTTACTCTAATAATTGAAGTGTAACTTATGTGTTTTTGACCTCTTGTCTCTTGAAGAGACTAGGAGGGTGTGTTTAGTAATAAATACATATATTTATATATACTTGGTGTGGATGTCTTTCATTTAGGCACTCTAGAGATTATAAACTGGTAAAACAAGCTGCTTTACATTCCTTCAACACTTAGCCTGAAGGCTGTTCTTCATAGCTACCACTAGGATAGCTTTCAATAAAGGTTGTCTTTAACTTATAACCAATAAGGGGTTGCTTGGACTGGTGCAAGGTGCCCACTATAACTAATGGACAGCATATACCAGACCAACTTCGCACACCTGGCATCATAAAATGGATGCTGCAGCCACACACACGGGTCGGACCTCCTGCTGCTGAGCGAAACTCCGGCAGGGGAGGCCTGGACAATAGGTTTCCTGTCACAGGGAGGTGTAACCATGTAGGAGAGTAGGATCTGCACTTATGTTGCTCCCACTTTTATTCTGATGTTAACACTGGTTTCTGGCTATAGTCTGGCTGGATCCCTGTTAATCAGGGCCCCAGTCTCTCTGTTCTCTCTAAACAACTTGGAGTGCATATTAGATGCACTAGTAATTGGATACTGTGGTACCTTATGAGTCCCTAGTATATAGGTACTTCACAGGCCTACCAGGGGCTGAAACATGTATTATGCCACCCCTGGGAAGCAGACTAAATCTGACACCATAGGCCTGCTACTGCAGCCTGGGTGAGGTAGTGTTAGCACTCTTCACTGAGGTATAGGTTCCCTATATCTCACCATACACACACATATAAACCTATCAGTCACCCCTAAGGCAGGCCATATCAATCCTGAGGGCATGGTGCTTGGTTTACAATGTGAGGGGGTGCCTCTGCATGAGCAGGGCCCCTCTGCAGCTGGCAGAGTCTATTCTCTGTGGCTGTTTGTGGATGCGGTTAAACCATATACTCTTAAGTGCATTATAACCTACCGGTAAATGCTAACTTTGGAATGACTGCATCAAAACATACTGTGTTTGGTGTCAAACAACTAGAAATCATACCCCCACACCAGTAACTGGTGTGGGAGTGTATGATCCCACCCTTCTAGAGGGGAAGACATGTACCTACTGTGGAAACACAGTAGAAATCTGAAAGAGCCCTGGCATCAGAAAATGGATGCCACCAGCACAGACACTGGGCTGCCCTCCTACCGCTGACCAAAACTCGCACTGGAGGAGGCCCAACAATAGGCATCCTGTCACAGGGAGGTGTCACCACCTTCCAGACAGGATTTAGTGTATTGGGGCTGGGTGGGTGCACTCCTAGAGTGCTTTGAAGTCCTGCACTGGGGGAGCAGTAGGCTCCTCTGTGCATATGCCAGCTCAAACCGGTTCAGGGGCTACCTGTCCCTGCTCTGGCATGAAACTGGACAAAGGGAAGTGGGTGTAACGACCCACTCCCCTGACCCTCCCATAGGAGGGGTCATAGAGCTAGTCCCTCCCTTTCCTTTAGTATAAGATAGGGAAACCTTGCCATTGCAAATCAGATATCCCTGGACGACGCTCTACAAGAAGAATACTGGCCCTTCGATGTTCCACTACCTTTGGAAAACTGAAGAATCTCCCTTGGAGTCAAGGAGTGACTCCCCTGCTTGGCAGGCATCAAAATCTTCAATCAACAGTCGCAAACTTTCCCACTCCCGCTGGAGTCTGAAGTCCCTGCAGCTCCAGAAGTAGATTTCATGATTTCTCGATGGCCATTGTGTGTCCCCAGCAAAGCTGAGGTGAGTGGTCCCCACGAGTGATGAGGAACAGCAATACCCGGGTACCATGTACTATTGTCAAGTTCAACACCTTCACGATATTCAACGAACTTATGCATTGGACCACATGTGGTCCAATCCTCCAGCAGGACTTCCGTTGAAAATCAGAGGCCTACATTGTCCCGAGTAACCGTGGGCTCCTGTGAAGCAAATCCTCATGAGGCATCTTTGCAATCCCTTGCCGGCTGGCTTGTGGGTTCCCTGAAGACTTTCTCATCAAACCAAAGGGCTCCTCTAGTTGCTCTAGGACTGCACTGACTTACCTTCACTGGGTGAGTCTCTCAGACCTTGCTGGTCTGCACCGCTGACTTGCTCCACTTTCCACAAGACTTGCTGTTGCCAAGGCTTGTTGGCTCCAATCTGGTTGCCGACACCTCAGTAATTTGCAGACTTTGTGGTACACCCTGAATCCAGCTTCTGGTCATCATCGACACCTCCTGGACTTCGTGGCTGAAGAGTCAAAACACCCTTGATCACCTGAAATCACCCGACGACTGTGGGCATCCATCTTCCTGGCCCCGGGTCACTGGCAAGTGACTGTGAACACTGTCCCTTCTGCTTTCAGGTCCTCTTCACCCTGAATCCAGCCTTGGATTCCACCAGACACTTCTCCAGTCTTCACAAGCAGCAAATCTTCTTCGGCTTCCATTGAAAACGACGACGCGACCCGACACCAAAAGACACCTAAGCACCCGGCTTCCCTGGGTGAGGTAACTTGTGCACTCCGGTGCTCCTGTGCGTGTTGGTCCTCAAACTACTTACCTTGTAAGTGGCTTGCTTGTAGACTCTCTAGAAGTACCCTAAAACTTTAAAATTCCAACCGCGACTTGCTCTATTGAAATCAATAGGGAACCCGCGGCTGTGTTCTCACACTGCACGCGTCTCCCGTGGGTCCTTGACTTACATGCCTTGGGTGGATTAGTGAGGCTCCAGCGATTCTATAGGCCATAGGCCTTGTCCCCTTGCAAGTCGACATTCCTAAACCTCTTTTTTAGTATATGGTCTGGTACGCCCCAAGGGCCCCAGCCATATTTGTGCTTAACTTATTGTGAAACATTGATATTTGCATATGTTCCTGACTTCTAATATCATAAAGAGATTAGTAGAGTGTGTCTAGTAATAAATACATATATATTTGATATATATACCTGTGTGGTGTCCTTTCATTTGGTAATTCAAGAGATTATAAGGTAAAATAAGCTGCTTTACATTCCTCTGAGACTTAGTCTGAAGGCTGCTCTCCACAGCTACCACTAGGATAGCTTTCTTTAAAAGATTGTCTAAAACCTATCTACTATAAGAGTCGAATTGGACTGGTGCAAGGTGGCCACTATAACTAGTGACCAGCATATGCCAGGCCAACTTCTCACATTGGTGGGCAGCGTGTGGGATTCCAGTTTGCCGTTGTTTTACCAGAAAATCTCTATTTGAATTACTAACTGAAAACCACTAAAGGTACTCAAGGTACATATAAAAGTCAAGCTTAGTATCAATAAGTTCTACTGAATTTAGAGCTGTGAGTGAAGGGATAGCACACCCTTGCTACAGCTCAAGCTAGGATCAGTAGGCCACAAACTAGTGTAGGTAGTACAACACTGCACAACACTAGAATGTCCTCAAGGGATGGAGCCAGTGGGTCCACCCAGCCTCAGTATACGGACATGACTTTCTTTGAAAGCCATGTGTGCTGCAAGACACCTGAAGCTAGGACAGAGTCCCTCCACACCAGGCCTGATAGATCTGCTGACATGAGGTTTTCCTCTAGGAGCTAACATATCTGAATTAGGGAGTGGGTAAATTACAATGTCTGGGTCAGATGATGAAAATCAAGATGACCAGGACTCTGTGATTGAAGGGTCAGATCCAGAAGGATCTGAACAGGACAGAGGAATTCTCCCTAAGAGAACTGAAAGAGTGGAAGAGAGGCCTAGGTCCCCTTCAAGGGACTCTGACCACTCATATCACTCTGGCAGAGAATCTGTCCATCAGAGGAGCTCATACTTTAATAGAAGAGAGACCTCCACTGAAAGAATGTACAAACTGCTGCAGTATGAGGAAGCAAGGTTTGCCCTTAAGGCCAAGCAGTTGGCATTAGATAAAGAAGCCTCTGAGCTCCAGAGAGCTTCTAGAAAAGAGGGGTTAGAACCCCCTGGTGACAGCAACAGTGTCCCTAGAGTCAGAGATTACATTCCAGACCATAGGAACCTGACCAAGGTTGTTCCTCCCTACCAGAGTGGGGATGATATCCACAAATGGATAACTGCTATGGAGAGGGCCTGTAGAGTACAACAGGTCCCCCAGAAACAGTGGGCAGCAATCTTGTGGCTCTCCTTTTCAGATAAAGGTAGAGACAAGCTCTTCGCTGTTAGAGATGAGGATGCGGATGACTATGAAGTCCTGAAAAGTGCATTAACAGATGGGTTTGGCTTAACCACTGAGCAGTACAGGTTGAAGTTCAGAGACACCCAGAAAGCACAGACTCATGACTGGACAGACTTTGTAGATTGTGCAACCAAGGCTCTGGAGGGTTGGCTGGTTGGTAGTAGAGTTACTGATTTTAAGGTATTGTATAATCTTATGATGAGAGAACAGATCCTTAATAATTGCCAATACCAGTTGTTGCATCAATACCTGGTGGACTCTGATCTGACCTCACCCCAAGAATTGGGAAAGAAGGCAGACAAATAGGTCAGAACCAGGGTGAGGCAGAAAACCCAGAACCAAGGGGGTGACACTAAGAAGCAGGATCCTAAAGGCTCTGAGAAAGGTGGGGATAAGTCAAAAGACCAGAAGTCTTCACAAGGGCCCCAAAAATCTGCATCTGGTGGGGATTCACAGTCTACAAAGAGAAAAGGCCAAAAGAAGCCCTGGTGCAAATTCTGTAAACAGAAAGGGCACTGGACTTCTGATTGTAACAAGTCCAAAGACCAAACCACCACCACTCCTGCCCCCTCAGGCAACTGTTCTCCCTAGTGTAGCTACTGGTGGAGGTGGTAATCAGAATAAGGGTGTAGTAGGGTTGACCCTGGGTTCTGAAGTGGACTCTGGCCTAGTCAGAGTACCCACTCAGGCATCGCTGATTTGTGATGGAGACATTGATATGTCATTCCTAGTGAGCCCCAGTAATCTGGGCAAATACAAACGGCAGCCTGTAATAAATGGCAAACAGGCTTTGGCATTCAGGGACACAGGTGCTAGTGTCACCATGGTGGCAGAGGATCTTGTGGACCTTGAGCAGATCATCCTGGGTGAAATGTACCAGGTTACCAATGCAAGCAATGTCAGGACCAACCATAGTCTGGCAGTTGTGAATTTCTCCTGGGGAGGGGTAACTGGCCTCAAGAAGGTGGTAGTCAGTGCAGACCTCCCTGTCGAATGTCTATTGGAAAATGATCTAGAGACTTCAGCCTGGTCTGAAGTAGAGTTATGGATTCATGCTGAGATGTTGGGCATACCTGCAGAGGTATTTGCTGTGACCAGGCCACAAGCCAAAATGCATCAAACTGAACCAGCTCTGGATCTTGAAAGTATGGACTAGGTGCTACCCAAGAGGAGGAGCAGTAGGGTTAAGGCAGTGCTTCCCCTCTGTCTCATATCTCAGATTCCCCTCCTGAGGGAGGAGAAGCAGATCCTGAAGAAGGAACTGCCCCAGAGGGACTTGAGCCTGATCAGGTTGAGTTCTTGGGGGCAGGGGGACCTTCCAGGGAAGATCTGAGTAAGGAGCAAAAGTGTTGCCCCTCTCTTGAACCCCTCAGACAGCAGGCTGCTGCTGAGGCTGCTGGGAGTGCTAGTGGGTCTCATAAAGTTTATTGGGATGAGGGACTCCTATATTCTGAGGCTAGAGATCCTACCCCTGGAGCCACCAGGAGGTTGATAATACCTCAGAAGTTTAGGGGGTTCCTCTTGACACTAGCACATGACATCCCTTTAGCAGGACACTTGGGCCAAAACAAGACCTGGGACAGGCTTGTTCCACATTTTCATTGGCCACATATGTCAGAGGACACCAAGGAGTTTTGTCGCTCCTGTGTCACTTGCCAAGCCGGTGGCAAGTCAGGTGGCACAGCAAAGACACCCCTGATACCACTTCCTGTGGTGGGGGTGCCCTTTGAAAGGGTAGGGATTGACATTGTTGGTCCCCTTGACCCTCCAACAGCATCTGGGCACAGGTTTATCCTGGTGGTAGTGGATCATGCCACCAGGTACCCAGAAGAATTCCCCTCAGGACCACCACAGCCCCTGTGGTGGCAAGAGCCCTCATTGGAGTTTTCTCCAGAGTGGGTTTCCCTAAGGAGGTTACATCTGACAGATGTACAAACTTCATGTCAGGGTATCTAAAAGCAATGTGGAAGGAGTGTGGTGTAAACTACAAGTTCACTACTCCCTTTTACCCACAATGCAATGGGCTAGTTGAAAGGTTCAACAAAACCCTAAAGGGAATGATTAAAGGCCTCCCAGAAAAGCTTAGGCGAAAATGAGACCTTTTACTTCCATGCCTTCTGTTTGCATATAGAGAGGTCCCACAGAAGGGGGTTGGCTACAGCCCTTTTGAACTTCTGTTTGGGCACCCTCTAAGAGGTCCATTATGTTTGGTGAAGGAGGGCTGAGAGTTACCTCTCAAACCTCCCAAACTAGATGAGATGGACTATGTACTTGGTCTCCACTCCAGGATGGCGTAATACATGAAGAAGGCAACTAAAAACCTGGAGGCAAGCCAAGAACTACAAAAAACTTGGCATGACCAAAAGGCTGTGCTAACTGTATACCATCCAGGACAGAAAGTGTGGGTGTTGGAGCCTGTGGCCCCAGCAGTTCTCCAAGACAAGTGGAGTGGCCCCCATACAATTGTTGAGCAGAAGGCGAGAAGTCACCTACTTGGTGAATCTTGGAACTCCCAGGAGCCCCCTTAGGGTGCTCCATGTCAACAGATTAAAACCATATGTTGACAGGGCTGACATGGGCTTGCTCATGGCAACTGATGAGGAACAGGAGGAGGAGAGTGACCCTCTCCCTGACCTGCTCTCACAGAACCCTGATGATGGGTCAGTAGATGGTGTTGCTTTGGCAAGCAGCCTCACTGATCATCAGCAAACTGAATGCAGACAAGTTCTGCAACAGTTTAGAAATATGTTTAGCCTGACCCCTAGTCAGACTTCCTGGTGCACCCATGAGGTGGACACTGGAAACAGTCTGCCAGTCAACAGTAAAATCTACAGGCAACCTGACCATATCAGGGACTGTATCAGGACTGAAGTCCAGAAAATGTTGGAACTAGGTGTGATTGAGCATTCAGATGGCCCTTGGACTAGTCCAGTAGTCCTTGTGTCTAAATCTCATACCCAAGGCGGTAAGAAAGAAATGAGGTTTTGTGTAGACTACAGAGGCCTCAATGCAGTCACCAGGACTGATGCCTATCCAATTCCCAGGGCAGATGAACTGATTGATACTTTGGCCTCAGCCAAATATCTGAGTACATTTGACCTAACAGCTGACTACTGGCAAATCAAGTTAGCTGTTGATGCCAAGGCCAAAACAGCATTTTCAACCCCTGGTGGGCACTACCACTTTGTGGTGATGCCCTTTGGTTTGAAGAATGCACCTGCCACTTTTCAGAGATTGGTGAATAAAGTTCTGACAGGGATGGAGACTTATTGCTCAGCTTATCTAGATGATATTGCTGTCTTTAGTTCCACCTGGCAGGATCACCTGGTCCACCTCAGAAATGTTTTGGAGGCCCTGCAAAAAGCAGGCCTCACTATCAAGCGTACAAAGTGCCAGATAGGGCAGTCAGGTTGTGTACCTGGGTCACCTTGTAGGTGGAGGCCAGGTTCAACCATTGCAGAGCAAAATCCAGACCATAATGGAATGGGTAGCTCCAACCACCCAGACACAGGTGAGAGTCTTTTTAGGCCTGACTGGGTACTATAGGAGGTTTGTTAAGGGATATGGATCTATAGTGACCCCCCTAAATGATCTTACCTCAAAGAAAATGCTAAAAAAGGTTCAGTGGACAGCTAGCTGTCAAAAGGCATTTGAAGACCTAAAGCAGGCCATGTGCACTGCCCCCATCTTACAGAGTCCAGACTACACCAACAAGTTCATTGTATAAACAGATGCTTCTGAGCTGGGTGTGGGAGCTGTACTGTCTCAACTGAATGATGAAGGTCAAGACCAGCCAGTAGCTTTTATAAGCAGAAGGCTGACCCCTAGAGAGAAACGTTGGTCAGCTATAGAGAGGGAGGCCTTTGCTGTGGTGTGGGCCCTGAAGAAGCTGAGGCCATACTTGTTTGGCACTCACTTCATAGTTCAGACTGACCACCAGCCCCCCCTATGGCTTAAACAGATGAAAAGTGAAAACCCAAAACTGCTAAGGTGGTCCATTTCTCTACAGGGGATGGACTATACAGTGGAACACAGACCTGGGACCCAACATGCCAATGCAGATGGACTCTTAAGGTATTTCCACTTAGAACACGAAGACTCAACTGGTCAAGGTTAGTTTAGTGTCCCAGCGTTTGGGGGGTTGTGTAGGAGAGTAGGATCTGCACTTATGTTGCACCCACTTTTTTCCTGATGTTAACACTGGTTTCTGGCTATAGTCTGGCTGGGTCCCTGCTAATCAGGGCCCCAGTCTCTCTGTTCTCTCTAAACAACTTGGAGTGCATATTAGATGCACTAGTGATTGGATACTGTGGTACCTTATGAGCCCCTAGTATATGGTACCTTAGGTACCAGGGACAGAGGTACTTCACAGGCCTACCAGGGGTTGAAGCATGTATTATGCCACCCCTGGGAAGCAGACTAAAACTGACACCACAGGCCTGCTACTGCAGCCTGGGTGAGGTAGTGTTAGCACTCCTCACTTAGGTATAGGTTCCCTATATCTCACCATACACACACATATAAACCTATCAGTCACCCCTAAGGCAGGTCCTATCAATCCTGAGGGCATTGTGCTTGGTTTACAATGTGAGGGGGTGCCTCTGCATGAGCAGGGCCCCTCTGCAGCTGGCAGAGTCTATTCTCTGTGGCTGTTTGTGGATGCGGTTAAACCATATACTCTTAAGTGCATTAAAACCTACCGATAAATGCTAACTTTGGAATGACTGTATCAAAACATGTTGTGTTTGGTGTCAAACAACTTGGAATCATACCCCCATACCAGTAACTGGTGTGGGAGTATGATCCCACCCTTCTAGAGGGGAAGACATGTACCTACTGTGGAAACACGGTAGAAATCTGAAAGAGCCCTGGCATCACAAAATGGATGCCACCAGCACAGACACTGGGCTGCCCTCCTGCTGCTGACCAAAACTCGCAGTGGAGGAGGCCCAACAATAGGCATCCTGTCACAGGAGGTGTCACCACCTTCCAGACAGGATTTAATGTATTGGGGCTGGGTGGGTGTACTCCTAGAGTGCTTTGAAATCCTGCACTGGGGGAGCAGTAGGCTCCTCTGTGCATATGCCAGCTCAAACGGTTCAGGGGCTACCTGTCCCTGCTCTGGCATGAAACTGGACAAAGGGAAGTGGGTGTAACGACCCACTCCCCTGACCCTCCCATAGGAGGGGTCATAGAGCGAGTCCCTCCCTTTCCTTTAGTATAAGATAGGGAAACCTTGCCATTGCAAATCAGATATCCCTGGACGATGCTCTACAAGAAGAATCCTGGCCCTTCAACGTTCCACTACCTTTGGAAGACGGAAGAATCTCCCTTGGAGTCAAGGAGTGACGCTCCTGCTTAGCAGGCACCAAAACCTTGAATCAACGGTCGCAAACTTTCCAGCTCCTGCTGGAGTTCGAAGTCCCTGCAGCCCCGGAAGTAGATTTCTTGACTTCTCGATGGCCATTGTGAGTCCCCAGCAAAGCTGAGGTGAGTGGACCCCACGAGTGATGAGGAACAGCAATACCCGGGTACCGTGCACTATTGTCGAGTGCAACCCCATCACGATGTTCTACAAACGTGTGCATTGGGCCACGTGTGATCCAAGCCTCCAGCAGGATTTCCTATGAAAATCAGAGGCCTACCTCGTCCCGAGTAACCGTGGGTTCCTGTGAAGCGAACCCTCTTGAGGTGTCTTTGCGATCCCTTGCCGGCTGGCTTGTGGGTCCCCTGAAGACTTTCTCATCAAACCAAAGGGCTCCCCTGGTGGCTCCAGACCTGCCCTGACTTACCCTTGCTGGGTGAGTCCCTCAGATCTTGCTGGTGTGAACCGCTGACTTTCTTCTGACCCAAACTCCAGCAGGGGAGGCCTGTACAATAGGTTTCCTGTCACAGGGAGGTGTAACCACCTCCCAGACAGGCTGATGTGTATTTGGGTTCGGTGGTAGCACTCTCAGAGTGCTTTGAAGTCCTGCACTGGGGGCACATTTGGTGTCCCTGTGCATAGTCCAGCTCAAACCAGTTCAGGGGCTGGAAGGCACGATACTGGACAAAGGAAGTGGGTGTAGCCACCCCTCTTTCCAAACCCTCCCATATGTGGGTCCCTAGAGTTATTCCAACCCCTTCCTTAGGTATAAGTAAGGAACCTCTGTAACCAGAACTTTAGATATCCCTGGACAAAACTCTGAAGCTGAATCCTGGAACTTCGACGCTCTACTAAAGACTAGAGGCCTGAAGAAATCTCCCTTGGGGTCAAGGAGTGACTCCCCTGTTTTCCAGTCACCAACAAAGCATTTTGCCTGTCTGCATCTACGAAGTTCCGGACTCTGAATTAATTGAAACCCAGGAAGAGGATTTCCAGTCTTCTTACAGGCCTACCTGAGTCCCCAGCAAAGATGAGACCCGCAGCCCTCGTGAGTAGTGTGGAACCGGAACTCCTGGTCACTGTGCACATTTGTAAGTGCATTGACTTCTCGAGGTCTCTTGAAGTCGTGCTTGGGGTTACTTGTAGCCCACACCTCGAGCAGAGAATCCCCCGAAGATTGTCAGCCTAGTCACCCCGAGTGACCCGTGGGCCGCCATTTTGTGTTTCCTTTTGAGGTCCCTTTGCGATCCCTGGTCCATCGACTGGAGGGTCCCTGTGAAGGCAACTTTGATTTTCATTGGGCTTTCCTGATTTTTCCAGATGTGCCCTGACTCTACCAAGTGGTGAGTCCCTCAGACCTTGCTTATCTGCACCAAAGCATTTCTTCACTTTCTGGGTGGGTTGCTGTTGTCAAGGCTTGTTGTATCCAATCCAGGCATCAACACTGCAGCACTCGACATCCTTTGTGGGACAGCTCGAATCCAGCTCCTGGTTGTCCTCGACACCTCCTGGTCCTCGTGGCTGAAGAGTCAAGCTTTACCTTCTTCAACTGAAATCAGCCGACATCGTTGGGCATTCGCCTATCGTGCCCCTGGTCACTGGCTAGTGACCCAGACTCTGTCCCCTCTGCTTTCAGGTTTTTCTCATCTTCGATCCAGGCTTGGATCTCATCGGACACTTTGCATCTTCCCGGCAGCAGCACTTCTTGGCCAGCTTCCATAGAAAAAGATGACGCGACTTGACATTCATGCACCCGGCTTCCCAGGGTGAGGTAACCTGAGTACTTGGGTGCTTCCATGTGTGTTGACCCTAGAACTCCCGAAGTCCAAAAGGGTTTGGTCCTAGCTCATCTCTAAGTGTCCCTAATCTTTAGAAATCTAACCGCGACTTTCCCATAGAAGCTAACGGGAGTTCGCGGCTGTGTTCTCACACTGTACATGGTCCCCGTGGGTCCCCTGTGTCACTACTTTGGGTGGTTCCTTGGGGTCCTAGCGATTTTACAGGCTCTAGGCCATGTGTCTAGTTAAGTCGTGGTTCTTATACCACTATTTTAGTATATGGTTTGGCTCGCCCCTGGGGCTTAACATGTATTTGTGCTATTTTACTGTCATATTTGAAGTGTAACTTATGTGTTTAGACCTCTAGCCTCATAAAGAGACTAGCAGGGTGTGTTTAGAAATAAATACATATATTTTATATATATACCTGGTGTGGTGTGGTTGTTTAGCCATTCAAGAGATTATAGACTGGTAAAACAAGCTGCTTTACAATCCTTCAAGACTTAACCTGAAGGCTGCTCTCCTTAGCTACCACTAGGATAGCTTTCAATAAAGGTTGTCTTTAACCTATCATCAATAAGGGGTTGTTTGGACTGGTGCAAGGTGCCCACTACAACAAGTGGACAGCATATTCCAGGCCAACTTCTCACATTGGTGGCAGCGGTGGGATTCCAGCTTGCTATTGTTTTACCAGATAATCTCAATTGAGTGACTAACTGATACACACTAAAGGTACCCTAGGTACATATAATACAAGCTTTAGAATATAATAAGTTCTACTGAACTTAGAGTTGTGTGTTAAGGGCTTAGCACACCCTTTCTACAACTCAAGAGAGTTTAGTTGGCCACACTAGAGTAGGTAGTGCGATACACCACACCTCACAAGTAATGTCTTCAAGGCCAGGAACTAGTGGGTCCCTGCCAGAAGCCAATGGGCTTCTTCTCTCCAAGTATGATAAGTATGATAACCTCCCATTCATGGAATTGAGAGCATTATGCACTACTAGGAAACTGAAGACAGGCAAAAGCCCAACCACCCAGCATCTCATAGAGGTACTCAGGCTGGATGATCTCACAAGACCTATAGGGTCTGAAGGGGTAGTCAGAGTGGGTGGGAAAGCGGTGGAGGAAGGGGCTAGGGGTGAAACTCCCCATGACCTGACCTCTAATGCTGACCAGGTAGATGTCAATGATCTGGAGCTGGATAATCCAGCTCCCCTGGAAGATGATGGAGAAGGCCACAATGGTCTTCTATTTGTCCCTTCTGGAATAGTTGGTGGTGGGCCTAGAAGGTCTAGATCTCTCTCAGTGGAGTCTAACCATTCTGGTTCATCTATAGGGACCTCTATTTCTTCTCATAGGAGGGAAACCTCCCAGGAGAGGAGGGAGAGACTGCTGAAGTATGAGGAAGCACATCTTGAAATCAGAAAGCAGCAAGTAGCCCTAGACAGGGATGCCCTAGAGCTCTACAGAGCTAGAAATAAGATGGGACCAGAGTCCCATGGTGGCAGCAACATCCATAGAGATAGGGAGAGGTCTTGTGACCATAGGCACCTGAATAAGATTGTCACTCCCTACCAGAGTGGGGATGACATCCACAAATGGATAACTGTACTGGAAAGGGCCTGTAAAGTTCAAAGGGTCCCCCAGGAGCAATGGGCAGCAATCTTATGGCTCTCCTTTGCAGACAAAGGTAGAGATAAGCTCCTCACTGTTAGAGAGGAGAGGGTGCTGATGATTATACCAGTCTGAAAAGCGCATTAATTGAAGGGTTTGGCCTAACCACTGAGCAATACATGTTAAAGTTCGGAGATACCCAAAAGGCACAGAATCAAGACTGGTTGGACTTTGTAGATTATGCTACTAAGGCTCTGGAAGGTTGGTTACTTTGCAGCAAAGTACATGACTTTCAAGGATTGTACAATTTGATTATGAGGGTGCAGATCCTTAATAACTGTCATAATCAGCTGTTGCACCAGTACCCGGTGGACTCAGATCTGACCTCTCCACAAGAATTGGGAAAAAAGGCAGACAAATGGTTCAGAACCAGGGTGAGGCAGAAGGTACAGAACCAAGGTGGTGAACCCAAGAAGCAAGATCCTAAAAACTCTAACAAGGGTGGGGAGAAGGGTAAAGATCAGAAGTCTTCACAAGGTCCACAAAAATCTTCTTCAGCTGGGGATTCACAGTCTAACAAGGGAAAAGGCCAAAAGAAACCATGGTGCAAGATCTGTTAGCAGAAAAAGGACTGGACTAGTGATTGCACCAAGTCCAAAGACTCAACACCAGCCGTCATTGCCCCTAAGGCAACCTTTCCCCCAAGTACAGCTACAATTGGTGGTGGTAATACTCAGAATAAGGGTGTAGTAGGGCTGACTCTGGGTTCTGAGATGGACAGTGGCCTAGTCAGAGTTCCAACTCAGGCTGTCCTAGTCTGTGATGGGGGCATGGATATGTCCCCCTTTGTGAGTCCCAGTAACTTGGGCAAATACAGACAGCAGCCTTTGTTTAATGGAAAAGCGGCTTTGGCATTCAGGGACACAGGAGCAAGTGTCACAATGGTGACAAAAGATCTTGTGGATCCTGGGCAGATTATACTTGGTGAAATGTGCCAAGTGACCAATGCTAGCAAAGTCAGAACAGACCATTCTCTGGCAGTTGTTAACTTCTCCTGGGTAAGGGTAACTGACCTTAAGAAGGTTGTGGTTAGTGCAGGCCTACCAGTCGAATGCTTGCTTGGCAATGATCTGGAAACCTCAGCTTGGGCTGAAGTGGAGCTCAGGACACATGCAGAAATGCTAGGGATCCCTGCTCATGTCTTTGCTGTGACTAGGTCACAGGCTAAAATGTCTAACACTGGACAGGCCCTGGATTCTGGAAAAATGGACCAGGTGCCTCCCAAGAGGAGGAGCAGTAGGGTTAAGGCAGTGCATTTTCCCCTGACTCAGAAAACAGATCAGCCTCCTGAAGGAGATGGTCTTGGACCTGCAGATGAAATTGTCTCAGAGGAGCTTGAACCTGACCAGGTTGAGTTCTTGGGGAGAGGGGGCCCTTCCAGGGAGGATCTGAGGCAGGAGCAGAAAACCTGCCCCTCTCTTGAACCCCTCAGAAAGCAAGCTGCTGATGAGGCTGCTGGGAATGCTAGTGGCACCCATACAATATATTGGGATCACGGACTCCTTTATTCAGAGTGTAGAGTCCCCAAGCCTGGTGCTTCCAGGAGGTTGGTTATACCTCTGAAGTTTAGGGGCTTCCTATTGACACTAGCCCATGTTATTCCCTTAGCAGTACACCTGGTCCAGAACAAGACTTGGAACAGAATTGACCCTCAATTTCACTGGCCCCACATGTCTGAATACACTAAGGAGTTGTTTCGCTCCTGTATGACCTGCCAAGCCAGTGGCAAGGCAGGTGGAACGACAAAGGCCCCCCTCATACCACTACCTGTGGTGTGGGTTTCCTTTGAGAGGTTAGGGATTGACATTGTTGGTCTTATGGGTCCGCAAACAGCATCTGGGCACAGATTTATCCTGGTGGTGGTGGACCATGCCACTAGGTACCAAGAAGCCATTCCACTTAGGACCACTACAGCAACTGTGGTGGCAAGGGCCCTCTTGGGGATATTCCCCATAGTGGGCTTCCCTAAGGAGGTAGTATCTGATAGAGATGCAAACTTTATGTCTAGCTACTTGACTGCAATGTGGAAGCAGTGTAGAGTGAATTACAAATTCACCACACCCTATCACCCACAATGTAATGGTTTAGTTGGAAGATTCAACAAAACCTTAAAGGACATGATCAAAGGTCTCCCAGAGAAGCTTAGGTGGAGATGGGACATCCTCTTGCCCTGCCTTTTGTTTGCCTACAGTGAGGAGTCACAAAAGGGGGTTGGTTACAGCCCTTTTGAACTTTTGTTTGGCCATCCTGCTAGGGGTCCTTTGCGTTTGGTGAAGCAGGGATGGGAGTTATCTCTCAAACCCCCTAAACAGGACATAGTGGAATATGTACTTGGTCTTCGCTCCAGGATGGCTGAGTATATGAAAAAGGCAACTAAAAACCTTGAGGCTAGCCAGGAATTACAAAAAGCCTGGCAAGATCAAAAGGCTGTGCTGACTGTTTACCAGCCAGGGCAGAAAGTGTGGGTGTTGGAGCCTGTGGCCCAGCAGCCCTCCAGGACAAATGGAGTTGCCCCCATACAATTGTTGAACAGAAAGGGAAGATCACCTACCAGGTAGACCTTGGAACCCCTAGGAGTCCCCACAGGGTACTTCATGTCAACAGACTAAAACCATATGTTGACGGGGCAGACATGGGCTTGCTCATGGCTACTGATGAGAGACAGGAGGAAGAGAGTGACCCACTCCCTGACCTGCTCTCACAGAACACTGATGATGGATCAGTAGATGGTGTAGCCTTGGCTGCAGGCAGCCTCACTGTCCAGCAACAAACTGACTGCAGAAAACTTCTCACCCAGTTTAGACATATGTTTTCTCTGTCTCCAAGTCAGACCACTTGTGCACTCATGAAGTGGACACTGGGGACAGTCTGCCTGTGAAGAATATGATCTACAGGCCACCTGATCATGTCAGGGACTGTATCAGGAGAGATGTCCAAAAGATGTTTGATTTGGAAGTAATTGAACCCTCAGATAGCCCTTGGGCTAGTCCAGTAGTCCTTGTGCCCAAACCTCACACCAAAGATGGTAAGAGAGAGATGAGGTTTTGTGTGGATTACAGGGGTCTCAATACAATCACTAGGACAGATGCCCATCCCATCCCCAGGGCAGCTGAGCTAATAGATACTTTGGCCTCAGTCAAGTTTCTAAGCACATTTCACTTGACAGCTGGCTACTGGCAGATCAGACTAGCTGATGATGCAAAGCCAAAAACAGCATTTTCTACCCCCAGTGGGCACTATCAAGTTCTGGTAATGCCCTTTGGTTTGAAGAATGCACCTGCCACTTTCCAAAGGTTGTCTTTAACCTATCATCAATATGGGGTTGTTTGGACTGGTGCAAGGTGCCCACTATAACTAGTGGACAGCATATGCCAGGCCAACTTCTCACAAGAGGGGTGTAGAAATTTGCAAGAGAGGTGCCGAAAGAAACAAGAGGAGAGCAGAAAGAACTAACATAGGTGCAGAAAGAGGCAAGAGGAGTGCAGAAAGAGGCAAGAGAAGTGTAGAAAGAAGGAAGAGAGGTACAGAAAGAGGCAACAGAATAAGGCAAGAGATGGGCAAAAGGAGGGAAGAGGAGTGCAGAAAGAGGCAAGAGGGGTACACAAAGAAGAAACGAGAGGAGTGCAGAAAGAACTAATATAGGTGCAGAAAGAGGCAAGAGAAGTGCACAAACAGAAATACAAAGATCAGAAAGATGGAATAAGGGTGCAGACAAGGGCATGAGAGGTGCAGAAAGAGGGAAGAGGGATGTAGAAAGTGCCAAGAGGGGTGCAGATATTTGCAAGAGAGGTGCCAAAAGAAAGAAGAGGAGAGCAGAAAAAACTAAAAGAGGTGCAGAAGGAGGAGAGAGGAGTGCTGAAAGAAGTAACAGAGGTGCAGAAGGAGGCAAGAGGAATGCAGATATAGGCAATAGAAGTGCAGAAAGATGCAACAGAGGTGCAAAAAGAGGGAAGAGAGCTGCAGTAAAAGGCAAGAGAGGTGCAGAAAGAGGGAAGAGTGGTGCAGAAAGAGGCAAGAGGGATGCCGAAAGAAGCAAACAAGATGTAGAAATACGAGAAGTGCAGAAAGAGCAACAGCAGTGAAGAGACATGCAAGAGGGGCACAGAAAGAAGCAAGAGAAGTACAGAAAGAAACAACAGAGGTGCAGAAAGAAGGAAGAGGGGGCAGAAAGAGGGAAGAGGGGTGCAGAAAGAGGCAAAGGGTGTGCAGAAAGAAGGAAGAGAGGTACAGAAAGAATCAAGAGATGTGGTGAAAGAAACAAAATGGGTGCAGAAAGAGGCAAGAGGGGTGTAGAAAGAAGCAAAGGGTGTGCAGAAAGAAGGAAGAGAGATACCAAAAGAATCAAGAGATTGGCTGAAAGAAACAAAATGGGTGCAGAAAGAGGCAAGAGAGGTGCAGAAAGAGGCAAGCGAAGTGCACAAAGAAGCAACAGTGGTGAAGAAGGAGGCAAAAGAACTCTAGAAAGCAGCAAGAACATTTCACAAACAGGCAAACATGGTGCAGAAAGATGGAACAGGGTTGCAGACAGTTGTGAGAGAGGTGCAGAAAGAGGGAAGAGGAATGCAGAAAGAGGCAAGAGGGGTGCAGATATTTGCAAGAGAGGTGCCAAAAGAAACAAGAGGAGTGCAGAAATAGGCAAGAGAAGAGCAGAAAGAAGCAACAGAGGTGCAAAAAGAGGGAAGAGAACTGCAGGAAGAGGCAAGAGAAGTGCACAAAGAAGCAACGGAGGTGCAGAAGAAGGCAAGAGAATTGCAGAAAGAGGCAAGAAAGTTGCACAAACAGGAAAACAAAGATCAGAAAGATGGAAAAGGGGTGCCGACAAAGGCAAGAGAGGTGCAGAAAGAGGGATGCAGAAAGAGGCAAGAGGGGTGCAGATATTTGCCAGAAAGGTGCTTAAAGAAATAAAAGGAGTGCAGAAAAAACTATCAGAGGTGCAGAAGGAGGGAAGAGCAGTGCAGACATAGGCAATAGAGGTGCAGAAAGAGGCAACAGGGGTGCAGAAAGAAGCAAGAGAGGTGCAGAAAGAAGCAAGAGAAGTATAGGAAAAACAACAGTGGTGCAGAAAGAGGCAGGAAAAGTGCACAAAGAGGCAAGAGAGGTGCAGAAAAGGGAAGAAGGGTGCAAACCAAGGGATGAGGGGTGCAGAAAAAGGCAAGCGGGGTACAGAAAGAGACAAGACAAGTGCACAAAGAAGCAACAAAGGTGCAGAAGGGGGCAAGAGCAGCAACAAGAGGCAAGAAAGTTGTACAAACAGGCAACCAAGATGGAACAGGGGTGCAGCCAGATGCAAGAGAGGTACAGAAAGTGGAAAGAGGGACGCAGAAAGATGCAAGAGGGGTGCAGATGCTTGCAAGAGAGTTGCCAAAAGAAACAAGGGGAGTGCAGAAAGAATTGACAGAGGTGCAGAAGGAGGGAGGAGGAGTGCTGAAAGAAGCAACTGAGGTACAGAAAGCGGGAAGAGGGGTGCAGATAGAGACAAGAGAATTGCAGAAAGAACCAATAGAGGTGCAGAAAGAGGCAAGAGAAGTGCAGAAAGAGGCCAGAGAGGTACAGAAACAGGCAAGAGAAGTGCAGAAAGAGGCCAGAGAGGGTCAGAAAAAGGCAAGGGGGTGCAGAAAGAAGCAAGAGAGGTGCAGAAAGAAGCAAGAGAAGTACAGAAAAAAGCAAAATGGGTGCAGAGAGAAGCAAGAGGGGTGCAGAAAGAGGCAAGAGAAGTGCACAAAGATGGAACAGGGATACAGACAGAGGCAAGAGAGGTGCAGCAATAGGGAACAGTGGTGCAGAAAGAGGCAGGAGAGGGGTATAAATTTGCAAGAGAGGAGCCAAAAGAAACAGGAGGAGTGTAGAAGGAAAGAACAGAGGTGCAGAAAGAGGCAAGCGAACTGCAGAAAAAGGCAAGAGAGATGCAGAAAGAGGGAAGAGGGGTGCAATAGAGGCAAGAGAAGTACAGAAAGAGGGGTGCAGAAAGAGGCAAAAGGGGTGAAGAAAGAAGCGACAGAGGTGCAGAAAGAAGCAAGAGAAGTGATGAAAGAGGCAATAGAAGTGCAGAAAGAAGCAATAGTGGTGCAGAAAGTGGCAAGCAAACTATAGAAAGAGGCTAGGGAGGTGCAGAAGGAGGCAAGAGAGGTGGAGAAAGAGGGAAGAGGGGTGCAGTAAGATGCAAATGGGGTGCAGAAAGAAGCAAGTGAGTTACAGAAAGAAGCAAGAGAAGTGCAGAAAGAAGCAACAGAGGTGCAGAAAGAGTCAAGAGAACTGCAGAAAAAGGTAAGAGAGGGGAAGAAAGGCAGAAGAGGGGTGCAGAAAGAGGCAAGAGGGATACAGAAAGAAGCAATAGAGGTGTATAAAAAAGCAAGAGAAGTACAGAAGGAAGCAACAGAGGTGCAGAAAGAGGTAACAGAGGTGCAGAAAGAGGCATGAGCAGTGCAGAAAGAACCAACAGAGGTGCAGAAAGAGGCAAGAGAAGTACAGAAAGAGGCAAGAGAGGTACAGAAAGAGGGATGCAGAAAGAGGCAAAAGGGGTGCAGAAAGAAGCAACAGAGTTACAGAAAAAAGCAAGAGAAGGGATGAAAGAGACAAGAGAGTTGCAAAAACAGGCAAAAGAAGTGCAGACAGAGGCAAGAGAAGCGATGAAAGAAGCAACAGATGTGCAGAAAGAAGCAAGAGAAGTGATGAAAGAGGCAATAGAAGTGCAGAAAGACGCAACATAGGTGCATAGAGAGGCAAGATAACTATAGTAAGTGGCAAGAGAGGTGAAGAAAGAGGCAAGAGAGGTGAGGAAAGAGGGATGCAGAAAGAAGCAAGAGAGGTGCAGAAAGAAGCAAGAGAGGTGCAGAAAGAAGCAAGAGAAGTGCAGAAAGAGGCAAGAGAGGTACAGAAAGAGGGAAGAGGGATGCAGAAAGAGGCAAAAGGGGTGCAGAAAGAAGCAACAGAGGTACAGTAAAAAGCAAGAGAAGGGATGAAAGAGACAAGAGAGTTGCAAAAACAGGCAAAATAAGTGCAGACAGAGGCCAGAGAAGTGATGAAAGAAGCAACAGAGGTGCAGAAAGAAGCAAGAGAAGTGATGAAAGAGGCAATTGAAGTGCAGAAAGACGCAACAGAGGTGCATAGAGAGGCAAGAGAACTATATAAAGAGGTAAGAGAAGTGAAGAAAGAGGCAAGAGAGGTGCATATAGAGGGAAGGGGGTGCAGAAAGAGGGAAGAGGGGTAAAGAAAGAGGCAAAGGGGGTGCAGAAAGAAGACAAATAGGTACAGAAAGAAGCCAAATGGGTACAGAAAGAGTTAGGAGAGGTGCAGATTGAGGTAAGAGGGGTGCAGAAAGAGGCTAGAGAAGTGCACAAAGAAGCAACAGAGGTGCAGAAGGAGGCAAGAGGATTGAAGAAATAGGCAAGAGAAGTTCAGAAAGAAGCAACAGAGGAGCAAAAAGAGGGATGAGAACTGCAGTCAAAGGCAAGAGAGGTACAGAAAGAGGGAAGAGGGGTGCAGAAAGAGGCAAGGGGGTAGAGAAAGAAGCAAGCAAGGTGTAGAAAGAAGCAACAGAGGTGCAGAGTGAGGCAAGGGGGCAGAAAGAGGCACAAGTAGTGCAGAAAGAACCAAAAGAGGTACAGAAATAGACAAGAGAAGTGCAGAAATAAGAAACAGAGGTGTAGTAAGAAGCAAGAGAAGTACAGAAGGAAGGAACAGAGGTGCAGAAAGAGGCAAGAGGGGTGCAAAAAGAGGGAAGAGGGATGTAGGAAGAGGCAAAAGGGGTGCAGAAGGAAGCAACAGAGGTACAGAAAAAAACAAGAGAAGGGATGAAAGAGGCAAGAGAGTTGCAAAAACAGGCAAAAGAAGTGCAGAAAGAGGCAAGAGAAGTGCTGAAAGAAGCAACAGAGGTGCAGAAAGAAGCAAGAGAAGTCATGACAGAGGCAATAGAAGTGCAGAAAGATGCAACAGAGGTGCATAAAGAGGCAAGAGAACTATAGAAAGAGAAAAGTGAGGTGCAGAAAGAGGCAAGCGAGGTGAGGAAAGAGGGAAGAGGGATGTAGAAAGACCCAAGAGGAGTGCAGAAAGAAGCAACAGAGGTGCAGAAAGAGGCAAGAGTGGTGCATAAAGAGGGAAGAGAAGTGCAGAAAGATGCAAAAGGGGTACCGAAGGAAGCAAGAGAGTTTAGAAAGAAGCAAGAGCAGTGAAGAAAGAAGCAACAGGGGTGCAGGGAGAGGTGAGAGGGGCACAGAAAGGGGCAAAAGAAGTGCAGAAAGAGGCAAGAGCGGTACAGAAAGAGGGAAGAGGGGTGCAGAAAGAAGGAAGAGGGGTACAGAAAGAGGCAAAGGGGGTCCAGAAAGAAGACAAATAGGTACAGAAAGAAGCAGGAAAAGTGAAGAAAGAAGCAAAATGGGTGCAGAAAGAGGCAAGAGAGGTGTAGAAAGAAGGAAGAGAAGTGCAGAATGAAGCAACAGATGTGCAGGGAGAGGCAATGGGGCAGAAAGAGGCAAGAGAAGTGCAGAAAGAACCAAAAGAAGTGCAGAAATAGACAAGAGAAGTGCAGAAAGAAGCAACAGAGGTGCATAAAGAGGCAAAAGAACTGCAGTAATTGGCTAGAAAGTTTCACAAACAGGCAAACAAGGTGCAGAAAGATGGAACAGGGGTATGGACAGTGGCAAGAGAGGTGTAGATAGAGGGAAGAGTGATGCAGAGAGAGGCAAGAGGGTGGCAGAAATTTGCAAGAGAGGTGTCGAAAGAAACAAGAGAAGTGCAGAAAGAACTAACATAGTTGGAGAAAGAGGCAAGAGGAGTGCTGAAAGAGACAAGAGAGTTGTAGACAGAAGGAACAGAGGTGCAGAAAGAGTCAAGAGAACTGCAGAAAAAGGTTAGAGAGGGTAAAAAAGGCAGAAGAGTGGTGCAGAACGAGGCAAGAGGGGCGCAGAAAGAAGCAAGGGAGGTGTAGAAAGAAGCAAGAGAAGTACAGAAGGAAGCAACAGAGGTGCAGAAAGAGGCAAGAGCGGTGCAGAAAGAGGCATGACCAGTGCAGAAAGAACCAACAGAGGTGCAGAAAGAGGCAGAAAGAACCAACAGAGGTGCAGAAAGAGGCAAGAGAAGTACAGAAAGAGGCAAGGGAGGTACAGAAAGAGGGAAGAGGGATGCAGAAAGAGGCAAAAGGGGTGCTGAAAGAAGCAACAGAGGTACAGAAAAAAGCAAGAGAAGTGATGAAAGAGACAAGAGAGTTGCAAAAACAGGCAAAAGAAGTGCAGACAGAGGCAAGAGAAGTGATGAAAGAAGCAACAGAGGTGCAGAAAAAAGCAAGAGAAGTGATGAAAGAGGCAATAGAAGTGCAGAAAGACGCAACAGAGGTGCATAGAGATTCAAGAGAACTATAGAAAGAGGCAAGAGAGATGAAGAAAGAGGCAAGAGAGATGAGGAAAGAGGGATGCAGAAAGACACAAGAGGAGTGCCGAAAGAAGCAAGAGAGGTGCAGAAAGAAGCAAGAGAGGTGCAGAAAGAAGCAAGAGAAGTGCAGAAAGAAGCAACAGAGGTGCAGAAAGAGGCAAGAGGGGTGCAGAAAGAGGCAAGAGAAGTGCAGAAAGATGCGAAAGGGGCGCCGAAAGAAGCAAGAGAGGTGTAGAAAGAAGCAAGAGAAGTGCAGAAAGAAGCAACAGAGGTGCAGAAAGAGGCAAGATGGGTGCATAAAGAGGCAATAGAAGTGCAGAAAGAGGTGAAAGGGGTGCCGAAAGAAGCAAGAGAGGTGTAGAAAGAAGCAAGAGAAGTGCAGAAAGAAGCAACAGAGGTGCAGGGAGAGGTGAGAGTGATACAGAAAAGGGCAAAAGAAGTGCAGAAAGAAGCAAGAAAGGTGCAGATAGAGGGAAGGGGATGCAGAAAGAGGGAAGAGGGGTAAAGAAAGAGGCAAAGGATATGCAGAAAGACGACAAATAGGTACAGAAAGAAGCAAAATGGGTGCAGAAAGAGTTAGGAGGGGTGCAGAAAGAGGTAAGAGGGGTGCAGAAAGAGGCTAGAGAAGTGCACAAAGAAGCAACAGAGGTGCAGAAGGAGGCAAGAGCATTGCACAAACAGGCAACCAAGATGGAACAGGGGTGCAGCCAGATGAAAGTGAGGTACAGAAAGTGGAAAGAGGGATGCAGAAAGATGCAAGAGGGGTGCAGATATTTGCAAGAGAGTTGTCAAAAGAAACAAGAGGAGTGCAGAAAGAATTGACAGAGGTGCAGAAGGAGGGAGGAGGAGTGCTGAAAGAAGCAACTGAGGTACAGAAAGCGGGAAGAGAGGTGCAGATAGAGACAAGAGAATTGCAGAAAGAACCAATAGAGGTGCAGAAAGAGGCAAGAGAAGTGCAGAAAGAGGCCAGAGAGGTACAGAAACAGGCAAGAGAAGTGCAGAAAGAGGCCAGAGAGGGTCAGAAAAAGGCAAGGGGGTGCAGAAAGAAGGAAGAGAGGTGCAGAAAGAAGCAAGAGAAGTACAGAAAAAAGCAAAATGGGTGCAGAGAGAAGCAAGAGGGGTGCAGAAAGAGGCAAGAGAAGTGCACAAAGATGGAACAGGGATACAGACAGAGGCAAGAGAGTTGCAGCAATAGGGAACAGTGGTGCAGAAAGAGGCAGGAGAGGGGTATAAATTTGCAAGAGAGGAGCCAAAAGAAACAGGAGGAGTGTAGAAGGAAAGAACAGAGGTGCAGAAAGAGGCAAGCGAACTGCAGAAAAAGGCAAGAGATGCAGAAAGAGGGAAGAGGGGTGCAATAGAGGCAAGAGAAGTACAGAAAGAGGGGTGCAGAAAGAGGCAAAAGGGGTGAAGAAAGAAGCGACAGAGGTGCAGAAAGAAGCAAGAGAAGTGATGAAAGAGGCAATAGAAGTGCAGAAAGAAGCAATAGTGGTGCAGAAAGTGGCAAGCAAACTATAGAAAGAGGCTAGGGAGGTGCAGAAGGAGGCAAGAGAGGTGGAGAAAGAGGGAAGAGGGGTGCAGTAAGATGCAAATGGGGTGCAGAAAGAAGCAAGTGAGTTACAGAAAGAAGCAAGAGAAGTGCAGAAAGAAGCAACAGAGGTGCAGAAAGAGTCAAGAGAACTGCAGAAAAAGGTAAGAGAGGGGAAGAAAGGCAGAAGAGGGGTGCAGAAAGAGGCAAGAGGGATACAGAAAGAAGCAAGAGAGGTGTATAAAAAAGCAAGAGAAGTACAGAAGGAAGCAACAGAGGTGCAGAAAGAGGTAACAGAGGTGCAGAAAGAGGCATGAGCAGTGCAGAAAGAACCAACAGAGGTGCAGAAAGAGGCAAGAGAAGTACAGAAAGAGGCAAGAGAGGTACAGAAAGAGGGATGCAGAAAGAGGCAAAAGGGGTGCAGAAAGAAGCAACAGAGGTACAGAAAAAAGCAAGAGAAGGGATGAAAGAGACAAGAGAGTTACAAAAACAGGCAAAAGAAGTGCAGACAGAGGCAAGAGAAGCGATGAAAGAAGCAACAGATGTGCAGAAAGAAGCAAGAGAAGTGATGAAAGAGGCAATAGAAGTGCAGAAAGACGCAACATAGGTGCATAGAGAGGCAAGATAACTATAGTAAGTGGCAAGAGAGGTGAAGAAAGAGGCAAGAGAGGCGAGGAAAGAGGGATGCAGAAAGAAGCAAGAGAGGTGCAGAAAGAAGCAAGAGAGGTGCAGAAAGAAGCAAGAGAAGTGCAGAAAGAGGCAAGAGAGGTACAGAAAGAGGGAAGAGGGATGCAGAAAGAGGCAAAAGGGGTGCAGAAAGAAGCAACAGAGGTACAGTAAAAAGCAAGAGAAGGGATGAAAGAGACAAGAGAGTTGCAAAAACAGGCAAAATAAGTGCAGACAGAGGCCAGAGAAGTGATGAAAGAAGCAACAGAGGTGCAGAAAGAAGCAAGAGAAGTGATGAAAGAGGCAATTGAAGTGCAGAAAGACGCAACAGAGGTGCATAGAGAGGCAAGAGAACTATATAAAGAGGTAAGAGAAGTGAAGAAAGAGGCAAGAGAGGTGCATATAGAGGGAAGGGGGTGCAGAAAGAGGGAAGAGGGGTAAAGAAAGAGGCAAAGGGGGTGCAGAAAGAAGACAAATAGGTACAGAAAGAAGCAAAATGGGTACAGAAAGAGTTAGGAGAGGTGCAGATTGAGGTAAGAGGGGTGCAGAAAGAGGCTAGAGAAGTGCACAAAGAAGCAACAGAGGTGCAGAAGGAGGCAAGAGGATTGAAGAAATAGGCAAGAGAAGTGCAGAAAGAAGCAACAGAGGAGCAAAAAGAGGGATGAGAACTGCAGTCAAAGGCAAGAGAGGTACAGAAAGAGGGAAGAGGGGTGCAGAAAGAGGCAAGGGGGTAGAGAAAGAAGCAAGCAAGGTGTAGAAAGAAGCAACAGAGGTGCAGAGTGAGGCAAGGGGGCAGAAAGAGGCACAAGTAGTGCAGAAAGAACCAAAAGAGGTACAGAAATAGACAAGAGAAGTGCAGAAAGAAGAAACAGAGGTGTAGTAAGAAGCAAGAGAAGTACAGAAGGAAGGAACAGAGGTAGAGAAAGAGGCAAGAGGGGTGCAAAAAGAGGGAACAGGGATGTAGGAAGAGGCAAAAGGGGTGCAGAAAGAAGCAACAGAGGTACAGAAAAAAGCAAGAGAAGGGATGAAAGAGGCAAGAGAGTTGCAAAAACAGGCAAAAGAAGTGCAGAAAGAGGCAAGAGAAGTGCTGAAAGAAGCAACAGAGGTGCAGAAAGAAGCAAGTGAAGTCATGACAGAGGCAATAGAAGTGCAGAAAGATGCAACAGAGGTGCATAAAGAGGCAAGAGAACTATAGAAAGAGAAAAGTGAGGTGCAGAAAGAGGCAAGCGAGGTGAGGAAAGAGGGAATAGGGATGTAGAAAGACCCAAGAGGAGTGCAGAAAGAAGCAACAGAGGTGCAGAAAGAGGCAAGAGTGGTGCATAAAGAGGGAAGAGAAGTGCAGAAAGATGCAAAAGGGGTACCGAAGGAAGCAAGAGAGTTTAGAAAGAAGCAAGAGCAGTGAAGAAAGAAGCAACAGGGGTGCAGGGAGAGGTGAGAGGGGCACAGAAAGGGGCAAAAGAAGTGCAGAAAGAGGCAAGAGCGGTACAGAAAGAGGGAAGAGGGGTGCAGAAAGAAGGAAGAGGGGTACAGAAAGAGGCAAAGGGGGTCCAGAAAGAAGACAAATAGGTACAGAAAGAAGCAGGAAAAGTGAAGAAAGAAGCAAAATGGGTGCAGAAAGAGGCAAGAGAGGTGTAGAAAGAAGGAAGAGAAGTGCAGAATGAAGCAACAGATGTGCAGAGAGAGGCAATGGGGCAGAAAGAGGCAAGAGAAGTGCAGAAAGAACCAAAAGAAGTGCAGAAATAGACAAGAGAAGTGCAGAAAGAAGCAACAGAGGTGCATAAAGAGGCAAAAGAACTGCAGTAATTGGCTAGAAAGTTTCACAAACAGGCAAACAAGGTGCAGAAAGATGGAACAGGGGTATGGACAGTGGCAAGAGAGGTGTAGATAGAGGGAAGAGTGATGCAGAGAGAGGCAAGAGGGGTGCAGAAATTTGCAAGAGAGGTGTCGAAAGAAACAAGAGAAGTGCAGAAAGAACTAACATAGTTGGAGAAAGAGGCAAGAGGAGTGCTGAAAGAGACAAGAGAGTTGTAGACAGAAGGAACAGAGGTGCAGAAAGAGTCAAGAGAACTGCAGAAAAAGGTTAGAGAGGGTAAAAAAGGCAGAAGAGGGGTGCAGAACGAGGCAAGAGGGGCGCAGAAAGAAGCAAGGGAGGTGTAGAAAGAAGCAAGAGAAGTACAGAAGGAAGCAACAGAGGTGCAGAAAGAGGCAAGAGCGGTGCAGAAAGAGGCATGACCAGTGCAGAAAGAACCAACAGAGGTGCAGAAAGAGGCAAGAGAAGTACAGAAAGAGGCAAGGGAGGTACAGAAAGAGGGAAGAGGGATGCAGAAAGAGGCAAAAGGGGTGCTGAAAGAAGCAACAGAGGTACAGAAAAAAGCAAGAGAAGTGATGAAAGAGACAAGAGAGTTGCAAAACAGGCAAAAGAAGTGCAGACAGAGGCAAGAGAAGTGATGAAAGAAGCAACAGAGGTGCAGAAAAAAGCAAGAGAAGTGATGAAAGAGGCAATAGAAGTGCAGAAAGACGCAACAGAGGTGCATAGAGAGGCAAGAGAACTATAGAAAGAGGCAAGAGAGATGAAGAAAGAGGCAAGAGAGATGAGGAAAGAGGGATGCAGAAAGACACAAGAGGAGTGCCGAAAGAAGCAAGAGAGGTGCAGAAAGAAGCAAGAGAGGTGCAGAAAGAAGCAACAGAGGTGCAGAAAGAGGCAAGAGGGGTGCAGAAAGAGGCAAGAGAAGTGCAGAAAGATGCGAAAGGGGTGCCGAAAGAAGCAAGAGAGGTGTAGAAAGAAGCAAGAGAAGTGCAGAAAGAAGCAACAGAGGTGCAGAAAGAGGCAAGATGGGTGCAGAAAGAGGCAATAGAAGTGCAGAAAGAGGCGAAAGGGGTGCCGAAAGAAGCAAGAGAGGTGTAGAAAGAAGCAAGAGAAGTGCAGAAAGAAGCAACAGAGGTGCAGGGAGAGGTGAGAGTGATACAGAAAAGGGCAAAAGAAGTGCAGAAAGAAGCAAGAAAGGTACAGATAGAGGGAAGGGGATGCAGAAAGAGGGAAGAGGGGTAAAGAAAGAGGCAAAGGATATGCAGAAAGAAGACAAATAGGTACAGAAAGAAGCAAAATGGGTGCAGAAAGAGTTAGGAGGGGTGCAGAAAGAGGTAAGAGGGGTGCAGAAAGAGGCTAGAGAAGTGCACAAAGAAGCAACAGAGGTGCAGAAGGAGGCAAGAGCATTGCACAAACAGGCAACCAAGATGGAACAGGGGTGCAGCCAGATGAAAGTGAGGTACAGAAAGTGGAAAGAGGGATGCAGAAAGATGCAAGAGGGGTGCAGATATTTGCAAGAGAGTTGTCAAAAGAAACAAGAGGAGTGCAGAAAGAATTGACAGAGGTGCAGAAGGAGGGAGGAGGAGTGCTGAAAGAAGCAACTGAGGTACAGAAAGCGGGAAGAGGGGTGCAGATAGAGACAAGAGAATTGCAGAAAGAACCAATAGAGGTGCAGAAAGAGGCAAGAGAAGTGCAGAAAGAGGCCAGAGAGGTACAGAAACAGGCAAGAGAAGTGCAGAAAGAGGCCAGAGAGGGTCAGAAAAAGGCAAGGGGGTGCAGAAAGAAGCAAGAGAGGTGCAGAAAGAAGCAAGAGAAGTACAGAAAAAAGCAAAATGGGTGCAGAGAGAAGCAAGAGGGGTGCAGAAAGAGGCAAGAGAAGTGCACAAAGATGGAACTGGGATACAGACAGAGGCAAGAGAGGTGCAGCAATAGGGAACAGTGGTGCAGAAAGAGGCAGGAGAGGGGTATAAATTTGCAAGAGAGGAGCCAAAAGAAACAGGAGGAGTGTAGAAGGAAAGAACAGAGGTGCAGAAAGAGGCAAGCGAACTGCAGAAAAAGGCAAGAGAGATGCAGAAAGAGGGAAGAGGGGTGCAATAGAGGCAAGAGAAGTACAGAAAGAGGGGTGCAGAAAGAGGCAAAAGGGGTAAAGAAAGAAGCGACAGATGTGCAGAAAGAAGCAAGAGAAGTGATGAAAGAGGCAATAGAAGTGCAGAAAGAAGCAATAGTGGTGCAGAAAGTGGCAAGCAAACTATAGAAAGAGGCTAGGGAGGTGCAGAAGGAGGCAAGAGAGGTGGAGAAAGAGGGAAGAGGGGTGCAGTAAGATGCAAATGGGGTGCAGAAAGAAGCAAGTGAGTTACAGAAAGAAGCAAGAGAAGTGCAGAAAGAAGCAACAGAGGTGCAGAAAGAGTCAAGAGAACTGCAGAAAAAGGTAAGAGAGGGGAAGAAAGGCAGAAGAGGGGTACAGAAAGAGGCAAGAGGGATACAGAAAGAAGCAAGAGAGGTGTATAAAAAAGCAAGAGAAGTACAGAAGGAAGCAACAGAGGTGCAGAAAGAGGTAACAGAGGTGCAGAAAGAGGCATGAGCAGTGCAGAAAGAACCAACAGAGGTGCAGAAAGAGGCAAGAGAAGTACAGAAAGAGGCAAGAGAGGTACAGAAAGAGGGATGCAGAAAGAGGCAAAAGGGGTGCAGAAAGAAGCAACATAGGTACAGAAAAAAGCAAGAGAAGGGATGAAAGAGACAAGAGAGTTGCAAAAACAGGCAAAAGAAGTGCAGACAGAGGCAAGAGAAGCGATGAAAGAAGCAACAGATGTGCAGAAAGAAGCAAGAGAAGTGATGAAAGAGGCAATAGAAGTGCAGAAAGACGCAACATAGGTGCATAGAGAGGCAAGATAACTATAGTAAGTGGCAAGAGAGGTGAAGAAAGAGGCAAGAGAGGTGAGGAAAGAGGGATGCAGAAAGAAGCAAGAGAGGTGCAGAAAGAAGCAAGAGAGGTGCAGAAAGAAGCAAGAGAAGTGCAGAAAGAGGCAAGAGAGGTACAGAAAGAGGGAAGAGGGATGCAGAAAGAGGCAAAAGGGGTGCAGAAAGAAGCAACAGAGGTACAGTAAAAAGCAAGAGAAGGGATGAAAGAGACAAGAGAGTTGCAAAAACAGGCAAAATAAGTGCAGACAGAGGCCAGAGAAGTGATGAAAGAAGCAACAGAGGTGCAGAAAGAAGCAAGAGAAGTGATGAAAGAGGCAATTGAAGTGCAGAAAGACGCAACAGAGGTGCATAGAGAGGCAAGAGAACTATATAAAGAGGTAAGAGAAGTGAAGAAAGAGGCAAGAGAGGTGCATATAGAGGGAAGGGGGTGCAGAAAGAGGGAAGAGGGGTAAAGAAAGAGGCAAAGGGGGTGCAGAAAGAAGAAAAATAGGTACAGAAAGAAGCTAAATGGGTACAGAAAGAGTTAGGAGAGGTGCAGATTGAGGTAAGAGGGGTGCAGAAAGAGGCTAGAGAAGTGCACAAAGAAGCAACAGAGGTGCAGAAGGAGGCAAGAGGATTGAAGAAATAGGCAAGAGAAGTGCAGAAAGAAGCAACAGAGGAGCAAAAAGAGGGATGAGAACTGCAGTCAAAGGCAAGAGAGGTACAGAAAGAGGGAAGAGGGGTGCAGAAAGAGGGAAGGGGGTAGAGAAAGAAGCAAGCAAGGTGTAGAAAGAAGCAACAGAGGTGCAGAGTGAGGCAAGGGGGCAGAAAGAGGCACAAGTAGTGCAGAAAGAACCAAAAGAGGTACAGAAATAGACAAGAGAAGTGCAGAAAGAAGAAACAGAGGTGTAGTAAGAAGCAAGAGAAGTACAGAAGGAAAGAACAGAGGTGCAGAAAGAGGCAAGAGGGGTGCAAAAAGAGGGAAGAGGGATGTAGGAAGAGGCAAAAGGGGTGCAGAAGGAAGCAACAGAGGTACAGAAAAAAACAAGAGAAGGGATGAAAGAGGCAAGAGAGTTGCAAAAACAGGCAAAAGAAGTGCAGAAAGAGGCAAGAGAAGTGCTGAAAGAAGCAACAGAGGTGCAGAAAGAAGCAAGAGAAGTCATGACAGAGGCAATAGAAGTGCAGAAAGATGCAACAGAGGTGCATAAAGAGGCAAGAGAACTATAGAAAGAGAAAAGTGAGGTGCAGAAAGAGGCAAGCGAGGTGAGGAAAGAGGGAAGAGGGATGTAGAAAGACCCAAGAGGAGTGCAGAAAGAAGCAACAGAGGTGCAGAAAGAGGCAAGAGTGGTGCATAAAGAGGGAAGAGAAGTGCAGAAAGATGCAAAAGGGGTACCGAAGGAAGCAAGAGAGTTTAGAAAGAAGCAAGAGCAGTGAAGAAAGAAGCAACAGGGGTGCAGGGAGAGGTGAGAGGGGCACAGAAAGGGGCAAAAGAAGTGCAGAAAGAGGCAAGAGCGGTACAGAAAGAGGGAAGAGGGGTGCAGAAAGAAGGAAGAGGGGTACAGAAAGAGGCAAAGGGGGTCCAGAAAGAAGACAAATAGGTACAGAAAGAAGCAGGAAAAGTGAAGAAAGAAGCAAAATGGGTGCAGAAAGAGGCAAGAGAGGTGTAGAAAGAAGGAAGAGAAGTGCAGAATGAAGCAACAGATGTGCAGAGAGAGGCAATGGGGCAGAAAGAGGCAAGAGAAGTGCAGAAAGAACCAAAAGAAGTGCAGAAATAGACAAGAGAAGTGCAGAAAGAAGCAACAGAGGTGCATAAAGAGGCAAAAGAACTGCAGTAATTGGCTAGAAAGTTTCACAAACAGGCAAACAAGGTGCAGAAAGATGGAACAGGGGTATGGACAGTGGCAAGAGAGGTGTAGATAGAGGGAAGAGTGATGCAGAGAGAGGCAAGAGGGTGGCAGAAATTTGCAAGAGAGGTGTCGAAAGAAACAAGAGAAGTGCAGAAAGAACTAACATAGTTGGAGAAAGAGGCAAGAGGAGTGCTGAAAGAGACAAGAGAGTTGTAGACAGAAGGAACAGAGGTGCAGAAAGAGTCAAGAGAACTGCAGAAAAAGGTTAGAGAGGGTAAAAAAGGCAGAAGAGGGGTGCAGAACGAGGCAAGAGGGGCGCAGAAAGAAGCAAGGGAGGTGTAGAAAGAAGCAAGAGAAGTACAGAAGGAAGCAACAGAGGTGCAGAAAGAGGCAAGAGCGGTGCAGAAAGAGGCATGACCAGTGCAGAAAGAACCAACAGAGGTGCAGAAAGAGGCAAGAGAAGTACAGAAAGAGGCAAGGGAGGTACAGAAAGAGGGAAGAGGGATGCAGAAAGAGGCAAAAGGGGTGCTGAAAGAAGCAACAGAGGTACAGAAAAAAGCAAGAGAAGTGATGAAAGAGACAAGAGAGTTGCAAAAAAAGGCAAAAGAAGTGCAGACAGAGGCAAGAGAAGTGATGAAAGAAGCAACAGGGGTGCAGAAAAAAGCAAGAGAAGTGATGAAAGAGGCAATAGAAGTGCAGAAAGACGCAACATAGGTGCATAGAGAGGCAAGATGTTGGACAGGCCACACAGGGGGCTTGCTCCCTCCCCGCACGACAGGGCCCAAGCTCCGGCCCACCAGGCATACCCCCGCGACAAGCACCTGTATCCCGTCTCCCCGACGGATCTCCTGCCCTCGGACCACTACTCCTCACGGGGTCCAGCCCCACCGGCTTCCCCGGCCGGGTCAAGCCTCCATCTTGGGCCCTGCACCACGCGGCCGCGTGGCCTCACCCCGACCCCAACCCCGGGCCTGGCCGGCCCCGACATCCCGGCACCACCATCCACCCAGGAGGTGAGCGGACCACTTGGCAGGTCAATGGGAGGACGAGGTGTCAAAGGCTCTCCCCCGCCAGGTGCCGATCGCCTCCAGCTCCCCCAGGCACTGGCTCCACCCCCTGCTGGGTGTCTGGACACCTTCATCCCGGACCCTCCGACCTCCAAGTGCGAGGGTCCGGACATCAAAGGGCACCAGCCCTATAACTGGGGCAGCTCCGGAGCAGGAAGGCAGTTGTATCCTGGAGTCGAGAGACACCGAGTGAACTCAGCCTTGACGGTCTACTGGCGCTGCCGTAGCCCGCTCTTGTGACCCATCGTTCTGCCTGCTGGCGCTGCCGCGGCCTTCTGCAATCTCCATCCTCACCGGGACCTGCTGGCGCTGCCGCGGACCGTACATCGACCATCTTCCTGGGACCTGCTGGCGCTGCCGCGGCCCGTTGTACCAACCATCTTCACCGGGACCTGCTGGCGCTGCCGCGGACCGTACATCGACCATCTTCCTGGGACCTGCTGGCGCTGCCGCGGCCCGTTGTACCAACCATCTTCACCGGGACCTGCTGGCGCTGCCGCGGCCCGTTGTAACGACCATCATCACCGGGACCTGCTGGCGCTACCGCGGCCCGTACCACCTAACCACCAAGCTCGAGGATTGTGAGCCCATCATCTCTTCCGAACTACCTGACTGGTAAACAGACTGTCCCGCTACCCCCTTTCCTACCTTGCGAGACTCGAATCGAGGGGACCCCTGAGTCCAGACCTCCTTGTACCTTTCAACCGTACCTTAAGAAGTGCTTATAAAGAACACTGAACCTTATCCGTGTGTGGTATCTGTCTGTGGGGGGGAAGTTACTTGTCTGTACGATCGCTGGAGACGGTTCTCCCCGGAGACCTCTCCTCCTGACCCCGGCCGACCCTCCCGGTCCGTCTACCTTTTCTAACATTGGTGGCCAGCGGCGGGATCCGAATCAACGCGTAATCATACAGAGAGTAGCTCACCCCACGACAAAAACACGATGTCGACCAAAGATAGCAGCTCCACCGAGAAATTCCAAATGGAGAAATTAGAAGAATACAACCACCGCGAACTAAGACAATTTTGCATAGAACTTGGCATTGCTACCACCGGCCTAAGTACCAAGGATGATCTAAAGCGCGCCCTTGAGTCATGGACAGAAACTGGGGTCACAGGACCCTCCGACCAAAACAGCATCACACCAGAGGGGAACGCCACGGCTCCCGAGGAGCGGGGAACGGGCCTCTCACAAGAGGAGATCCGAGAAAGAGACAGAATCAGATTACACGAGTTGGAGATTGCACGACTCAAGATGGATGGGGAACTCAAGTTAGCTGAACAGAAACTCAACCTCGAGCACATGCGGCTCCGAGATGAACGAGAAGAGAAGCAGAGACAGAGAGAGCTGGAGGAGAAAAAAATAACGCTCGAGCACGAGCGCCGACTAGCGGAGATAGAACTGCGAAAACAGAATAAGGAACTGGGGGTGCCTGAGCGACCACACACCCCGGGGCCAATTGAGAAAAAAGTCCATATCCCCAAGGATGTTGTCCGCGAGTATGTCCGAGAAGACGACATACAGCAATGGTTTAAAGCCTATGAGATCGCCATGACCTCCCACCGGATCGACCGGAGTGATTGGGGAGCCGGACTTTGGGGGAGGTTTATCAACGAGGGTCGCGATGCCCTACTGCAGCTCCCAGATCACCAAATGTCGTCCTACGACCACATGAAGGCTGCCCTCCTCACCCGCTACGGCCTCACACCCGAGATGTACCGCCAGAGGTTCAGAGATTGCACCCGGATCCCAGGTACAACTTGGGTAGAATACGTGAACTATTTCAGCCGTGCCTTCGAGGGTTGGATCAAGGGGAGTCAGGTCACCACCTACGAACAACTCTTCAACCTTATGGTATGGGAGCACCTGTCAAACAACTGTTTCGTCGAGCTCAGGCAGCACCTCCTGGACAGTAAGCTGACTGACCCCCGGCAGCTCGCCGCCGAAGCTGACCGATGGGAAAGCACCCGAGTGGGCCGGAAGGGGCCACACGACCAGAACAGAAGCAGCCAAGGCCAGCACCGTCCTCGGGGAGGAGGAGGGGGCCAGGGTCGAGGGAGAGACGCCTTGCCAGCAACACCCGTGGCCAGCACCCCGCCTCCGGCCGGCCGGGGCAACCCCCCGTTGCGGCCCGGGTTCCGAGCCAACGTCACGTGCCACCGGTGCCAGCGACTAGGCCACTACGCCAATGACCCGAGCTGCCCGCTAAACCAAACACCCAAGCCCCGCCAGGTAGCGGCCGCCGCCCTGGGGGAAGAGCGATTATCGGAGGAACCCGAAGAGTATGAGCCGGCCCAGCAAGGGTGGGAACCGGCCGCCATGGTCCTGGCGTGCTTAGGGGGAAGAGACATGGTCCCGCGGGCTCCCCTACCCGCCAACACCAGGAAATACGGTCAGTGGGTGACCATTAATGGACAGAGGGCCGAGGCCCTGCGTGACACCGGCGCCAGTGTGACGGCCGTCCGCTGTCACCTGGTGAAGCCCGAGCAGATCCTGCCGAACATTCTCTGCCCCGTCCGCTCGGCAGATAACTCTGAGAGTATGTGTAAAATGGCCTGCGTCCCATTCGAATGGGGAGGGGTCTCCGGCCTGCTGAAAGTGACGATCCGGGACGATGCCCCCGTGGACTGCCTCCTGGGGAATGATCTCGAGAGTTCCCCGTGGGCCACCGTCGAGAGAAGAGAGCACCTGGGGATGCTGGGCCTCCCGGACTGGGCCTGCATAACCACCCGGTCCATGGCCGCCCGTGCCGCCCCCCGATCAGAAGAACCCGAATGGCCAGCACCTCCGCCCCCGGTCGCCCCAGTAGAGGGCAACTGCGAGGCCGGCCTCCCGGACCCGACGACCGAAGAGGACGCGCAACCCCAGGACCTTCCGGATCTGGCTCAGTGGCGTCAAGAAGGGGGGCCCACCCAAGAACAGTTCCGCCAGGAACAAAAGACCTGTCCCTCCCTCGAGGGACTCCGCCAACAAGCCAGCGCCCAAAACGCAGGGGACGCCACCGGAACTCACTGGGTCTACTGGGATAACGACCTGCTCTACAGCGAGCAAAGAATCGCCGAGCTGGGGGCCGGTCGAGTTCTGGTGGTACCTCTCCGCTTCAGAGACTTTCTGCTCAACTTAGCCCACGATGTCCCCCTGGCTGGACACCTGGGCCAGGACAAAACGTACAGTCGCCTAGTGACCCACTTTTTCTGGCCAAAAATGAGGAATGACGTCCTGAACCACTGCCGATCTTGCCCCACATGCCAAGCCAGCGGGAAGAGTGGTCGGAAGCTGAAAGCCCCTCTGCAACCCTTCCCTGTGGTCACCACCCCATTCCAGAGGGTGGGGATAGACATTGTGGGGCCTCTGGACCCCCGCACGGCACAAGGACACAGGTTCATCTTAGTGCTAGTGGACCATGCCACCCGCTACCCCGAGGCGGTGCCCCTACGGACCGTGACAGCTCCGGTGGTTGGCCGGGCCCTAATGGGGATCTTCTCCCGGGTAGGCTTCCCCCGAGAAGTCGTCAGCGACCGAGGCACAAATTTCATATCCAAATACATGAAGTCCCTCTGGCAACAATGCGGGGTCACCTACAGATTCACGACCCCCTATCACCCCCAAGGGAACGGACTAGTGGAGCGTTTTAACCGCACTCTCAAGGGGATGATTGGGGGATTGGAAGAGCCCCTCCGTCGCCAGTGGGATGTACTACTCCCGTGCCTCCTCTTCGCCTACCGGGAAGTTCCCCAGAAGTCCCTCGGTTTTAGCCCTTTCGAACTCCTGTACGGGCACCCTGTGCGAGGGCCCCTCAGCCTAGTCAAGGAAGGTTGGGAGATGGCCCCCCTAACAACCCCTCCAGACGTCTTCAAATACTTCCTGGCCCTACGAAACCAGACCCGGCACTTCAGGGAGATGGCCAAGGCGAACCTCGAGGCCAGCCAGGAGGACACGAAGAGGTGGTATGATCACAATGCCTCCTCCGTTGAATTCGAGCCTGGTCAGCAGGTATGGGTGATGTCCCCCACCGAACCATGTGCCTTGCAAGATAAGTGGACGGGGCCCTTCAAAGTGGTCGAGCGCAAAAGCCCCGTCACTTACCTCATCGACATGGGGACCTCCCGGAACCCCCTTCGGGTCCTCCACACCAACCGACTCAAACCACACTTTGTGCGCTCAGAACTCAGCCTCCTGATGGCTACGGACAGTGGGGCAGAGGAAGACTCCGAACCCCTCCCGGATCTTCTGAAGACTCAGGAGAACGACGGCTCCGTGGACGGGGTCCGGCTCTCTGACGCCCTCACTTCGGAGCAACGCCAGGACTGCCGGAACCTCCTGCTGCAGTTCGCTGCCCTGTTCTCCCTCACCCCCGGGGTCACCCCTTGGTGTTTGCACGACGTAGACACCGGGGACAGTCCCCCTGTCCGACACCGGGCCTACCGCGTACCAGATCGGGTACGGGCCTGCATACAAAAGGAAGTGGCCAAGATGCTCACGATCGGGGTCATCGAGCCCTCGGACAGTCCCTGGGCCAGTCCGGTTGTATTGGTTCCCAAAGCCGCTGCCCCCGGCACCGCACCTGAACTGAGATTCTGCGTCGACTACCGGGGCTTGAACGCTGTCACCCGGACCGACGCTCATCCCATCCCCCGAGCAGACGAGCTGATCGACCGGCTGGGGGCCGCCCGCTACCTTAGTATCTTCGACCTAACAGCGGGCTACTGGCAGATCGGCCTCACACCCAGGGCTCAGGAACGGTCAGCCTTCTCTACCCCCGATGGCCACTATCAATTCAAGGTCATGCCCTTTGGCATGAAGAATGCCCCCGCCACGTTTCAACGCCTTGTGAACCAGGTCTTGGCGGGGCTCGAAGAGTTCAGCGCTGCCTACCTGGACGATATCGCTGTATACAGCCGCCACTGGTCCGACCACCTCCGTCACCTCCAAGAGGTCCTACAAGCCCTCCAGCGGACCGGCCTCACCATTAAGGCCGGCAAGTGCCAAATTGGCCAAGGGTCTGTGACCTACCTTGGGCACCAAGTGGGGAGCGGGCTGGTGGCCCCCCTACAACTTAAGATTGCGGCCATCCAGTCCTGGCAGCCTCCCGTCACCCAGACCGAGGTCCGAGCCTTCTTGGGGCTCACCGGCTACTACCGGCGGTTCGTGAAGGACTACGGCAGCATCGTGGGGCCCCTCACGGGTCTCACGTCCAAGAACCAACCGAAGCGGATTAACTGGACTCCTGATTGTCAAGCGGCCTTCGAGAAGCTGAAGGCCGCCCTGTGCACCGCCCCTGTGCTCCAGGCCCCCGATTACAGTCGGGAATTTGTGGTGCAGACCGACGCCTCCGACCACGGCATCGGGCCGTCCTCTCTCAGTTGAACCCCGAAGGTCATGACCAGCCGGTGGCCTTCATCAGTCGACGTCTCCTGGCTCGAGAACAGCGTTGGAGCACCATCGAGAGGGAGGCATTTGCAGTAGTGTGGGCCCTCAAAAAGCTCCGACCCTATCTCTTCGGTACCCACTTCCGGGTACAAACCGACCATCGACCCCTGCAATGGCTGATGCAGATGCGGGGGGAGAACCCAAAACTCTTGCGCTGGTCCATTTCCCTGCAGGGAATGGACTTCACCGTGGAGCACCGACCAGGCCAAGACCACGCCAACGCGGATGGCCTGTCCCGCTTTTTCCGCCTCGACGAAGAGAGTCCCCAAGGAGATGGGTGACCTTCCCCGCCTTCAGCTGGGGGGGACGCATGTTGGACAGGCCACACAGGGGGCTTGCTCCCTCCCCGCACGACAGGGCCCAAGCTCCGGCCCACCAGGCATACCCCCGCGACAAGCACCTGTATCCCGTCTCCCCGACGGATCTCCTGCCCTCGGACCACTACTCCTCACGGGGTCCAGCCCCACCGGCTTCCCCGGCCGGGTCAAGCCTCCATCTTGGGCCCTGCACCACGCGGCCGCGTGGCCTCACCCCGACCCCAACCCCGGGCCTGGCCGGCCCCGACATCCCGGCACCACCATCCACCCAGGAGGTGAGCGGACCACTTGGCAGGTCAATGGGAGGACGAGGTGTCAAAGGCTCTCCCCCGCCAGGTGCCGATCGCCTCCAGCTCCCCCAGGCACTGGCTCCACCCCCTGCTGGGTGTCTGGACACCTTCATCCCGGACCCTCCGACCTCCAAGTGCGAGGGTCCGGACATCAAAGGGCACCAGCCCTATAACTGGGGCAGCTCCGGAGCAAGAAGGCAGTTGTATCCTGGAGTCGAGAGACACCGAGTGAACTCAGCCTTGACGGTCTACTGGCGCTGCCGTAGCCCGCTCTTGTGACCCATCGTTCTGCCTGCTGGCGCTGCCGCGGCCTTCTGCAATCTCCATCCTCACCGGGACCTGCTGGCGCTGCCGCGGACCGTACATCGACCATCTTCCTGGGACCTGCTGGCGCTGCCGCGGCCCGTTGTACCAACCATCTTCACCGGGACCTGCTGGCGCTGCCGCGGACCGTACATCGACCATCTTCCTGGGACCTGCTGGCGCTGCCGCGGCCCGTTGTACCAACCATCTTCACCGGGACCTGCTGGCGCTGCCGCGGCCCGTTGTAACGACCATCATCACCGGGACCTGCTGGCGCTACCGCGGCCCGTACCACCTAACCACCAAGCTCGAGGATTGTGAGCCCATCATCTCTTCCGAACTACCTGACTGGTAAACAGACTGTCCCGCTACCCCCTTTCCTACCTTGCGAGACTCGAATCGAGGGGACCCCTGAGTCCAGACCTCCTTGTACCTTTCAACCGTACCTTAAGAAGTGCTTATAAAGAACACTGAACCTTATCCGTGTGTGGTATCTGTCTGTGGGGGGGAAGTTACTTGTCTGTACGATCGCTGGAGACGGTTCTCCCCGGAGACCTCTCCTCCTGACCCCGGCCGACCCTCCCGGTCCGTCTACCTTTTCTAACACAAGATAACTATAGTAAGTGGCAAGAGAGGTGAAGAAAGAGGCAAGAGAGGTGAGGAAAGAGGGATGCAGAAAGAAGCAAGAGAGGTGCAGAAAGAAGCAAGAGAGGTGCAGAAAGAAGCAAGAGAAGTGCAGAAAGAGGCAAGAGAGGTACAGAAAGAGGGAAGAGGAATGCAGAAAGAGGCAAAAGGGGTGCAGAAAGAAGCAACAGAGGTACAGTAAAAAGCAAGAGAAGGGATGAAAGAGACAAGAGAGTTGCAAAAACAGGCAAAATAAGTGCAGACAGAGGCCAGAGAAGTGATGAAAGAAGCAACAGAGGTGCAGAAAGAAGCAAGAGAAGTGATGAAAGAGGCAATTGAAGTGCAGAAAGACGCAACAGAGGTGCATAGAGAGGCAAGAGAACTATATAAAGAGGTAAGAGAAGTGAAGAAAGAGGCAAGAGAGGTGCATATAGAGGGAAGGGGGTGCAGAAAGAGGGAAGAGGGGTAAAGAAAGAGGCAAAGGGGGTGCAGAAAGAAGACAAATAGGTACAGAAAGAAGCAAAATGGGTACAGAAAGAGTTAGGAGAGGTGCAGATTGAGGTAAGAGGGGTGCAGAAAGAGGCTAGAGAAGTGCACAAAGAAGCAACAGAGGTGCAGAAGGAGGCAAGAGGATTGAAGAAATAGGCAAGAGAAGTGCAGAAAGAAGCAACAGAGGAGCAAAAAGAGGGATGAGAACTGCAGTCAAAGGCAAGAGAGGTACAGAAAGAGGGAAGAGGGGTGCAGAAAGAGGCAAGGGGGTAGAGAAAGAAGCAAGCAAGGTGTAGAAAGAAGCAACAGAGGTGCAGAGTGAGGCAAGGGGGCAGAAAGAGGCACAAGTAGTGCAGAAAGAACCAAAAGAGGTACAGAAATAGACAAGAGAAGTGCAGAAAGAAGAAACAGAGGTGTAGTAAGAAGCAAGAGAAGTACAGAAGGAAGGAACAGAGGTGCAGAAAGAGGCAAGAGGGGTGCAAAAAGAGGGAAGAGGGATGTAGGAAGAGGCAAAAGGGGTGCAGAAGGAAGCAACAGAGGTACAGAAAAAAACAAGAGAAGGGATGAAAGAGGCAAGAGAGTTGCAAAAACAGGCAAAAGAAGTGCAGAAAGAGGCAAGAGAAGTGCTGAAAGAAGCAACAGAGGTGCAGAAAGAAGCAAGAGAAGTCATGACAGAGGCAATAGAAGTGCAGAAAGATGCAACAGAGGTGCATAAAGAGCCAAGAGAACTATAGAAAGAGAAAAGTGAGGTGCAGAAAGAGGCAAGCGAGGTGAGGAAAGAGGGAAGAGGGATGTAGAAAGACCCAAGAGGAGTGCAGAAAGAAGCAACAGAGGTGCAGAAAGAGGCAAGAGTGGTGCATAAAGAGGGAAGAGAAGTGCAGAAAGATGCAAAAGGGGTACCGAAGGAAGCAAGAGAGTTTAGAAAGAAGCAAGAGCAGTGAAGAAAGAAGCAACAGGGGTGCAGGGAGAGGTGAGAGGGGCACAGAAAGGGGCAAAAGAAGTGCAGAAAGAGGCAAGAGCGGTACAGAAAGAGGGAAGAGGGGTGCAGAAAGAAGGAAGAGGGGTACAGAAAGAGGCAAAGGGGGTCCAGAAAGAAGACAAATAGGTACAGAAAGAAGCAGGAAAAGTGAAGAAAGAAGCAAAATGGGTGCAGAAAGAGGCAAGAGAGGTGTAGAAAGAAGGAAGAGAAGTGCAGAATGAAGCAACAGATGTGCAGAGAGAGGCAATGGGGCAGAAAGAGGCAAGAGAAGTGCAGAAAGAACCAAAAGAAGTGCAGAAATAGACAAGAGAAGTGCAGAAAGAAGCAACAGAGGTGCATAAAGAGGCAAAAGAACTGCAGTAATTGGCTAGAAAGTTTCACAAACAGGCAAACAAGGTGCAGAAAGATGGAACAGGGGTATGGACAGTGGCAAGAGAGGTGTAGATAGAGGGAAGAGTGATGCAGAGAGAGGCAAGAGGGTGGCAGAAATTTGCAAGAGAGGTGTCGAAAGAAACAAGAGAAGTGCAGAAAGAACTAACATAGTTGGAGAAAGAGGCAAGAGGAGTGCTGAAAGAGACAAGAGAGTTGTAGACAGAAGGAACAGAGGTGCAGAAAGAGTCAAGAGAACTGCAGAAAAAGGTTAGAGAGGGTAAAAAAGGCAGAAGAGGGGTACAGAACGAGGCAAGAGGGGCGCAGAAAGAAGCAAGGGAGGTGTAGAAAGAAGCAAGAGAAGTACAGAAGGAAGCAACAGAGGTGCAGAAAGAGGCAAGAGCGGTGCAGAAAGAGGCATGACCAGTGCAGAAAGAACCAACAGAGGTGCAGAAAGAGGCAAGAGAAGTACAGAAAGAGGCAAGGGAGGTACAGAAAGAGGGAAGAGGGATGCAGAAAGAGGCAAAAGGGGTGCTGAAAGAAGCAACAGAGGTACAGAAAAAAGCAAGAGAAGTGATGAAAGAGACAAGAGAGTTGCAAAAACAGGCAAAAGAAGTGCAGACAGAGGCAAGAGAAGTGATGAAAGAAGCAACAGAGGTGCATAAAAAAGCAAGAGAAGTGATGAAAGAGGCAATAGAAGTGCAGAAAGACGCAACAGAGGTGCATAGAGAGGCAAGAGAACTATAGAAAGAGGCAAGAGAGATGAAGAAAGAGGCAAGAGAGATGAGGAAAGAGGGATGCAGAAAGACACAAGAGGAGTGCCGAAAGAAGCAAGAGAGGTGCAGAAAGAAGCAAGAGAGGTGCAGAAAGAAGCAACAGAGGTGCAGAAAGAGGCAAGAGGGGTGCAGAAAGAGGCAAGAGAAGTGCAGAAAGATGCGAAAGGGGCGCCGAAAGAAGCAAGAGAGGTGTAGAAAGAAGCAAGAGAAGTGCAGAAAGAAGCAACAGAGGTGCAGAAAGAGGCAAGATGGGTGCAGAAAGAGGCAATAGAGGTGCAGAAAGAGGCGAAAGGGGTGCCGAAAGAAGCAAGAGAGGTGTAGAAAGAAGCAAGAGAAGTGCAGAAAGAAGCAACAGAGGTGCAGATAGAGGGAAGGGGATGCAGAAAGAGGGAAGAGGGGTAAAGAAAGAGGCAAAGGATATGCAGAAAGAAGACAAATAGGTACAGAAAGAAGCAAAATGGGTGCAGAAAGAGTTAGGAGGGGTGCAGAAAGAGGTAAGAGGGGTGCAGAAAGAGGCTAGAGAAGTGCACAAAGAAGCAACAGAGGTGCAGAAGGAGGCAAGAGCATTGCACAAACAGGCAACCAAGATGGAACAGGGGTGCAGCCAGATGAAAGTGAGGTACAGAAAGTGGAAAGAGGGATGCAGAAAGATGCAAGAGGGGTGCAGATATTTGCAAGAGAGTTGTCAAAAGAAACAAGAGGAGTGCAGAAAGAATTGACAGAGGTGCAGAAGGAGGGAGGAGGAGTGCTGAAAGAAGCAACTGAGGTACAGAAAGCGGGAAGAGGGGTGCAGATAGAGACAAGAGAATTGCAGAAAGAACCAATAGAGGTGCAGAAAGAGGCAAGAGAAGTGCAGAAAGAGGCCAGAGAGGTACAGAAACAGGCAAGAGAAGTGCAGAAAGAGGCCAGAGAGGGTCAGAAAAAGGCAAGGGGGTGCAGAAAGAAGCAAGAGAGGTGCAGAAAGAAGCAAGAGAAGTACAGAAAAAAGCAAAATGGGTGCAGAGAGAAGCAAGAGGGGTGCAGAAAGAGGCAAGAGAAGTGCACAAAGATGGAACAGGGATACAGACAGAGGCAAGAGAGGTGCAGCAATAGGGAACAGTGGTGCAGAAAGAGGCAGGAGAGGGGTATAAATTTGCAAGAGAGGAGCCAAAAGAAACAGGAGGAGTGTAGAAGGAAAGAACAGAGGTGCAGAAAGAGGCAAGCGAACTGCAGAAAAAGGCAAGAGAGATGCAGAAAGAGGGAAGAGGGGTGCAATAGAGGCAAGAGAAGTACAGAAAGAGGGGTGCAGAAAGAGGCAAAAGGGGTGAAGAAAGAAGCGACAGAGGTGCAGAAAGAAGCAAGAGAAGTGATGAAAGAGGCAATAGAAGTGCAGAAAGAAGCAATAGTGGTGCAGAAAGTGGCAAGCAAACTATAGAAAGAGGCTAGGGAGGTGCAGAAGGAGGCAAGAGAGGTGGAGAAAGAGGGAAGAGGGGTGCAGTAAGATGCAAATGGGGTGCAAAAAGAAGCAAGTGAGTTACAGAAAGAAGCAAGAGAAGTGCAGAAAGAAGCAACAGAGGTGCAGAAAGAGTCAAGAGAACTGCAGAAAAAGGTAAGAGAGGGGAAGAAAGGCAGAAGAGGGGTGCAGAAAGAGGCAAGAGGGATACAGAAAGAAGCAAGAGAGGTGTATAAAAAAGCAAGAGAAGTACAGAAGGAAGCAACAGAGGTGCAGAAAGAGGTAACAGAGGTGCAGAAAGAAGCATGAGCAGTGCAGAAAGAACCAACAGAGGTGCAGAAAGAGGCAAGAGAAGTACAGAAAGAGGCAAGAGAGGTACAGAAAGAGGGATGCAGAAAGAGGCAAAAGGGGTGCAGAAAGAAGTAACAGAGGTACAGAAAAAAGCAAGAGAAGGGATGAAAGAGACAAGAGAGTTGCAAAAACAGGCAAAAGAAGTGCAGACAGAGGCAAGAGAAGCGATGAAAGAAGCAACAGATGTGCAGAAAGAAGCAAGAGAAGTGATGAAAGAGGCAATAGAAGTGCAGAAAGACGCAACATAGGTGCATAGAGAGGCAAGATAACTATAGTAAGTGGCAAGAGAGGTGAAGAAAGAGGCAAGAGAGGCGAGGAAAGAGGGATGCAGAAAGAAGCAAGAGAGGTGCAGAAAGAAGCAAGAGAGTTGCAGAAAGAAGCAAGAGAAGTGCAGAAAGAGGCAAGAGAGGTACAGAAAGAGGGAAGAGGGATGCAGAAAGAGGCAAAAGGGGTGCAGAAAGAAGCAACAGAGGTACAGTAAAAAGCAAGAGAAGGGATGAAAGAGACAAGAGAGTTGCAAAAACAGGCAAAATAAGTGCAGACAGAGGCCAGAGAAGTGATGAAAGAAGCAACAGAGGTGCAGAAAGAAGCAAGAGAAGTGATGAAAGAGGCAATTGAAGTGCAGAAAGACGCAACAGAGGTGCATAGAGAGGCAAGAGAACTATATAAAGAGGTAAGAGAAGTGAAGAAAGAGGCAAGAGAGGTGCATATAGAGGGAAGGGGGTGCAGAAAGAGGGAAGAGGGGTAAAGAAAGAGGCAAAGGGGGTGCAGAAAGAAGACAAATAGGTACAGAAAGAAGCAAAATGGGTACAGAAAGAGTTAGGAGAGGTGCAGATTGAGGTAAGAGGGGTGCAGAAAGAGGCTAGAGAAGTGCACAAAGAAGCAACAGAGGTGCAGAAGGAGGCAAGAGGATTGAAGAAATAGGCAAGAGAAGTGCAGAAAGAAGCAACAGAGGAGCAAAAAGAGGGATGCGAACTGCAGTCAAAGGCAAGAGAGGTACAGAAAGAGGGAAGAGGGGTGCAGAAAGAGGCAAGGGGGTAGAGAAAGAAGCAAGCAAGGTGTAGAAAGAAGCAACAGAGGTGCAGAGTGAGGCAAGGGGGCAGAAAGAGGCACAAGTAGTGCAGAAAGAACCAAAAGAGGTACAGAAATAGACAAGAGAAGTGCAGAAAGAAGAAACAGAGGTGTAGTAAGAAGCAAGAGAAGTACAGAAGGAAGGAACAGAGGTGCAGAAAGAGGCAAGAGGGGTGCAAAAAGAGGGAACAGGGATGTAGGAAGAGGCAAAAGGGGTGCAGAAGGAATCAACAGATTTACAGAAAAAAGCAAGAGAAGGGATGAAAGAGGCAAGAGAGTTGCAAAAACAGGCAAAAGAAGTGCAGAAAGAGGCAAGAGAAGTGCTGAAAGAAGCAACAGAGGTGCAGAAAGAAGCAAGAGAAGTCATGACAGAGGCAATAGAAGTGCAGAAAGATGCAACAGAGGTGCATAAAGAGGCAAGAGAACTATAGAAAGAGAAAAGTGAGGTGCAGAAAGAGGCAAGCGAGGTGAGGAAAGAGGGAAGAGGGATGTAGAAAGACCCAAGAGGAGTGCAGAAAGAAGCAACAGAGGTGCAGAAAGAGGCAAGAGTGGTGCATAAAGAGGGAAGAGAAGTGCAGAAAGATGCAAAAGGGGTACCGAAGGAAGCAAGAGAGTTTAGAAAGAAGCAAGAGCAGTGAAGAAAGAAGCAACAGGGGTGCAGGGAGAGGTGAGAGGGGCACAGAAAGGGGCAAAAGAAGTGCAGAAAGAGGCAAGAGCGGTACAGAAAGAGGGAAGAGGGGTGCAGAAAGAAGGAAGAGGGGTACAGAAAGAGGCAAAGGGGGTCCAGAAAGAAGACAAATAGGTACAGAAAGAAGCAGGAAAAGTGAAGAAAGAAGCAAAATGGGTGCAGAAAGAGGCAAGAGAGGTGTAGAAAGAAGGAAGAGAAGTGCAGAATGAAGCAACAGATGTGCAGAGAGAGGCAATGGGGCAGAAAGAGGGAAGAGAAGTGCAGAAAGAACCAAAAGAAGTGCAGAAATAGACAAGAGAAGTGCAGAAAGAAGCAACAGAGGTGCATAAAGAGGCAAAAGAACTGCAGTAATTGGCTAGAAAATTTCACAAACAGGCAAACAAGGTGCAGAAAGATGGAACAGGTGTATGGACAGTGGCAAGAGAGGTGTAGATAGAGGGAAGAGTGATGCAGAGAGAGGCAAGAGGGGTGCAGAAATTTGCAAGAGAGGTGTCGAAAGAAACAAGAGAAGTGCAGAAAGAACTAACATAGTTGGAGAAAGAGGCAAGAGGAGTGCTGAAAGAGACAAGAGAGTTGTAGACAGAAGGAACAGAGGTGCAGAAAGAGTCAATAGAACTGCAGAAAAAGGTTAGAGAGGGTAAAAAAGGCAGAAGAGGGGTGCAGAACAAGGCAAGAGGGGCGCAGAAAGAAGCAAGGGAGGTGTAGAAAGAAGCAAGAGAAGTACAGAAGGAAGCAACAGAGGTGCAGAAAGAGGCAAGAGCGGTGCAGAAAGAGGCATGACCAGTGCAGAAAGAACCAACAGAGGTGCAGAAAGAGGCAAGAGAAGTACAGAAAGAGGCAAGGGAGGTACAGAAAGAGGGAAGAGGGATGCAGAAAGAGGCAAAAGGGGTGCTGAAAGAAGCAACAGAGGTACAGAAAAAAGCAAGAGAAGTGATGAAAGAGACAAGAGAGTTGCAAAAACAGGCAAAAGAAGTGCAGACAGAGGCAAGAGAAGTGATGAAAGAAGCAACAGAGGTGCAGAAAAAAGCAAGAGAAGTGATGAAAGAGGCAATAGAAGTGCAGAAAGACGCAACAGAGGTGCATAGAGAGGCAAGAGAACTATAGAAAGAGGCAAGAGAGATGAAGAAAGAGGCAAGAGAGATGAGGAAAGAGGGATGCAGAAAGACACAAGAGGAGTGCCGAAAGAAGCAAGAGAGGTGCAGAAAGAAGCAAGAGAGGTGCAGAAAGAAGCAAGAGAAGTGCAGAAAGAAGCAACAGAGGTGCAGAAAGAGGCAAGAGGGGTGCAGAAAGAGGCAAGAGAAGTGCAGAAAGATGCGAAAGGGGCGCCGAAAGAAGCAAGAGAGGTGTAGAAAGAAGCAAGAGAAGTGCAGAAAGAAGCAACAGAGGTGCAGAAAGAGGCAAGATGGGTGCAGAAAGAGGCAATAGAAGTGCAGAAAGAGGCGAAAGGGGTGCCGAAAGAAGCAAGAGAGGTGTAGAAAGAAGCAAGAGAAGTGCAGAAAGAAGCAACAGAGGTGCAGGGAGAGGTGAGAGTGATACAGAAAAGGGCAAAAGAAGTGCAGAAAGAAGCAAGAAAGGTGCAGATAGAGGGAAGGGGATGCAGAAAGAGGGAAGAGGGGTAAAGAAAGAGGCAAAGGATATGCAGAAAGAAGACAAATAGGTACAGAAAGAAGCACAATGGGTGCAGAAAGAGTTAGGAGGGGTGCAGAAAGAGGTAAGAGGGGTGCAGAAAGAGGCTAGAGAAGTGCACAAAGAAGCAACAGAGGTGCAGAAGGAGGCAAGAGCATTGCACAAACAGGCAACCAAGATGGAACAGGGGTGCAGCCAGATGAAAGTGAGGTACAGAAAGTGGAAAGAGGGATGCAGAAAGATGCAAGAGGGGTGCAGATATTTGCAAGAGAGTTGTCAAAAGAAACAAGAGGAGTGCAGAAAGAATTGACAGAGGTGCAGAAGGAGGGAGGAGGAGTGCTGAAAGAAGCAACTGAGGTACAGAAAGCGGGAAGAGGGGTGTAGATAGAGGCAAGAGAAGTGCAGAAAGAACCAATAGAGGTGCAGAAAGAGGCAAGAGAAGTGCAGAAAGAGGCCAGAGAGGTACAGAAACAGGCAAGAGAAGTGCAGAAAGAGGCCAGAGAGGGTCAGAAAAAGGCAAGGGGATGCAGAAAGAAGCAAGAGAGGTGTAGAAAGAAGCAAGAGAAGTACAGAAAAAAGCAAAATGGGTGCAGAGAGAAGCAAGAGGGGTGAAGAAAGAGGCAGGAGAAGTGCACAAAGATAGAACAGGGATACAGACAGAGGCAAGAGAGGTGCAGAAATAGGGAACAGGGGTGCAGAAAGAGGCAGGAGAGGGGTATAAATTTGCAAGAGAGGAGCCAAAAGAAACAGGAGGAGTGTAGAAGGAAAGAACAGAGGTGCAGAAAGAGGCAAGAGAACTGCAGAAAAAGGCAAGAGTGATGCAGAAAGAGGGAAGAGGGGTGCAATAGAGGCAAGAGAAGTACAGAAAGAAGCAACAGAGGTGCAGAAAGAGCAAGGGAACTGCAGGAAAAGGCAAGAGTAGTGCAGAAAAACCAACAGAGATGCAGAAAGAGGCAAGAGAAGTACAGAAAGAGGCAACAGGGGTGCAGAAAGAGGGAAAAGGGGTGAAGAAAGAAGCAACAGAGGTGCAGAAAGAAGCAAGAGAAGTGATGAAAGAGGCAATAGAAGTGCAGAAAGAAGCAATAGTGGTGCAGAAAGTGGCAAGCAAACTATAAAATGAGGCTAGGGAGGTGCAGAAGGAGGCAAGAGAGGTGGAGAAAGAGGGAAGTGGGGTGCAATAAGAAGCAAGTGAGTTGCAGAAAGAAGCAAGAGAAGTGCAGACAGAAGCAACAGAGGTGCAGAAAGAGTCAAGGGAACTGCAGAAAAAGGTAAGCGAGGGGAAGAAAGGCAGAAGAAGGGTGTAGAAAGAGGCAAGAGGGGTGCAGAAAGAAGCAAGAGAGGTGTAGAAAAAAGCAAGAGAAGTACAGAAGGAAGCAACAGAGGTGCAGAAAGAGGCAAGAGAGGTGCAGAAAGAGGCATGAGCAATGCAGAAAGAACCAACAGAGGTGCAGAAAGAGGCAAGAGAAGTACAGAAAGAGGCAAGAGAGGTACAGAAAGAGGGTAGAGGGATGCAGAAAGAGGCAAAAGGGGTGCAGAAAGAAGCAACAGAGGTACAGAAAAAAGCAAGAGAAGGAATGAAAGAGACAAGAGAGTTGCAAAAACAGGCAAAAGAAGTGCAGACAGAGGCAAGAGAAGTGATGAAATAAGCAACAGATGTGCAGAAAGAAGCAAGAGAAGTGATGAAAGAGGCAATAGAAGTGCAGAAAGACGCAACAGAGGTACAGAAAGAGGCAAGAGTGGTACAGAAAGAGGCAAGAGAAGTGCAGAAAGAGGCAAAAGAGGCACCGAAGGAAGCAAGAGAGGTGTATAAAGAAGGAGGAGAAGTGCAGAAAGAAGCAACAGAGATGCAGGGAGAGGTGAGAGTGGCACAGAAAAGGGCAAAAGAAGTGCAGACAGAGGCAAGAAAGGTGCATATAGAGAGAAGGGGGTGCAGAAAGAGGCAAAAGGGGTGAAGAAAGAAGCGACAGAGGTGCAGAAAGAAGCAAGAGAAGTGATGAAAGAGCTAATAGAAGTGCTGAAAGAAGCAAAAGTGGTGCAGAAAGTGGCAAGCGAACTATAGAAAGAGGCTAGGGAGGTGCAGAACAAGGCAAGAGAGGTGGAGAAAGAGGGGAGAGGGGTGAAGAAAGGAGTAAGTGAGTTGCAGAAAGAAGCAAGAGAAGTGCAGAAAGAAGCAACAGAGGTGCAGAAAGAGTGAAGGGAACTACAGAAAAGGCAAGAGAAGTGCAGAAAGAACCAACAGAAATGCAGAAAGAGGCAAGAGAAGTACAGACCGATGCAACAGAGGTGCAGAAAGAGGGAAGAGAGGTGCCAAAAGAGGCAAAAGGGGTGCAGAAAGAAGCAACAGAGGTGCAGAAAGAAGCAAGAGAAGTGATGAAAGATACAAGAGACTGCAGAAAGAGGCAACATAAGTGCAGAAAGAAGCATGAGAAGTGCAGAAAGAAGCAACAGAGGTGCAGAAAGAGGCACGAGTGGTACAGAAAGAGGCAGGAGAAGTGCAGAAAGAACCAACAGAGGTGCAGAAAGAGGCAAGCAAACTATAGAAAGAGGCAAGAGAGGTGCAGGAGGAGGCAAGAGAAGTGCAGAAAGAGGGAAGAGGGGTGCAGTAAGATGGAAGTGGGGTGCAGAAAGAAGCAGGTGAGGTGCAGAAAGAAGCAAGAGAAGTGCAGAAAGAAGCAACAGGGGTGCAGAAAGAGGCAAGAGAGGTGCAGAAAGAGGGAACAGGGGTTCAGAAAGAGGCAAGAGGGGTACAGACAGAAGCAAGAGAGGAGTCAGAAGTTGGCCTGATATATGCTGTCCACTAGTTATAATGGGCACCCTGTATAAGTCAAAACAACCCCTTATTGGTTATAGGTTAAAGACAACCTTTATTGAAAGCTATCCTAGTGGTAGCTATGGAGAGCAGCCCTCAGGCTAAGTCTCAGAGGAATGTAAAGCAGCTTGTTTTATCAGTCTATAATCTCTTGAATTCCTAAATGAAAGCTATCCACACAAGGTATAAATAAAAAATATATGTATTTATTACTAAACACACCCTCCTAGTCTCTTTATGAGACTAGAGGTCAAAACACATATGTTACACTACAATAATCACAGTAAAATAGCACAAATACATATCAGGCCCTAGGGGCGAGCCAAACCATATACTAAAATAGTGGTACAAGAACCACAACTTAACTCGACATAAGGCCTAGAGCCTGTAGAATCACTGGGACCCCAAGGAACCACCCAAGGTAGTGACACAGGGGACCCACGGGGCGGTGTGTAGTGTGGGCACACGGCCGCGAGCTCCCGTTAGCTTCTATGGGGAAAGTCGCTGTTAGATTTTTGAAGATTAGGGACACTTAGAAATGAGTCAGGACCAAACCCTTTTGGACTTAGGAAGTTCTAGGGCTTACACCCACAGGATCACCGGCGTACTCATGTTACCTCACCCAGGGAAGCCGGGTGCATAGGTGTCTTTTGGTATCGGGTCGCGTCGTCGATTTCAATGGGAGCTGGTGAAGAAGTGCTGCTGCCGTGAAGATGCGAAGTGTCCGAAGAGATACAAGCCTGGATCGAAGATGAGAAGAACCTCAAAGCAGAGGGGACAGAGTCTGGGTCACTAGCCAGTGACGAGGAAGGTGATAGACAGAGGCCCACCGATGTCAGGTGATGTCAGGTGAAGCTTGACTCTTCAGCCACAAGGACCAGGAGGCGTTGAGGATGACCAGGAGCTGGATTCTAGCTGTCCTATCAAGTATGTCGAGTGCTGCAGTTTCGGTGCCCAGATAGGACAGAACAAGCCTTGGCGACAGCAACCCATGCAGAAACGAGAAAGATGCTTCGCTGCAGACCAGCAAGGTCTGAGGGACTCACCACTTGGTAGGGAGTCAGGGCATGTCTGGAGCAACCAGAGAAGTCCAAGGAAATTCAAAGTTACCCCCTCAGGGACCCACCAGTGAACAGACCAGGGATCGCGAAGGGACCTCAAGATAAAACACAAAATGGCGGCCCACGGGTCACTTGGAGTGACTAGGCCAACAATCTTCATTAGATTCAGTGCTTGAGGTGGGGTCTACAAGACAGCCCAAGCAAGACTACAAGAAATGTTGAGAAGTTAATGCACTTGCAAAAGTGCACTGTGACCAGGAGTTCCAGTTCCACACTACTCACGAGGGCTGCGGGTCTCAGCTTTGCTGGGGACTCGGGTCGGCCTGTGAGATGTCTGGAAATCATTTTCTTGGGCTGCAAATGCTTCGGAGTCCAGCGGGAGCTTCGGAAATGCAGACTGGCAAATTGCTTTGTTGGTGACTGCCAAGCAGGGGAGTCACTCCTTGACCCCAAGGGAGAATTCTTCAGTCCTCTGGTCTTGAGCAGAGCATTGAAGCTCCACGATTCAGCTTCAGAGTTTCATCCAGGGATATCTAAAGTTCTGGTTACAGGGGTTCCTTACTTATACCTAAGGAAGGGGTTGGACTAGCTCTGGGGACCCACCTATGGGAGGGTTTGGAAAGAGGGTGGCTACACCCATTTCCCTCATCCAGTTTCATGCCAGAGCAGGGGCTGGAAGCCCCTGAACTGGTTTGAGCTGGACTATGCACAGGGACAACAAAAGTGCCCCCAGTGCAGGACTTCAAAGCACTCAGAGCGTGCTCCCACCCAGCACCAATACACATAAGTCTGTCTGGGAGGTGGTTACACCGCCCTGTGACAGGAAACCTTTTGTCCAGGCTTCCCCTGCCAGAGTTTCGGTCAGCAGCAGGAGGTCAGACTTGTGTGTGTGGCTGCAGCATCCATTTTGTGATGCCAGGGCTCTGTTAAGTTTCTACCTGGTAACCCAATACTGCCATGTCTCTCCCTCTAAAAGGGTGGGATCATACTCCCACACCAGTTACTGGTGTGGGGTTATGATTCCAAGGGGTTTGACACCAAACACGACATGTTTCCGTACAGCCAGTCCAAAGTTAGCATTTACTGTTTGGTTATAATGCACTTAAGTGTATATGGTCAGGCTGCACTACTGACAACCCCGGAGAAGATATTCCGAAGGCTGCAGAGGGGCTCAGCTCATGCCTGGGCACCCTCTCACATATAACCAAGCACCCTGCCTTCAGGATTGTTAAGGCCTGCCAAAGGGGTGACTGATAGGTTTCTATGTGCAGTATATGGTGAGATATAGTAAACCTATATCTCAGTAAGGGGTGCATGCACCACCTCAATCATGCTGCAGTAGCAGACCTGTGGTGTCATTTTGGGTGGCTTTCCAGGGGTGGCATATTACATGCTTGAGCCCCTGGTAGGCATCTGGGGTACCTATGCCCTGAGTACATAGTATACCATATACTAGGGACTTATAAGGGCACCTCAGATCCAATCTGTAATGTACCTAGAGTACCTGGAATCATTTTAGAGAGGAAGCAGCTAGGCTGGGGGCCTGAATAGCAGGGTCCCAGCCAGACTAAAATAAAAAACAGTGAAACACCAGCAAAAAGTGGGGGTACACATGTGAAGCAGATCCTACTCTCCTACAAGAGGTGCATAAAGAGGCAGGAGAAGTGCAGAAAGAAGAAACAGAAGTGAAGAAAGAGACAAGAGGGGTGCTGAAAGAGATAAGTAAAGTGCTGAAAAAAGCTGCATAAGTGAAGAAAGAGGCAAGAAACGTGCTGAAAGAAGCAACAGAGTTGCAGAAAGAGGCAAGGGAACTTCAGAAAAAGGCAAGAGAGGTGCAGAAAAAGGGAAGAGGGGTGCAGAAAGAGGCAAGAGGGGTGCAGAATGAAGCAAGAGAGGTGTAGAGAGAAGCAGGAAAAGTGCTGAAAGAAGCAACAGATGTGCAGGAAGAGGCAAGAGGGGCACGAAAAGACGGAAGAGAAGTGCTGAAAGAACCAACAGAGGTGCAGATACAAGCAAGAAAAGTACAGAAAGAGGGAAGTGAAATGCAGAAAGAAGGAACAGAGGTGCAGGAAGAGGAAAGAGGGAAGCAGAAAGAGGTACGAGAAATGCAGAAAGAAGCAAGAGAGGTGCAGAAAGAGGCAAGAGAGGTGCAGAAGAAAGAAGTAAGAGAGGTGCAGAAAGAAGCAATGGAGGTGCAAAAAGATGGGAGGTACAGAATGCGGAAGAATTGTGTAGAAAGAGGCAAGAGAAGTACAGAAAAAGGAAGAAAAGACTAAAAATAAGCAAGAGAATTGCATATAGAGGTAAGAGAGGCACAGAAGAGACAAGAGTAGTTTGCACTCCATTAGTACCAATTTAACACCCACATTTAGCCATAAGTAACAGGTGACGATTTCAGGTTTGCAAAGGGCCTTTCACCACGCTTTAACACTTGTTGCTGCATTTTTGTTTACGTTTGAGCCGTTTGAGCTAGAAACAACTTTTTTTGTTCAAATCTGCAGATTATGCAGCAGATGATGGATAATGTGGCAAATACGGAAAATGTCTCATTATGCGAAAATCCGTGCAGCTGAACAGTCGCATAACTCCAGTGGCCCTGGACTAGGTCCAGAAGTGCTCCTCAGTGGTTCCTTCTTTTTTTTAATCTCATTAAGTTTATAGTTTAGCTTCTATGGAAACGAGGAAGACTAAAACTGAGGTTACCACTCCACAAAACAGATTATCATACCACATAATTACTCTCCGAAACACATAATCCCACTCTACATAATTCCTATACACCAAATACCACATACTTTCAATCCACATAATTTCACTGCACAACATACCACATAATCCCACTGCACTCAACATACATCCACTCCACTCAAAAAACATTAGTAAACAACTTTTACATTTACAACGCCAATAGGCCTAACTTTCGCTAATGCGAGACCTGTTGCATTGCAAATGCTTCTTTAACTAGTAGTTGCGTTTGCAGAGTGGTGGAGAAAGGGGACTGGGCCTCCGACCAGTGCTAGGAATTCCACTGCGTAGGACTTACAGGAGGTACCCAGAAGGCTTGTTGGCCCCCAAAGTCCCTCAGGAGTAATGTGGATTTTATCCCCCAACCAGTAGTGTGCCAGGAGGTGTGTTTGCAGAGTGGTAGAGAAAGGGGGGCATGGCCTCTGAAGACTTCTTAGCATTCCCACTGGATGGGACTTACTAGAGGTATCAGGGAGGGTAGTTGGCCCCCAAGGACATCCTTGGGGGGCCAACTACCCCTCCTATTACCTCCAGTAAGTCCAACAAAGCAGGATTGCTAAATTCTCATAGCAAGCCACGCCCCCCTGCCCATCACTCTGCAAACCCACTCCCTGGCATGCTCTTGGATGGGGATTGAAGTCCCCTTCACTGCTGGGGGTACTTAGGGGGCAACTAGCCTACATGTTACCTCCAGTAAGCCCCACACAGTGGGATTGCTGAGAAATGGACACAGGCCATGCCCCCTTCCTCCACCACTCTGCACACCCACCTCCTGGCATGCTCTTGGTTGGGAGATGAAGTCCCCTTGTCTCCTAAGGGTCCTTGGGGGCCAACTAGCCAACTAGCCCTCCTGTTACCTCCAGTAAGACCCACACAGCTGGATTGCTGAGAGTGTTCAGAGTCCACGTCCCCTCTTTACACCACTCTGCAAACACGCCTCCTGTTTCACTGCTGCTTGGGTGATGAAGTCCACTTTAGTCCTGACATCCTCAGGACACTAAGGGACCTCATTGTCTCACCAGCAGTGCGACAATAGGGGTGTTTTCAGAGTGGTGCAAAAAGGGGCATGGCCTCGAACCAACTCTTAGCAATCCCACTGTGTGGGACTTACAGGAGGTACCTGGTGGGCTAGTTGACCCCTAAGGACCATTGGAAACGAAGGGGACTTAATCTCTCAACTGAGAGCATGCCAGGAGGCACGTTTGCAGAGTCTTGCAGAGAGGGGGCAGGGCCTCCGGTGAGTTGCCAGTTTCTTTTTTTTTAAGCAGGGGGGCTGTGTGGCCCTCCTTCCTTTAAGCCTTTTGGGACCCGGGGACCCCATACCGCAGGGCATGGCCATTTTTTTAATCATTTATTTTTTAAGGGAGGGGTGACGCGTGGCCCCCTTTCCCAGGCCGATTCTGGCCCCATGGGCCCCATCCCCCGGGGCCTGGCTTTTTTATTTTATTGAAGAAAAGGGAGGGGTCCCAGTGGCCCCCCTTCCAGGCCACTTTCGGCCCCGGGGACCCCATCCCCTGGGGCTTAGCCTCTGGTTGAGGACCACGGGGGGAGCCCCAATGCCCCCATGGTTTTTGCCGGCTCCCTGCGGGAGCGGGCATTGCTTTTGGACAAGGTGAACTGCTGATATGCAGCTCACTTTGACCAAAAGCAATTCTGCTTTGCTTCATGGAAGCGAGAGCTGTTCTCCTGCTCTCGCTACCATGAAGCGAAGCAGGAGTTTGCTACGGTAGGGCGGCAGCAGTGCTCCGGCCCTGCCTTGCCATAGCAAACTGTAATGTCCCAGGGTGGGCACCCCTGGACATTGCTGTAGCTGGCCCTGGGGGGGTGGTGGTCCCCAGGGCCAAGGAGGGATCCAGGAGGGGGGCCGGGCAGCCCCCTCCCAACACATTTAAAGCCCCAGGGAGGTGGTGGTCCCTGGGGCCAAGGGGCTGCTACGGACCTACGTATTTCAATAACTAAATGCCAAGGGGAGGTGGTGGTCTCCGGGGCAGGGTTGGGAGGCAGGAGCCCCCCTACACTTTATTTAAATTATTAAAGCCCCAAGGAGGTGGCAGACCCCGGGGCTTGGGGGGCCCATGAGGCCCCCATACATAATAAAAGTAATGCCCCAGGGAGGTGGCAGTCCTCAGGGCAGTGTGGGGGGGCAGGAGCCCCCTCACACTTTTTATGAAAATCCCCAGGGAGATGGCCATCCCTGGGGCTGTGGGGGCTCCCACTGGCCCCCGCATAACAATTAAAAATACCAGTGAGCCCACGGACATCCCTCCCTCACAAGACCTCTGCGACAAACTCAGCACCTTTTTCCACCACAAAATCAAGAGCATCTACGACAACTTTGACGAAGACAACCAACACACTGAACCCTCACCAACCAACCCCCGACACCCTGAAGCCAGCAATCGACAACTGGACAGCCCTCACCACCGAAGACACACTGAAGACAATTAATTCAATCCACTCCAGGGCCCCCACGGACCCCTGCCCCCACCACATTTTCAACAGAGCCGCCAACACCATCGCACCCATTCTCTGCCACACCATCAACCACTCCCTGGCAACCGCCTTGTTCCCCGATGACTGGAAACACGCTGAGATCAACCCCCTCCTGAAGAAACCCTCGGCGGACCCCACCGACCTCAAAAACTACAGACCCATCTCCCTGCTCCCGTTCCCAGCTAAAGTAATCGAGAAAGCCATCAACAGCCAAGTCGTCACATTCATCGAAGAGCACAACATCCCGACTCCTCCCAATTCGGCCTCCGAAAAAAACCACAGTGCAGAAACTGCCCTCCTCGTCGCAACAGATGACATCCACACCTTATGGGACAAAGGAGAAACAGCAGCCCTCATCCTCCTCGATCTCTCAGTGGCGTTCGACACAGGCTCTCACCACACCAGAATACGCAGACCACCTTACGCAGGGATCCAAGACAAGGCCCTCGACTGGATCCGCTCCTTCCTCTCCGGCAGAACGCAGTGGGTCAGACTCCCCTCTTTCCCCTCGGACCCTACACTTACCACCTGCGGAGTCCCCCAGGGGTCCTCCCTCAGCCCTACGCTCTTCAATGTCTACATGGTTCCACTCGCCCCCATCGTCAGAACCTACGGACTCAACATTGTGTCATACGCAGACAACACCCAACTCATCCTCTCGCTATCCAACAAACCCAACACCGCCAGACACAACTTTCGAGAAAGCATGGAAGCCATCGCCAAATGGATGAAAAACAGCTGCCTACAACTAAACACCAACAAAACGGAAGTACTCATCATGGGCCCAAACCCTGATGCCTGGAACGACACCTGGTGGGCCCCCACCCTCGGAAGCCCGCCCACCGTCACGGACCACGCACTCAACCAGGGAATCATCCTGGACTCAGAGCTCAAAATGGACCTCCAGATCAACTCTGTCTAGTCCTCCTGCTTCCACACACTCCACCTCCTACGTAAGACCTTCAAATGGATCCCCTTCGAACACAGAAAGACCGTCAATCACGCCCTGGTCACCAGCAGGCTCGACTATGGCAACGCACTCTATGCCGGGATAAACAAAAACCTCACCTGCAAGCTACAGAACATCCAAAACACCGCTGTAAGACTGGTCCTCAACCTGCCAAGACACTGCCACAACTCCCAGCACCTGCTCACACTCCACTGGCTCCCCATCGAAGCTAGAGTCACCTTCAAGATGCTAACCCACACTCATAAGGCCCTCCACGACACCGGACCAGCATACCTGAACAGCCGACTCAAATTCCCTAAGGACCCTATGATCAGCCCAGCTCTCCTATGCCGTGGTCCCCCGCACCAGAAAGACCAGATCGGGAGGCCGCTCCTTCTCCTTCCGCGCGGCCAGAGCCTGGAACGACCTTCCGCTCCACCTCAGACAGACAACATCTCTCCCCATCTTCGCAAGAAACCGCAAAACCTGCCTCTTCGACAGACTCCCTCGATGGACTGGAACCTGCAACCACCCTCCACCCCCCCAGCGCCTTGAGACCCTTACGGGTGAGTAGTCGCGCTTAACAAACACCTGTTTGATTGATCTCCTAGCCACCCTTCTATTAGTGAGAAGCATTGCAAGAGCTGTAAATCTCCAGTGTGGTTTCAGAAAAGACCTCACGTATCCCCGCAGTGCCACCCAGGGTTGGCTTGGGCAGAAAATCTATCATGTTGCCACAGTATGATGTTTATCTGTCCTGTATTTCTCTAAAGATGGACAATTCTTTGTCAAATGCATTGGGAAGTCCTTATCTCTTGCATCCTAGCTCAACATTTAGCCACCTAACTTTATGCTTATGGCATATAGTAGCATCCCGGGTATATTTATTGTGTATTAATCTGTGCAACCCGATTACAGAGAATTTCTTTTTCCATAATCTGTTTCCTACATATCCTGTGGCCCTCTGTTTGAAACAAATGTAATGTCCATCTTTTCCTTATAGGAAACAACACCAACCGGGTGGGAGCATGTGTCAATATGACTGTAGAAAGCAGCAGTATTGCTGGTAGGAGATTGTGCTCCTCTATCCGTGATACAGTATATTAAGCAGTTCGCCTTATCCTTGATTCTTTGTATCGGGGAAACGGCCATTACAACGTGGCCCTAAGCATGCGTGCCATTTCTGCGCAAGCTGAACAGTGCTTGCCTTAACCACGCATATGCCTTAACCACACATACGCCTTAACCACACATATGCCTTAACTATGCATATGCAGGGTTAAGGCAGCTGGTGTTGTAACTGTGTGAGCGGATGGGCGGGGAGAGGCACCAGAATGATCGCGGCAGGAAGAAGGACCAGAACGTGGCTTGGTAAGTTGGACTGGGGTGAGGGGGGTTAGGTTTTAGGGGTGGGGACAGTTTTCAGGGCTCAGGGTGGGGGGCCTCATTTGGGATCATTTTTAGGGCAGTGGGCCGAATTCTAGGGCTCATGGCATGGGGGATTGAGCAGTTTTCAGGGCCCAGGCAGTTTTCAAGGCTCAGGGCAGGGTGTCTGGGGTCAGGGTAGTTTTAGGGCAGTGGGCCAACTTTTAGGGCACAGGGCAGGGGGGAAGGGGTAGTTTTCAGGGATCAGGGAAAGAGGCTGGGGTCAGGTTAGATTTTAGGGCAATGGGGTGAATTTGAGGGCTTAGGGCAGGGGGAAGGGACAGTTTTTAGGGGTGGGGAAGTTTGCAGTGCTCAGGGCAGGGGTGCTGGTGTCTGGGTAGTTTTTAGGGCAGTGGGCTGAATTTTACAGCTCCGGGCAGGGGGGAAAGGGGCAGTTTTCAGGGCTGGGGGCATTTTTACGGGCTCAGGGTGGCGGTGCCGGGCCGGGGTTGCTTTTTTGGGCTGGGGGGACCTGGTTTTACAACTGGTGTATTAGAAAAACTACAAATAGGTTAAAATTGTGTTTACCCTCAAATTTGTCAATTACTTGTGTCTCCCTGTGGCCAAAGTTATTATAATAAAAAATAAACAAAATAATATCATAAGCACTTGTTAGCTTTAATAAAGCTTTAATAGCTGGTAAAAAGGGATATACAAAATTTCTTTTGTATCTAGATTTAACAGCTTCACCGAGATTATTAAAGCAAGTCTCCCTTTGACTCTACCAGCTTTAGACGGAATTGCATGATTACACAAAGTATAAAACCCATCTAGAGAAAAGTCTTGCGTTGCCTATGTTTCTTGACAGAAAATTATATTGTACGCATTAATAGATGACAACCTGTCAGGATCAAATAGTTTCAAGTTTACACCCGCAAGATTCCAGAAGAGTAATCTTTGTCCCTGCTCAGTTGATACATCCATAATGGGTGGTACTGGGTCTCGATTTGTAATTGGACTTTATAAGTTCATTGGCTTTCTCAATCAAATTGAGGTTGCATGCTTTAATAGGTGACAAAGAGTCTTCTCCCAAGAGTCAGCCTGTCTATTTCAAGAAGCTAAGCACTTCATAAGAAGTACTTGTTTTAATGCCATATGTAAGTTGGTGATCAGTGTCCATTTGGATTTGTGAACAGAACGAAGCTCTAAAGGCTTGTGGTGTGGTCTGTAATGGTAGCCTCGGCGGTGAGCATGGATGCCCTCAGATCTACTGGCTAAACAATGGAGTGAATGCAGCAAGTTTCTCACCACAGATTTGTTTTTTTGAGTTAATGATTGCACAATTGCCCGGAGAAAGTTTTGCTCGATTCCCCACCTAGTCAATCTTTCTCACAATGAGAATTTCCTTATGAAAATCCCAAAAGCTCCCTGAATGTTTTTTCAGCCAGTAAACTACTTTGTCTTTAAGATCTATCCAGTTCTCTTTTTTGGATGTTGTTGAAATCTGAACATTTCCCAGGATGATTACATATGGAGTACATTTTGGTGGCAACTTAAGATGGGCTTTATTTTTAACCCCTTCGCTGCTAGGCCTTTTCCCCCCATGTGCTGAGCCTTTTTTGGGCTATTTGGGGTAGTGCGTGCTTAGGCCCCTGTAACTTTTTGACCACATTAAGTATCCACGCCAAATTTGCGTCCTTTTCTTAAAACATCGTGGGGATTCTAAAGGTACCCAGGGTTTGTGGATTCTCCTAAAGGGTTCCCAGAAATTAGCCAAAATACAGCAAACTTTTGTTTTTTTCTTGAAAAATGGGAAAAACCGGCTGCAAATGAAAGCGTCTGGGTTTTTCTCTGCAAATGGTATCAAAAAAAGGTTTGTGGGGCTGAAATCACCATCTCCCCTGATTTTAGAGAATGACAGAATTTTGTCAGAAAACCAACATTTTTTACAGCGTTTTGGCATTTTTCTGGGACATAGCCTATTTTTGCTATATTTTGTGCTTTTGACCTCCTTCCAGTTAATGGTAGAAATGGGTGTGAAAGCAATAATGGATCCCAGAAAGCTATACATTTTAGAAAAGTAGACAAAATTCTAAATTCAGCAAGGGGTCATTTGTGTAGATCCATCAAGGTTTCTTTATAGAAACTAACAGTTAAATATAGGAAAAATTAAAAATTATTTTTAAAAAACAGCCTTTTGTGTCAATGTTTTCACCTGTAACTTCTTCTAATTATGACAGCTTTTTGAAAGCAAAACACCGTTACATCCGCTGGACCTTCCTGGTTGTGGGGATATATAGGACTTGTAGGTTCACCAAGAACCCAATGAACCCAGAGTAAAAAACTGAGCAGCAATTTGTAATGGTTTTTTATTATGTTCCGGGAATATAGCAATTATTGTGGGAAAATGTATACATAGAAAAATCGGTATGAAAGACACCTATGTATTTCTGAAATGAGAACAAATTATAGAGTTTAGAAACAGTGCATATTTGCACATTTTCGAAATTGGGAATACTCATACTGGCATGAGAATTATTGGTCATTTTTCAAAATGACTTTTTTTTTACACAATGTCTTTCATTTGGAAGGGAGAAATGCATCAAAAATCAATAGGTAATAACAGTTGCTTTACAAACCTGAACTACTCTAAGTCTCCCTATAAAAATGGTACCTCACTTGTGGGGGTAGGAATAGTGCCCACGACAGGAAATGGGTCAAAACCCAACGTGAACACACCACATTTTCACAATGAAAATTTACACTTTTTTTGCGAAGTGTCTAGCTGTAGTTTTTAAACACTAGCTCTGCCGGCACCTAGGGAAACCTAGCAAACCTATACATTTTTGAAAACTAGACACCCAGGGAAATCCAGGATGTGGTCACTTGACTGCCTCCCACCAGGTTCTGTTACCCAGAATCCCTTGCAAACCTAAACAATTGTCCAAAAAAACACATTTTCCCCACATTTCTGTGGTGGAAAGTTCTGGAATCTGCGTGGATACACAAATTTCCACCCGCCCCACGTTCCCCAATGTCTTCCGAGAAAAATGGTACCTCACTTGTGCCCGCGACAGGAAACGGGGCAAAATGCAACACACCTCAATTTCGCAGTAAACAATGACCCTTTTTTGGCAAAGTTCTTAGCTGTAGTTTTTAAACCCTAGCTCTGCCGGCACCTTGGGAAACCTACCAAACCTATACATTTTTGAAAAACAGACACCCAGGGGAATCCAGGATGTGGTGTCAAGTACCCACAATGCTTACCGTTTGCTTTGTGGAGTGATCCCGCAGAGGCGACGTGGACAACCCCCTCCAGCTCCCTCTCGCCTCCCAGATAGGGCTGATACTACCTAGGTCGAAAAGGGGACCGGGGGAGACAGTCAGAGGAGGGTGCAAACCGCCTGGAATGGTGCTGGGAGAGGTCTGCCCTTGGGTCCACTGGGGGTCTGATGGTGGATGCAACCTAAGGGATGGAGCAAATAGGTAGCATACACACCAGAAACAAGCAACCAAGACAAGCGCCAACAACAGAAGAAGAGAATGTAGTCACCTGAGACGTAGTGCTCCCAGAGCAGAGAAGACCAGCCAAAGTAATGTCACGAACAGAAGACAGGGAAGGCGCTCCTGCGCCGGGCGTCCATGAAACCAAGGGTGTACCAGTAACACAAAAGCTCCTCTGCTCTTGCTGGGCTGTCTTACAAGGAACACCTCCTTGCCTTGCCCGAGCAGTAGAAGTAAAGGAATAAGAAACGCGTCCCCGTGTCACCCACGGGTTGCGTGGAGCAAGGAAAAGCACTCCTGTGCTATAAACACAAAGTATAAAAGGGGCTCTGTGCCTTTGCACGAGTCGCGAATCCCCCTATGCGGGCTCCTGTGCCAAAATGCAAAGTAAATGAAGGCTCAGTGCTTTTTCACTGGCCGTGAGTGCCCCCAACGCGCTCCTGCGCCAACGGTAGAAGTGTATGACGGCTCCGTGCTTGTGCACAAGCCGTGAATGCCCCCAACGGGCTCCTGCGCCAACGGTAAAGGTATGCCGGCTCCGTGCTTGTGCACGAGCCGTGAATGCCCCCAACGCGCTCCTTCGCCAACGATACAAGTATATGCCGGCTCCGTGCTTGGGCACGAGCCGTGAATGCCCCCAACGCACTCCTGCGCCAACGGTAGAAGTGGATGCCGGCTCCGTGCTTGTGCACGAGCCGTGAATGCCCCCAACGTGCTCCTGCGCCGAAATGCCGAAGTCACTGAAGACTTGCCTCACCAGCGCTCCTGAACTGAGCAATGCAGTAATTGCGGCGCCGTGCCAGTGCACGGGCCGCGAGTTCCAGGGTTTCGTTGGCGCCCTTGCGTGGTCCGGACAAGGGTCCGGTTGCTGGTCGAGTCACGCTCCTGCATAGCTCGGGTCGATAATACGAAGCGCCGGTTCCGGCGGCTTTGCTGTAGAAATAGGTCCGCCCCCGGAAGTGCTCTACAGATGGTGCGAGTCAGGCCCTGTCTTGAAAGACTAGACAGCTGACCTTCCTCGTGGACTCCACCAAGAGAGCTGGCGCGTGCGTGTGCATACAACCTCGCGCTAGGCATAGCAGACAAGAGGGACATGACAGCACCCACCCCTAAAACAGGTCTACCCTCCCGGCTACACAGGGGCTGCAGGACGTGGCTTCTGAGGGTGCTGGACGTGGAAGGCATGGACTAAGCACGGTGCGTGACGGACGTGGGACAGGGGTTCCCAGGATCGCTCTTCGGGGCCATATCCCTTCCAGTCTACTAGGTAAAAGAGTCTACCCCTAGTCCAACGGGAATCAAGAATGGCTCGGACCTCATACTCCTCGTGATCGTCTATGAGGACTGGAGGTGGAGGCGTAGCCATCAGGCAATCAGGGTGAGTGGGTCACAGGAGGGAAACGTGAAAGACGGGGTGAATCCTCATCTGGGTCGGTAATGCTAGTTTCATGGCAACCCGGTTGATCACCTGTACTATAGGGAAGGGACCTACGTAGCGTGGTAACAGTTTTTTGGGTCCATGTGTGTTGAGGTTTTTAATGGACACCCACACTCTATCCTCCACCTTGTACTCGGGTTCTGTCTGCCGGTGTTTGTCTGTGCTTTGTTTGTAGGTCTCTTTTGCCTTGGCTAGTTCAAAGCGGGCTTGTTGCCATATGGTACGGAGCAAGGAGTGGTACGCCTGTATGGTGGGCATGTTGCTGGTTCGGGTTTCTTCCCATGGTGATGTCCTAGGGTGTTGGCCTTGAAGACAGAAGAACGGCAATACCCCAGTGGCTGTATGTTTGCTGTTGTTATAAGCGTATTCCACCAACCATAGCACTTCGGACAATTCCTTTTCTATGGTGAGCAGCAGGCAGCGGAGGTACTGTTCCATGGATTGGTTGGTCCTCTCCACCTGCCCGTCTGTTTGGGGATGGTAAGCGGAGGACAACCGAACTTCCAGGTCTAGGATACCACAGACCTCGTTCCAAAACCGTGACACGAACTGGGTTCCTCTGTCGGTGAGCAGGACAGAGGGAATGCCATGTAGCCGGATCACGTTGTGTGTGAAGACCACCGCTAGGTCGGCAGCGGTTGGGAGTTTCTTTAGGGGCACGAAGTGCGCCATTTTGGTGAGGTGGTCCACAATGGTGAGGATGGTGGTGTCACCTGTTTTGGTTTTGGGGAGATCCACGATGAAGTCCATCGAGACCGTGTGCCATGGGTAGGGAGGAACCGGAATCGGGTGCAGCAATCCTACCGTAGGTTGGGTGGAGGTCTTTCCTTGTGTGCACACGGCGCATCGGGTGATGTATGTCTGCGTGTCGGAGGCGATAGTGGGCCACCAGAAGTGCCTTTGTATCAGGTCTTTGGTTTTCTGATACCCGGGGTGTCCAGCCAAAGGGTGGTCATGGCACAGGAACAATACCTGTTGTTGGTGACTTGCTAACGGTAGGTAATAGTTCTTTCCTTTGTATAGGAATCCATTGTGTTCGGTCACCCCTTGGACGTCTCTTGTCCAGTCATCTGGTTTTTCCTGCTCTAGGTCACAACGTTGCTGGGACAAAAAGGAGGAGATAATCATGGCTCCTTGGAAGCAGTGTTCCGGAATAATGGGTACTGGCTTTGCCGACGGGTAGCTGTCTCCTGTTTCTTCAAGCCTAGACAAGGCGTCGGCCTTGGCGTTCTCCCTTCCGAGTCGGTAAGTGATCCGAAAGTCATATTCATTAAAAAAAAGGATCCACCGTAGCTGTCTGGCTGTTAGAGCCCTGGCTGAACGTAGGAACTACAGGTTTATATGGTCGGTGAAGATGGTCACGGAGTGTTTAGAGTCCTTTAGGTAGTGGCGCCATTCTTCGAATGTTGCTTTGATGGCCAAGAGTTCCTTGTCTGAGATGGAATAGTTGCATTCCACTGGCTGTTGTTTCCTGGAATAATAAGCCACTGGGTGGAGTAAACCGGTTCCGGGATCTCTTTGCGATAATACTCCTCCTAGGGCGCTTTGCGAGGCGTCGGCCTCCAAGATGAAGGGCTGGTTGGGATCGGGATGTCTCAACACTGGTTCTGTGGTGAAGCATGTTTTTAATTCCTGTAATGCTTTCTCGGCTTTCTCATTCCATGAGAACCGCGTGCCTTTCCGTAACAAGCAGGTGATGGGGTTAACTATCCTGGAGAAACCTGCGATAAAGCGGCGAAAGTAGTTCGCAAACCCCAAGAGCCTCTGGACTTGTTTTATGGAGTCCGGGGCCGGCCACTGTACTATGGTGTCCACCTTCCTGGAGTCCATCTCGACGCCGGTCGGGTTAGGATGTGTCCCAAGAATTCCACTGTGGTGGTGTGAAAAACGCTTTTTTCTAGCTTGACATATAGACCGTGTTGCTGTAACTGCTGGAGAACGGAACGTACGTGTGGTATATGTTCTGCCATATTTGAGTAGATCAATATGTCATCTATATACACGATACAAAACCAGTCGATGTACTCCCTCAACACCTCATCGATAAAAAACTGGAAAGCAGCAAGGGCGTTGCAGAGCCCGAAGGGCATGATACGATATTCGAACAAACCGTACCGTGTTCGGAAAGCGGTTTTCCATTCATCTCCCTCTCGGACCCTGACTAGGAGGTAGGCCCCGCGCAAATCCAGTTTTGTGTAGACCGCTGCGTCCTTCACTTGGTCTCACAAGTCGGAGATCAGTGGTAAGGGGTACCTGTTTTTTATCGTTATGGCGTTTATCGCTCTAAAGTCGATGTACGTACGTAAATGCCCTTCTTTCTTTGCCACGAAGAACAGAGGGGAAGAGACGGGAGACCTTGAATGACGGATAAACCCGTTCCGTAGGTAGTCATTGAGGTAGTTGCGGAGATGTTCGTTCTCTTTTTCTGTGAGGGAGTAAACACGGCTGCAGGGAAGTGTGGATCCTGGAATGATGTTGATTCTGCAGTCAAAGCTCTGATGCGGGGGTAACGTGTTGGCACCTTTTTTGTCAAACACTTGGACCAGATCCCGGTATTCTACAGGAATGCCCCCCTGTACGATGGTACCCGTCTCGTGGAGCGGCAGTGCACAGGCCTGCACGGTTTTGATGCCAAGTTCCTCAGTAGAGGGGTAGCAAGAAGGAATACACTGGGTTGATGCTAACGTGAGTTTCTTGGTCACCCAATCTATGGGGGGATTGTGTTGTGCCAGCCATGGGATGCCCAGTATCAATCTGAACTGGGGGACGTCAATGACATCGAAAGCGATGACCTCTGTATGCTTGTTGTCCAGCGTCATTACCAGGTCTTCGGTCTGATAGCGGATCAGTCCAGAGGTCAGATCCGTGCCATCCACTGCCTTGACGGTTTCTGGCTTCTTTTTTGCTCTGCTGAACATGCCCAGGCTGGCCATGAACCGGTTGTTGATGAAATTGCCTGTTGCTCCTGAATCGATTAATGCCGTGACATGCCAGGATTGACCAGAAGGGGATTGCAAAAACACAGGCACACCCATGTGTCAAAGAAGGATGTGGTAGGTAGGGGCCTGTTTTTTCTCAGCAGACAACCCCAGTAGACAGACCCCGTTTGCTACTGGGTTGCCCCGTTTCCCAGCCCATCACCTCGGGATGTGGAGAGAACGAAAGGAGCCTTCTCTTTCGGCTTGCGGGGTTTGACCGGACATTCCTTGACAAAATGGCCACTTTTTCCGCAATACAGGCATTGATTGTGAGTTCGCCTTTTTTCTTTCTCTTCTTTGGTCAGGGGGCCGCGGATGCCGCCTATCTGCATAGGCTCTGGGGTATCACGGGTTTTTATGACGTCTCTGTAGATGGGGTGCCTATTTTCCCCACTGTTTGACCTTTCGGTCCGCCGTTCCTGTAGCCGATAGTTTTGCTTGACCACCATGTCAATGAAGGGGGCAATATCCTCTGGTGGTTCACTTATATGAGAGATGAGGTCTTTCAACTCATCGTGTAAGCCTCTGTAGAAAACAGACACCTGTTTGGTTTCTGGCCATCGGGCCTCCACTACCAACCGGTTAAACGTGGTGATATAATGCAGTAGGTCAGCAGTGCCCTGTTTTAAGTTGAGCAGCTCATTGTCTGCGGCTTGGACGAATTCATGATGAGCAAACATACGTCGCATGGTTTCTTTGAACACCGGGAAGTTGTAGAGTAGAGGTTCGTCGTTTTCTACCAGGGGTATGGACCATTGAGCGGCATCGCCTCCCAGGTAGGAGAGGACAAAGGCTACTTTGGAGGCATTGTCCAGGAAGGCGGAAGCACGGGCCATAAAGTGAAGGTGACATTGATTGAGGAATATGCTAAACTTAGAACTGTCACTGTAAAAGCGTTCTGGTGTGGCTAATTGCGCAAGATGCGGGCTATGACCTGTATGGGCGAAGAAGCAGTGGAGGAAGAGGGCACGGGACCCCCAGGGTTGAACAGAGGGGGCCTCACCAAACCTTCCTTCCTATCCATGTCGTCCAGGCGGGATATGCAACGTGGGCTTCGTATTCTGTCAAGTCCCCACAATGCTTACCGTTTGCTTTGTGGAGTGATCCCGCAGAGGCGAATTGGACAAACCCCTCCAGCTCCGTCTCGCCTCCCAGATAGGGCTGATACTACCTAGGTCAAAGAGGGGACCGGGGGAGACAGTCAGAGGAGGGTGCAAACCGCCTGGAATGGTGCTGGGAGAGGTCTGCCCTTGGGTCTACTGGGGTCTGATGGTGGATGCAACCTAAGGGATGGAGCAAATGGGTAGCATACGCGCCAGATACAAGCAACCAAGACAAGCGCCAACAACAGAAGAAGGGAATGTAGTCACCTGAGACGTAGCGCTCCCAGAGCGGAGAAGACCAGCCAAAGTAATGTCACGACCAGAAGACAGGGAAGGCACTCCTGTGCCGGGCGTCCATGAAACCAAGGGAGTACCAGTAACACAAAAGCTCCTCTGCTCTTGTTGGGCTGTCTTACAAGGAGCACCTCCTTGCCTTGCCCGAGCAGTAGAAGTAAAGGAATAAGAAACGCGTCCCCGTGTCACCCACGGGTTGCGTGGAGCTAGGAAAAGCGCTCCTGCACTATAAGCACAAAGTATAAAAGGGGATCTGTGCCTTTGCATGAGTTGTGAATCCCTCTATGCGCGCTCCTGCGCCAAAATGCAAAGTAAATGAAGGCTCAGTGCTTTTGCACTAGCCGTGAGTGCCCCCAACGCGCTCCTGCACCAACGGTAGAAGTGTATGCCGGCTCCGTGCTTGTGCACGAGCCGTGAATGCCCCCAACGCGCTCCTCTGCCAACGGTAAAGGTATATGCCGGCTCTGTGCTTGTGCACGAGCCGTGAATGCCCCCAACGCGCTCCTGCCCCAACGGTAGAAGTGGATGCCGGCTCCGTGCTTGTGCACGAGCCGTGAATGCCCCCAACGTGCTCCTGCGCCGAAATGCCGAGTCACTGAAGACTTGCCTCACCAGCGCTCCTGCGCTGAGCAATGCAGTAATGACGGTGCTGTGCCAGTGCACGGGCCGCGAGTTCCAGGGTTTCGTTGGCGCCCTTGCGCGGTCCGGACACGGGTCCGGTTGCTGGTCCAGCCACGCTCCTGCGTAGCTCGGGTCAATAATACGAAGCGCCGGTTCTGGCGGCTTCGCTGTAGAAATAGGTCCGACCCCGGAAGTGCACTAAAGATGGTGCGAGTCAGGCCCCGTCTTGAAAGACTTCCTCGTGGACTCCACCAAGAGAGCTGGCACGTGCTTGTGCATACAACCTCATGCGCCAGGCATAGCAGACAAGAGGGACATGACATGTGATCACTTGACTGCCTCCCACCAGGTTTTGTTACCCAGAATCCCTTGCAAACCTAAAAAATTGTCCAAAAAAACAAATTTTCCCCACATTTCTGTGGTGGAAAGTTCTGGAATCTGCGTAGATCCGTTCCCAAAAGTCTTATGAGAAAAATGGTACCTCACTTGTGCGGGTCGGACTAGTGCCCGCAACAGGAAACGGCGCAAAACGCAACGTGGTCACACCTCAATTTCGCTGTGAAAAATGACCCTTATTTGGCAAAGTGCCTAGCTGTAGTTTTTGAACCCTAGCTCTGCCGGCACCTTGGGAAACATACCAAACCTATACATTTTTGAAAACTAGACACCCAGGGGAATCCAGGATGTGGTCACTTGACTGCCTCCCACCAGGTTCTGTTACCCAGAATCCCTTGCAAACCTAAAAAATTGTCCAAAAAAACAAATTTTCCCCACATTTCTGTGGTGGAAAGTTCTGGAATCTGCGTAGATCCGTTCCCAAAAGTCTTATGAGAAAAATGGTACCTCACTTGTGCGGGTCGGACTAGTGCCCGCAACAGGAAACGGCGCAAAACGCAACGTGGTCACACCTCAATTTCGCAGTGAAAAATGACCCTTTTTTGGCAAAGTGCCTAGCTGTAGTTTTTGAACCCTAGCTCTGTTAGCACCTTGGGAAACCTAGAAAACCTATACATGTTTGAAAACTAGACACCCAGGGGAATCCAGGATGGGTGACTTGTCTGCCTCCCACCAGGGTCTGTTACCTAGAATCCCTTGCAAACCTAAAAACTTGTTAAAAAACACATTTTCCCCACATTTCTGCGGTGGAAAGTTCAGGAATCTACGTGGATCCACAAATTTCCACCCACTCCGCGTTCCCCAAAGTCTTACGAGAAAAATGGTACCTCACTTGTGTGGGTCGGCATAGTGCAAGCGACTGGAAACGGGGGAAAATGCAACATGAACACACCTCAATTTCGCAGTGAAAAATGTCCCTTTTTTGGCAAAGTGCTTAGCTGTAGTTTTTGAACCCTAGCTCTGCCGGCACCTTGGGAAACTTACCAAACCTATACATTTTTGAAAACTAGACACCCAGGGGAATCCAGGATGTGGTCACTTGACTGCCTCCCACCAGGTTCTGTTACCCAGAATCCCTAGCAAACCTTAAAAATTCGACCAAAAAAAACACATTTTCCCCACATTTCTGTGGTGGAAAGTTCTGGAATCTGCGTGGATCCATACATTTCCACCCACCGCACATTCCCCAAAGTCTTAAGAGAAAAATGATACCTCACTTTTGCGGGTCGGCCCAGTGCCCGCGACAGGAAACGGCGCAAAACGCAACGTGGTCACACCTCAATTTCGCAGTGAAAAATGACCTTTTTTTTGCAGTGCCTAGCAGTAGTTATTGAACCCTAGCTCTGCCAGCACCTAGGGAAACCTAGCAAACCTATACATTTTTTAACACTAGACACCCAGGGGAATCCAGGATGGAGTGACTTGAGTGCCTCCCACCAGGGTCTGTTACCCAGAATCCCTTGCAAACCTAAAAAATTGTAAAAAAAACACATTTTCCCCATAGTTCTATAGTGGAAAGTTCTGAAATCTGCGTGGATCCACAAATTTCCACCCACCCCGTGTTCCCCAAAGTCCTACGAGACAAATGGTACCTTACTTGTGCGGGTCGGCCTAGTGCCCGCGACAGGAGACGGCGCAAAAACGCAACGTGGTCACACCTCAATATCGCAGTGAAAAATTACCCTTTTTTGGGAAAGAGCCTAGCTGTGGTTTGTGAACCCTAGCTCTGCCAGCACCTAGGGAAACCTAGCAAACCTATAAATGTTTGGAAACTAGACACCCAGGGGAATCCAGGATGGGGTGACTTGAGTGCCTCCCACCTTGTACTGTTACCCAGAATCCCTTGCAAACCTAAAAACTTGTCCAAAAAAACACATTTTCCCCACATTTCTGCAGTGGAAAGTTCTGAAATCTGCGTGGATCCACAAATTTCCACCCACCCCGTGTTCCCCAAAGTCCTACGAGACAAATGGTACCTTACTTGTGCGGGTCGGCCTAGTGCCCGCGACAGGAGACGGCGCAAAAACGCAACGTGGTCACACCTCAATATCGCAGTGAAAAATGACCCTTTTTTGGCAAAGTGCTTAGCTGTAGTTTTTGAACCCTAGCTCTGCCGGCACCTTGGGAAACATACCAAACCTATACATTTTTGAAAACTAGACACCCAGGGGAATCCAGGATGTGGTCACTTGACTGCCTCCCACCAGGTTCTGTTACCCAGAATCCCTTGCAAACCTAAAAAATTGACCAAAAAAAACACATTTTCCCCACATTTCTGTGGTGGAAAGTTATGGAATCTGCGTGGATCCACAAATTTCCACCCACCCCGCGTTCCCCAAAGTCTTCCGAGAAAAATGGTACCTCACTTGTGCAGGTCGACCTACTGCCCGCGACACGAAATGGCGCAAAATGCAACGTGGTCACACTTCAATTTCGCAGTGAAAAATGACCCTTTTTTGGCAAAGTGCCTAGCTGTAGTTTTTGAACCCAAGCTCTGCCGGCACCTCGTGAAACCTAGCAAACTTATACATTTTTGAAAACTAGACACCCAGGGGAATCCAGGAAGGGGTGACTTGACTGCCTCCCACCAGGGTCTGTTACCCAGAATCCATTGCAAACCTAACAAAATTGTCAAAAAAACACAATTTTCCCCACATTTCTGTGGTGGAAAGTTCTGGAATCTGTGTGGATCCGCAAATTTCCACCCACCCCACATTCCCCAAAGTCTTACGAGAAAAATGGTATCTCACTTGTGCAGGTCGGCCTTGTGCCCGCGGCAGGAAATGGCGCAAAACGCAACATGGTCACACCTCAATCTTGCAGTGAAAAATGATCCTTTTTTGGCAAAGTGCCTAGCTGTAGTTTTTGAACCCTAGCTCTGCCGGCACCAAGGGAAACCTACCAAACTCACACATTTCTGAAAACTAGACTCCCGGCGGCTTCCAGGGAGGTATGGCTTGCGTTGATCCCCCAACGTTTCCTTACCCAGAATCCCCTGCAAACCTCAATTTTAGCTGAAAAAAATCACTTTTTGCACATATTTTTGTGTGGGAAAGTTGTGGCAGCACCGGGCTCACACAAATTTCCCACCACCCAGCGTTCCCCCAGGTCTCCCGATAAAAATGGTGCCTCACTTGTGTGGGATGCCCAAGTACCCGCGACAGGCAAGGGCCCAAAACGTAGTGAGGCAACATCAAAATTGCCTATCTCAAAACCACCTTGTTTTGCAAGGGGGATCATCTGGGTTTTTGGCCCCGTACTCGGCGGCCATCTAGGGAAGCCTACCAAACCCACACATTTCTGAAAACTAGACACCCGGCGACTTCCAGGGAGGTATGGCTTGTGTGGCTCCCCCAACGTTTCCTTACCCAGAATCCCCTTCAAACCTCAATTTTAGCTGAAAAAAATCACTTTTTTCACACATTTTTGTGTGGGAAAGTTGTGGCAGCACTGGGTTCACACAAATTTCCCACCACCCAGCGTTCCCCCAGGTCTCCCGATAAAAATGGTGCCTCACTTGTGTGGGAGGCCCAAGTAGCCACAACAGGCAAGGTCCCAAAACATTTTTTGATAGGCAATGTGGATGTTGCCTCACTACGTTTTGGGCCCTTGCCTGTCGCGGGTACTTGGGCCTCCCACAGAAGTGAGGCACCATTTTTATCGGGAGACCTGGGGGAACACTGGGTGGTGGGAAATTTGTGTGAGCCCGGTGATACCACAACTTTTCCACACAAAAATGTGTGACAAAAGTGATTTTTTTAAGCTAAAATTGAGGTTTGTATGGGATTCTTGATAAGGAAACATTGGGGGATCCATGCAAGCCATACCTCCCTGGAAGCCGCCGGGTGTCTAGTTTTCAGAAATGTGTGGGTTTGGTAGGTTTCCCTAGATGGCCGCCGAGCCCCTGACCAAAAACACATGGGACCCCCCTTGCAAAACCAGGTTAGTTTGTGATAGGTAATTTTGATGTCACATCAATAGGTTTTGGGCCCTTCTCTGCCGCGGGCACTTGCCCCACCCATAAAAGTGAGGTACCATTTCTATTGGGATACTTGGAGAAATGCAGGGGGTTGAAAATTTGTTGTTACTTTCCGCCGCGTGAAAATTTAGGCAAAATAATGCAAGGAAAATGTCACAGTCACATTTTGAGGTTTGCAGGACATTGTGGATAAGATAACTTGTTGGGATCCACAAGAGAGACCTCACCATGCACTCCCATGGGTGTTTAGTTTATGACAAAAACTACAGTTGTTAGGTTATTCTTAAATGAAATGTACAGCTTGGCAGAGAGACAAAACAGACAAAGATTAATGCACAGCCATCTATTTCTCAAGCACACACACATACTGGTTGGATTTGGCACGAGGGCGAGTGATGGTTCAGTATATAACATTTTATTAACAAGAGATTTCACAAAAATGAAATGCACTGTCAATAATTGAAAGGACAAAAAACTGAACCAATGACTCGCAGCTCGTGAGCTGTAAAGCCACATCAAGGCACCAACAGCTTTACAGGCCATTCACAGACCTTTCATACATGAGACACACAAGAACGTTCACACCACCAGGCACAAAACCAACACATTACAACATTCACAAAAAGGGACAAGGTCAGGGCCGGACTGGCCGTAGTGGGCACCGGGCAATTCCCCGGTGCGCCGCACGGCTGAGGGGCGGTTTTGGGCCCGTGAGGGCCGTTTTTGTTACAGGGCCGTTTTTGCAACATAGATCCAAAATCGGCCCTGTTTCAAAATCGGCCGAAAACCGGCCCTGGCAAAGAGCTCGGCGGCACCCCCAAGCCCCGGAAGGCCGGCCGAGCACTTTGCCAGGGCCGGTTTTGGTTCCCAGTCCGGCCCTGGACAAGGTACACCCTGCTTGACAAAAACATAATAGAAATTTTTTTCAACACAACCATCTATTCGTGAAGCACACACACATACTGGTTGGATTTGGTACGAGGGTGAGCAATGGTTCAGTATATATACTTGTATTAACCAGAGATTTCACAAAAAAGAAATGCACTGTTAATAATTGAGAGTACGAGAAACTGAACCATTGACTCACAGCTCGTGAGCTGTAAAGCCACGACAAGGCACCAACCTCTTTACAGGCCATTCATACACCTTTCAAACGTGTGACACATACAAAACCATTCACACCGCCAGCCGCGGGCCCAGCACATTACAACACTCACACCAGCAGACAGCGCCATTCAAGGGACCATCACTTTCACATGCTCACATTCCTGACACACCAACCACACCAGCTCACGGATTGCGTGGAGTGGCGTTTGGCTAGCAGTGTGTGCAGTGACCAGCAGCTAGTCACTACTCACACACTGCCAGCCAAGCGCCAGCCCACTCACCACCAGCCAAGCACCAGTCCACACACACTGACAGCCAAGCGCCAGTCCAAACACACCACCAGCCAAGCACCAATCCACGCACACTGCCAGCCAAGCGCCAGCCCACTCACCACCAGTCAAGCACCAGCCCACTCACAGCCAGCCAAGCACCAGTCCACGCACACTGCCAGCCAAGCGCCAGTCCATGTACACCGCCAGCCAAGCGCCCATCCATGCACACTGCAAGCCAAGCTCCAGTCCACTCACTGCAAGCCAAGCGCCAGTCCACTCACTGCAAGCCATGCTCCAGTCCACTCACTGCAAGCCAAGCGCCAGTCCACTCACCGCAAGCCAAGCACCAGTCCAAACACACCACCAGCCAAGCGCCAATCCACGCACACTGCCAGCCAAGCGCCAGTCCACTCACCGCCAGCCAAGCACCAGTCCACACACACTGACAGCCAAGCGCCAGTCCACGCACACCGCCAGCCTACCGCCAGTCAACGCACACCGTCATAAATTTTTTTTAAACAGGAAAGGAAACACAAACCAATTGGAACTAGATACCAAACTATAACTACAAAAACAATAGCAGAAACGAAAGACATCATTCTATTGCCACACGTGAAACTGAACAACTATATCAAACCATACAGACAAGGCAGTACACTATTAGACTCATGGTTGCTCCCAAAAACTATTTTTAGTGTGATACAATCTGAAACATGAGGGCACACACAGCCCAGGATTAGAAGGACAATCGGCAGAGTGCATACGACTCTCCTTCCGCACACCTCTTCGCAAGCAGACTCTAAATCTCTTACAGGGATTGTTTTTTTTGGGCGTGGGAGGAATTAAATCAGGAAAATGGTGATCTTTCAATCTAGCCACATCCTCCACCACTCCAACTCTAGGAACACTTGCCTGTTCCACAACAACAAGGCTTCCTATCACAGACTGCTGAAACTGAACAAAAGTCAACTTTGACTCAGGAGAACACTCCTTGCACACAACAAAAGCATTGAAAGTTGCTAAATTGAAGAGATGGATGGCCAACATTTTGTACCAAATGTACGCCTTATGAATATCAGTGTAAGGTTCCAACCTCTGATCTACTCTATCAACACCACCCATGTGCTTATTGTAGTCTAAAATGCACACCGGTTTGCGTACTTCAGCAAACTGACCCCAAACAGCCACAGGTGAAGTACTCTCATCATGGATGGTAGTCAGCATGTACACATCCCTCCTGTCCATAAATTTCACAGCAAGTAGTTCATCACTACGCAAGGAACTGCACTGACCCTCTGAAGTTTTTGGGAAACAAGCTCTTTTGGATAACCTTTACGGTTAGAGCGGATTGTGCCACAAGCAAAAGTGTCCACTTTAAACAATTCCTTAAACAATTGCACAGCAGTGTAGAAGTTATCAAGGTACAAATGGTGGGCTCTGTTAAACAGTCCTCTAGCAAGATCCCACACAATTTTCTCTGAAACTCCAAAAGTAGACGGACAACCAGGGGGGTCAATTGTGGAATCCCTCCCAGTGTACACACGGAAATTAAAAACATATCCTGTCCTAATCTCAGACAACATATACAGCTTAATTCCATACCGTGCCCTCTTGCTAGAGATGTACTGCCTAAAAACCAAACGGCCCATGAACAGGATCAAAGACTCATCAATAGATATTTCTTTCCCAGGAGTATAGATCTCTGAAAATCGATCTACAAAGTGATCAAGTACAGGCCGAATCTTAAAAAGACGGTCACAGTCAGGGTGATCTTGTGGCAATGCCAAAGTATTATCAACAAAATGCAGCATCCGAAGCAAAAGTAAATACCGATCACGGGTCATAATCGCAGGAAATATGGGTTTTGCCATCAAGGGACTGGTAGACCAATAGGAAGCCGTCGACGGTTTCCTTATCAAGCCCATCAAAAAAGTCAAACCCAAAAACTTCTTCATCTCATCCAGATTTTTGGGAGTCCACCGGGTAGCTCTAGAGTGGGGCTTAAGTGTGGTACTGTGGTCCCTCAAAAACTGTTCAGCATACAAATTAGTCTGCTCAACAATCTCAGCCAAAAATACATCATCCATAAACAACTGAAAGAACTGTATAGGCAAAAATATTTCACAATCAACTCTATATCCTGCATCCACACTAAAGGCAGGCAACACCGGCTGCACCATGTTTGTATCAACCCAGAGTCCAGCACTTCCAGTAGGAAGCCTTGCAGCCTCAGGGTGCAATACTGATGTCTCTTGCACCATCGGCACATCAGTATCCCCTCTAAAACAGGCACTTCATCCACACTGGGGGTACCTTCATCTGCACTAAGAGTATCTTCATTATCCGATGATTCCATGTGGAGAGAAAACTCACTGCCTGAATCTTCCCCTCCCTCCTCTCCCTCAGACGCCCTGTCAGTCTCATAATCCTGCTCAGAGGAAGATTCAAGCAGCATACCAACAACCTGCTGGGCAGTCATTCTACGGCTAGCCATAATCCTTACTAATAAAGGTAACTTGTCAAACAAGTCAACAAAAAACACTTTGAAAAATAAATAATAAACAAAATGCCTCTTTATAACAAAGTCCTATATACTCCAAAACGATACCACTCACTTGCCAGAAGCAGCTAGACTCACCACCACCTACTCTGCACAGACACAGTAAGGATCAACAATATCCCACTAAAAAAGAAAAAGAAAAGAAAATTACACATGAGACAATACAAAACACATTGCAAAGAATTACATGCTCAAAACACTAACAAAATATGCTGCCATTACGAAACCACTTACAAAAAAATTCATTCATGCATGACAATAATACTTATTTGGAGTAAATACAACAAAAAATGTTTTTCTTATCAAAAAAAGTCAACTACTCAAAACTGCAGAACAACCATTGCCGAAACTGTAAACAGGAATCAAAAGCTTTACACTAGAATAAAAAGGAGAAATAAAACATTACAATCACATATACAAATAATGCACTAGTCCACAAACTAACCATAAAGGGGAGCGACCCTTGCCTAAGGGGCTGCTCCCAACAACAAAATAACAATCCCTGGTGGCCTAGTGGGCATACAATAAAATTAATTGTTTAATCTTCCCTTCCAAGGGGTCAGAAACGGCCAAAATAAATGCTCCCCAGAGGGGAGCGACCCTTGCCGAAGGGGCCTCTCTCCAAAAACATATTGCTCCCCCAAGGAGAGCAACCCTTGTCCAAGGGGCCACTCCCTAAAACAGATAGGGCATTTAAAATAAAAAATCATACTGGCCCAGTGGGGCCACACACACCGTTTAAAAAAAAAAAAATAACACGGATCTGCCCCCCCCAAGGGGGACAGACTCACCTACACAATTTCCCCCCCAAGGGGAGCGACCCTTGCCCACGGGGCCGCTCCCCAAAACAGATTGGGCATTTAAAAAAACAAAAAAAAAAAAACAGGCCCAGTGGGGCCACACACACCTTTTTCTTCAAATAATTAAACGGATCTGCCCCCCCCCCCCCAGGGGGGCAGATCCAACTTCTCAATGTTCCCCCCCAAGGGGAGCGACCCTTGCCCAAGGGGCCGCTCCCCGACACAAATTGGGCCGCCAAACAAACAGGAACAAAAAAACAAATGCATTCACACCCCAGGCGTGATCGTGCAGCAGGAATGCATTTTTAAAAAGACATCGGAGGAAAGGAAAACCCTTTCCTTTCCTCCGATACCTTTGAAAATACACCCCCCACCCTCCACAAGGCAAAACTCACCTGTTACTTTCCCAACGCGCTGGAAGCAAATGGCTGACGTCACTGATGACGTGGAGGGGGGGCGGGGGGAGGCAGGGGAAGGGCTTCCCCTGCCTTCCCCGGTGCAGGCATCGCAATCGATGTCCCACGGGGGGAGCGCCAGCGCTTCTCCCGTGGGTGGGTGTCACGACGGCTGGGAGCCGTCATGAGCACACGCCCACTGTGTGCCATGACGGCTCCCAGCCATCGTGAGCACCGAAGGGGTTAAACAGATTATCTTTTTTATCATAGATTCCCATCTAGGGGCGACGTGTTTCAACTTTATTAGTTTCCGTTGCTGTGCTTTGCTAATTACCGTAAGGACAGTTGCCTATTAGCAGGTTGTAGTGTACAAGTAACATGAGGCTTTTTAGGTTGAGTCTGAGCCAGCGCACAAGTGCTGCCCTGGTGTTCTGTTTAGGTAGAGTACAGAGGAGAAGCCCCAACCATATTTTTCATTGGCTTGTGTCTTTGTCCTTCGTAAATGCTGCCTTCGGATTTGTTAATAGGCTTGTTAGTCCCTCCTTAGTACGGCCATGTTGTCATTTGTATCCTCCCATGGCTACTGGCCCCTTTACTTGGTTGTTACAGAGTAAGTGTACTTTTTCTTTATTGAGACTGTGGCGGCCGCTTGTTTGCAATGCCAATGCGAGAAGTATGGCATTGCAATTTTTTTTTCATTGTGATTCCACACACTCATCAAATGTTTTCCATAACTTAATTGTCTTTTAAGTCATGTTTAATTCTTTGCATTTATCGCATTTTCTCTCTGTCTGTACCACGTTCGGCTGTGCGTTGTTTTCCTTTACCTGAGGGTGGGGTGGGTGGGCAATGGCTTGCGGGGCAAGGGGTTGGAACACTGCAGCACACACACGACATACACACACACCTGTGGGGATTGGTTTCAGAGGAGCTCTCGGGTTGAGAAGAGCGCTTTCTTATTCTCTAGCTCCAAGTACGGACAGATAAATGCATGCCTTTTTATTTCTACGGCAGCCAGGTATACATCTAATAACCTGAACACAGGCTGTATTCCTTAATACAACAGCGGTGGCGCCGGTGGCTAAAGGAGATGTAAATGTGAACGCGCATATGGCAGCCCATTGGGGGAGGGGGTCTGCGTCCCCAGATTCACATTCCCCTGGCGGTATGCGTCTCGGCAGAGTGGATGTGCACTGGGAGAGCCGAGCGTGCTACTGGTGCTATAAGGGCTGGACAAGCTGGGGTGGCTATGTTAAAATAGCAGGGTTTGCAAATGTTCATTTGTGAGGCATCCTGGGTGCAGATGCCGCTTTTGGCCCACTCCTGGCATGAAGTGGTGAGCAGTCGGGTTAGGGGTGCTGTATGCCAGTTCCTGGAGTTTTCTCCGCTTGGTTGCTTCAGTGTGTATGGCAAGGGTGGGGGGGTAATTTGGTTGTGTTGGATGAAGCACAGTGCTGATATGGGACAATGGATGCTTCCGGAATGAAAGGCATATTGCATCTGGTTTATAAGGTGCATATTTTGTATGCAGGTTGACGTGATTGTTAATTGCTGTCGCACTGCTGTGTGCACCCGATGGTCTATGGGAGGGAGTGTCTGCTTCACCAGGTGTAACTGGAGCCAATTTAATTGGTAAATTGGATGCCTTTTGTTTGACTAGTCCAATAGACAATGAAATCGCAGCTCCACCACAAATTATGATCCTGTGCACACTTTCAAATTCTACTCCCCATTCATTGGCTGAACTGCTTGCCACACAAACAGCTAGGTCTCCAGAGCTAAGGCTGGGATGTTTCTCTCTTTTTTTGGAATGGGGGTATTAGATCCGTGGTTTCTGTTGTTTCTAGTACTGTACCCATAGTTCCACGAGGCACTGGAGCGTAACAGAAGTAATTGTGCCTCAGTGGTTAAATGCACGCCCTCCTCTGGGTTTATTGGGGGGCAAGGGAAGCGAGCTGCAGTTTTCAAATAACAAGAAAATGTCAGGATATCTGTAGTGATGTTGTTACTGCTGCCGTGATAACAGACGGTTGTCTGCTGATGGTTTGGACTGAGCATGGAAAGTCAATATGTCACACATTTTGTACCAAACTGATTCACGGCTATGTCAATTTTAACACTAGGGAGCTAAAGTTTTACCCTACTATTGCAACACATGGCAGTACTTTTAATAACTTTGTAGCATGAGAACTAGCAAGTATTTTAGTAAGTGAGTAGGTGGGGTATTGGATTGAATAGAATAGGGCCACAACAGTGGAAGCGAAATTGGCAATAAGTTTATAGCACTGGTTTTCATCATGCAGCGCTGACATGGGGGAAGATAGGCCTGGCCCTGCGCAGCACATTTTGCTACTCTTTGTGGACGAGTGTTATGAGACTTTGCCCCTTTTTTTTATCCTTCCCCCCCACTCACCCACCCCGGGGGAGTTGGCCATTGCCTCACTCTGCTATCCTGCATTTAGCACAGACTTATATATTAGCTCCTTTGCAATTTTCCCGTACATATTTAAACAAAGTTGCCTGTTATTCATGCATTTTTTGCCATCTTCCTTTATTTGTTAGCCCCTGTGAAACATTGTGTAGTGTCATCACTAAGTTAGTTTCCTCTTTATAAGTTACCCATTTGTCTCTATCCATCTTGCCAATGGTGCCCAGATTGTTAAACCTTTCATTTGTGAGCGTATTACACTCCTAGCAAAAATAGCCTTTTCCAGATTATAATTTGCCAACAGGCGAGAAAGCCATTGCTGGAATCCGGGGGGATTGGGGTATAACCATGCCGATGCTATACATAGATGAAGAATCGCCATTCCTATAAACACTAATTCCGCTCTGATTGTCCCCGTGTGTCCTGAGCTACCCCAAACCCTATCAGAGAGGGAGCAATCTACTTCTAAAGCCTCTTTAAAGAAGCTGGTGATCTCTTGTTATAGTTTACTAAGCATGCCAGAAGAGGCAAAGATATGAATGAAGTCTGCCTGATATAATGCACACCGGGGGCATAATGTTCCTCTCCTCATCCCCCATTTGGCAATTTTTTTCGGAATATTATATAGTAAAAAACAAGTTTTGTAGTATTGTGACTGTAGCCGGCCCGGGATTAAAATACTCTGTGCCAATTTAATTGAATGAAAAAATAGGTCTTCTGAAACCCCAATTTCCTCTTTCCACCTTAGTGCTGGTTCATCAATATCATCTTTCATCAGTGAGTTAAAAAGATTATAAACTACTCGTATAGACAGATCTCTATTTTCTATCAGTTTATCAATCATGTCATTGTTAGCGAATCCTGTTGGTCCGCCACCTTTCTTGTTTAGGAAGTCCCTTATTTGAAGATATTTGTAGAAGTCCCTTCAATCTGTCTCAAACCATTCTTTTTTTTTTTTTTGAAAACCTTTATTTCAAAATTCAGGACACAGCTATTCAGCCGACAGCCCGGAGGTTCGGCAGCATTGAGAGTTGGATACAGTGATGTGTCCCCAATACAGTTCAAAGAGTAATGCAAAGGTCCAATTTTAAGTAAATACAGAAAAAACTCACAACAAACCCCAGCAAGGCAAGGACATTGAAAGCCCATGGCGAAAGCCCCCAGGGGAGGCAGGACCCCACTCGTCTACTAGTTACAAAACTGTGTACGGAGGAAGAAGGGGGACAGCAGAGGCCCAAAACGGTTCCTAGAACCCAACTGTGCTGGAAAGTAGGTCAGGGGGAAAGCTGTTCCTCGGGAGGTTCCAGATCCGGGGCAAGACATATTCCCCCCCTGTATTGGTTCCACCGCCCCCAGATGGCATGCCACTTCCGGGGGCGACCTCTAGAGCAGTAGACCGTCTTCTCCCTAAACATGCTCCAGTCCATGTTCTCCTTCCACGCGGTCAGTGTAGGGGGTCCCGAGGAGCCCCACAATCGCGCGATATCCCTTTTAGCTACCATGTTACCCAAAGTCACCCATTGGGTCTGCGCCTCATCGAGGTCAGTGGGCCCCCAGACGTTCAGGAGGCAACACCGCGCCTCCGGCTGTACCGCAGTGCCCGTCACCTCCCCCATAACTGCATGGACTCTCCTCCAGAACTCCACAATGGCACTACATTCCCAAATGATGTGCAGGAAAGTACCCACCATACCACATCCCCTTCTGCACAGGCCGTCCTCCGAGAATCCCATGTGGACCAGCCTTGGCCCCGTCACGTACACCCGGTGCAGTATTTTAAGCTGCACCAGCCTCAGACGCGACGGGATCGCAACCTCCTTAGGAGAAGAAACCGCTGACTGCCAGTCCTCATTATCCAACTCAAGGCCATCCCTAGTCCACTGTTCTCTCAGCCCCAAAAGCATGTCTGCCCGGACGTTAATCAACTTCTTATATATAAGCGAGATCGTGCTCTCGGGCATATGACCATCAAGGACTCGGTCCTCAAGGGGAGAGGACTCCGGCACCTTCTCACCCTCCACGAGGACTGATCGGAGGGCGTGACGCAGCTGGATATACCTGAAATACTCTGAGGGCCCTAGCTCATACTCAGTCTGCAACTCCTCGAAGGACTTCACCCTCCCCTTATGCAGCACATCTCCCACCTTGGATATACCTATCAGGTCCCACTTATCAAAGCCCTTCGTATGCCAGAGTCTTCCCAATCTTTCCGATTCAAACAGTGGGGTAGCGAGGGTGAGCCTACCCTTCCAGCCCAACGAATAAGTCGCCATCTTCCATACACGCACCGCCACACCTGTGGGCCCCGTAAGGGACGAGTCTAAGGACCGCGAATACAACGCCCTGTAGTAGTTGCCGCCACGCAGCAGCCACCTATCCATGGCATACCCAGGGCTGAGGGCAGGGCCATAAAGCCCATGGTTGATCGCGCTCAGCTGCGTGGCCCAGTAGTACCGTCGGATGTCTGGGAGCGCGATGCCCCCATCGTACCATGGTAGCGTCAACTTTGAAATAGCTATTCGCGGCCGCCCATCCCACAGCAACGTCCGTTGGAGGCCTTCGACCTCCCGAAAGTATTTGGCCGGTACCCAGTCCAAGGTGTTCTGGAGGGCGTAAACGAAGCGGGGAAGAGACATCATTTTGAACAGGGCCGCACGCCCAACAAGGGAGAGCGGCAGCCTCCGCCAACCTTCAACATCTCGCCTCAAGCGCGCCAAAGGGGGGAGCAGATTCCTCTCATAGCGCACAGCAGGATCCATGGATATAAAAATCCCCAAATACACGAAACCCTGCTGGGCAACCTGTATCGAACATGTTCTAGGGATCGGTGGGACCTCGCCACTAAGAACGTACAAGTACGATTTGCCCCAATTAATCACAAGCCCCGAGTTCCTACCGAACGATGTGAGTACGTCACAGACCACTATAAGTGACTTCTTAGGTGAGGCAAGATACAGCAGGATATCATCGGCATAAAGCGAAATACGGTCCTCGTGATCAGGCGACCACCGAAGGCCCCGTATATCGGGGTGCCAACGTATCCACGCAGCCAACGGTTCAAGGGCGAGGGCGAACAACAGAGGCGACAGGGGACAACCCTGCCGAGTACCCCTACCAAGCTGAAACGGAGTAGATGCCCGACCATTCACCACAACATTCGCTAGTGGCCCCTCGTACAGCAACCGAACCCAACTCACAAAACCGCGACGAAACCAAACTTGGCCAGCACGGCCCATAAGTATGCCCACTCCACCGTGTCAAAGGCCATCGTGGCATCAAGAGATGCCACAATAGCCGGTTCATGCAGCGTGCCCGCCCTGGCGATGACGCCATGAAGACGCCTAAGGTTTAATGCTGTGTTTCGGTGCGGGATGAAGCCAGATTGATCCGGGTGTACCAAATCGCCAAGCACCCTAATCAAACGGGTAGCCAGGAGTTTGGCCAGAATTTTCGGCTCAGCGTTGAGGAGTGAAATGGGCCGATAGGAAGCGCACCTATCTCGGGGTTTACCCTCTTTATGTATGACCACGATCAACGCCAGCCGCTGATCCAACGGAAGGATCCCATCCCCCCGCGCCTCCAAAAACATGGCGCGCAGGTGAGGGGCGACCCTATCCGGGAACAGTTTGTACAGGTCGATCGGCAGTCCATTCGGTCCAGAGGCCTTACCCGAGTTTAAAGCGCGAATCGCCCCCGCCACCTCGTCAACCGTGATGTCACCATCCAAATCGTCCCTATCTATGTCAGAGAGGCAGGGCAACTCGATATCAAGGAGGAGATCAGATGAGTCCTCGGGCGGCCTGTCCGACACCGAGGAATAAACCCTACGAAAATACTCCGCGAAACACTTCACAATCCCCTCAGGTTCCACAATCGCCTCTCCCCGCTCTCCCGTCAACTCTGGCACCACTCTATTGACCCGTTCTTTCCTGTCCAACCACGCCAGGAGTTTCCCTGCCTTATCACCAACGTCATACAGGCGGCCCTGTTGTTCCCTACTGAGGGTCTTAGCGGCGTTCGTCACCAGGTCCCTATACTCCGCCTGTTTCAAGCAAAGCTCATGCAGTGAGAACTCTGTAACCTCCTCCTCCATAGCCCCCTCAAGGGCCGCGATCTCCTCCTCCACTTGCCGCACCTCGCCATCCCTCCGATTCTTGGCAGCCACCACCAGGGAGAGGGCTTCCCCCCGAAGGACGGTCTTAAAAGCTTCCCACAGCGACACCGCAGAGTCCACGGTTCCCAGATTGTCCTTAAAGTAATTATCTACCTTCTTTACCAGGGCGCTGCGCATCTTGGGGTCTCGGAAATACCATGGGTTGATGGGGGCCACCCTCCCTCCTCCCTCCCGACCTAGATCCAGCCGGATCCACACTGGCGAATGGTCAGAGATACCGCGTGCCATGTGCCTCGCCTCGGATATCAACGAGGCATGTGCGGCCAGAGTGAGCAGGTAATCAATCCTGGAGAGGCTACCATGCGCCCCGGAGTGAAACGTGTATTGACTCTGTGTGGGGTGCCGGAGCCTCCAGCAGTCTATCAGACCAAACGTATCCAGGAAGTCTGGAAGCCATTTCTGAGCCCCCCCTGTGTCCCTGGGCGGGTATCTATCCAACAGTCCGGAGCCCACAGCGTTGAAATCCCCTCCCACCACCAGCATTCCCCCCGGGAGAGTCAGCAAAGCCCTGCCCAGTTCAGCAAATGTGGAGTCCTGCAGGGCCGGCGGGACATAAACCGAAACCAAAACCAAAGTCCTTCCTTCCCACCGCCCCGCCACCGCCACAAACCTCCCCCTATCGTCAACAATGGTGGAGTCCACCTCAAAAGGCAACGATGCTCTAACGAGGATGCCCACACCCCTGGACCCAGAAGAGAATCCCGAGTGTGCAATGAATTTATACCCCTTCCTATTCAGGGCATAGCACGTATTACCTATGAGATGCGTCTCCTGCAGCAGGACAACATCTGGCATTGAGCGTTTCAAAAATTGCAAAACAATCCCCCTCTTGATGCGATCCCCCAAACCATTAACATTCCAGCTTATAACACTTAAGCCCCTACCCCCATCCTCAAACGGAAAGAGGCCCACCCCACACCCGAGGAGCCCCCATGGAACAGCCCTGAGGATAATCATCATGCCTTGCAGAAATAAACCCCCCAACAACAAACTCAAAATCCCCAAAACTCCCCCCACCCTGCACCCCTGCTGCAGCTTACAAAGCCCCCCCAACTTGCAGTGTGCCTGTCGCCCTACAAAAACAAAAAATCTACAAAAAGTACCCTAAGGGAGGAAAAGAGCACCCCTCGTCCTCCCGCAACCCTCCACAGTTACTGCACTCCGTTCAAATCTTCAAGTATGGTCAAATCAAGTCAGGCCGGCTCTGAAATATCAGCCCTGTCCATCCCGGCCACTGTCTCCATGCTCGGCTGTGTCGTCCCCCGTCCGTCGCCGGGGCAAAGCGTCCAGCCATTCGTCGGCCATAACAGGAGAGTCAAAAAAGAATGTCCGATCTTCATGCACCACCCGTAGTCTGGCAGGGAAAAGCATGGCATACTTCAGATCCAGTTCCCGAAGTCTCCGCTTCACCCCCAGGAAGCTCTGTCTCTGTCTCTGCACCTGCTGGGTGAAGTCCGGATAAAAATTCACCGACGCATTCTGGAAGGGGACTGGGCCCGTCACCCTCGAAGCTTGCAGGATAGCGTCCCGATCTCGAAAATGAAAGAGCCGGGCGACAATCGGCCGCGGCGGGGCACCCGCCTTGGGCCGCCCGCCCGGCACCCTATGGGCCCTTTCCACCGCAAAAAACTTTCCAAGGCCCTTAGGCTTCAGATGATTGAGGACCAAATCCTCCACCAGCAGGTCCGCCGAGGCCTCATCCGAGGACTCCGGGACCCCGATGACGCGCACGTTGTTGCTCCTGGCCCGGCTCTCGAAGTCCTCCAGCCGGCGGGCGGCGAGGTCACTCTCGGCCCTCAACTTCCGAACCTCGGTCTGCAGATCCGCTACATCATCAGTGAGGCCCGTGGTCTTGTGGTCCAGGTTCTTAACGCGTTCGTTCGTCTTGCCCAGGTCCGAGCGGATCAGATTGACATCTACCAGGATGGCATCCACCTTATGCGCCAGGGCCTCGAACTGTCTCCCCATCGAGGACTGCATCCCGTCGAGCGCGCCCATGACATCCTGGAGGGAGAGCTCCGGTGTCCCAGGCGAGTCCTCCTTCTGGGCATCCGGCGCCTGGCTCGATCCACTCGGCGATGCTTTCAGGAGGGCGTAGCGGTCCATACTGTTGACTTGGGAATACGTTCCCCGCCTGGTGGACTTAGTCTTCAGCCGATCCCCTTCTGCTTTGCCCGACATAATGGACTCCAGGCAGTTAAGACTGTTCCCTCTCAGAGAGAGGAATAAGGAGTGAGCAGGTCCGCCTTGTGCCGCCAGAGTAGCCCGCCGAGCGTCCCTGGGGTAATAAAGCCACCCAGAGCTCTACAGTGTCCGGGCAGACAAAGGGAACGAAACCGAAAGTGAAAGAGCGAGGACCTCCGTCCGACAGTTCACACCTCGCCAGGCCGTTGTTGATCAACTAGGAGTCGGGCATCCTGCCAACTCTAGCCCCTGGCATCCCCGGGAGTTAGGCCACAATCTTCCGCCAGTCGTAAGTCCGGTTCCCGATGGGCGATCCGACCGTGGGTAGCATCAATCGCCTCCCTGACAACTCAGCAACACGGTGCCATGCATACCATCAGGATTAGAGACAGGATAGTCGACGGAGGGCGCGAGGGTCTCGGGAGCTCTAAGCTCACGCGGCCATCTTGGTCAAGCGCTAGGCTCCTCCCCTCAAACCATTCTTTAAGATTTTCGAAAGATACAAGACCAAGTGGAGAGAAAAAAGCTCCAAGTTTTGTCAGTCCCACCTTGTCGCACCTCTTAATTATGGGACCTTTGAAAATTTCTGGCAGATTTGGGCTATTGCGAAGTGGTGTATAAAAATTGAGCCGACCCACTCATATCAGTCTTCCAACTGACTTCCAGATTCTAAACCCCCCCTTGTAGTGTTTTGAAACAGACTTTTTTGTGGTGACTGTTATTTAGGTATCTCCAGACCCTTCCCCACACTTCCACCCCCATTATAAGTTCTAGGGGGGGTCGGTCCTTCTTCAACTGCTCTATCTTTTGAATTCTCTTGTATTAGAACTAAGTTGTGGAATAGCCCAGTAGTAAAGTCTTATATTTGGTAGGGCCAATCCCCCTCTTTCCCTAGGTAAAGTGAGGAATCTATATGCCCTTCTTGGCTTGGCGTAAGCCCAAATGAATTCAGAAAAAAGATCTTCTATTTTCTTCAGATACACAGCTGAGAATTCCAGTGGGATTGCGCGCAGAAAATATAAAAACTAGGGGAAAAAATGGCATTTTGATAAATGTTGCATCTACCAATGATAGATAGATGGAGGATGGAGATTATGTAGTCTCGCCAGGTCCTTTAACTCGTAGAGGGTCTATATTATCTTTGACAATGTTATCTATATTTGCTGATATGTTAATCCCTAAGTAAGTTGCATTTTTTACTACTCTGGTACCATTAATCGTTGAGTTCTATTTGTCCACTATTTGCGTTTTGCCATGATTAGGAGTATATCCTGAGAATGTCCCATATCTCGCTGCTTCTTCTTCGATTTCTTCTACAACCTCCTAGTTGTAGAAATCAAGGAGAAATTACCAAAAGCTTGGGGTGGCGTTACATGGAGTTTTGAATGAGCCATGCTTGTGAATGAGGAATACTGTAATCATATGAGGAAATGGATGCCTCAGTTTCTTAACGAGAACTTAGGGAGTGCAGGAATCGAGGTAGTATGGGACATGTTAAAAGAAGGAATACGGGGGGAACCCTTTGATTCTCCTTGTCTTTGAATTAAAAAAAAACAACTACTGTTATACGATACACAAATTTGATTGGCTGCCTCAGAGGAGTATCTGATTACAGTGCTCCAATCTGGTGGGGATCACGCAGAAGCACAGGCAAAAGTGGCAGCTGCGAAATCAGCTATTATGAAAATCATTGCAAAAAATGCCGCAGACAGACTTACAGTATGGCGAGAGAAAGCGTGCGAGTGCAGCAAGCAGGTAGGGCACCACCTGGCAATTAGAGCTAGACAAAAAGCAACGCAGAAAATAATGCAAGAAGGTAAAGATCCAGTGCTAGGTGTGGTGACAGATCCTGATGGAATTATAAATGTTTTCCATACATACTATCAAAAGCTATATCTGGAAGACTCCCCTGGGGACCTGGGAGAAGCTAAGGCATATCTGAATTCGATTCCAGTGGAGCAATTCTATCAGGAAGACCAGCTACTGTTAGATGAGCTCCCGCAATGGATTGAGATACTATTATGCATCAATAGTCTCCCTAAAGGCAAGGCCGCTGGTCTGGATAATATTCCTCTGGAATTTTACAAAAAATTCTCGTTACAACTCAAAGATTGTATGACACAGCTATTTACACATGTATTTAAGGGTGGAAGACCACCAGACTCTTGGTCACAGGCAAACAAAAAAACATCATGTGAACCTGGCTCATATCGTTACTCTAAAATCCTTGCCACCAGATCACACAAGGAGGGTTATCTCACCTTTAGATGCCACCAGCATATCCATAGACCCAATGGCACTTATCCTGTTAGACGCAGAAAAGGCCTTTGACCGGTCTTCTGGTCTTTGCTATGGGAGACCCTGTCAAGGGTGGGATTTGGAGAAGGGCTATTGCAGGCTATTAAAATGCTTTATTATCTTCCTACGGCAAGGTTATTTGTTAACGGAGCACTTACAGATCCCTTGAAAACACAAGAGGCACCCGACAGGGATGTCCAAGCTCACCATTACTATTTGCATTCTTTATCGACCCTTTTCTTCGACAACTAGAAAATAATAAGGTTATCAGACCCATTGTAATGCATGGCTGGGAAACTAAAGTCTTGGCATATGCTGACAACATTGGCCTTGTGACCCCCGACCCTGATACTGCTACTGGAGGCTTTGCTCCTAATGAATTAAACTTGAGTGACCTAGGATGAACGACATTCGCTAACAATGGGTAAACATCACTATTGCATTTTAGAGAGGAGCAGGTAGATCTTTGTGGGTGCACAAGTCGCAAGCAGGCGCTGTGCCTCTCAGGCAAAATGGTTGGGTATTAGCAGTGCTAGTGTTCTGTTGACTGGGACAGCTGGGGTTGCTGGGTGGAGCTAGTTGTTTGGTTTTGTGGCCTGTTTCGGGGCCTCCCGAGCTGCAGGGGCTGCTTCAGGCCACTCCTAACATGTGAGGAGGGACTGTGTAAGTGACGGAGGTAACTAGATAGGGGTTTGTTAGATGCCAGGCAGCTGTTGTGAACTTGGGGAAAAATAAATGCCTGCTTGATAAAATGGAAGTTCAGCGAGATTATGGAAATAAAATGCAGCAATTTGAAGATGGACTTTCCATTTAGCATGCTTAACACAGGGTGGGGACATAGCTATTCTTTACTTCCAAGCATTGTTCTATTATATCTAGCAAAATGCTTTTCTTTTCCTTTTCATTTTAGAAAGGTTTCGGAATGATAATTCTTGGGCCTAATTATGGCATTTTGCAGGGAACGAAAAACAAGCTTTTGCAGTGCAATAGGTCTCGCATTTGCGAGAGTTTAAGCTATTTAAGCTATTAGTATTGTAAATAACAATGCCTTTTATTTATGTTACAAAACCCGAAACATAAATAAAAGGCATTGTTATTTACAATGCCAATAGCTCAAACTCACGTGAATGCGAGACCTATTGCATTGTAAATGCTTGCTTATTTATATTAACTGTTTGCTGTGTGCCTCTGACTTCCACCAGTCTTTTATCTGAATCTTTACGTTCAATACCGTCCTCACCCATTTTACGTTGGATTATATTTGCAGTTTGGATTTCACTAATTGCCTCTGATGGTGACTGTATTCCTGCATTATTCTCCCCTCTATCAGGGCGATTTAATTAGCTTTTGCCTCATTACAGTAGTTAGTTAGATTGGGGCAGCGGATGTAGCTAAGGTGTCTTCATTATTTACTAAAGGTATGTTCCTTCTACCCATGGTCAGGCAGATTGTTGATCAGCTCCAGCCACGCCACGGGGATAAAGCATATGGAGCAAGTGGTTACTTGAGGACCCATGGGGAGACAATCATTACAACGCAGTCATTACAATGCCCTACCTTTACAATGCAGCAGTTACAGCGCAACTGCCTTCACATCGCATGCCATTATAACGCATGCCATCACAACGCATGTCACTACAACGCTTGCCATTACAACACATACCATTACAACTCATGCAATTACAATGCATTATAAGGTAAGTAAAGGAGATTTTTTTGTTTTAGGGTGGGTATGGGTTTTGGGGTACTTGGAAATAGTCATTTTAACCCCTACACTATCCAACACTTTGCCTACTGTTGCACTCACTGAAGTAGGAATAGTAATTTGTACTCCTACACTATCCAACACTTACCCTACTATTGCACTCACTGGAGTGGGAATAGTAATTTTTACCCCTACACTATCCAACACTTACCCCGACTATTACCCTTAAAGTATTATGCATTGAAAGGGTATGCGTTGTAATGGTATGCATTGTAATGGTAGTTTTTAAAAATGAGTTGTAATGGCATGCGTTGTAAAATCATGTGATGTAATCTTACTTGCGATGTAAAAACCGCATTGTAAAGGCAGGCTTTGTAATTGTTTGCATTGTAACGTCATATATTCGGACCAAGGGGATGGTCAAGCTCAGCCTCTTCAGGGCTCTGACCGTCCTGGTTTTACCTTGGTCTTTGCCCAGCTGTGCGCCTGGGTGCGTCCGCTGTGGACTTTTTGGTATGGTTTTCTGCCTCACAGCAGCGCAGCTGAAACATGCCCTGTCTCCTTCAGGCCAGCGGGATTGTAGGCATTGGAGTCCATGCCCTTAATGTCCTTTACCGCCCCCTGCCACAGGGTTCTTGTCACGTTTTTAAGCATCTGAGCAATGCAGCTGAAACAGACCTGTCTTCTACAGGGCAGCAGGATTATGAGCCTTGAAGTCCTTGCCCCTCGTGTGTCCTTGAGCGTTCCGCCCGATGGGCTTCATTCTGCGTTTTTATGCGCCCAAAGCAGCACAACTGAAATAGGCCTGCCTCCTTCAGTCCAGCGGGACTATGGCCATTTGAGTCTTTGCCCTATGTGAGTCCATGAGGCAGTCATTAACCTATATGGATTTTTAGGTCTGGCTTGACTGTACGACTGTCACCTGACCTTTTAAACTACACCAATATTATATAGTTCTTTGCATTCACACAAATGCACATGTTCCATTTCTATCTCCAAGTACTGTTTCAGATTATTATACAATATTCCTTGAAAGCCAAACCTACTAGCATTGCCAATGCTTGTTGTTGTTATAGTCTACACCCAAAGGGTTCTAAACTCCAGTTTTATTGTGTTTATGTGCATCTGATCTCCCGACGCGACTCCGGGAGCAACGCTTACCTCCAGCTTCATTTTTAACGGAACCTTGGCAGTCCCTCTGCCAGCGCTGTGGACTCTGCGCTTTTTTAAAATAAACATTGCACTTTCCTACCTGCTTGCACTCCCGAGCGCCTTCCGCTCCTCGCTCTCCTCCTTTGCCGGCTGGTCACTGGAGCGGGGCGGGTGAGGTCGCCATCTTGGACGCTCTGGGGTTGGCGGTGCAGTCTATTGGTCCCTCCCCCCCTGGCTGGTATATCTGTTGCCTGGCTACCCCTTCGGCCAGCTTGATCGACGTCACTGATCTCCCGACGCGACTCCGGGAGCAACGCTTACCTCCAGCTTCATTTTTAACGGAACCTTGGCAGTCCCTCTGCCAGCGCTGTGGACTCTGCGCTTTTTTAAAATAAACATTGCACTTTCCTACCTGCTTGCACTCCCGAGCGCCTTCCGCTCCTCACTCTCCTCCTTTGCCGGCTGGTCACTGGAGCGGGGCGGGTGAGGTCGCCATCTTGGACGCTCTGGGGTTGGCGGTGCAGTCTATTGGTCCCTCCCCCCCTGGCTGGTATATCTGTTGCCTGGCTACCCCTTCGGCCAGCTTGATCGACGTCACTGATCTCCCGACGCGACTCCGGGAGCAACGCTTACCTCCAGCTTCATTTTTAACGGAACCTTGGCAGTCCCTCTGCCAGCGCTGTGGACTCTGCGCTTTTTTAAAATAAACATTGCACTTTCCTACCTGCTTGCACTCCCGAGCGCCTTCCGCTCCTCGCTCTCCTCCTTTGCCGGCTGGTCACTGGAGCGGGGCGGGTGAGGTCGCCATCTTGGACGCTCTGGGGTTGGCGGTGCAGTCTATTGGTCCCTGCCCCCCTGGCTGGTATATCTGTTGCCTGGCTACCCCTTCGGCCAGCTTGATCGACGTCACTGATCTCCCGACGCGACTCCGGGAGCAACGCTTACCTCCAGCTTCATTTTTAACGGAACCTTGGCAGTCCCTCTGCCAGCGCTGTGGACTCTGCGCTTTTTTAAAATAAACATTGCACTTTCCTACCTGCTTGCACTCCCGAGCGCTCCTCGCTCTCCTCCTTTGCCGGCTGGTCACTGGAGCGGGGCGGGTGAGGTCGCCATCTTGGACGCTCTGGGGTTGGCGGTGCAGTCTATTGGTCCCTCCCCCCCTGGCTGGTATATCTGTTGCCTGGCTACCCCTTCGGCCAGCTTGATCGACGTCACTGATCTCCCGACGCGACTCCGGGAGCAACGCTTACCTCCAGCTTCATTTTTAACGGAACCTTGGCAGTCCCTCTGCCAGCGCTGTGGACTCTGCGCTTTTTTAAAATAAACATTGCACTTTCCTACCTGCTTGCACTCCCGAGCGCCTTCCGCTCCTCGCTCTCCTCCTTTGCCGGCTGGTCACTGGAGCGGGGCGGGTGAGGTCGCCATCTTGGACGCTCTGGGGTTGGCGGTGCAGTCTATTGGTCCCTCCTCCCCTGGCTGGTATATCTGTTGCCTGGCTACCCCTTCGGCCAGCTTGATCGACGTCACTGATCTCCCGACGCGACTCCGGGAGCAACGCTTACCTCCAGCTTCATTTTTAACGGAACCTTGGCAGTCCCTCTGCCAGCGCTGTGGACTCTGCGCTTTTTTAAAATAAACATTGCACTTTCCTACCTGCTTGCACTCCCGAGCGCCTTCCGTTCCTCGCTCTCCTCCTTTGCCGGCTGGTCACTGGAGCGGGGCGGATGAGGTCGCCATCTTGGACGCTCTGGGGTTGGCGGTGCAGTCTATTGGTCCCTCCCCCCCTGGCTGGTATATCTGTTGCCTGGCTACCCCTTCGGCCAGCTTGATCGACTTCACTGATCTCCCGACGCGACTCCGGGAGCAACGCTTACCTCCAGCTTCATTTTTAACGGAACCTTGGCAGTCCCTCTGCCAGCGCTGTGGACTCTGCGCTTTTTTAAAATAAACATTGCACTTTCCTACCTGCTTGCACTCCCGAGCGCCTTCCGCTCCTCGCTCTCCTCCTTTGCCGGCTGGTCACTGGAGCGGGGCGGGTGAGGTCGCCATCTTGGACGCTCTGGGGTTGGCGGTGCAGTCTATTGGTCCCTCCCCCCCTGGCTGGTATATCTGTTGCCTGGCTACCCCTTCGGCCAGCTTGATCGACGTCACTGATCTCCCGACGCGACTCCGGAAGCAACGCTTACCTCCAGCTTCATTTTTAATGGAACCTTGGCAGTCCCTCTGCCAGCGCTGTGGACTCTGCGCTTTTTTAAAATAAACATTGCACTTTCCTACCTGCTTGCACTCCCGAGCGCCTTCCGCTCCTCGCTCTCCTCCTTTGCCGGCTGGTCACTGGAGCGGGGCGGGTGAGGTCGCCATCTTGGACGCTCTGGGGTTGGCGGTGCAGTCTATTGGTCCCTCCCCCCCTGGCTGGTATATCTGTTGCCTGGCTACCCCTTCGGCCAGCTTGATCGACGTCACTGATCTCCCGACGCGACTCCGGGAGCAACGCTTACCTCCAGCTTCATTTTTAACGGAACCTTGGCAGTCCCTCTGCCAGCGCTGTGGACTCTGCGCTTTTTTAAAATAAACATTGCACTTTCCTACCTGCTTGCACTCCCGAGCGCCTTCCGTTCCTCGCTCTCCTCCTTTGCCGGCTGGTCACTGGAGCGGGGCGGATGAGGTCGCCATCTTGGACGCTCTGGGGTTGGCGGTGCAGTCTATTGGTCCCTCCCCCCCTGGCTGGTATATCTGTTGCCTGGCTACCCCTTCGGCCAGCTTGATCGACTTCACTGATCTCCCGACGCGACTCCGGGAGCAACGCTTACCTCCAGCTTCATTTTTAACGGAACCTTGGCAGTCCCTCTGCCAGCGCTGTGGACTCTGCGCTTTTTTAAAATAAACATTGCACTTTCCTACCTGCTTGCACTCCCGAGCGCCTTCCGCTCCTCGCTCTCCTCCTTTGCCGGCTGGTCACTGGAGCGGGGCGGGTGAGGTCGCCATCTTGGACGCTCTGGGGTTGGCGGTGCAGTCTATTGGTCCCTCCCCCCCTGGCTGGTATATCTGTTGCCTGGCTACCCCTTCGGCCAGCTTGATCGACGTCACTGATCTCCCGACGCGACTCCGGGAGCAACGCTTACCTCCAGCTTCATTTTTAACGGAACCTTGGCAGTCCCTCTGCCAGCGCTGTGGACTCTGCGCTTTTTTAAAATAAACATTGCACTTTCCTACCTGCTTGCACTCCCGAGCGCCTTCCGTTCCTCGCTCTCCTCCTTTGCCGGCTGGTCACTGGAGCGGGGCGGATGAGGTCGCCATCTTGGACGCTCTGGGGTTGGCGGTGCAGTCTATTGGTCCCTCCCCCCCTGGCTGGTATATCTGTTGCCTGGCTACCCCTTCGGCCAGCTTGATCGACTTCACTGATCTCCCGACGCGACTCCGGGAGCAACGCTTACCTCCAGCTTCATTTTTAACGGAACCTTGGCAGTCCCTCTGCCAGCGCTGTGGACTCTGCGCTTTTTTAAAATAAACATTGCACTTTCCTACCTGCTTGCACTCCCGAGCGCCTTCCGCTCCTCGCTCTCCTCCTTTGCCGGCTGGTCACTGGAGCGGGGCGGGTGAGGTCGCCATCTTGGACGCTCTGGGGTTGGCGGTGCAGTCTATTGGTCCCTCCCCCCCTGGCTGGTATATCTGTTGCCTGGCTACCCCTTCGGCCAGCTTGATCGACGTCACTGATCTCCCGACGCGACTCCGGAAGCAACGCTTACCTCCAGCTTCATTTTTAATGGAACCTTGGCAGTCCCTCTGCCAGCGCTGTGGACTCTGCGCTTTTTTAAAATAAACATTGCACTTTCCTACCTGCTTGCACTCCCGAGCGCCTTCCGCTCCTCGCTCTCCTCCTTTGCCGGCTGGTCACTGGAGCGGGGCGGGTGAGGTCGCCATCTTGGACGCTCTGGGGTTGGCGGTGCAGTCTATTGGTCCCTCCCCCCCTGGCTGGTATATCTGTTGCCTGGCTACCCCTTCGGCCAGCTTGATCGACGTCACTGATCTCCCGACGCGACTCCGGGAGCAACGCTTACCTCCAGCTTCATTTTTAACGGAACCTTGGCAGTCCCTCTGCCAGCGCTGTGGACTCTGCGCTTTTTTAAAATAAACATTGCACTTTCCTACCTGCTTGCACTCCCGAGCGCCTTCCGTTCCTCGCTCTCCTCCTTTGCCGGCTGGTCACTGGAGCGGGGCGGATGAGGTCGCCATCTTGGACGCTCTGGGGTTGGCGGTGCAGTCTATTGGTCCCTCCCCCCCTGGCTGGTATATCTGTTGCCTGGCTACCCCTTCGGCCAGCTTGATCGACTTCACTGATCTCCCGACGCGACTCCGGGAGCAACGCTTACCTCCAGCTTCATTTTTAACGGAACCTTGGCAGTCCCTCTGCCAGCGCTGTGGACTCTGCGCTTTTTTAAAATAAACATTGCACTTTCCTACCTGCTTGCACTCCCGAGCGCCTTCCGCTCCTCGCTCTCCTCCTTTGCCGGCTGGTCACTGGAGCGGGGCGGGTGAGGTCGCCATCTTGGACGCTCTGGGGTTGGCGGTGCAGTCTATTGGTCCCTCCCCCCCTGGCTGGTATATCTGTTGCCTGGCTACCCCTTCGGCCAGCTTGATCGACGTCACTGATCTCCCGACGCGACTCCGGGAGCAACGCTTACCTCCAGCTTCATTTTTAATGGAACCTTGGCAGTCCCTCTGCCAGCGCTGTGGACTCTGCGCTTTTTTAAAATAAACATTGCACTTTCCTACCTGCTTGCACTCCCGAGCGCCTTCCGCTCCTCGCTCTCCTCCTTTGCCGGCTGGTCACTGGAGCGGGGCGGGTGAGGTCGCCATCTTGGACGCTCTGGGGTTGGCGGTGCAGTCTATTGGTCCCTCCACCCCCTGCCACGCCTTGTCTCTGCCATTGGTCCCTATAACATGCCCCTTTTTCCTCGGCAGCGCAGCGGACGAGCGCAGCGGGCGCGACGAAGGCGCGCCGAAGTTGCGCCTAAGTTAAGCCCGTCTGCGCCCGTCCGCGACGGGCCGGGACCAGGGGCCATGGACTCTGCCTCCCTGCAGGTGTACACTTCCGCTCAACTGCACTCCTACAAACGTGCTCAGCCTCTTGCACCCTCCCTACTGCTACACTTGGACACGCTTGGCATCCTAGTTTCAGACCCTCCCCCCTTGCTCGATCCTTCTGTTTCGCCTGTTTCTATTACTCCCAATTCCGCTTCTGCTTTCTTATTTAACACTCGGTCTGCTGTGAAACATCAACTGGAATTATTTAACCTTTTGCACACTGAGTCTACTGATTTTCTGTTTCTCACTGAAACTTGGTTTTCGTCCGATTCTCTTCCTGACGTCCTGGCCATCCTTCCCTCCACCTATTACGCCCTCCGGTCGGATCGCCCTGACGGCAAGATGGGTGGCGGCGTGGCCATGATAGCTCGTTCCAGCTTACAGTTTCAGCTTCTCCCTCACTCACCTATACCCAATGTGGACTTTCTAGTTGCTCGTTCACTCAATCTCCCTGTCCCTCTCACGGTTGTCCTTATGTACCGCCCTCCCCAGCACATGCCCTTGTTCGTCGCCACCCTTCAGGAACTCCTCGCAACACTTGTGGTTAACAATTCTTCGGTTCTCCTGTTGGGGGATTTTAATTTCTGGCCAGGTGACGCAAAGGAGGATTTGTCCTCCAAGGGTTTTTCGGCTACTCTTCAGTGCCTTAATTTTCATGCCCATGTCACTGGCCACACCCATGTCCAGGGTCATACACTTGACCAGATTTGGTCTTTAAGTTGTACGCTTTCTCCCCCTAGCATCTCTCCTTGCACCTGGTCTGATCACTCTCTTATTTCCTTTTCCATCACTCTTGGTGCTCCTGATAGGCCCTCCCTACCCAAAAACCTTGTTGTTCGAAATTGGAATCGGGTTGACTTAGACTCTCTTTCTCTCTCTCTTGCTTCTTCCACTCCTGATCTTTCTGCACTCCCTCTGGACTCTCAAGCTGAAGCGCTTAACACCTGGCTGTCCTCCTCTTGCGACCAGGTTGCTCCGCTTAGGAAAACCAAGGCCGTTCGTCCCTATGACGCTCATAAGTGGTTTAATACCAAGCTCAAAGCGTTGAAATTAGATCTGAGACGCTCTGAGCGTCATTGGAGACGAAATTACTGCCCCGCTCTTCGGGCCCAATATAAACATCTCCTCCTGGAATACAAGCGTGCCGTCCTCCTGGCCAAAACAAATTACTTTTCTGAGAAAGTGGCCCTCTCTGCCAATAAATCCAAGGAGATTTTCTCCTTGGTCAAAGATCTGGCGTTTTCCAATCGTACCAATTCCACTCTTATCCCTTCTCAAGACCTCTGCTCCTCGCTCAATGATTTCTTCATTGAGAAGATTATCAAGATTAAAGCTAACATCCCCCTGCTCCCTCTCCCTACCCCTACTTCCTCTTTTTCGGTTCCTTCTTCTTCTTTTGATTCTTTTCCCCCTATTTCTTTAGACACATTTCTTACTTTGCTCGCTAAGATCAAGTCAGGCTCTCCAGCCGACTGTGCACCGGCCCGGATTTTAAGAGCTCTATTTACTAATTGTCCTTCTCCCCCTCTTTCTTTCCTCAATGCTTCTCTTGCCTTGGGCTTAGTCCCTTCTTTCTTTAAATCCGCTATTGTTCTGCCCATTTTAAAAAAACCTGGCCTTGACCCTTCACTTCCCTCTAATTTCAGGCCTATCTCCCTTCTTCCCTATCTTGGCAAGGTCTTAGAGAGCTATGTCACCTCCTGCCTCTCTGCTTACATTGAGGAGAACCAAGTCCTGGCCTCTCATCAGGCAGGCTTCCGTCGAGGCCACTCCACTGAGTCAGTGGTTTTGGCTGTCCTCGACGAGCTGAAATCTAAGGCTGATTCTTCTCTCCCTCAAGCCCTGGTTCTCCTTGATCTATCCGCTGCGTTTGACACGGTCGACCATTCCATCCTTCTTGACCGTGTCAGCGCGGCGGGCATTCGGGGCCTTGCTTTCTCTTGGCTTGCCTCCTTTCTTTCTGGCCGCTCTCAGGCTGTTCACTTGTCTGGTTTCTCTGCTCCCACCCGCTTGGTTTCCTGTGGTGTTCCCCAAGGCTCCTCTCTTTCTCCTCTGCTATTTAATCTTTACATTTACCCTCTTATCTCTGCTCTTCTTGCTCAGGGGGTCTCCGTGTACAACTACGCCGGCGACCTCCAGCTTGTCTTTGATCTTTCTTCTTCACCTCTGTCTTTCTCTAAATTTCGCTCTACTTTGGTCTTTATCTCGGATTGGATGAGCTCTAACCATCTCAAGCTTAACCCGGACAAGACCGAGTTGGTCTTGACGGGCGGCTCATCCAGTCCTTGGTCTTCTGCTTTTTGGCCCCCCTCCTTTGGCCCTCTCCCCACTCCTGTCTCTTCAGTCAGAACCCTGGGTATTCAGGTCAGCCATGATCTTTCCATGCACGCACAAATTAGTTCTGTTGTTTCCTCTTGTTTTCTATCCCTTCGGCTTATTCGAAAGATCTCCCGCTTCTTTTCTTGAGATGCACTCAAAATCATCATTACGGCTCTGATTACCTCCCGTCTTGATTACGGGAATAGCTTGTATGTGGGCATTCCTGCTTACGAATATCGCCGCTTGCAAGCTATTCAGAACCAGGCCGCCCGTCTCATTTTTCATCTTCCCAAAACTCATCATATCACTCCCGTCCTCAGGTCTCTTCATTGGCTCCCTGTTCTTCAGCGATCTCTTTTCAAAAAGGGTTGTCTGGTTTTCTTGGCTCTTGCCCGATCTGCCCCTGTATTCATATGTTCCCTTATCTCTTCTCACACCCCTGTTCGCACTCTCCGGTCTTCTTCTTTGGCCTTTCTTAATGTCCCCCGCTTCCGCAAATCCAGAACTGGAGGCACCCGCTTTTCTGTTTTGGCCCCCCGTTTCTGGAATAGTCTTCCCCTTTCCATGCGATCCATTCCCATTTATTCCCATTTTCGTAAAGCTTTGAAATCTTTTCTTTTTTCTCAGGCGTACTCCTGCTAATCTTTTCGGGCTGCCTCGGTGACTGCTGTTCTTGCTACCAGCGCCAGGAAGCCGCTTGGCCGCAGTGCACTTAATCAAATATTTTTTTCATTTCATTTCATCTGCATTATTCACGCCTCTGGCATTTGCTTCTTAAACTCTAGAAGAGGCAAATAATTTCACATGCCGACAAAGGTAACATACCTTTTGTGCCAAAATGGATTCCACTGGCTTCAGTACTTAGACTTACAAACATCCTTCTAGCTTGTATGCAACATATGTGCATTGTCCTCTCTCACATAAACACTCAAAATGCATACTTGATGTGAGCGCAAGTTTCAGAGTCTCAGTTAGCAGAAGAACTTTACATGAGAGGGGTCACAGCCACGCTCTCATTGACACAGATAAAATGGTTTGGTCACACTAAGAATCAGAAAACACAGTATACCTCCACCATTGCTTTATGGGCTAAATCTAGAACAGGGATAGTAGCTCACTCGCTCTACAAGGTCACACATGGTGTGTCTTTCGAGGTCACAAGACAGGTCCTGGGCCTCTCCTTGTCTGAGACAGGCCTAGGCCTCTGTGCACACGCTAGTTTAGGGTGATGCTATGGCTAAGATGAAAGCCAGGATACCAGATTCACAAGCAGTTGGGCACTTAGGGCAGGGGAACACACCTATATTCCATGCATGTGACATTCCTGTCCAACATTCATTATCTCCATTTCAAAGTCTTCCTCCTGGGATTCGTGTCCAGTACTTCTAGACTTGAGTCTGTAACATGGCTGATTCTTTTTGGAGTTTTGCCAGGATGCAGAGGCTCCGTGTGGCTCCCTGATGCTGGTTTTATTGATTTTGCATGACTGTGTCTTTTGGGTTGTTCGGTTACTTGAGGGCTCCAGTGATTTCCATGGCTTTTAGGTGCTCTGGCATCTAGTTGCATTTCTCTCATGCTGTGAGGAAATTGTGATGATCCAAAGTACTTACCACCTGTCACTGCCTGGGTATTTCTGCTGCTGTCTTATTGCTGACTCTGAACCCGTCCTTCTTTGAGGCCTGACTGCAGTTCCCACTTTGAATGTGTAATTTTTTTTTTTAACTTTTATTACTTTCCATAACAAGTTAATCCACATCACCATTACCACATTCCCACTGCACATGCAATGCGCATATGCCAGTCAAAGAATTCCATGTGCTTGACCTCGACCAGTAGATCCTCCCTTGTTGTCAATATCCTTTATCACCATTTGGCTTAGTTGTAGTATACATCTGTAAGAATCCAGTGCTGGAATTGCAAGAGCACGGCCCTTCTAGTTCACCTTTCCATACTCATCAGTGAAGCCTTAATCAGGAGCCGCCTTGTAGCACATCTACCATGGACCTCTTATTTTCCAGTGCCTATTAGGGCAGTGCACAGTGGTCCATTCTCGGCCTTCTGCCCCGTCTCCATAATCTTTCTTGAGTATACTAGGTCATATGCAAGGAATTTAATTGGATAAGGCAGTGGCATGCAGAGATTGCAAGGACCCGGGGTGCTATCAAATCATCCCTCCACTCATCCTCCAGCACCCCCACGTTTTTCTGCCATTGGATCTTGAGCATTAACCACGAGGGAACAATACAACTCCGATATTCTGTAGGGACCCCATGGCTTCCGCCGTCAGCAGGGCCTCCAATTAAGTGAACTCAGGAAGGGGTCCATGGAATCTCCTTAAGGTGTCCACATGCTATGCAGTTGCAGGAACCTACAGACCTGCTAGCTGTGTAATTTGTATTCTCCAATTACATGTGCGTGCCTCACCATACGTCCCCCAGTATTGAGAGCCCTCTTTTGTCCCACCCTCTCAAGTTGCAAGCCCTGCTCAAAGACATCCACCAGTTCTCAGCCCATGGTGGTGTCTCCTGTGTGGGGATTTAGAATCAGTTAATACGGTGTAGGCCACTCCTACATGCTCTCAGGGTCAGCCTTGTGACCTCTGCCTGGGGCATCGTGAGCTTTAAGCTGGTCAAGTACTAGAGCGCCTCATACCCCAAACCCTTCTATTTCTAGGCGATATGTTGGGTCATTCCTATTACCAAATAGCCAATCATTAATGTCGAGCACGTGTACCACCTAATAGCAGAGTAGATGATTCGTGCCTTCCTGCTCACCATCATATCTACTACATTTGCTAAGGGAGAACCTTGGTTGCTTATCTGCCAAAATGTATGACCTGTAGGAGGATTGCAACTTCTTGAAGACAGATAGGTACATTTAATAGGGGAGATTTTGGAGTACATAGAGTAAACATGGAAGTGCTATACTTTTACATAAGGCAATCCGGCTTAGAATAGAGAGGGACTGTGAAGTTCATGTCTTGAGTTCCCGATCTGTTCTGCTTATGAGAGGATTTACATTATGCTTCCAGTAGGTAGATTAGTCGAGGGCATGACAGCCATTTAACATAATGCTTCCAAGCTTTCTTTAAAGTTTCTAGGTCACATGCTATATCCAACTGACAGATATAATTAAAATACTTAATCCATTCTGCACAAGATGGAGTATGTGATGATATCCATTTTCATATATTTCCCTTCTTGCGGATAGTACTTTGTAAAATGAAATTAAACTGAATCTTGTTATGCACACCATTTATCCTCAGATCTCTCCCGAATAATACTAGAGGCCGGCGTACCTTCATCTAGTGTCTGATGACTTCTGCTAATCCCCTATACATCCTCCCAGAACATATGTATGTCATCCATTTTTAGAGATAACTCTTTGGGCATTTCAGTACCCCAGCACCAGATTGGTGAGGCGGGCATTGGACAATGGGCTGGTGCCTTAGGATCACCCGTGGTCCATTTTCTTTTTTAGGAGATCTGTCAGCCGGCCCAAACAGCCTTAATCTCTTTCCTACCTCCACCAGGCCACTATAAAATGGGCCCAGCATCATGGGTGGCAGGAACGTCTCTGAGGGGGTAGGGGCTTGCTGCAGCGTCCCTGGGCCCATTTTGTTCTGGCTGTGGCAGACTTTAGCTTGGCCCCCATGGGGCCGGCGCAGACACCCAACAGCAGAGCCCCACTCACCTTCCTGCTGTTAAACTGATGTGGGGTGTTGAGGGTACAGCAGCCTGGCATGGCGCAGGTAATGAGGCCATTGGTCCATCATTATCTCATCATCCCCTGGAGCAGCAACAGCTCTGTGCTTTTCTTCACCCCTCCCATACCAGACCAACACCCTGATGCTTGGGAGGGGGAGAGTAAGAGAAGCAGCCTGGCTGATGGCCTTTTGTTGGCACCTCGGCCCCAGTGGAGGGGGTGGCTGGGTATATTTGCATAGGCCTCACATGGAGGCATCTTTACCCAGAAAGGATGTGATTTTAGGGTCAGAGTTGCTGACTTTGGAACTTGGGAATAAACTTCAGCTCCAGCATCAGCATAACATCCTGTGATTCTGGGCAAATCACCAGTAGTAGCTCCTCCGCTATGGCGGAGGAGCGCGCCCCACTCCTTTCAAGCAGTGGCAAGTAGAAGCATAGAATGATAATAACTTAGAGTTATTATCATTTTATGCTTTGTGTCCTGCTGCTTTGTGGGAGGGCAGGTGGGTGGGGCTGCTCTGCTCTCGGAGCAGGGGAGGAATGGTTTGCCCACTCCTAAGTGAGCAATGACAGTTTGGTCAGCCCTCTCAGGTTGCCAAACCAGTCATGCGCACTTCCCCCATTCTCCATGCAGGCTGCTTACAGCCTGCATGGAGAACATGCCCAACCCAACAGCCCCTGGCTGGCGCTCAGACCAACGAAAACGCCGCATTGCAGCGTTGGGATTGGCTTAGGGGAGGGAGCCTGGCTGCCTGCTTCCTGTTCCTGGAGCCGGAAGCAGGAGAGTAGTAGCAGGACCTGTACTCATGGTAAGTTTTTTTATTTATTGCCCCCACCCACGCACGACCCCCCTGCAGTGACCCCCATCCACCCCCATGCAGCGACACCACTATCGCCCCACACCCACCCCGCCACCCGCAAGCCATGCCGGCCGAGACTGCAAATCACTTCATTTCCCAAGGCCTAAAATAAAAATGAATTTGATCTTGTGTAATGTAACTGGTGATCAAATAATCACTCCAATGCCCTTGTGCCAAGTTCAGGCTATATAAAACTGCAATAAAAAACATAGCCTTCTGTTTGCTCATGTTTTAAGAGTTTGAAAAGCACCGAGCATAATAATGAAAGAGGATTCTTTATATAATAATAAAAATTACCATATTCCATTTTAGCATGGCTTTTCTGCCTTTGTTTAGTTTAAGTATCAGTCACAGATCATTAAGGCAGCTTTAGACCATATTTTAAACTGTTTTTACCTTACATATACCGTTTAAAGTACATATTGATCAGAGGACAAAATACTGGATTTAGGTAATTTTCTTCATTTTTTGACCGGCCAGGACATTAAAATACCAGTCATGCTGGTTAAAAAGACATGGCCCAGTTGCAAGCATAGCCAGATAAGGAGTTGTGGCCTTAGGGACATTTTATTTCACCTCTCCTGTTCAGCCAAAATTTAGAGTTTGTAGTTTTCACCAATGTTTCCGGCTCTATAGGCTTTAAAATACATAATTCAACCAAACATCTCTCTAACCCGCATTGGCAAAGCCAATAGGTCTCGCTGTTTGGTGATCTAGAAGCTTTGGCAATTAGGTGGAGGTGATATACAGAGGGCATATGAAGTGGGTAACAAGACTGTTAAAAAAAGCACTATGAAGCAGTTAGTGCTGGCCCCTTCATAGCATTTTCTTTTACTTCTGTCAGTGGGAGAGAGAGAATTTTACTTCCGTCGGTGGGAGGGGGAGAAGAACCACTGACGGGAGGGAGGGGTGGTAGTAGGTGGAAGAGGAAACAGGGACTGAGGGAGGAGAAGAAACAGAATGGGGCGAGTGGGGAAAGGTAAAAAAAGTGCTATTATGCGGACGGCATTGATCGCGTCATAGCGCTTTAAAGAAAAATAGTACCTGACACACAGCATAAGCAGTGGATGCCCAGGAGCCTAACTAATTAAACGTAATTAATGTGTGCTTGGTCCATGCACCACCAAAAGAATAGGAAGTGACGAATGGCAAGCGCTGACCAATCAAGAAGGCAGCAAAGAAGAGTGAAAATGCTGTACATGAATTGTAAGTAATGGGCGTGTTCTGATCCATTATAAAACACAAGAGTCTCACATGTGAAAATGCATGCACTAGTGTGTTCTCACACAGGGCAGACCTAAAAAGGAACCACTAGCCAAATGGTGTTTTATGAATGACCACGATCTGGGAATGTGAGCCACTCATTTGGGCATACCCGGGCCTAATTGTTATCCTAGTACGACCCTGTGGTACCTCATTTGTGAACTTAGGTATATTATGTGGAGTCCAGTAATCTCATGGAGAGTAAAAAAAATATTCCTCTTTAGTGCAGCAGATTTCACTATAGAATAAAAAGTATTCACAGATACTTGCCACAATGCTTTTGTCTCTGTCTTCGGCAAGTCACCTGTCCAAGTTGCATACGGTTCTAGATGGTGATTGTCCTCAGCTTCAAGTATCTCCAAGTACCATAGTGCTGCTTCTTTATTCAATTTAGCGCTGTCTTTAATCAGCTCCACACACACTCTGCAGTCCTCTCCAGATCATTTTTGTAAGGGCCATCAAGACCGTAGCTGGAGGTACTTGAATTTTGATAATTCTCTGCTCGTTGTTGCCGAGATTGTCTCCCAGTCGATCAGGCCAGTTCCATCCCTTAACTCCTCCCAGTTGTTAAATGCTGCTTATCTCAGTAGTCTACTGAGCAAATCCTTCACATTCTGGGTCCCTGGGAGAATCCCAAGTTGGAGCCAAATATGAATAATAGGGAATATTAAATACTCTCATTAAGTAGACCCATGTTTTTAGAGTTGCCACTAACGTCTTCAGTTTTACATTCTTCAAATACTTTGGATTCCTAAACTTATATAAGAAATGACTTTGATCTAAATTAGTCAACATTGCTGCCTAAACTCTCCCTAAAGAGGAATTATCTGGCTCCATTGCTAACAACCAAATTTTCTTAAACTAGAATATGTTGCAACATAAATGAAAATTAGGTAGGGCCAAGCACCCTACAGCTAACTACCTCCTAAGTTTTTTCCATGACAACCTAATGCCCTTGGATGCCCAAACAAAATGGCTGACTTCGCCCTGTATCTTGCTAATTTGATCCTTCGGAAATGTTAACCGTATGGTGTTCAACAAAAAGGTCAGTATGGGAAGAATCATCATCTTTACCAAGTTAACTCTCCCATAGATCATTAAAGGCAGATTGTCCCATTTCCTTAAAAGCTTCTCAACTTCTCCACTAACCTTTCACAAGTTTCTAACAGGGTGGTCCTTAAAATTGTGCACTATTTGAACACCCAACTATCTTATCTGTTCCTTAGAATTCTGAATTTTCTATTTGATCTTCCACGACATAACCTCTATCTTCTCTTTATTAATTAAATAACCTGAGATTTTTCCAAAATCCTCTGCGTACTCTTGTAATCACGCTGTGGAATAAAGTAGGTTACCAGCATACAACATAATATCGTCTGCATATAATACTTATTTTACCGCTAATACAAATGTCTTAAACAGGGTGATGGTATTATCGGATCTGATCTGTTGGGTGAAAGGTTCAATATATATATTTATTAATAATGGTGAGAGGGGACAGCCTTGTCTAGTTCCTCTTGAGTTAGGGAATCTCTCTGTTAATACCGCAATTTATACCCCAATTATTAACAGCCTAGCAAACTTCGCTGCTAGGCCTCCCCCCGTGCTAAGCCTTTTTTTCCGCTATTTGGAGTTGTTTGCTCTTAGGCCCCAGTAACACAGACCACATAAGGCATCCAAGCCAAATTTGTGTCCTTTTCTTCCGACATCATGGGGATTCTAAAGGTACCCAGGGTTTGTGTACTCCCCTGGAGGGGACCCAGAAATTAGCCAAAATACAGCTACATTTTGTTGTTTTTTTAAAAATGGGAAAAAAGTGCGGCAAATGAAAGCGTCATTTTTTTCCCTGCAAATGTTATCAACAAAGGGTTTGTGGGGCTTAAATTACCATTTTCCCAGCTCTCAGGGACTGACAGAGTTCTGTCAGAAAACCAAAATTTTTTACACAGTTTTGGCATTTTACTGGGACATAGCCTATTCTTGCTATTTTTGTGCTTTCAACCTTCTTCCAGTTAATGGTAGAAATGGGTATGAAAGCAATAATGGATCCTGGAAAGCTATACATTTTAGAAACGTAGACAAAATTCTGAATTAAGCAAGGGGTAATTTGTGTAGATACTTCAAGGTTTCATTATAGAAACTAACAGTTGAATATAGGAAAAATTGAAAAGAAGTTGAAAAAAACCAGCCATTTGGGCCAACGTTTTCACCTGTAACTTCTACTAATTATGACAGCTGTTTAGAAGCAATATACCTTTACATCCGCTGGACCTTTCTGGTTGTTGGGATATATAGGACTTGTAGGTTAACCAAGAACCTAGAGCCAATAACTTAGCAGCATCTTGAAATGGTTTTTTATTATGTACCGGGTATATAACAATTAATTTGGGAAAATACATACAGGGAAAAATCAGTATGAAAGACACCTACGTATTTCTGAAATTGGAACAAAATATAGGGTCATATTCATAAGGAGCTATCGCTGAATTAACTGCACTTTATCGCCGCCAAAGTCGTGATAAATTTACCTCCCCATTCATAAGCTGGTGCTAACAGCCCACAGCCCCAGTTTACCCACGATAGCAGCCGCAAAAAACACCGCCACAGGGGACCCCCGCAACTATCGCTAATGAGATGCAGAGTGGGCGTTCCTGTGCCAAAATCCGCGACCACACCACACCTCAACATTCTCAACGACCAGACAGATCGGCGATAAAAACACAAAACATGCGATAAGGCGCGTTAGCACCAGGAAATCTACTCCTGCTCTGAGCTGGTATTAAGTCGGATGGCAGCCAGCACCACAAAAGGGAGCACAGCCCAAGGCAATATCAGAAGTGCAACAGATGTCAAGGAGCCAATCATCATGTGGCCCGGACCACCAAGAGGGCCACAAAACCCACCGACACCACCCCAGGACCCCACCCCACACCCAGAACACCCCCTGGACAAGCACAGAGGCAGCGCAGACAAAGACAGCGGACCCCCAGGAAACACACCAGCCTCACAGACCCAACATCGGATAATGTTGGGGTGCATTTGTCACCCCGAGTGGGAAGGGTATGCCCAGACGTGGGTCTCGTGCTCTCCATGCAACTGGAATAAAGCTATCCTGGCTGAAGAGGGGTGAAACCCCAAAACCGGTCCTAGGGTGCTTGTTTCCAGTCCAGGGAGAACCTGGCTTGGCAGTTTGGGCTGGACTGTTCCCATGAGGCACAGGGTCAAGACTGATTTGCATATGGCTGGGTTCAAACTGGAATGGCATGGTGAGCAAAAAAACGATGGATTTAGACCCAGATCTCTGTACTGGGGTGAATGTATGACATTGTTCTGCATTCTGTCCATCAACTGTTGTTTTTGCATTTGTCACCCGAGTGGGAAGGGTATGCCCAGACGTGGGTCCCGTGCTCTCCATGCCACTGGAATCGAGCTATCCTGGCTGAAGAGGGGTGAAACCCCGAAACCGGTCCTAGGATGCTTGTTTCCAGTTCAGGGAGGACCTGGCTTGAAAGTTCGGGCTGGACTGTTCCCATGAGGCACAGGGTCAAGACTGATTTGCATATGGCTGGGTTCAAACTGGAATGGCATGGTGAGCAAAAAAACGATGGATTTAGGCACAGATCTCTGTACTGGGGTGAATGTATGACATTGTTCTGCATTCTGTCCATCAACTGTTGTTTTTGCAACCGCCCACTACAGGCCGAAAGGGACAACCATCCTATGCATCCTGACCATCATCGCCTAACAGGCCTACGGCACCAAAATAGCGGACAACCAACATCCCACCACACACCAAGCTGCTGGATTGGCTTCACCTCTTGGCCCCTGGCACCCCCCAAACAACACCCGCCAGAGTCGGAGGAGTCTCAAAGCCAGCCACATCCAAGTCCCCCACACCTGTCCCTGACATCACCATCACCCTGGTACCCCAGTCCCCATATGTCCAGCACAATGCACAGGATCCGTTGGAGACCCAGCAAGGACCATACGCCATAGCAGGATGCACGCACATGTTGGGGCTAATCCACAGCACACATGTCCCACCTGTGCCCCCTGATGACACAGCACACAATCACCGCAACAGGAAGCACACGTCTCACATCAATGTGCAGGCAACATCAGAACACCGTGGAACCCCCAACAATGTCGCCTCCAAATACACAGCCAGTGTGCATGATTCCTTCACCCTCCGACAGTCCATAATCAACCAGTTACCTAGGATGGCAACAATGGAAATGCACAGCCCCTTGGCAAGTTTCAAATGGACACCCTACTCACCTCAACTCCACAACCATGCAACTCACAACTCTGAGAATACACACGTCACAAAATCACTAGCAACATGCACAACAACAAGACCACCCACGAGACACGACAGAACAACTCACAATGGTTACCTGGCCAAGCCGTGAACATGAGCCATCAATGGCATGGCACCTCAGCCACACAACATCTGAATGTGGGGAGAGGTGGCAACCAGGCATGTGTGAAGGATGCAGGAGAACCATGATTGGGAAAGTACACAATGCCAAGACTGGTGGAAATGTGCTGGACATACCGCAGTATGCAGAACACAGCCATATCCATGGCAACACACACCTCTGGTGTATGGAGTCTAGTGGACAGTGGACGCAACCATTTCACCCCAGCCAGTGGGGGACCTTGCGGAAATGTTGCCTGTTACCCCCCCCCAAGCGTGACCGGAGTGGGATGGCCTGGCGTACGACACGCCCGCATAGGGGTGTGAATAAAAAGCATGTAGCCCTGGGTGTGGTCCTCTTCTGGAAAGCACAACGTCTCTGCCAGGGCTGTGCCTCTCTTCCTGCCATGAGGCCGATGCCGTCCCCGTGAGCGGAGTTGCCTGCACTGCTGTGCGCCTGCTGGACCCAGGCAAGCTGGACCACGAACCCGTCAGGCCCTCCCCAGGCCACACTGATCACCTGCCGACACCGGCGTGTGTCAAGGAGGGCCAACCATGTGCCAGCGCAAGCTCCAAGCCTGAGGGCCACGACGTTGGCAGCCTCCTCAGTCCATCACAGCCTCCACGACACAGGCCCGCTTCATTCCTTTCACGTTGGCGTACTCTACTGCCGTCTTCGGACTACTCTTCAGCCCAGTTGCTCACATGTACGAAAATGTGTCCAGATTCATTAATGGCAGTGACCCCAATTCCGGGCCAGCGGCCACAGCACCAGACCCACCCCGATCAGTGAGGCATAGTTCCATATGGGCTAATTGCGACATGTGGTGCCACTAACCCTGTTCAAAGCCAGCCTGTAACACGTGGTGCCACTAACCCTGTTCAATGCCAGCTTGCGATACGTGGTGCCACTAACCCTGTTCAACGCCAGCCTGCGACACGTGGATGAGGGACCAGGACTACCCTGCGGACCAGTAGGTCCCACATCCAGCATCTTGGCGCAAATGACGAATGGCAGAGTCCACACCAGTGGTCGCACGGAGAGGAGTAAGTGGAAGATACGGCTCAGTCTGGACAAAAGGCAGGACACAGTCACAGAGGTGAGCGAACGTGTGGTGCCACTGAACCTGAACTACACAGGCCGGTGGGGCCATCCCACCTATGCCGGCAACACTCGGTGAATGGCCCGTGCTGACCGCTGCCTCCGGCCTACACTGTGGTCCAGTAGGTTACAGACTCTTCATTTTGCAATGGCTGAGTTCATATCAGCGTACTGGCATCATGACAGACTGCATCCCCTCTCAGCCCCGGTGCCACTAAGTCTGTTCCCTGACAATCATGGACACTCTCTGGTCTAACTTTGGTGGCGTCTGAGTCTATGGACCAGGGGAAGTTTTCATCCTCACGTAGCTGATACGGAATTGTTGGTGGCAACGAGGCTGTCGCATTCCACTCCTCCATTTGCTGCTTCCGGATAAAATCAAACCTTTCGGTGTCATGCCCTGGAGGACACCTTCCACTGTCACCCGAAACCCTCCGCAACATACACCTCAGACATTGATGGTGACCCGCTCAGGTCGCATGGCCCATCTGACTGCACTGCAAGTCACCGTCCTGTGGCTGGGTGCCTGTGCCGCCCGCTGTGCATCCTAGGCCACTAACTCTGTACTAGTCAGGTTCGGGACCCCTTCTTCTGAGAAATTGGATGGCCCCTGAAGCGTTGGCCTTGGGGTCATCAACGCCATTTCTCTGTGGCCCTGCACAGTACGCAGCCTCCAGGCCCAAGAGCGTTCCAGCAGGGCTCACACACCAAATCCAGTCCTGACCGGCCCGGATGTGGCATCACCACAGGAGGCACATGCCACCACCGCAAGGACCACCTCCAACAGCCATCTGCCACAGTCGACATGCGGGTCCTGGTCCTGACAGACTGTTGTGGATGCCATCATTGGCCTGATACCCTGCTCAGCACTCCTGGTGCCAGTGACTCAGTGCACCGCAAGCCATTGTCCGTTACTGATTGAGTTTTGTGCTGTGGAGATGTTGCGCAGCAATGTCACCCCATTCAGTGGGGAAGACCTGGGACTATGATGGGGAAGATGTGTCAAGTGTGCATACGAGAGATGGCACAGACAATGGGAGGGCAGGAGGTGACATCCCCAAGGCAGGAATGCAGACTGGAGGTGGTAGTCAAGCTACACACCCGGAACCATTACTGGGTATTGCGCTGTGGACTGCGCTCGCAAATGTCACCTCAGACAGTGTGGGAGACCTGGGACGTTGATGAGGAAGTTAATGCAGGTGTAACACACCCCACTGCATCTGCATCAGGACTAACACGAACGGACACAAGCCGAGCATTTCCTTCACATGAGCGCACTCATCTCTAGTGCCCCTACCTCAGTGAACTGCAACACATGGAACTTCCTGACTGTATTTTGGGTGACCTCTGTCCTTACTCCGGCTTCCTCCATGTTGCTGGGCAGTTGACTCTGTCATACATGTGTTTGCTGTTTCCATTGCACTGGTGTCCAATGTTCAAGTTGTTTCCAGCACCGAGCATTCCGTGTGGGCTTGCTTACACTCACCCTACACATCCAGCACAGGCATCACTGTACATGTGGCCCTGCCAATAAAGGGGCCGGGCGAATGTGCCCGTAGCCAGTTCAACATGATATCCGCGTGTGTCCCTGTGGTCTTGTTGTATGCATGAGGAACCTGGGCCCTACGACATTACATTGTGCTGTTTACATTGGATGCAGACGTGTCACCGCAGGCAGCTGGTTGTAGCTAGGACATGTAGCTTTGTCATAACCCACTCAATTCATACGGGGAGTGTCCAGGGCCATCGTACGCAATGTCAACATGGGTGTGTGACTGCTATTTGAGCGCCCCTGCCCGTGGTTCTGTACTGTGAATTTGCATCTGCATGTGTCTTTATGGCAGTGTGGGTCTCATTAGTGGGGTGTTGTTGGCCCCTGAATGGTGATAGACACCTACGTATGTGTCCCGGTTCGCAGGCCATGGTTTCGGCCCCCACTCACACCTGTTGGGCCACCTCCTTTTGGTGTGAAGACAAATGGCATTGGGGTGCGAAATGTGGGTGGATGAAGTGTCGTGAGCCAGCTGTGCTTCCTGCTGTGTGGTCTGTTGCAGGCTCGGTGTTCTCCTCTGAGTAGCTTGGCTGACCGGGTCCTGGTGGGGGGTTGCGTGGGATATCCATGTGGTGCTGTAGGGGGTCGGTGTTGATGGTGTGGTGGTCCTCTCGGGCATCACTGATGTGTTGTATTCTATGCTCTGCTGAATGTGTTGTGTGCCCCTCTGCAATGTGAAGGGGAGGTGCGTTTTGACTTTGTGTTGACATGAATGTTGGTGCATTGTGCAGGTTTGCATGCAGACTGTATGGCAATGTACATTGTGACTGTTTGGGGGTGCAGGATTCTTCTGTGGGATAGTGTACATTTGGTCTACATGATGGATGTGAGGTCGTAGGCGTACATTTCCATTTCACAGTTTCTGGCTCCGTTAGATGTAGTATGGATGTTTCTGTTCATGTGCGGAGCCAGTTGTGACCTCTGTTCTGCAGTGTTGGCTATGCGCGTTGTTCCTCGTTGTCGTCAATGTGGGTGTGCTGTTCATGCTATGTGTGTGTGCTGCAGTGTGCCAATGGGATCTGGGCCATGGACCTGGGTGATTGTGGGTGTGCAGTGTGGTACACCTTGTGGTGCATGTATGCCATTGTGCCCACTCCCCCGTCTCCCCAGTCCCTGTTCATTGCACTCCCTGTTGATGTTGTGTGAGGTCCTCTCAAACTGTGTCCATACTCCCTACTACTTGCACCGTCTCCACACTGATGACTGTGGCCTGGGTTTCCTTCAGCTCCTCAGGTGGTGCTGGACTGCCACCTCCTGTCGCTGTTGCTGCCTTCCTGTTGGCCGCGGGTTTGTGCCTGGTTTAGGTAGTCACGTAATGCCAGCGCCTATTGGCCTCCTGGATTGGCCTCCTCGGTACTCTGTCTGCTATCCAGGTGGTCTGCTTGTGGGTCAGTTGCTGGTAGTGTTCTGTCACCTCCGTGACGCTGGTCATGTTTTCCTGCGGTCTGCACCCCGTCTTCCTCTCCATCTTCTCCTTGGCCTTCCTCTGCCTCGTTGTTCCTTGCTGGTAGTCTGTGGGTGTTGTGGGGTTCGTGTTGGCCCCTGCACTGTGTCAGGGTGCATCCATGTTGCTACGCACTTTGGATTGTTTTTGGTGTATTTTTTCTGTGGTTTTTATGGTGCATAGTTCCGCCAGACGCATGGGATTTGCAGGCCTGTGGCTGGTTTTCGCTACTTTTTGTACCACGGTTGGCCTCATCGCATGTTTTTTTGTATTCGCGTATTGCATTTATGCTGCGTGGCATTGATTTTGACGCAGACATTTGGAGCGTTATCTTGTGACTATCGCATACTACCATCTTGTTGTAAACCCACGTTGTCACTGGGTTATTTTCCTGCGATGGGCTGCTATATTGAAAGTTGCGTTACGCTACTCTTGCAGTTTATAATTAGTAGCTATTAGCGCATTTTCGAAATTGTGAGTATCCATACTAGCATGAGAATTATAGGACATTTTTCAAAGTGACTGCTAATTTACACATTGTCTTTCATTTGGAAGGCAGAAATGCATCAAAAGTCAATAGGTAATAACAGTTGCTCTACAATTCTGTGTTACCCTAAGTCTCCCGATACAAATGGTACCTGACTTGTGTGGGTAGGCCTAGTGCCCCTGACAGGAAACAGCTCAAAACACAACGTGGACAAACCACATTTTCACAGTGAAAACGGACCCTTTTTTTGCAAAGTGCCTAGCTGTAGACTTTGAACCCTATCTCTGCCGGAACTTAGGGAATCCTAGCAAACTTAACATTTTTTAAAACTAGACACCCAGGGGAATCCAGTATTGGGTAACTTGTCTGGCTCTCACCAGTTTCTGTTACCCAGAATCCCTTGCAAACCTCAAACTTTGTCCAAAAAAACACATTTTCCTCACATTTCTGTGGTGGAAAGTTCTGGACTCTGCGTGGATCCACAAAATTCCACCAACCCCACATTACCCAAAGTCTTCCAAGAAAATGGTACCTCGCTTATGTGGGTAGGCCTACTGCCCACAACAGGAAACCGCCCAAAACGCAACTTGGACACTCCACATTTCCACAGTGAAAACTGACACTTTTTTTGCAAAGTGCCTAGCTGGGGATTTTGAAACCTAGCTCTGCCGGCACCTAGGAAAACCTAGCAAACCTATACATTTTTGCAAACTAGACACCCAGGGGAATCTAGGTTGGGGTGACTTGTCTGGCTCTCACCAGGTTCTGTTACACAGAATCCCTTGCAAACCCCAGACTTTGTAAAGAAAACACATTTTCCTCATATTTCTGTGGTGGAAAGTCCTGGAATCTGTGTGGATCCACAAAATTCCACCCGCCCCGCATTCCCCAACGTCTTCTGAAAAAAATGGTACTTCACTTGTGTGGGTAGGCCTACTGGCCACGACAGGAAACACCCAAAATGCAACGTGGACACACCACATTTTCACAGTGAAAACGAACCCTTTTTTTGCAAAGTGTCTAGCTGTAGATTTTGAACCCTAGCTCTGCCGGCACCTAGGGAATTGTTAGACCTGGCACCATTGGCGTGGGTCACCCTTCCATTTTTGTCTGTGCCTCAATGTGTTTTGTGTTGGTGTTAGCGGCTCAGGGCACTGTGCCACTGCCATCCAGTGCCACAGTGCAAGTGCTCCCTATGGTAAAATGTATTATGTGAATTGACTTCCATGTTTGGCTATTTGGTTTACTATCAGCTCCCTAGTAGAGTGCACCAGGGGTGCCAAGGGCTTGTATATCCAAATGCTGCTAGTGGGCTTGCAGCACTGGTTGTGCCACCCACCGAAGCAGCGGGGTAAAATGTGTCTAGGGTCTGCCACTGCAGAACCTGCGCGCGGTCTGGTACCGTCGCGCTGACTGAGCCAGTGTCCCCACTTGCCAGTCCCTAAACCTTCCCTTAACTACATGTTAGTCACCCCTCTGGTAGGCCTAAGCGCAGGGTGCATTGTAGGCATAAGGTAGGACATGCCCTGATGTGTGTTGCATGTCTTAATAGTGAATTACAGCCATTTTCGTTTTTCACTATTGAAGGCTACCTGCTCTCCATAGGCCAGAATGGGCTGCTGGGATCGCTACACGCTGTGACCCCAGTGGACTCAGAGAGCATGGTAGAAAGTCATGGTTAGTATGCCTGAACTCGGGATAATAAAATACATCTTTTAGTAAAGGTTATTTTAATATCCTGGGTTTGCAAATGCTACTTTTAGAAAGTTAGCCTTTGCGTGCCTGACCATCTCAGTCCGCCTCTGCTGGGGGTGTGTGTTCTGCCTAGCAACAGTACAGGAGCAGGGCTGGGGGATTCCAGGAGACAGGTTGGCTGCCAGGTGGTGGGTAGAGAGATTACACCAGGATGGGTGGGAGGAGTACACCCTGACTCTTGAATAGACCTGTGCTCTGCCACCACAAAGCCGGCGCCGCCCCCTGTGGAGCGGCTGATGTCTCTGCCCTGCTGCTGAAAGGAACAAGCCGAGTCACCACAACAGAGTGCTCCAAAACTGGACTGAGCCAGGCCCAGGCCCCCTGGCAATAAAGAACAAAAAATCCCTGTATAAAAGTAGGAGCCTGGCTCCTAAGAAATCAGATCCAGATTGAACCACGAAGGAACTCTGCCCGACTAGAAGGACCTGGAAGAAGCTGAAGGAGGAGTAACTTTCCCTGACCTGAGGGACTGGCCTGCAGTAGGTGCCTTGCTGAGGAAGGAGAGGAAAAAGACTGAAAGAGACTTTTGCACTTTGTTCTTCAACTATCTCCAAGGGCTTGGAAGAAGAGCTTGCCCCCTGAACTGAACCCCAGGACCAGTGGGTTCACCGTGTCTCCGCTCGTCTGAGAACTCGAGCCGTGTGCTTTCTCCCGCTGGAGTGCTCTGCGCACCTTGCCACCCCTCCTAGGGCCGTGACACCCAGAAGCCTGGCCGCCTCCCCTCGCCGAGAGCCCCGCTCTACCTGAGTCGCTCTGGACCCATCGAGGCTGGCTGCCCCGCTTCCCTGTCACCTGCCTGCCACTGGAGCGTGCCTGGTGCCCTCTCGCCCTCCCGCCGGATTTCTAAGTGGGAAGTGAAATCAAGCCTCGGACGGCCGCCCGTACGTCGTAACGTATCCGGCCGCCTCGCTTCACCTCCCAGTCTGAGTCTGACCGTGCCGCCCTCCGCAGTGACCTCCCACACAGTCCGTGTCGGAGGCCCTGGGCCGCACCTGTCTACCGAGAGCCACCCGCTGAATTCTTGATCCGAAGACCCGCGAGGTGCAGAACCTGCATCTCCCCTGACGACTCATCCAAGCACATCGCACGTTCCCAGGTACAGTGAACTCTCTATCGGACTCGGGGTCCGCAACCTTCTGATTTCCCCGTATCACTGTACCCCGGGTGCACTGCGCATCATCGTGACTGGACCGACTCAACCGAGCCCTGCGAAGCGCTCATGATCGAATAAGTTACCAAAGAAAAGAACAGTGCCTAATTATCATCTTGTGGCTTCCATTTCGCAACCGTTATTGATGGTCTTGTACATGCCTGCGTAACCAAGAATCTTTTATATAAAGCATCCGTATTTTTGATACAACTTACGCCTGGTGTCCATTTGTGGGGGATCGTTGTGGTTTGCTGTGTGTGATCATAAATGCTTAACTGACTAGCGCCCTGAAGTTTAGCCCTGACTGCTCGCGCCACACTACCTATAGGGTGAGCAGGGGTTGTTCTGAAGGGGTAATTCTCTCGCCCTGAATAGAAGAAGGGACCACTGCTTGTCACAAGTACCTACCTGTGCCAACCAGAGGTTCCCCATTCTAACATTGGTGGCAGCGGTGGGATTTCGAATTTGCATTTATGATTTACATACAGTGAATTATTGATCACCACATAGAGCAGACCTATAATGCAGCCACAGATTGATTGACAGTTGTTGCTAAAGAAGAATCTCCACCTTAAGAAACCATGCCTAGCTCAGTCAATGGAGGCGGAGCGTCCTCTGTATTCTCTGGAGTGGATGACATCGATTGGGAGCCCGAGGCACTGAGGAAGTGCACAAATGATGTCCTGAAAGGATATCTCTCCAAGTACAGAATTAAGCAAAGCGGACTAACAACCAAGGATCAGTACGTGAAGGCGCTGAGAGCCTGGCACGAATCAAAGTTTCCAGAGAATACACGAGAGGTGATACCCCCAGAAGGTGTTTTTGAGCCTAGCAGAGGCCTGTCGCCCGAGGAGATGGCCGACAGGAGTGCTGCACGAGCACATGAGGTGGATATGGCAAAACTGCAAATGGAGATGGAAAGGCAGAAACTGGCCATGGAGCATGAGGTAAAAATGAGGGAGTTGGATCTCAAGGCCAGGAGTTTAGACAACTAACCCTCTGGTGGCAGCAATTCAACAGAGTCAAGGGTGCACATTCCTAAAGATGTAGTCGAAGAATATTATAAGCAGGATGATATTGGGCAGTGGTTCAGGGCCTATGAAGTAGCCATGTCCTCCCACCGGGTCCCTGAGAAGGATTGGGGAGCGGGGTTGTGGGGAAGGTTCCTGAGTGAGGGGCGGGACACACTGCTAGACCTCCCCTCTGATGTCCACACATCCTATCCACACATGAAGGAGGCTCTTATGACAAGGTATGGGTTAACTCCTGAATTGTACAGACAGAGATTTAGGGATTGCACCAAGAAACCTGGTACCACTTATGTAGAATATGTGACCTTTTTTTGCAGAGCGCTGGATGGTTGGGTGAAGGGTAGCAAAGTGAATGATTACCAAGGGCTGTTTGATTTAATCGCATGGGAGCACTTGTCGGATAATTGTTTTCCTGAGCTACGCCAGCACCTGATCGATAGCAAGCTGTCCAACCCGAGGAAGCTTGCTGAGGAGGCGGACCGCTGGATCAGCACCAGGCTCCACAAGGGTCCAATGGGAGGCCCCGCCAAAGGTGTTCAGGGTCCCCAGCAGAAGAGTGGGGGGACAAGGGTAACCAGAGGGAGTTCTACAGAGGGCCCCAAAGTAATTCCCAAGGGAACCAAGGGAAAGGTTCTCAGCCACCCCCACCCCCGAAGCAGACCGGGGCCCCGACAGGTAACCCTGTTCAAAGAGGGCCCCTCAGATGTTACAAGTGTAACAACCTGGGGCACATTTCCGTGGATCCCAAGTGCCCCCTGTATGGTAAACCAGCACCCTCTGGTGCTCCACCCCCCAAGCAGGTGAATAGTGTAGCCTTGGGGAGGGAGATAGATGTCCAAGGGGCGGGGGATCCCGTACAGATGACCCTAGTCTCCTTAGGAGACAGTGAGATGGTCGCTGAGGCCCAGCTGCCCCCCAATACTCAAAAGTATGGGCAGTGGGTGACCATAAATGGCAAGAGGGTGGGGGCTCTTAGAGATACAGGAGCCAGTGTGACTGCTGTCAAGCAACACCTGGTGTCACAAGAGCAGGTTGTCCTACACGCATTCTGCCGTTTTGTCAACGCCGACAACACAGAGAGTCAGTGTCCAATGGCTCAGGTTCCCTTTGAGTGGGGGGGGGGTCTCTGGTACTCTGCAAGTGGCTGTGAGAGAGGCCATGCCTGTTGATTGTCTCCTAGGTGACGATTTGGAGAGCTCCCCTTGGGAAAAGGTGGAGAAGACAACTCACCTGCGGATGGTGGGCTTACCTGATTGGGCGTGCGTGACCACCCGGTCAATGGCGGCCAGTAGGGGTGTTGAAGGAACCCTGGAGCCTGAGGGAGAGGCCCAGGAACCGGCCTTAGAGAGAGGGCAAGGGAGGCACGGGAATCCGGCTCCTGAAGTTCCCACGGCCCAGGGGGAAGCAGACCTTGAGGGGGATGCCCTGGAGCCTACCGGGGAACAGATAGCCGAACTGGGGGACCTGCCTGAGCTGACCCATTGGCAGCAAGAAGGAGGCCCCACCAGGGAGGAATTCTGCAGGGAGCAGAAAGAGTGCCCCTCTCTAGAGGGTATGCGGCAGCAGGCTGCAGCCCAGGCCAATGGTGATCAGTCCGGAACTCACTTGATCTACTGGGAGAACGACCTCCTATACTCAGAGCCTAAGGTTGCTGAACCTGGGTCAGCCCGTGCGCTGGTGGTACCCCAGAAGTTCAGAGCCTTCCTACTGGGGCTGGCTCACGACGTGCCGTTAGCAGGACATTTGGGGCAGGACAAGACCTTTGAAAGGCTTGTCACCCACTTTTATTGGCCCCAAATGTGCAGGAGTTCTGACACTCACTGCAGGACATGCCAGACTTGCCAGGCAAGTGGCAAGAGTGGAAGGAAGCTGAGAGCTCCACTCCAACCTTTCCCTGTGGTCAGTACCCCATTCCAGCGGGTGGGGATTGACATTGTGGGGCCACTGGATCCCAAGACAGCCATGGGCAACAGGTTCATCCTGGTCTTGGTGGACCATGCCACCCGGTACCCTGAAACCATCCCTCTGAGGACAGTGACGGCCCCCGTGGTGGGACGGGCACTGATGGGAATTTTCTCACGAGTAGGATTCCCTCTAGAGGTGGTGTCTGACAGGGGGACCAACTTCATATCGAAATATATTAAGTCCCTTTGGCAAGAGTGTGGTGTAACCTACAAGTTCACCACACCTTACCATCCCCAAGGCAACGGGTTGGTTGAGCGCTTCAACCGAACCCTGAAGGGCATGATTATGGGTCTCGAGGAACCCATGAGGCGTAAGTGGGACGTCCTCTTACCATGCCTTCTCTTTGCGTACCGCGAGGTGCCACAAAAGTCTCTAGGGTTCAGTCCCTTTGAGCTTTTGTATCGCCACCCAGTACGAGGACCTCTTAGTCTGGTCAAGGAAGGCTGGGAGCAATCTCCCAGGAAACCTCCCCAGAATGTATACAGTTACATGCTGGCTTTCCGGAACCAGACTAGGCGTTTCAGGCAACTTGCTGAGGCAAACCTGGAAGCCAGCCAGGAGGAAATGAAGCGGTGGTACGACCAGAACGCCACTCTGGTTGAGCTTCAACCTGGCCAAAAAGTGTGGGTCCTGGCCCCTGTGGAGCCTTGTGCACTCCAGGACAAGTGGACAGGACCCTTTGAGATTGTGGAGCGCAAGAGTTCTCTCACCTACTTGGTGAACTTGCGGTCTCCTAGGAACCCCTTAAGGGTCCTACATGTCAATCGACTGAAGCCCCACTTGGAGAGGTCCGAAGTGGGCATTCTCTTGGCCACCGATGATGGGACGGAAGAGGAGTCCGAGCCTCTTCCTGACCTCTTGGTAGCCTCAGAGCGAGACGGGTCAGTGGATGGAGTTAACCTCTCACCCACCCTGACCCCTGAGCAACAGGGTGACTGCCGCCAGCTGCTGGGGCAGTTCCCTGACCTGTTCTCCCTGGTTCCTGGTATCACAAATTGGTGCGTCCATGATGTAGATACAGGAGACAGCTTACCTGTGAAGCACAAGGCCTACCGGGTAACTGACAGGGTCAGAGCCTGCATCAAAGAGGAGGTCTCGAAGATGCTTGCCCTAGGGGTGGTTGAGTCCTCCAGCAGTCCTTGGGCCAGCCCAGTGGTCTTGGTCCCAAAGGCTGCAGCGCCGGGTGCCACGCCCGAACTCCGGTTCTGTGTGGACTACCGAGGACTCAACTCAGTCACGAAGACTGACGCGCACCCCATCCCCAGAGCTGATGAGCTCATCGATCGGTTAGGGGCTGCACGGTATCTCAGCACGTTTGATTTAACGTCTGGGTACTGGCAGATCGCCTTAACTGATGGGGCCAAAGAGAGGTCCGCATTCTCTACACCAGATGGGCATTCCCAGTTCCGGGTGATGCCCTTTGGGATGAAGAACGCCCCTGCCACCTTCCAGAGGTTGGTCAACCAGGTGTTGGCTGGGCTGACCGAGTTCAGCGCCGCCTACCTGGATGACATCGCAGTGTTCAGCGGCACATGGGAAGAACACCTGCAACATCTCTGGGAAGTGTTGATGGCGCTGCGCAAGGCAGGCCTCACGATCAAGGCAAGCAAGTGTCAGATCGGGCAGGGTTCAGTGGTGTACTTGGGACACCAAGTGGGGAGCGGCCAGGTGGCGCCCCTCCAACCCAAAGTTGAAACCATCCTGGCTTGGGAGCCCCCAAAGACCCAGACGGAGGTGAGGGCCTTTTTAGGACTCACAGGGTACTACAGGAGGTTTGTCAAGGGGTATGGCAGCATCGTTGCCCCCTTGACAGAGCTGACTTCGAAGAAGCAGCCCAGGAAAGTGATATGGACTGACACCTGTCAGAAAGCCTTCGACACCCTGAAAACTGCCATGTGCACGGCGCCCGTGCTCTTGGCACCTGACTTCTCCAAAGAGTTCCTGGTGCAGACGGATGCATCAGAGCATGGTGTAGGGGCTGTTCTCTCACAGATCACTGAGGAGGGCTTTGACCAACCCGTAGCCTTTATTAGCAGGAGGCTACTTCCCCGGGAACAAAGGTGGAGTGCGATAGAACGAGAAGCATTTGCTGTGGTCTGGGCGCTGAAGAAGCTAAGACCCTACTTGTTTGGGTCTCACTTCCGGGTTCAGACCGACCACAGGCCCCTCAGATGGTTGATGCAAATGAGGGGTGAGAACCCAAAACTGTTGAGGTGGTCCATCTCCCTACAGGGTATGGACTTTACGGTGGAGCATCGCCCTGGCACAGATCACGCCAATGCTGACGGTCTGTCCAGGTTTTTCCGCCTTAGTGATGCAGAACTCCCTGGGGTAGGGTAGTTCTCCCCACTTTCCAGCTGGAGGGGACACGTGTTAGACCTGGCACCATTGGCGTGGGTCACCCTTCCATTTTTGTCTGTGCCTCAATGTGTTTTGTGTTGGTGTTAGCAGCTCAGGGCACTGTGCCACTGCCATCCAGTGCCACAGTGCAAGTGCTCCCTATGGTGAAATGTATTATGTGAATTGACTTCCATGTTTGGCTATTTGGTTTACTATCAGCTCCCTAGTAGAGTGCACCAGGGGTGCCAAGGGCTTGTATATCCAAATGCTGCTAGTGGGCTTGCAGCACTGGTTGTGCCACCCACCGAAGCAGCGGGGTAAAATGTGTCTAGGGTCTGCCACTGCAGAACCTGCGCGCGGTCTGGTACCGTCGCGCTGACTGAGCCAGTGTCCCCACTTGCCAGTCCCTAAACCTTCCCTTAACTACATGTTAGTCACCCCTCTGGTAGGCCTAAGCGCAGGGTGCATTGTAGGCATAAGGTAGGACATGCCCTGATGTGTGTGGCATGTCTTAATAGTGAATTACAGCCATTCTCGTTTTTCACTATTGAAGGCTACCTGCTCTCCATAGGCCAGAATGGGCTGCTGGGATCGCTACACGCTGTGACCCCAGTGGACTCAGAGAGCATGGTAGAAAGTCATGGTTAGTATGCCTGAACTCGGGATAATAAAATACATCTTTTAGTAAAGGTTATTTTAATATCCTGGGTTTGCAAATGCTACTTTTAGAAAGTTAGCCTTTGCGTGCCTGACCATCTCAGTCCGCCTCTGCTGGGGGTGTGTGTTCTGCCTAGCAACAGTACAGGAGCAGGGCTGGGGGATTCCAGGAGACAGGTTGGCTGCCACGTGGTGGGTAGAGAGATTACACCAGGATGGGTGGGAGGAGTACACCCTGACTCTTGAATAGACCTGTGCTCTGCCACCACAAAGCCGGCGCCGCCCCCTGTGGAGCGGCTGATGTCTCTGCCCTGCTGCTGAAAGGAACAAGCCGAGTCACCACAACAGAGTGCTCCAAAACTGGACTGAGCCAGGCCCAGGCCCCCTGGCGCTAAAGAACAAAAAATCCCTGTATAAAAGTAGGAGCCTGGCTCCTAAGAAATCAGATCCAGATTGAACCACGAAGGAACTCTGCCCGACTAGAAGGACCTGGAAGAAGCTGAAGGAGGAGTAACTTTCCCTGACCTGAGGGACTGGCCTGCAGTAGGTGCCTTGCTGAGGAAGGAGAGGAAAAAGACTGAAAGAGACTTTTGCACTTTGTTCTTCAACTATCTCCAACGGCTTGGAAGAAGAGCTTGCCCCCTGAACTGAACCCCAGGACCAGTGGGTTCACCGTGTCTCCGCTCGTCTGAGAACTCGAGCCGTGTGCTTTCTCCCGCCGGAGTGCTCTGCGCACCTTGCCACCCCTCCTAGGGCCGTGACACCCAGAAGCCTGGCCGCCTCCCCTCGCCGAGAGCCCCGCTCTACCTGAGTCGCTCTGGACCCATCGAGGCTGGCTGCCCCGCTTCCCTGTCACCTGCCTGCCACTGCAGCGTGCCTGGTGCCCTCTCGCCCTCCCGCCGGATTTCTAAGTGGGAAGTGAAATCAAGCCTCGGACGGCCGCCCGTACGTCGTAACGTATCCGGCCGCCTCGCTTCACCTCCCAGTCTGAGTCTGACCGTGCCGCCCTCCGCAGTGACCTCCCGCACAGTCCGTGTCGGAGGCCCTGGGCCGCACCTGTCTACCGAGAGCCACCCGCTGAATTCTTGATCCGAAGACCCGCGAGGTGCAGAACCTGCATCTCCCCTGACGACTCGTCCAAGCACATCGCACGTTCCCAGGTACAGTGAACTCTCTATCGGACTCGGGGTCCGCAACGTTCTGATTTCCCCGTATCACTGTACCCCGGTTGCACTGCGCATCATCGTGACTGGACCGACTCAACCGAGCCCTGCGAAGCGCTCGTGATCGAATAAGTTACCAAAGAAAAGAACAGTGCCTAATTATCATCTTGTGGCTTCCATTTCGCAACCGTTATTGATGGTCTTGTACATGCCTGCGTAACCAAGATTTTTTTATATAAAGCATCCGTATTTTTGATACAACTTACGCCTGGTGTCCATTTGTGGGGGATCGTTGTGGTTTGCTGTGTGTGATCATAAATGCTTAACTGACTAGCGCCCTGAAGTTTAGCCCTGACTGCTCGCGCCACACTACCTATAGGGTGAGCAGGGGTTGTTCTGAAGGGGTAATTCTCTCACCCTGAATAGAAGAAGGGACCACTGCTTGTCACAAGTACCTACCTGTGCCAACCAGAGGTTCCCCATTCTAACATTGGTGGCAGCGGTGGGATTTCGAATTTGCATTTATGATTTACATACAGTGAATTATTGATCACCACATAGAGCAGACCTATAACGCAGCCACAGATTGATTGACAGTTGTTGCTAAAGAAGAATCTCCACCTTAAGAAACCATGCCTAGCTCAGTCAATGGAGGCGGAGCGTCCTCTGTATTCTCTGGAGTGGATGACATCGATTGGGAGCCCGAGGCACTGAGGAAGTGCACAAATGATGTCCTGAAAGGATATCTCTCCAAGTACAGAATTAAGCAAAGCGGACTAACAACCAAGGATCAGTACGTGAAGGCGCTGAGAGCCTGGCACGAATCAAAGTTTCCAGAGAATACACGAGAGGTGATACCCCCAGAAGGTGTTTTTGAGCCTAGCAGAGGCCTGTCGCCCGAGGAGATGGCCGACAGGAGTGCTGCACAAGCACATGAGGTGGATATGGCAAAACTGCAAATGGAGATGGAAAGGCAGAAACTGGCCATGGAGCATGAGGTAAAAATGAGGGAGTTGGATCTCAAGGCCAGGAGTTTAGACAACTCACCCTCTGGTGGCAGCAATTCAACAGAGTCAAGGGTGCACATTCCTAAAGATGTAGTCAAAGAATATTATAAGCAGGATGATATTGGGCAGTGGTTCAGGGCCTATGAAGTAGCCATGTCCTCCCACCGGGTCCCTGAGAAGGATTGGGGAGCGGGGTTGTGGGGAAGGTTCCTGAGTGAGGGGCAGGACACACTGCTAGACCTCCCCTCTGATGTCCACACATCCTATCCACACATGAAGGAGGCTCTTATGACAAGGTATGGGTTAACTCCTGAATTGTACAGAGAGAGATTTAGGGATTGCACCAAGAAACCTGGTACCACTTATGTAGAATATGTGACCTTTTTTTGCAGAGCGCTGGATGGTTGGGTGAAGGGTAGCAAAGTGAATGATTACCAAGGGCTGTTTGATTTAATCGCATGGGAGCACTTGTCGGATAATTGTTTTCCTGAGCTACGCCAGCACCTGATCGATAGCAAGCTGTCCAACCCGAGGAAGCTTGCTGAGGAGGCGGACCGCTGGATCAGCACCAGGCTCCACAAGGGTCCCATGGGAGGCCCCGCCAAAGGTGTTCAGGGTCCCCAGCAGAAGAGTGGGGGGGACAAGGGTATACAGAGGGAGTTCTACAGAGGGCCCCAAAGTAATTCCCAAGGGAACCAAGGGAAAGGTTCTCAGCCACCCCCACCCCCGAAGCAGACCGGGGCCCCGACAGATAACCCTGTTCAAAGAGGGCCCCTCAGATGTTACAAGTGTAACAACCTGGGGCACATTTCCGTGGATCCCAAGTGCCCCCTGTATGGTAAACCAGCACCCTCTGGTGCTCCACCCCCCAAGCAGGTGAATAGTGTAGCCTTGGGGAGGGAGATAGATGTCCAAGGGGCGGGGGATCCCGTACAGATGACCCTAGTCTCCTTAGGAGACAGTGAGATGGTCGCTGAGGCCCAGCTGCCCCCCAATACTCAAAAGTATGGGCAGTGGGTGACCATAAATGGCAAGAGGGTGGGGGCTCTTAGAGATACAGGAGCCAGTGTGACTGCTGTCAAGCAACACCTGGTGTCACAAGAGCAGGTTGTCCTACACGCATTCTGCCGTGTTGTCAACGCCGACAACACAGAGAGTCAGTGTCCAATGGCTCAGGTTCCCTTTGAGTGCGGGGGGGGTCTCTGGTACTCTGCAAGTGGCTGTGAGAGAGGCCATGCCTGTTGATTGTCTCCTAGGTAACGATTTGGAGAGCTCCCCTTGGGAAAAGGTGGAGAAGACAACTCACCTGCGGATGGTGGGCTTACCTGATTGGGCGTGCGTGACCACCCGGTCAATGGCGGCCAGTAGGGGTGTTGAAGGAACCCTGGAGCCTGAGGGAGAGGCCCAGGAACCAGCCTTAGAGAGAGGGCAAGGGAGGCACGGGAATCCGGCTCCTGAAGTTCCCACAGCCCAGGGGGAAGCAGACCTTGAGGGGGATGCCCTGGAGCCTACCGGGGAACAGATAGCCGAACTGGGGGACCTGCCTGAGCTGACCCATTGGCAGCAAGAAGGAGGCCCCACCAGGGAGGAATTCTGCAGGGAGCAGAAAGAGTGCCCCTCTCTAGAGGGTATGCGGCAGCAGGCTGCAGCCCAGGCCAATGGTGATCAGTCCGGAACTCACTTGATCTACTGGGAGAACGACCTCCTATACTCAGAGCCTAACGTTGCTGAACCTGGGTCAGCCCATGCGCTGGTGGTACCCCAGAAGTTCAGAGCCTTCCTACTGGGGCTGGCTCACGACGTGCCGTTAGCAGGACATTTGGGGCAGGACAAGACCTTTGAAAGGCTTGTCACCCACTTTTATTGGCCCCAAATGCGCAGGAGTTCTGACACTCACTGCAGGACATGCCAGACTTGCCAGGCAAGTGGCAAGAGTGGAAGGAAGCTGAGAGCTCCACTCCAACCTTTCCCTGTGGTCAGTACCCCATTCCAGCGGGTGGGGATTGACATTGTGGGGCCACTGGATCCCAAGACAGCCATGGGCAACAGGTTCATCCTGGTCTTGGTGGACCATGCCACCCGGTACCCTGAAGCCATCCCTCTGAGGACAGTGACGGCCCCCGTGGTGGGACGGGCACTGATGGGAATTTTCTCACGAGTAGGATTCCCTCTAGAGGTGGTGTCTGACAGGGGGACCAACTTCATATCGAAATATATGAAGTCCCTTTGGCAAGAGTGTGGTGTAACCTACAAGTTCACCACACCTTACCATCCCCAAGGCAACGGGTTGGTTGAGCGCTTCAACCGAACCCTGAAGGGCATGATTATGGGTCTCGAGGAACCCATGAGGCGTAAGTGGGACGTCCTCTTACCATGCCTTCTCTTTGCGTACCGCGAGGTGCCACAAAAGTCTCTAGGGTTCAGTCCCTTTGAGCTTTTGTATGGCCACCCAGTACGAGGACCTCTTAGTCTGGTCAAGGAAGGCTGGGAGCAATCTCCCAGGAAACCTCCCCAGAATGTATACAGTTACATGCTGGCTTTCCGGAACCAGACTAGGCGTTTCAGGCAACTTGCTGAGGCAAACCTGGAAGCCAGCCAGGAGGAAATGAAGCGGTGGTACGACCAGAACGCCACTCTGGTTGAGCTTCAACCTGGCCAAAAAGTGTGGGTCCTGGCCCCTGTGGAGCCTTGTGCACTCCAGGACAAGTAGACAGGACCCTTTGAGATTGTGGAGCGCAAGAGTTCTCTCACCTACTTGGTGAACTTGCGGTCTCCTAGGAACCCCTTAAGGGTCCTACATGTCAATCGACTGAAGCCCCACTTGGAGAGGTCCGAAGTGGGCATGCTCTTGGCCACCGATGATGGGACAGAAGAGGAGTCCGAGCCTCTTCCTGACCTCTTGGTAGCCTCAGAGCGAGACGGGTCAGTGGATGGAGGTAACCTCTCACCCACCCTGACCCCTGAGCAACAGGGTGACTGCCGCCAGCTGCTGGGGCAGTTCCCTGACCTGTTCTCCCTGGTTCCTGGTATCACAAATTGGTGCGTCCATGATGTAGATACAGGAGACAGCTTACCTGTGAAGCACAAGGCCTACCGGGTAACTGACAGGGTCAGAGCCTGCATCAAAGAGGAGGTCTCGAAGATGCTTGCCCTAGGGGTGGTTGAGTCCTCCAGCAGTCCTTGGGCCAGCCCAGTGGTCTTGGTCCCAAAGGCTGCAGCGCCGGGTGCCACGCCCGAACTCCGGTTCTGTGTGGACTACCGAGGACTCAACTCAGTCACGAAGACTGACGCGCACCCCATCCCCAGAGCTGATGAGCTCATCGATCGGTTAGGGGCTGCACGGTACCTCAGCACGTTTGATTTAACGTCTGGGTACTGGCAGATCGCCTTAACTGATGGGGCCAAAGAGAGGTCCGCATTCTCTACACCAGATGGGCATTCCCAGTTCCGGGTGATGCCCTTTGGGATGAAGAACGCCCCTGCCACCTTCCAGAGGTTGGTCAACCAGGTGTTGGCTGGGCTGACCGAGTTCAGCACCGCCTACCTGGATGACATCGCAGTGTTCAGCGGCACATGGGAAGAACACCTGCAACATCTCTGGGAAGTGTTGATGGCGCTGCGCAAGGCAGGCCTCACGATCAAGGCAAGCAAGTGTCAGATCGGGCAGGGTTCAGTGGTGTACTTGGGACACCAAGTGGGGAGCGGCCAGGTGGCGCCCCTCCAACCCAAAGTTGAAACCATCCTGGCTTGGGAGCCCCCAAAGACCCAGACGGAGGTGAGGGCCTTTTTAGGACTCACAGGGTACTACAGGAGGTTTGTCAAGGGGTATGGCAGCATCGTTGCCCCCTTGACAGAGCTGACTTCGAAGAAGCAGCCCAGGAAAGTGATATGGACTGACACCTGTCAGAAAGCCTTCGACACCCTGAAAACTGCCATGTGCACGGCGCCCGTGCTCTTGGCACCTGACTTCTCCAAAGAGTTCCTGGTGCAGACGGATGCATCAGAGCATGGTGTAGGGGCTGTTCTCTCACAGATCACTGAGGAGGGCTTTGACCAACCCGTAGCCTTTATTAGCAGGAGGCTACTTCCCCGGGAACAAAGGCGGAGTGCGATAGAACGAGAAGCATTTTCTGTGGTCTGGGCGCTGAAGAAGCTAAGACCCTACTTGTTTGGGTCTCACTTCCGGGTTCAGACCGACCACAGGCCCCTCAGATGGTTGATGCAAATGAGGGGTGAGAACCCAAAACTGTTGAGGTGGTCCATCTCCCTACAGGGTATGGACTTTACGGTGGAGCATCGCCCTGGCACAGATCACGCCAATGCTGACGGTCTGTCCAGGTTTTTCCGCCTTAGTGATGCAGAACTCCCTGGGGTAGGGTAGTTCTCCCCACTTTCCAGCTGGAGGGGACACGTGTTAGACCTGGCACCATTGGCGTGGGTCACCCTTCCATTTTTGTCTGTGCCTCAATGTGTTTTGTGTTGGTGTTAGCGGCTCAGGGCACTGTGCCACTGCCATCCAGTGCCACAGTGCAGGTGCTCCCTATGGTAAAATGTATTACGTGAATTGACTTCCATGTTTGGCTATTTGGTTTACTATCAGCTCCCTAGTAGAGTGCACCAGGGGTGCCAAGGGCTTGTATATCCAAATGCTGCTAGTGGGCTTGCAGCACTGGTTGTGCCACCCACCGAAGCAGCGGGGTAAAATGTGTCTAGGGTCTGCCACTGCAGAACCTGCGCGCGGTCTGGTACCGTCGCGCTGACTGAGCCAGTGTCCCCACTTGCCAGTCCCTAAACCTTCCCTTAACTACATGTTAGTCACCCCTCTGGTAGGCCTAAGCGCAGGGTGCATTGTAGGCATAAGGTAGGACATGCCCTGATGTGTCTTAATAGTAAATTACAGCCATTTTCGTTTTTCACTATTGAAGGCTACCTGCTCTCCATAGGCCAGAATGGGCTGCTGGGATCGCTACACGCTCTGACCCCAGTGGACTCAGAGAGCATAGTAGAAAGTCATGGTTAGTATGCCTAAACTCGGGATAATAAAATACATCTTTTAGTAAAGGTTATTTTAATATCCTGGGTTTGCAAATGCTACTTTTAGAAAGTTAGCCTTTGCATGCCTGACCATCTCAGTCCGCCTCTGCTGGGGGTGTGTGTTCTGCCTAGCAACAGTACAGGAGCAGGGCTGGGGGATTCCAGGAGACAGGTTGGCTGCCAGGTGGTGGGTAGAGAGATTACACCAGGATGGGTGGGAGGAGTACACCCTGACTCTTGAATAGACCTGTGCTCTGCCACCACAAAGCCGGTGCCCCCCCCTGTGGAGCGGCTGATGTCTCTGCCCTGCTGCTGAAAGGAACAAGCCGAGTCACCACAACAGAGTGCTCCAAAACTGGACTGAGCCAGGCCCAGGCCCCCTGGCGCTAAAGAACAAAAGAATCCCTGTATAAAAGTAGGAGCCTGGCTCCTAAGAAATCAGATCCAGATTGAACCACGAAGGAACTCTGCCCCACTAGAAGGACCTGGAAGAAGCTGAAGGAGGAGTAACTTTCCCTGACCTGAGGGGCTGGCCTGCAGTAGGTGCCTTGCTGAGGAAGGAGAGGAAAAAGACTGAAAGAGACTTTTGCACTTTGTTCTTCAACTATCTCCAAGGGCTTGGAAGAAGAGCTTGCCCCCTGAACTGAACCCCAGGACCAGTGGGTTCACCGTGTCTCCGCTCGTCTGAGAACTCGAGCCGTGTGCTTTCTCCCGCCGGAGTGCTCTGCGCACCTTGCCACCCCTCCTAGGGCCGTGACACCCAGAAGCCTGGCCGCCTCCCCTCGCCGAGAGCCCCGCTCTACCTGAGTCGCTCTAGACCCATCGAGGCTGGCTGCCCCGCCCGCTTCCCTGTCACCTGCCTGCCACTGGAGCGTGCCTGGTGCCCTCTCGCCCTCCCGCCGGATTTCTAAGTGGGAAGTGAAATCAAGCCTCGGACGGCCGCCCGTACGTCGTAACGTATCCGGCCGCCTCGCTTCACCTCCCAGTCTGAGTCTGACCGTGCCGCCCTCCGCAGTGACCTCCCGCACAGTCCGTGTCGGAGGCCCTGGGCCGCACCTGTCTACCGAGAGCCACCCGCTGAATTCTTGATCCGAAGACCCGCGAGGTGCAGAACCTGCATCTCCCCTGACGACTCGTCCAAGCACATCGCACGTTCCCAGGTACAGTGAACTCTCTATCGGACTCGGGGTCCGCAACCTTCTGATTTCCCCGTATCACTGTACCCCGGGTGCACTGCGCATCATCGTGACTGGACCGACTCAACCCAGCCCTGCGAAGCGCTCGTGATCGAATAAGTTACCAAAGAAAAGAACAGTGCCTAATTATCATCTTGTGGCTTCCATTTCGCAACCGTTATTGATGGTCTTGTACATGCCTGCGTAACCAAGAATCTTTTATATAAAGCATCCGTATTTTTGATACAACTTACGCCTGGTGTCCATTTGTGGGGGATCGTTGTGGTTTGCTGTGTGTGATCATAAATGCTTAACTGACTAGCGCCCTGAAGTTTAGCCCTGACTGCTCGCGCCACACTACCTATAGGGTGAGCAGGGGTTGTTCTGAAGGGGTAATTCTCTCGCCCTGAATAGAAGAAGGGACCACTGCTTGTCACAAGTACCTACCTGTGCCAACCAGAGGTTCCCCATTCTAACAGGAATCCTAGCAAACCTAAACATTTTTTTAAACTAGACACCCAGGGGAATTCAGTATTGGGCAACGTGTTTGGCTCACACCAGTTTCTGTTACCCAGAATCCCTTGCAAACCTCAAACTTTGTCCAAAAAAACACATTTTCCTCACATTTCTGTGGTGGAAAGTTCTGGACTGCGTGGATCAATAAAATTCCACCAACCCCGCATTACCCAAAGTCTTCCAAGAAAAATGGTACCTCGCTCGTGTGGGTAGGCCTAGTGCCCGTGACAGGAAACCGCCCAAAACGCAACTTGGACACTCCACATTTTCACAGTGAAAACTGACCCTTTTTTTGCAAAGTGCCTAGCTGTAGATTTTGAACCCTAGCTCTGCCGGCACCTAGGAAAACCTAGCAAACCTATACATTTTTGCAAACTAGACACCCAGGGGAATCTAGGTTGGGATGACTTGTCTGGCTCTCACCAGGTTCTGTTACACAGAATCCCTTGCAAACCCCAAACTTTGTAAAGAAAACACATTTTCCTCATATTTCTGTGGTGGAAAGTCCTGGAATCTGTGTGGATCCACAAAATTCCACCCACCCTGCATTCCCCAAAGTCTTCTGAGAAAAATGGTACCTCACTTGTGTGGGTAGGCCTACTGGCCGCGACAGGAAACAGCCCAATATGCAACGTGGACACACCATATTTTCAAAGTGAAAACTGACCCTTTTTTTGCAAAGTGCCTAGCTGAAGATTTTGAACCCTAGCTCTGCCGGCACCCAGGGAATTCTAGCAAATCTAAACTTTTTTTAAACTAGACACCCAGGGGAATCCAGTATGGGGTAACTCGTCTGGCTCACACTAGTTTCTGTTACGCCGAATCCTTTGCAAACCTCAAACTTTGTAAACAAAAAAACAGATTTTCCTCACATTTCTGTGGTGGAAATTTATGGAATCTGTGTGGACCCACAAAATTTCACCCACCCCACATTCCCCAAAGTCTTCTGAGAAAAATGATACCTTACTTGTGTGGGTAGGCCTAGTGCCCGTGACAAGAAACGGACCAACACGCAACGTGGACCCACCTCATTTTCACAGTAAAAAATGACCCTTTTTTGCAAAGTGCCTAGCTGTAGACTTTGAACCCTATCTCTGCCGGAACTTAGGGAATCCTAGCAAACCTAAACAAATTTAAAACTAGACACCCAGGGGAATCCAGTATTGGGTAACTTGTCTGGCTCTCACCATTTTCTGTTACCCAGAATCCCTTGCAAACCTCAAACTTTGTCCTAAAAAACACATTTTCCTCACATTTCTGTGGTGGAAAGTTCTGGACTCTGCGTGGATCCACAAAATTCCACCAACCCCACATTACCCAAAGTCTGCCAAGAAAAATGGTACCTCACTTATGTGGGTAGGCCTACTGACCACAACAGGAAACCGCCCAGAACGCAACTTGGACACTCCACATTTTCACAGTGAAAACTGACCCTTTTTTTGCAAAGTGCTTAGCTGTAGATTTTTAAACCTAGCTCTGCCGGCACCTAGGAAAACCTAGCAAACCTATACATTTTTGCAAACTAGACACCCAGGGGAATCTAGGTTGGGGTGACTTGTCTGGCTCTCACCAGGTTCTGTTACACAGAATCCCTTGCAAACCCCAAACTTTGTAAAGAAAACACATTTTCCTCATATTTCTGTGGTGGAAAGTCCTGGAATCTGTGTGGATCCACAAAATTCCACCCACCCCGCATTCCCCAACGTCTTCTGAGAAAAATGGTACCTCACTTGTGTGGGTAGGCCTACTGGCCACGACAGGAAACAGCCCAAAATGCAACGTGGACACACCACATTTTCACAGTGAAAACGGACCCTTTTTTTGCAAAGTGTCTAGCTGTAGATTTTGAACCCTAGCTCTGCCGGCACCTAGGGAATCCTAGCAAACCTAAACATTTTTTTAAACCAGACACGCAGGGGAATCCAGTATTGGGCAACGTGTCTGGCTCACACCAGTTTCTGTTACCCAGAATCCCTTGCAAACCTCAAACTTTGTCCAAAAAAACACATTTTCCTCACATTTCTGTGGTGGAAAGTTCTGGACTGCGTGGATCAACAAAATTCCACCAACCCCGCATTACCCAAAGTCTTCCAAGAAAAATGGTACCTCGCTTGTGTTGGTAGGCCTAGTGCCCGTGACAGGAAACAGCCCAAAACGCAACTTGGACACTCCACATTTTCACAGTGAAAACTGACGCTTTTTTTGCAAAGTGCCTAGCTGTAGGTTTTGAACCCTAGCTCTGCCGGCACCTAGGAAAACCTAGCAAACCTATACATTTTTGCAAACTAAACACCAAGGGGAATCCAGGTTAGGGTGACTTGTCTGGCTCTCACCAGGTTCTGTTACACAGAATCCCTTGCAAACCCCAAACTTTGTAAAAAAACACATTTTCCTCATATTTCAGTGGTGGGGAGTTCTGGAATCTGCGTGGGTCCACAAAATTCCACCCATCCCGCATTCCCCAAAGTCTTCTGATAAAAATGGTACCTCACTTGTGTGGGTAGGCCTAGTGCCCGTGACAGGAAACCGCCCAAAACGCAACGTGGACACACCACATTTTCACAGTGAAAACTGACAGCTTTTTTGCAAAGTGCCTAGCTGAAGATTTTGAACCCTAGCTCTGCCGGCACCTAGGGAAACCTAGCAAACCTATATATTTTTGAAAAGTAGACACCAAGGCAAATCTAGGATGGGGTGACTTGTCTGGCTCTCACCAGGTTCTGTTACCCAGAATCCCTTGCACACCTCAAACTTTGAACAAAAAAACACATTTTCCTCACATTTCTGTGGTGGAAAGTTCTGGAATCTGCGTGGATACACAAAATTCCACCAACCCACATTGCCCAAAGTCTTCCAACAGAAATGGAACCTCACTTGTGTGGGTAGGTCTAGTGCCCATGACAGGAAACGGCCCAAAAGCCAACGTGGACACACCACATTTTCACAGTGAAAACTGACCCCTTTTTTGCAAAGTGCCTAGCTGTAGATTTTTAACCCTAGCTCTTCCGGCACCTAGGGAAACCTAGCAAACCTATACATTTTTGAAAAGTAGACACCAAGGGAAATCTAGGATGGGGTGACTTGTCTGGCTCTCACCAGGTTCTGTTACCCAGAATCCCTTGTACACCTCAAACTTTGAACCAAAAAACCATTTTCCTCACATTTCGGTGGTGGAAAGTGCTGGAATCTGCGTGGATACACAAAATTCCACCAACCCGCATTGCCCAAAGTCTTCTGACAGAAATGGTACATCACTTGTGTGGGTAGGCCTAGTGCCAGCGACAGGAAACCGCCCAAAACGCAACTTGGACACACCACATTTTCACAGTGAAAACTGACCCTTTTTTTGCAAAGTGCCTAGCTATAGATTTTGAATCCTAGCTCTGCCGGCACCTAGGAAAACCTAGCAAACCTATACATTTTTGCAAACTAAACACCCAGGGGAATCCAGGTTGGGGTGACTTGTCTGGCTCTCACCAGGTTCTGTTACACAGAATCCCTTGCAAACCCCAAACTTTGTAAAAATACACATTTTCCTCATATTTCTGTGGTGGAAAGTTCTGGAATCTGCGTGGGTCCATAAAATTCCACCCAGCCCGCATTCCCCAAAGTCTTCCAACAGAAATGGAACCTCACTTGTGTGGGTAGGGCTAGTGCCCGCGACAGGAAACGGCCCAAAACTCAACGTGGACACACCACATTTTCACAGTGAAAACTGACCCTTTTTTTGCAAAGTGCCTAGCTGAAGATTTTGAACCCTAGCTCTGCCAGCACCTAGGGAAACCTAGCAAACCTATACATTTTTGAAAAGTAGACACCAAGGGAAATCTAGGATGGGGTGACTTGTCTGGCTCTCACCAGGTTCTGTTACCCAGAATCCCTTGCACACCTCAAACTTTGAACAAAAAAACACATTTTCCTAACATTTCTGTGGTGGAAAGTTCTGGAATCTGCGTGGATACACAAAATTCCACCAACCCACATTGCCCAAAGTCTTCCAACAGAAATGGAACCTCACTTGTGTGGGTAGGTCTAGTGCCCATGACAGGAAACGGCCCAAAAGCCAACGTGGACACACCACATTTTCACAGTGAAAATTGACCCTTTTTTTGCAAAGTGCCTAGCTGTAGATTTTTAACCCTAGCTCTTCCGGCACCTAGGGAAACCTAGCAAACCTATACATTTTTGAAAAGTAGACACCAAGGGAAATCTAGGATGGGGTGACTTGTCTGGCTCTCACCAGGTTCTGTTACCCAGAATCCCTTGCACACCTCAAACGTTGAACAAAAAAACACATTTTCCTAACATTTCTGTGGTGGAAAGTTCTGGAATCTGCGTGGATACACAAAATTCCACCAACCCACATTGCCCAAAGTCTTCCAACAGAAATGGAACCTCACTTGTGTGGGTAGGTCTAGTGCCCATGACAGGAAACGGCCCAAAAGCCAACGTGGACACACCACATTTTCACAGTGAAAATTGACCCTTTTTTTGCAAAGTGCCTAGCTGTAGATTTTTAACCCTAGCTCTTCCGGCACCTAGGGAAACCTAGCAAACCTATACATTTTTGAAAAGTAGACACCAAGGGAAATCTAGGATGGGGTGACTTGTCTGGCTCTCACCAGGTTCTGTTACCCAGAATCCCTTGCACACCTCAAACTTTGAACAAAAAAACACATTTTCCTCACATTTCTGTGGTGGAAAGTGCTGGAATCTGCATAGATCCACATATTTCCTACCACCCAGTGTTCCCCCAGGTCTGTCAATATAAATGGTACCCCACTCACGTGGGTGCCACCAGTACCTGCAATACACAAGGGCTTAAAACTTATTGAGGAGACATCAAAATGACCTATCATAAAACAACCTGCTGTGCAAGGGGAGTTACCTGGGTTTTTGGTCCCAGGCTCAGCGGCCATCTTGGGAAACCTACCACACCCACACATTTCTAAAAACTAGAGACCCGGGGGAGTCCAGCAAGGTATGGCTTGCGTGTGTTCCCCAACGTATTCCCACCCAGAATCCCCTGCAAACCTCAAATTTAGCTGAAAAAATCACTTTTTTCTCAAATGTCTGTGTGGGAAAGTTCTAGAATCTGCGTGGATACACAAATTTCCTACCACCTAGCATTCCCCCTTGTCTCCCAATAAAAATGGTACCTAACATGCGTGGGTGGGTCAAGTACCCGCGACAGGCAAGGGTCCAAAACTTATTGAGGAGACTTCAAAATGACCTATCACAAAACAACCAGGTTTTCCACTTAGGTCACCTGGGTTTTTGGCCACGGGCTTGGTGGCCATCGAAACCTACTAAACTCACACATGGCTTGCATGGGTCCCCCAACGTTTTCCTACCCAGAATCCCCTGCACATCTCAAATTTAGCTGACAAAAATCACATTTTCCTCACATTTCTGTGTGGGAAAGTTCTAGAATCTCGTAAGACTTTGAGGAATGCGGGGTGGGTCGAATTTTGTGGATCCAAGCATATTCCAGAACTTTCCACCACAGAAATGTGAGGAAAATGTGTTTTTTGTTTACAAAGTTTTAGGTTTGCAAGGGATTCTGGGTAACAGAAGCTGGTGAGAGCCAGACAAGTTACCCCATCCTGGATTCCCCTGGGTGTCTACTTTTAAAAAATGTATAGGTTTGCCAGGTTTCCCTAGGTGCCGGCAGAGTTATGGTTCAAAATCTACAGCTAGGCACTTTGCAAACAAAGGGTCAGTTTTCGCTGTGAAAATGTGGTGTGTCCCCGTTGCGGTTGGGGACATTCCCTGTCACGGGCACTACACCTACCCACACAAGTGAGGTATCATTTTTATTGGAAGACTTTGGGAAATGCGGGGTGAGTGGAAGTTTGTGGATCTGTGCAGATTCCAGAACATTCCATCACAGAAATGTGAGGAAAATGTGTTTTTTTACAAAGTTTGAGGTTTACAAGGGAATCTGGGTAACAGAACCAAGTGAAAGCTACACAAGTCACCACATCATGGATTCCGCTGCGTGTCTAGTTTTAAAAAATGTATAGGTTTGCTAGGTTTCCTTGGGTGGCAGCTGGGCTAAGACCCAAAATCCAGAGGTGGGTACGTGCCGCAAAAAAGTCTGTGCCATGTGGGCTTTCTGCCATCCTGGGGAGGGGGGAAACCGGGTGCCATTGCCCCGATATACCCCCAAGGGGGGCAGAAAGACTGTGGCTATTTTGTTTGAGGGGTTGGGGACATTGGGATGTCGATTCTGGGCAGCCCAACCCCTATGTATAAATAAAGTCAGCATAATCGCTGGCGCCTCGTGGGCTACCTGCCCTCCCGGGAGGCAGATCAGGGACTACTACCCCCATCTGCCTCCAGGAGGGGGCAGAAAGACAGTGGATTCTTGTTTTGGGGGGTGGCAGCATTGGCATTTCCATCATGGGCAGACCCACCCCTGAATTTTGAAAAACATTTACCCCTGGTGCCTAGTGGACTTTCTGCCCCCGGACAGGGCAGATAAGGGGCTATTGCCCCCATCTGACTCCCGGGGGCCAGAAAGACTGTGGTAATTTTTTGGGGTGGGGGCACTGGCATGCCCATTTTGGGCAGCCCCCACCCTTACGTATAAAAAACCGAATCCATGTGGCCTAGTGGCCTTTCTGCCCCCCTGGGCAGCAGATCAGGGGCTACTGCCCCATCTTCCTCCTGGGGGGGCAGAAAGACTTTGGCATTTTTGGGGGGGATGGGGCATTGGCATGCCATTCTGGGCAGCCCCCAACCTGATCTTTGGAAAAATAAAAATCCCTGGTGCCTAGTGGGCTTTCTGCACCCCGACAGGGCAGATAAGGGGTTATTGCCACCATCTGACTACCGGGGGCCAGAAACATTGTTGTAATGTTTTGGGGGTGGGTGCATTGGCATGCCCATTTTGGGCAGCCCCCACCCCAACGTATAAAAAAATGAATCCCTGTGGCCTAGTGGGCTTTCTGCCCCGGCTATTGCTCCCAACTGCCTCCTGGGGGCCAGAAAGTCTTATTTCTTCTTTGGGGGGGTAGGTTCTTGGCTTTGGCATGCCCATTCAGGGCAGCCCCCACCCCTGGCCTAAACAAAAAAAATCCCTGGCGTCTAGGGTGCTTTCTGCCTCCCTGGTGTTCAGTTACCATGCTGCCAATACGCCCAGCACTGCAGGAGTAAAGAATATCCTAATCCTCTACCCTCACCGCAGTCACACCCGTTCTCACATGTGCACCCAATTATTCATGCAGCCGAGAGGAGAAAAAGAGAGGAGAAGGGGGGGAAGCAACCAACCCCATGAAGCTCTATATCCGAACAGTCCCCCTCCCAAACGCCTACCCATCAGCCTTGGTTTACTGGGGTGCCGAACATGGAATAGATGCACCAACCGAGGAGCATGTACATTACTAGCCAGCTCCCAGGTACGAACCTCCGGGGCATACCCCTTCCAGTCAACCAAATAAAACAACCTCCCCCGTCTCCTCCTGGAATCCAAGATAACATTAACCTCAAATTCCTTGTGGTTATCAACTACCACAGGCAGGGGAGGAGGCAATGCCTGTGTGGTCCTGTCACAAGGTTTTAACAGGGATGTGTGAAACACTGGATGAATACAATACTCATCAGGCAAAGACAATTCCATTGCCACCGGGTTCACCACCTTGAGGACAGGAAAGGGTCCCACATACCTAGGCTGTAACTTCCTGGGGCCATCCAACCTCAAGTTCTTTGTCACTAACCACACCATGTCACCCACTGCATATGAGGGAGCAGGACACCTATGTCTATCTGCCTGTATCTTCATGCTCAGTTTGGTAGCCAATAACTGCTCCTGTGCCTTCTCCCAAACCCTGCCAGAACTCTACTCAAGGTGTCCACAGCAGGTACCCGCTCAGAAGGTTGTATAGGTATGGCTTTGGGATAAAACCCCATCGAACAATAGAATGGGATCATACTTAAGGCGGAGTGCAAGCTGTTATTATAGGCAAACTCAGCCAAAGGAAGGGCGGTTAGCCAACTTCCTGTCAGAGAGGACAGCAGACATCTTAAATACTGCTCCATTGTCTGATTGGTACGTTCAGTCTGCTCATCAGTTTGTGAATGATAGGTAGATGACAACCGTAACTCCATCCTTAATGATGAACACAACTCTCTCCAGAAATGGGATACAAACTGTGCACTCTGTCGGACACAATGCCATCGGCCAAACTGTGCAACCGCAACACCTGAGCTATAAATACATCAGATAGCTCTTTAGATGTCGGTAACTTAGGTAAAGGGATGAAATGCCCTGTCTTGGTAAATAAATCCACCACCACCAATATGGTGGTGTACCCTGCCTCCAACAGCAGATCAGTCACAAAATCCATACTAATAGTATGCCAAGAGTTCAGTGGCACAGGCAATGGATGCAGTAAACCAGAAGGGGATGCATGTGAAGATTTACTAACTATACAAATTGGACAGGAAGCCACAAACACCTGAATATCATGACCCACCGTGTCCCACCAAATTCACCGCAAACAAAACTCCTTAGTCTGATGCATCCCAGGATGCCCAACACGAGAAGAGGAATGACACCAAGTGAGCACCTGCGTTCTCAATTCAGGTGGTACAAACAACCTATCTTCATTGTATAACAACCCGTCTCGCAGTTTAAACAATGGATTGGTCAACCATGGAGTCAAATCCAGGTGTCCCACCTCATCCTTCACTTTCACCAGAAAATCTACAGAGGTATACCTCACAATCCTGTCTGCTGTGGTCATAGGCCTACTATCGGACTTAGATAATTTTTTCAAGGGACCCACATGTATGCAAGACAGTGCATCTGATTTCACTTGTTGAGCAGCAGGCCTATATGTGATGGTGAAGTCGTACTCATTAAAAAAAAGGACCCATCTCATTTGTCTTGGGGTTAAGGTCAGTTGCAAGGCAAAAAAACTCCAAGTTTTTATGATCCGTATAGATTGTAATGGGATGTCTAGCCCCCATAGATGATAACGCCACTCTTCAAATGACAGTTTAATAGCAAGCAACTCCCTTTCGGCCACGGTGTAATTTTGCTCAGCTGATAATAACTTCTTAGAAAAGAAAGCAATAGGATGCATAAGACCTGTATGAACGTCTCTCTCAGACAACACCCCTCCTACAGCAAATTGAGAAGCATCAGCCTCCACATAAAATGGGAGGACCGGATCTGGGTGCATCAGAACAGGAGCAGTAGTAAACCTGGCAATCAACTGTGCTAAGGCGGACTGAGCTGCAGGGGACCAGACAAAAGACACCCCTTTCTTTAATAGAGCTGTCATAGGCGTGATAATATCCCAAAAATTAGAAATAAAATGCCTGTAGAAATTGACAAACCCTAAGAGGACCTGGATATCCTTCACACAAGTAGGGGAATGCCAATTCACAATAGCCTCGATCTTATGAGGGTCTGTCTTAATGCCATCGCAGGAAATAAGAAACCCCAAAAACTCCACACAGGATGCACTGAATTTGCACTTCTCCAATTTAATGAACAAATGATGTTCCCGTAATTTATGCAACACCTGAGACACATGGTGTTCATGTTTGTCAGTCGTCTTAGAAAAAATCAAAATATCATCAATATAGACGATCACATCATATCCAGATACTCTTGCAACACTTCATTGATAAAAAACTGAAAAGCGGCAGGGGCGTTACATAAACCAAAAAGCATAACACAATATTCAAACAACTCAAATTTTGTACGAAACGCGGTCTTCCATTCGTCGCCCTCACGGACACGAATGAGATGGTAAGCGCCCCTTAAATCGAGTTTCGTAAAAACAGTTGCATGCCTCAACTGATCCAGTAACACAGGTATCAGAGGGAGTGGATATTTGTTTTTTATCGTCACCTTATTAAGCGCTCTGTAATCCACACACGCGTGAAGATCCCCCTCCTTCTTAGGGATGAAAAAGATGGAAGAGGACACAGGCGAAGAAGAAGGTCGTATAAAACCTGAGACCAACATCTCATCAAGATACATCCATAAGTGCCCTCCTCAGGCTCAGACAATGCATAAACACGGCTGCATGGCAATGTAGCACCAGGCAATAAATCAATGCGACAATCAAAAGACCTATGTGGAGGCAAAACACTAGCTCGTACCATGTCAAACACATCAGTAAATGCCACATAGGGAGGAGGGATATCACTACGGTTTCTACAATTGCCCACTGCACAAGTTAAAGGCACCACCCAATCTGTTGCCACCTGATAGCAATGCTATAGACAATGTTCAGTGTCCAATGTTACTGTCCATCTCACTCAATCTATCCTAGGGTTGTGTACCTGTAGCCACGGCACTCCGAGTATGACCCAGAAAGAAGGGGCATCTATAAGGTCGAAACTGATGCTTTCAGAGTGCCCGTTATCGCAAGTTAACAATAACGGTTATGTCTGCCAGACTATTAACCCAGAAGAGAGTTCTGTCCCATCAATTGCTCTTACTGGTTCAGGCTGTTACTTATACACACAGGGAATCATCAATCTCTCAGCTAACTGAATGTCCATAAAATTCCCAGTGGCACTGGAATCCAATAACACCGACATAGTAGACCTGCTGCTGTTAGAATACACAAGACACGCTGAGATAGTAAAATAGCGTGGGACCCTCTGTACTGACCCTGGAATGACATAGGGGTTATTACTATCCACTTCATCGGTAGACAACCCACCAAGGTTCTGTCCTACAAAAGCTACTGCTTTGCTTGTGGAAAAACTAGGTTTCACAGGGCATTCCCGTGCATAGTGCCCACTTTTCCCATAGTACAAGTACAAGTTTTGGGCTTGACGCCTCCCCTTCTCCTCGCTTGTCGAAGGACCCCTGATCTCCTCAATCTGCATAGGCTCAGGCGCTTGTTTGGATTCAACACTGTCCTGTGATTCCCCCCTAACGACTACCATTCGAGATGCCTGAAACCGATTCCTCTCACCCTTCCTTTCAGACAGCCTATGGTTCAACTTAACCACCAAATCAATAAAGTCGGTGCAGCCTTCTGGGGTACAACATCCTTTAAGTCTTCACAAAACCCCTGATAAAACAATGATCTTCTATTTGCAAGGGACCAGTGTGTTTCTGATACCAGATGATTGAACGAAGAGACATATGTTAACAAATTCTGTTTCCCTTGTCTTAGCTTGAGCAGTTCTGCGTCACTCGCCTGCATAAATGCACGCTTAGCGAATAAACTATGCATCTGCTCTTTAAATGCTAGAAAATCATACAAAACAGGATCGTTAGCCTCCACCAAAGGGATGGCCCAAATAGCTGCTGTACCAGCTAAATATAATATAATAAATGCCACCTTTGCTGAGCCGTCTGGAAAAGCAGTGGGACAGCACATAAAGTGCAAGTGGCACTGATTCATAAATACCCCGTATTTGTTACAATCCCCAGAAAACCTTTCCGGAACGGCTAAGGGAACAGGAACTGGAGTAGTTACTGTTACTGTGACGGCTATAGGTGTACCTCCACTAGCCCCCTGACTAGTAGTGCGGTCATACTGAAAGGTAGCGGGTTGTACAAGTGGTCCCTTTTCAGTAGAGGATGGGCCCAACCCCTAACCCCAAGGATTTTACCAGGATCTAAATACATTGAGTTCGTTTGTAACCCATGATTTTCCTGTCTAAGACCTTGTACCTCAGTCTGCAGGGCAGTGATGGCGGCCATTAAATCCTGCATTGAGGGAACCTCAGCCCTATCCCCCTCCACATTTGTCTTCGCTCAGGCAGCACACAATTCATGGGCTTGGTTTTCTGTTCCGTTACCATGCTGCCAATACGCCCAGCACTGCAGGAGCGAAGAATATCCTAATCCTCTACCCTCACTGCTGTCACCCTACACCCAACATATAGATAAGGGTGACGGGTAACGCCGGGAGAAGGTGGTTAGAAATACAGGTAAATAACAAAACACTGTAGCCAGGCAGGATCTCCTTGCTTTCTTCTTGTCCACCACCCACACAACGTCATGAGAGCACAGCTGGCCCTTGGAGGTGAGAAATAAAAGGAGAATTACTCAGGCAAAAAGGAGCGAGAAATCTCATTTCAACGAACACACATAACCAGGTGCACACCGTAACACATATGCTGAATCTTACCCCTTTAGGTGGGTGAAGTCATCTGAGAGGAGGAGAAACACAACGTAGCCTGACTCCAATACAAAAAGGGGAGGTGGGTGAATTCTTCTTTTCAAGTAGAATGCGGTAAGTTCAATTGTACAAAACCCCAAAAATAACATCTTCTTGTAGCATGAGGGAAAAAGGGAGAAAAAGAAACACTCAGAGAATCCCCCAAAAAAAACAATTCTGAAAACGAGGAAGCGGAGAGCCTAAAAAAAATCCGTCCTGCAGCTACTCAGTGATTCTACCCGAAAGACACATAACGAGGAGGACAGGATGAAGAACTGCGTTACTCTCCTCGTTCCCTTTTGTTCTTTTACCGGTCCAAGAAAAACACGCCGTGAATCCAAGACAAATAAATAAAAGGGGAAAAGTCAATTACCACGGGGATCCAACCGAACTCGACCCCCAATCCTGGAGGCCTTGAACAGTCCACAAATCTAGGGTCCAGCAGCATGGCACGGGTGAAACTGACGACAGAGGAAATCCCGAGGCAAGGAACCGGAAACGAAACCAAGCGCCGGTATCCTGAAGGTAGGGACTTAAATACATGCTGCAATAAGGGAAACCCGTTCTCACATGTGCACCCAATTATGCATGCAGCCAAGAGGAAAAAAAGAGAGGAGAGGGGGGGAAGCAACCGACCCCATGAAACCCTATATCCAAACACCCGGGGGGCAGATTGGAGGCTACTGCCCCCACCTGCCCCCCAGGAGGAGCAGAAAGACTGTAGCATTTTCTTTTGGGTGGGGGTATTTGCATGCCCATTCCAGACATCCCCCACCCCTATGTATATATAGAAAACAAATCCCTGGGGTCTAGTGGGCTTCCTGTCCCAGCTATTGCACCCATCTGCCTCCCGGGGGGGCAGAAAGTCTTATTCCTTCTTTGGGGGGGTTGGGTGGGGGCTTTGACATGCCCATTCTGGGCAGCCCCCACCCCTGGCATATACAAAAATCCCTGGTGTCTAGAGTGCTTTTGGAACCCCTGTGGGTCAGATTGGAGGCTACTGCCCCATCTGCCCCCTAGGGGGGACAGAAAGGATTTCTGGAAAAAATTAAATGGGGAGAGCAAAGGCCCTTGCCCAAGGGGCCACGCCACTGTCCCTAGTGGCTAGTGGGTGGATCCCTACTTGGGGCTCGCCCTCCTGGGGCGATCCCCAAGCAGGGATGCACTAGGGAAGGGTACCATTGGAAAGGGGAGTTTCTCCACTTTCCAACGATACTTCTTCCAAGTGTTTCGGTGCTCGGGGGCTGAGATAGCCCCACGAGCACCGAAACATTGAAACTGAAACTAAGTTTCAAGTTTGTTTTCAATGTAATGAAGACAGCGAGCCATGCGTGCATTCATCATTAGATTGAAAATGAGTAGAGGGCCTTGGGAGGTTGGGGAAGCTCTTCCCCACCTCCCGAGGCCCCCCCAAAAAAATGGAAACCCTTTTGGTGTTTGGGGCGGTCACCTATGTTTTTGGCCCCGTGCTCGGCGGCTATCTAGGGAAACCTACCAAACTCACACATTTCTGAAAACTAGACACCCGGGGGATTCCAGGGAGGTATGGCTTGCGTGGATCCCCCAACGTTTTCTTATCCAGAATACCCTGAAAACCTCATATTTTGCTGAAAAAATCACTTTTTCTACACATTTTTGTGAGGGAACGTTGTTTGATCACCGGGCTGACACAAATTTCCTAGCACCTTGCATCCCCAGGTCTCCCAATAAAATGGTACCTCACTTGTGTGGGTGGCCCAAGTACCCGCAACAGGCAAGGGATCAAAACGTATTGAGGAGACATCAAAATTGCCTATCACAAAACGACCTGGTTTTGCAAGGGAAACAACCTTTACAACGCAGTCATTACATTGCGCTACATTTACAACGCAGTCATTACATCGCAACATCCTTTACAATGCATGTCACTACAACGCAGTCATACTGAACAATATCCCTCTAGACCTAAATTATTTTACTTATTTGGTACACATATGCTAACAATAATAAGAGAAAATTGGTCACCTTTTCAGACACAAACTCATCAGAATCTGAAGGGGATGTGACAAGTAATTATGAAGATACCTATCAAGGCCAACGTACATATAGAGGAAGAGGTGGGGACCATCAACCTTACTACCAAGCCCCTGCCCCTTTTTTAGGGAGAGGCCGAGGCCGGAACAGAAGCCGATATACGAAGTCAGACAGGAGAGGCTACCAACAAATGGACCCTCAACCTCCTCAGATGTACATGAGGACTCGAAACCAACAATACTGGAGGAATTAAATATTGTAGCCAAGACAGATACTATACATATTTTCAACATCTCCACACATATGCTGAAACCTGATGAAGCAGCTATTCTGAGCAGAGGTCTGTCCTTTGTACCGAGTACATATTGCAATAAGTTTAAACTCATGCAGGACATTTTTTCCTTCTTCAGGAAAATTTGCCTAAAACAATTTTTGGCAGGCAAAGAAATGATTGAGCCTGACACAAACTTATCGGGATGTAAATTAAAATCTACATTTACACCTACTTTGGAAATGGTAGGTCCTGAAGTTTCCATCTTTGAAAAATCTGTCCTTAATGACATTAATAAACTTATGAAACATAATTATCAGAGCAAACCAAATTTGACTACTGGAGAGAGAACTGCTCTCTTGCAACTCCAGAATGCACCAGAACTTACCATAAAGCCTTGTGACAAAGGCGGGGGCATTGTCCTCATGGATACTAGCAAATATGAGGATAAGGTCCATCAAATGCTGAATGTGGTCGAGCATTATAGGCCCATCAAAGCAGGGGCTCTTACAAAGTTGAAAGACCTTGTTGACCGTACAACGAGCAAGGCTTATGCGGAAGAAACCATATGTGAAAAAGAGTACCTATTCCTTAATAAAACCAATGCAGTAATTCCAGCATTGTATGGAGTGCCAAAGACACATAAGAACGTGTTGGATCCACCACTACGACCAATAGTATCCTCCATAAACTCACTAACTGAACCGCTATCTAAATACGTGGACACATTTTTATGCCCACTTACAACTCAGTACAAATCTTATATTAAGGACACCAGGGACATTATCAACAAACTAGAACATGTACCCTATGACCCCAACAATGAGACTTTGGTTACGCTTGATATCGAAGCGTTATATACTAATATACCACAACAACAAGCAGTGGAAGCAGTAAAGACCCTCCTAAACAGAATTCCAGGGGAGAGACCAAATGATTTCATATTGGAATGCCTGGAAATAGTGTTGAAAAATAATTATTTTGATTTCAGAGGGGACCTCTATCATCAGATCAAGGGGACCAGCATGGGGGCATCTTGTGCCCCTAGTGTGGCCAATATATACATGGGGGAGTACGAATTGAAACATATTTTCAACGAGATAGCCCCTTTCTATGAGAATGTTTTAAGATGGCATAGATTCATTGATGACATTTTCTTTATCTGGCGAGGAGATGATGAAACCCTGACTACATTTATAGACTGGCTAAACGCTAGTGATAAGAATCTGAAATTTACTAGCCACAGTAGTAAAGTGTCAGTAGAGTTCCTTGACATAATTATACAATCAGAGGAGGGTAAGATCTCTGTCAGCTTTTACAGAAAACCCACTTCCAAGAACACCATTTTGGCGCATTCCAGCTATCACCCAAATTGTCAAAAAGACTCCATCCCTTTTGGGGAGTTCTTGCGCATTAGACGCAACTGTTCTAACATCCAAGATTATGACAAACATGGGGAAGATTTAAAACAAAGATTGCTTGCACGAGGCTATCCTAAACGCCTGATCAGATCTGCGTACAAAAGGGCACGTTATTATAACCGTGATGCCCTGTTAGCAGGCAACACTCGTCCCAATCAAGATAAACTAGTTTGTGTTGTGAATCATTCAATTCTTGATTTCAAAATAAAAAAGGCCCTGCATAAAAACTGGCATATTTTGAACGCAGACGAAGAGCAAGAAACTATTCAGAGGCCCATCCTTGCATATCGCAGAAACCGCAATATCAAGGATAGCCTTGTCAATACAAGGCCTAAACAAAGACAGCAGAATTTACAAACGACGCTAATAGGACCTCCGATCCTAGGTAACCACAAATGTGGATCATGCCTTGCTTGTGAGAGCGCCTTAGTTACTGAATCATGGAACTACAGAGGAAAGACAGGAAAACTACGTGACTTCACAAATTGTAGAAGTCACAACTTGGTGTACCTCATTCTGTGCCCTTGCGCTCTTGGATACGTTGGTGAGACAGGGCGAGAGTTTAGAACTCGTTACAACGAACACAGATCAGCTATAAAAACTAAAAAGTTATCCAGTCCTATGGTTCAACACTGTATTGATTTCCACCATAATGAGAAGGAACTGAGATGGTTAATTTTAGAAAAGATCAAAAACATCCCAGGAAAGGATATCCAAGAAGTAAGGAAAATACGTGAGACCTACTGGATCTATACTTTGGACACAGTAAAAAATGGCCTAAATGAAGAAATATTATGGCACACGAGATGACAGATTTTTTTATTCCATCTAAGTTATAGGTATCCTTTTTCGTGCCATTCCCTCTGTAACTGTACATAATGAGTCGCCACATATCTACATATACATAAACATCATTAGGCCATTGTCAACCCATGGTTCAGAAAGCCGCTCCCAACAGTAGGATAGAGTATGAGATTAACTCTAGGACGTATAAGGTTTAAATACATTAATTGCTGCCTTGTTTCTAGCCTGGTTAAGCTATACGACCTCAGTATTAGTATACCATATGGGTTCCATCGTAGATGGCGGCTTTGTATGGGTTCTCGTTTTAAGAAGTGATACTGTTGACATCAAAGATGTTCACAGGACATGAGACCACAAGTATTTAGGGTCCGCCATTATTCCGTACCATAGTTGGGGCGAATAAAACGAGCGAATTAAACTTTACAATTATGTCAATTTGGGTAAATATTGATTCACCGCGTGTAAAAGAGAGATAACGCTCAGTACTGATATTGGCTATCATTATCGTTTAACGACATATGCGTAAATAATATTAACCACATTTAACCTGGTGTCCCTGGTTTTTGATCGAATATAGACACATTGTCCATCATATATATGTCGGTATTAACCTATCCAAAATGGCGCCCACAATTAGCGAAAAGAATATAGCAGCATAACTATCTTGAACTTAGGGGGATATGTAAGATTAGAGCCCTAGGTTCCACGAAAGATCAGATTGGACATTATTTTTCATTCTTATAGAAACGAGAAGCTAATGCTTGTGCCTTTGTTTCGTAACTTTGTGGAGTTAATATTGAATCCATATAGAGAATAAGTCGTTTGACACCACTCCAAGATGGAAGCAACAACTTTGTAAACTCCTCGTGAACATGACACGTATGGAGTCAGATTATGCAGCACGCCGAAGCGAGCCACAGGTGCCTTGTATTAACTATTCACAAGGCGGGGAGGTAGGACTATATATAGAAGGTTTTAGTATCTTCCAAGATTAGATCGGAGCTGGACCACGTTAAGAATTATATGCTGGGCAACACGTAGCACTAACTAACAGGTGAGACGCCTCAAAACATGACCTTCTTGTACCGTCGTTACGAGCGAGTATAACGGAACGATTTGTTAGTTTAATTTTCCAAATAGATTGCATTCGTTTTACTGATCGAGGTAGTATGCTATTTGGAATAAGATTAGTTACAAAACTTGTGGGAGGGAATAACGTAATATAGGGAGAAGACCAATATGGCATCATTTCCCAGTTAATGCTCACTGAGAAATCTATAGGAATGGTTATTGGGTTAGAGTCTAACACAGTGTGTTGAAATAAACCGGCATCGTAGATAGTTAAAGAAGTTAATTCTTCCGTAAACCCTTTATTCCCCTACATTGTTCGGTTAGGATGTCAAGAGACAGATCATAAACCTTCAAGCAATCGTTCACAGTAATCATGATCTGGTGAAAGACATTGATGAAGAGGAAACCACAACAACGAGACTGGGATATATTCATAATAAGTAGGTGACACTACAAACAGATCGATGCCACTATAATTTGCAAAAACCGGCTTAGCCCGCATTTTATTCACGCATGAGGTAATAACTCTTAGCCCCTATTACTTTATACAGGAAAGCCACAGATTTCACGAAAACTGAAGATACCCAGCGTCTTCTAATAAACGGTGCAAACTGACTACGTGGTACTCCATTGGTCCTACTTTAAAGACGTGGTACAACTATAAAACATACAAGGTAGGCCGGATTGTGACATATAAAGCGAACGTGCAGGCAAAAATGTCACGCTTTATACAACCGTAATGGTTAACCATTATCATTTTTCACAGTAACGGCCACAGTTAAGCTGTCTTTTGATGAAAGGGCTTTATATGGACCAAAACTGTAACTAGTGGGCCTCATCATCGCACATTGATATAGAACAGGTATATTACGTTGATCCTTTCTTCATTATAAATAGCCTTAGAATGAATAGGGAGATGTTAATACGTACTATTATATGTAGTATGAAAATGCTCTCTAGATTCGTAGGAGAAGAGAGGCAGAATTAGATACGAATATTACTTTGTTAATTTTTCTACTTTTCTACTTTATTCTTTCTTCCTTGTAATCAATTTTCTGTTTTTCTATTAACAACATTCTGTCTATGTGACTTAGAGGGCAGCAAATTCAGTAGCGCTATGGCTAGCCTGACAGTGAAATAAAGTTTAAAGAAATTAATCTCATGGAGACAAATAGTTCTTTCTCCTATGGTACACATATATGGTTTAATAATACCACATATAAATCTGATGTATAATATTACTTTATTGATTTTTAGATAACCAGGTCCCCCCCTTGCCCGTGATTAAAACATGTAGCAACAGGTCCTGAGGAAGGTGGCATTTGAAGGAAAATAGGCCACCGAAACGTGCGTCGACCAGTCTGCATGAAACACCCCAACGTTCAGCTAAACATCAGAGGATCTAGGGGTTCGCCCTAAGCTCGGATGAGCATTGTACATGCTGTTCCTCTCTTTTGGGGTGTAGTATGAATGGTGTGGTATGAAAGAGATATGTATGGAGTAATCTTAGAGGTGTGACAGGTGTGGGGATATTCTTTGAACCATTGTTGTGATCTGTTTTATAATAATCAATTCTCCTTTTTTTTGTATTTTGCATTTCACGGAAAAAGATAGTATCATTCATGTATAGTTTGTACTTTCTTAAAAAAGATGAATTTTATTGTATGAGAAAACAATGTACAGAAGAAACAAAATAAGTAAAAATAAATAATTGCAAAAAAAATGCACAAAATATGAATAAAATAGATATAAAAATGCATATATAGTTGTGGTATTTATCTCCATGTGTACCAAATAAGTAAAATAATTTAGGTCTAGAGGGATATTGTTCAGTATAGTTGTCCTTTCTTGTTCCCCCTGTTCCCTGACCTTAAATCAATTATTAGGGGGTCACCTCATTGCGTATGACTACAACGCAGTCATTACATTGCATGGCACTACAACGCATTTCATTACAACGCATGTCACTACAACGCAGTAATTACATCGCATGTCATTACAACGCATGCCATTACAATGCATAGTACCCCTACACTATCCAACACTTACCCTACTGTTGCACCCCCTGGAGTTAGAATAGTAATTTTTACCCCTACGCTATCCAACACTTACCCTACTGTTGCACCCTCTGGAGTTAGAATAGTAATTTTTACCCCTACACTATCCAACACTTACCCTACTGTTGCACCCCCTGGAATTAGAATAGTAATTTTTACCCCTATACTATCCAATACTTATCTTAAATGCAATGTAATGGTATGCGTTGTAATGGTATACGTTGCAAAGGTATTATGCGAAGCAATGGAATGCGTTGTAAAGGTAGTTTCTAAAAATGCAATGTAAGGGCATGCGATGTAATGGAATGCGTTGTAAAGGATGTTGCGATGTAAAAACTGCGTTGTAAAGGCATGCGTTGTAAAAGTATGCGTTGTAACATCATACATTCGTTTTGCAAGGGGGGTCACCTGTGTTTTTGGCCCTGTGCTCGATGGCCATCTAGGGAAACCTACTAAACCCACACATTTCTGAAAATTAGAGAACCGTAGGATTCCAGGGAGGCATGGCTTGCGTGGATCACCCAGCGATTTCTTACCCAGAGTTCCATGCAAACCTCAAATTTCTCTGAAATAAATCACTTTTTTCCACACATTTTTGTGTGGGAACGTTGTGGGATCACAGGCTGATACAAAGTTACTACCACCCAGCATTTCCCCAGGTCTCCCGTTAAAAATGGTACCTCACTCGTGTGGGTGGCCCAAGTACCTGCAACAGGCAAGGGCCCAAAACGAGACATCAAAATTGACTATCACAAAACGACAACCAGCATCTATAGGTGACTATAGTGCAATAATTATAATTATTGCACTAGAGTCACCTATAGATGCTGGTTGAGTGACTTTAATACATGGCTGTTTTTTTTCCACTTTTTGTGAATTAATAAATATTAAGTTGCATGGCACTGGGGACTTAATGATAGTTCATGATAAGAACTACTAATGTAGGATTAATAGATTCATACATTACCCTACTATGAATCCCATGTAATTATATTGTTTAAAGTAGTGCCTTTTTGTTACCAGGTCTTTGTTGTTGTATTATAAATGTCCTACCTACCAGCATTCCCCCCGGTCTCCCGATAAAAATGGTACCCCACTTGTGTGGGAAGGCAAAGTGGCTGCAACAAGAAATGGCTCAAATCGTACTGTGGAGACTTCAAAATTACCTATCAAGGGGGGCACCTGTTTTTTGGCCCCGGGCTCGCGGCCATCTAGGGAAACCTACCAATCCCACACATTTCTGAAAACTAGACACCTGGGGGTTTCCAGGGAGGTATGGCTTGCGTGGATCCCTGTGATGGTGTCCCACTCGAGAGCGACGCCGACCAACACAACATGGCCACCGCCGAAACAGAAACAGGAAGTGGGGTTGACGCTCTAGCATCTGAAACGGAACCAGCGCCCGAGACGCTGAAAAGCACAGCAGGCGTCCGGAATGGGGTTCAGCTGTGTCGGAGCGGGAAGAGGAGGAGGATGCGACCGAAGCCGGACCGGAGGACAGGCAGAGAAACACCACCCCGAGGGAAGCAGAGGAGGACGCTGAGGAGGTGCACGCCGGAGGAACAGAGCGGGAGCCACGCACCAGCAAAGAGGAGACAGCGAGGGAAAACAGCTCCAGGAGCGCTGCCCCCGGGACCATTGCACTCCCCGATGACAAGGAGGCTTGGTCTCCCAACACCACGGCCCAGGAAGGGTCGTGGAAGTAGGCAAGTACCCGCTGCATGCGCGGGGTTTGTTCAGGGGCTGTGGGCTCGTATAAGGGGGTATCAGTGAAGTCTCCACTTGTTTTCCATCACATTAGGCACGACACACTAGGGACTGGTGACGGTGCACTTACCCTTCCCATGTGCTTAAATATTTAAATAGAAGCCTAAGTCCGTGTTGTTTTCTTTTTCTTTTGGGTCCACGCTCGCCTACCACGAAATGGAGCTGGGAGTAGAGAGACAAGGAAAACGATTGTAGTTCCCTGAGCAAACTGAATATATCAGAAACTTCAATTCCAATTCATAGGAGTAATTTGCAAATCACAGATTAGTGTGTTTATGGATAAGGGCTTTGTCCAATCTGCATCTTCTTATTAAGGTCTCTGTAATCACGGCTTTGGCATTTATCCTCAGGAGACTTGTTTAAGCAATAGGCCAATGGAATATGGCAGTATACGACCGTACTCGGTGCCTTGAATTCAGAGGCAATGGAAGTTTTTGATAAATACTATCTAGTTGGGTTGGCTGGTATAACTGCGGCCACCCTTATTGTTATTTCCGGTTGACACTATTGATATTTTGGAACTAGGCCCTGATGAAGTCTTATGGAATATCATCCTTAGACGAAACACGTGTTGGCTTCTTTTTTATCGTATGAAGGCTGTTCTTTTATGACCCGATGAATTGGAAATAAATACTTTGTTCTGTAAAAGTCAAATATGGACTTGGATTACTTACTGAACATTAAGGCGCCTATTGCTTAAACAAGTCTCCTGAGGATAAATGCCAAAGCCGTGATTACAGAGACCTTAATAAGAAGATGCAGATTGGACAAAGCCCTTATCCATAAACACACTAATCTGTGATTTGCAAATTACTCCTATGAATTGGAATTGAAGTTTCTGATATATTCAGTTTGCTCAGGGAACTACAATCGTTTTTCTGTATAGTTGCAATTGTTATCAATTGTAGGCAACAGCGTTGGGTGGTGGCTGTTTTGTTCCCTTTTTATGCAATCCTTGTGATATTTTTGTTTCTCTTTTACTGTTTTAATCACTATTTTTTTGCGCAGGATATACCTCACTGCCCGTCTTTTTCCTAATAGAGAGACAAGGAGTCTGACGTGAAGGGCCCCACACCTGCGTTATGTTTATCCTATACTGACTGCCTATTACTATTTGCAAGATCATACGTATTTCAATGAGTAAAACCCTGAATCTCTAAAAATAAACCAGAACTACAAATCTATATAGTTTGGGACTAATTTAGATTGGGACTACTTTAGCACCGGAGAAGGGAGGGGTGACCGACTGCTGAGAACTTCCCGACCAAGGTGGTGTCAGAAGTGGGAAAGGAGTCTGGGAAAAGACAGAACCCCGTCATGGAAGCTATCATCACTCAGCTAGCAGAAGGACAGCGCCACTTACAGTTAGTGTTTGAGGAGCAAACCAAGCAGGCACAAAATAGAGGGAAGCTTTGCAGGCAGCCTTAAAGGATCAAGCAGCTCTCCTGCCCTCAAACCAAAAAGTTCAGGGCACCGCAGTTCTTCGCCTGACCAACGATATTTCTAGTGCACGCGTCCACCCTAATGTGCCTGGGTCGGTCCTTCAGAAATTCCAACCAGGGGATGACCCGGATTATTTCTTTGTTAATTTTGAAAGAGTGGCATCTACAGCCACCTGGCCCCCAGAAAGATGGGGACGGTATATTGCACCCCTTCTGTATGGCGAATTGTAGGCTGCGTATCACAGGCTGCCAATCCGGCAGGGGTCACCAGTTATGCAGACATAAAGAAGGCCATCCTGGAACGTTTAGGGTGCGACCAGGAGTATTGTAGATCACGCTTTAGAAAGGAAAAATGGACAACAGGCGACAATCCTAGGGCCTTGTGTTACCGGATAAGGGACTTGGGTAATCGCTGGTTACAACCTACCGTCTCTTCTGTGGATGAACTTACCGAAAAAGTATACCTTGAGCAGTACTTGGAGGCCCTACCATTCAGTACCAGAGCATGGATCAAGCAACATCCTAACTTGACTGTTACCCTTGCAGTAGACCTAGCCTGTGCATTCCACTGCTCCCAGGAGTTTAAAGCTCCATCTCACAAATCCCCGGCTGGACTCCCAAGGACACCCGCTAGGCCTAATCCACTCCCTGTAGAACAAAAGGGTCAAGCCTTTCCACGACCCCAACCTCGACCACCCGTTCCAAACCCTCCCTAACCGGACCACAGTGTTTCAACTGTGCAGAGTGGGGACACATAGCCCATAATTGTCCTTCACGCCTTCCCCCACAAGAGCCCATGGAAGTGGGTATACCCGAGGGCCTTGTGTTACCGGATAAGGGACTTGGGTAATCGCTGGTTACAACCTACCGTCTCTTCTGTGGATGAACTTACCGAAAAAGTATACCTTGAGCAGTACTTGGAGGCCCTACCATTCAGTACCAGAGCATGGATCAAGCAACATCCTAACTTGACTGTTACCCTTGCAGTAGACCTAGCCTGTGCATTCCACTGCTCCCAGGAGTTTAAAGCTCCATCTCACAAATCCCTGGCTGGACTCCCAAGGACACCTGCTAGGCCTAATCCACTCCCTGTAGAACAAAAGGGTCAAGCCTTTCCACGACCCCAACCTCGACCACCCGTTCCAAACCCTCCCTAACCGGACCACAGTGTTTCAACTGTGCCGAGTGGGGACACATAGCCCGTAATTGTCCTTCACGCCTTCCCCCACAAGAGCCCATGGAAGTGGGTATACCCGAGGGAGGGTGTTAGTGACTGGAAAACCACCAGTAAGGTATAGAAAACACATCTACTTGAACGGAAAGCCGGTTTCCGCTTTTCTAGACACAGGGTGCCATCACACAGTAGTGGACAGGTCTCTGATACGGGATTCCCAATTGATAGACGAGGAATGTATACAAGTAACATGCGTCCATGGATACAGAAAATTGTATTCTTTGGCAGAAGTATTATTGGATATGGAGGGAGAGTCCCAACTAAGGAAGGTAGGGGTTGTGCCAAACCTCCCTGAGACAGTCCTGTTAGGAACAGACCTTCCCAGGTTCCATGACTATCTCCAGGCCTATGCCGCATCTCCTCCCTCTGCCCTTTGGTTGGATAGTGCCCCTTTCTATGCAGAAGAGATAGAGGAAACGTTCCCTAAAACACCAAAAACCTGCAAGGAAAAAAGGAGAGAAAGAACTATGTATCTACGGTCAGAACCACTCTCACCCACTCCTATCTTTACCTCCCCAGACACCTCGCAAGAGATGGGACTAAGCTTCCGGGCTGCCCAAAGAGATGATACCACACTACTCAATGCCTGGAACCAGGTGCAGGAAGACCAACCAGAACAGGTAGGCCCCTTTTCCTGTGTGAAAAAGGGACTTTTATACAGGGTTTCACATGAGGGAGACAAAAGAAAAGAACAGTTGTTGGTACCGCGATCCTACAGGCAACAGGTACTATCCTTGGCCCTTAGCCAGACTGGGGTTGGGCATTATGTCAAAGAAAATACCCTGAAATATTTGTTGCCAAAATTTTATTGGCCGGGGGTATATCAGGAAGTAGCCAGGTACTGTACTAACTGTCCCCGTTGTCAATTGGTCAACATACCAGTCATTCCCAAAGCGCCTTTTCAACCCCTCCCATCATAGATGTTCCCTTTAAGAGAGTAGGGATGGACTTGGTGGGTCCCTTAATTCCCTCTGCTCGAGGCCACCAGTACATCCTTGTTCTGGTAGACTACGCTACCAGATACCCAGAAGCCATACCCCTTTCCTCAGCGACCACCTCAGCTGTAGCCCATGCCATGGTTACGTTCTTTTCTCGGGTGGGGTTCCCTCAGGAATTGTTAACAGACCAGGGAACCCCATTTATGTCCCGTTTAATGAAACAAATATGTGACATCCTCAAAGTAAAGCAGATACGCATGTCAGTCTGCCACCCACAAACAGATGGGTTGGTAGAAAGATACAACCACACGATTAAGACCATCTTAAGAAAGAGCATAGACAAGGCAGGGAGGGATTGGGACCGGCAACTCCCCCTAGTCTTATTCGCTATTAGGACACACAAACAAAAATCAACAGGCTTTTCGCCCTTTGAACTCTTGTTCGGGCGACAACCCCGAACACTCCTAGACATGGCTATAGAAAAGTGGACAGAGGAAGAAGACAAGGGCAAACCTCTGCTTCAATACTCAGCCAGTTTAAAAGATACATTGTCTTCCCTGTGGGAGGAGGTTCATGTAAATATGGAAAGTGCTCAAACTAGGCAAAAACAACAATCTGACCGTCAATCAAGGCTTAGGGTGTTCAAGACAGGAGATCTGGTGCTCATTCTATTACCTAGCTCAGAGAAAAAACTATTAGCCACCTGGCAGGGTCCCTACAAGATATTGAGTAAAGTAACCCCCGTAACTTACCGAGTGGATGTCCCCCATAAAAATAACGAGGGACAGAAATATCATGTAAATCTGCTTAAAGCTTGGGAAGGGCCCCTTCCAGATACTCCAAATACAGACATGTCTATATGTCACATAACTGTAGATAAACCCATGAACGTGTCCTACGTTCCCCAGGGACATAAGGAGGATACCCCCATCCAATTAGGACCACAAGTGATACCAAAACAAAAACAACAGATGTTGGATCTGTGCGCAAAATATGCCACAGTCCTATCAGGGGATTCTAGAAGAACTACTCTGGTAGAGCACGACATTGTCACATAAACAACCCAACCATCTAAGCTGAAACCATATCGTATCCCTGAAGCTAGAAGGAAAGCAGTCGATCAGGAGATACAAGCGATGTTGGAAGCCAATATAATCGAACCTTCCCACAGTGCCTGGTCCTCTCTGGTCGTTCTCGTCCCAAAACCAGATGGGAGCATCAGATTTTGCATAGACTTTCGTCAGGTGAACGCTGTATCAAAGTTTGATGCCTATCCAATGCCCAGGGTGGACGAGTTAATCGAATGGCTGGGCGACACTAGAGTAATAACAACCATAGACTTAACCAAAGGCTATTGGCAGATACCCTTAACCTCTTCAGCCAAAGAGAAAACAGCCTTCTCAACACCCATGCGTCCATATCACTTTAAAGTCCTACCTTTCGGCCTGCATGGGGCCCGCTACTTTTCAGCGGTTAATGAATACTATACTAGCCCTACACCTCCAATTTGCGGTTGCCTATCTGGACGACATCGTCGTCTATAGTCCAGACTGGGAAACTCACTTAACACACCTGGAAGGGGTACTTCAGTCTTTAAAACAGGCAGGTCTCACTCTCAATCCCCCAAAAAACACTTTTGGGACTGACCGCATAGAATATCTAGGGTATACTATCAGTAAAGGTTGCATAAAGCCACAAATCAGCAAAATAGAAGCTATCTCCCAGATACCCCGGCCCTCCTGCAAGAAAGCTGTTTGTTCATTCCTCAGGTTGGTGGGGTATTACAGGAGGTTTATCCCACGTTTCTCTGAAATAGCCTGTCCCCTCACCGATCTGCTCACAAAAACGCACACAGGGAAACACCTTCTTTGGCTAGCCTCCCAAGAAGAAAGCTTCCATAAACTAAAAAGGATTCTGTGCATGTCTACAGTCCTTACCTGTCCTGATTTCAAAAAGACATTTGTCCTTCAAACAGATGCCTCAGGAAGGGGTCTTGGGGCTGTACTCTCCCAACCAGATGACTTCGGAGACCTACACCCCGTCCTCTATCTCAGCAGGAAGTTGTTTCCCGGAGAAACTAGATATGCGACAATTGAGAAAGAGTGCCTAGCACTCAAATGGGCCATGGAGGCACTTCAATATTATCTCTTGGGCAATCCTTTCTAGTTCTTACTGATCATGCCCCTCTTACTTGGCTCTCTTTACATAAAGACTCTAATCCCAAAGTTTTACGGTGGTTCCTTGCATTGCAGCCCTTCACTTTTGAGGCCATACATGTTCCAGGAAAACTCCAAACAAACGTGGACTATCTCTCCAGGTTCCCGGTCTTGGAATGGCCCAATCGTCCTTTCCGAAGGGGAAGGCAATGTGATGGTGTCCCACTCGAGAGCGACGCCGACCAACCCAACATGGCCGCTGCCGAAACAGAAACAGGAAGTGGGGTTGACGCTCTTGTTTCTGAAACGGAACCAGCGGCTGAGGCGGCTGAAAAGCACAGCAGGCGTCCAGAATGGGGTTCAGCTGTGTCGGAGCGGAAGAGGAGGAGAACGCAACCGAAGCCGGACCGGAAGGCAGGCAGAGAAACTCGACCCTGAGGGAAGCAGAGGAGGACGCCCAGGAGGTGCACGCCGGAGAAACAGTGCGGGAGCCACGCACCAGCAAAGAGGAGACAGCGAGGGACAACAGCTCCAGGAGCGCTGCCCCCGGGACCATTGCACTCCCCGATGACAAGGAGGCTTTGTCTCCCAACACCACGGCCCTGGAGGGTCGTGGAAGCAGGCAAGTACCCGCTGCATGCTCGGGGCTTGTCCAGGGGCTGTGGGCTTGTCCATGGGCTGTGGGCTCGTATAAGGGGTATCACTGAAGTCACCACTTGTTTTCCCTCACATTAGTCACAACACACTAGGGACTGGTGACGGTGCACTTACCCTCCCCATGTGCTTAAATATTTAAATAGAAGCCTAAGTCTGTGTTGTTTTCTTTTTCTTTTGGGTCCACGCTCGCCTACCACGAAATGGAGCTGGGAGCAGAGAGACAAGGAGTCTGACGCGAAGGACCCCACACCTGCGTTATGTTTATCTTATACTGACTGCCTATTACTATTTGCAAGATCATACGTATGTCAATGAGTAAAAAACCCTGAATCTCTAAAAATAAACCAGAACTACATATCTATATAGTTTGGGACTAATTTAGATTGGGACTACTTTAGCAACGGAGAAGGGAGGGGTGACCGACTGCTGAGAACTTCCAGACCACAATCCCCCAAAGTTTTGCTACCCAGAATCCCCTGCACACCTCAAATTCTGCGGAAAAATCACTTTTTCCACACATTGTCGTGTGGGATCACTGTGCTGGCACAAATGTCCTACCACCCAGCATTCCCCTTGTTCTCCCGAGTAAAATGATACCTCACTTGTGTTGGTTGGGCAAGGGCCTGTGACTGGGAAGAGCCCAAATCCTATGGATTAAGGGTATAGCATTGCGAATTCTAAGCGCTACATTAAAAAAAAAAAGCTTTTAGCCAATTCTGTATTTGACACCCACACAAATGAGGTATCATTTGACTCAGAAGACTGAGGGGAACGCTGTGGGGTAGGACATTTGTGCCGGCACGGTGATTCCACACAAAAATAAGTGGAAATTTGGTTTTTTTCAGCTAATTTTGAGGTTTACAGGGGATTCTGGGAAGGGAAACGTTGGGGGATCCAGGCAAGCTATACCTCATCAGATTTCCCCGGGTGTCTATTTGTCAGAAATATGTGGGTTTGGTAGGCTTATCTAGATTGCCGCAAGCCCGTGGCCGTAGGTAATTTTGAAGTCTCCACAGTACGATTTGGGCAATTTCCTGATGCAGCCACTTTGCCTACCCACACAAGTGGGGTACTATATTTATCGGGAGATCTAGGGGAACGCTGGGTGGTAGGAAATTTGTGCCAGACCGGTAATCCCACAATTTTCCCACACAAAAATGTGTGGAAAAAAGTGATTTTTCCAGCAAAATTTGAGGATTGCAAGGGATTCTGGGTAAGAAAACGTTGGGGGATCCACAAAAGTCATACCTCCATGGAACCCCCCAGGTATCTAGTTTTCAGAAATCTTTGGGTTTGGTAGGTTTCCTTAGATGGACGCTGAGCACGGGGCCAAAAACCTAGGTGACCGCCATTGCAAAACCAGGTCGTTTTTTGATAGGCAATTTTGATGACTCCTGAATACGTTTTGGGCCCTTACCTGTTGCGGGTACTTGGGTCACCCACGCGAGTGAGGTACCATTTTTATTGGGAGACCTGGGGGAATGCTGGCTGGTAGAAAATTTGTGTCAGCCCAGTGATCCCACAACTTTCCCACACAAAAATGTGTGGAAAAGTGATTTCTTCAGCTAAATTTGAGGTTTGCCGGGGATACTGGGTAAGAAAAAGTTAGGGGATCCACACAAGCCATAGTTCCCTGGAATCCTCCGGGTGTCTAATTTTCAGAAATTTGTGGGTTTGGTAGGTTTCCCTAGATGGCTGCCAACCCCTGCACCTAAATATCATTTGACCCCCCTTGCAAAAGCAGATAGTTTTGTGATAGGTAATTTTTATGTCTCCACAATACGTTTTGGGCCCTTGACTGTCGCGGGTACTTGACCCACCCACGCGAGTGAGGTACCATTTTTATCGGGAGACTTTGGGAAATGTGGGGTGGATGGAATTTTGTGGATCCACACAGATTTCAGAACTTTCCACCATAGAAATATGAGGAAAATGTGTTTTTTAACGAAGTTTGAGGTTTGCAAGGGATTCTGGGTAACAGAACTTGCTGCAAGCCGGAGTAGCCACCTCATAGTGGATTCTCCTGGGTGTCTAGTTTTCAAAAATGTATAGGTTTGCTAGGTTTCCCTAGGTGCCGGCAGAGCTAGGGTTAAAAAACTACAGCTAGGCACTTTGCAAAAAAAGGTTCAATTTTCACTGTGAAAATGTGAGGTGCCCACGTTGCGTTTTGGGCTGTTTCCTGTCACGGACACTGGGCCGACCCATACAAGTGAGGTACCATTTTTCTCGGAAGACTTTGGGGAATGTGGGGTGGGAGGAATTTTGTGGATCCATGCAGAATCCAGAACTTTCTACCACAGAAATGTGAGGAAAATGTGTTTTGTTTTTACAAAGTTTGAGGTTTGCAAGGGATTTTGGGTAACAGAACCCTGGTGAGAGCCAGATAAGCCACCCAATCCTGGATTACCCTGGGTGTCTAGTTTTAAAAAATGTATAGGTTTGCTAGGTTTCCCTAGGTGCCGGCAGAGCTAGGGTTCAAAATCTACAGCTAGGCACTTTGCAAAAAAAGGGTCAGTTTTCACTGTGAAAATGTGATGTTTCCACGTTGCGTTTTGGGACATTTCCTACCGCGGGCACAAGGCCTACCCACACAAGTAATGTACCATTTTTCTTGAAAGACTTTGGAGAAACCTGGGGTGGGTGGAATTTTGTGGATGCATGCAGATTCCAGAACTTTCCACCACAGAAATGTGCGGGAAATGTGTTTATTTTGGACAAATGCTTAGGTTTGCAAGGGATTCGGGGTAACAGAACCAGGTGAGAGCCAGACAAGTCACCCCATCCTGGATTCCTCTGGGTGACTAGTTTTCAAAAATGTATAAGTGTGCTAGGTTCTCCTTGGTGCCGGCAGAGCAAGGGTTCAAAACGTACAGCTAGGCACTTTGCAAAAAAGGGTCAGTTTTCACTGTGAAAATGTGAGGTGTCCACGTTGTGTTTTGGCCCGATTCCTGTCGCGGGCACTAGGCCTACCCACAAAAGTTAGGTACCATTTTGCTCAAAAGACTTTAGGAAATGCGGGGTGGGTGGAATTTTGTGGATCCACGCAGATTCCAGAACTTTCCACCACAGAAATTTGAGGAAAATGTGTTGTTTTTGACAAATTGTGAGGTTTGCAGGGGATTCTGGGTAACAGAAGCTGGTGAGAGCCAGACAAGTCACCCCATCCTGGGTTCCCCTGGGTGTCTAATTTTGAAAAATGTATAGGTTTGCTAGGTTTCCCTAGGTGCTGGCAGAGCTAGAGTTCAAAATCTACAGCTAGGCACTTTGCAATAAAGGGCCTGTTTTAACTGTGAAAATGTGGTGTGTCCCCGTTGCATTTTGGGTCGTTTCCTGTCACGGGCACTACACCTACCCACACAAGTGAGGTACCATTTGTATCGGGAGACTGAGGGGAACACAAAATCTTAGACCAACTGTTATTACCTATTGACTTTTAATGCATTTCTGCCTTCCAAATGTAAGACAATGTGTAAAAAATAAGTCACTTTGAAAAATGACCTATAATTCACATGCTGGTATGGGTACACGCAATTTTGGAGATGTGCAAATAGCTACTGTTTCTAAACTTTATATTTTGTTCCCATTTCAGAAATACATAGGTGACTTTCATACTGATTTTATACTGTATATATTTTCCCAAATTAATTGCTATATACCCGGTACATAATAAAAAACGATTGCAAAACGCTGCTCAGTTATTGGCTCTGGGTTTGTCGGGTTCCTGGTAAACCTACAAGTCCTATATATCCTCATAACCAGAAAAGTCCAGCAGATGTAATGGTATATCGCTTTTAAACATCTGTCATAATTAGAAGAAGTTACAGGTGAAAACGTTGGCACATATGGCTGTTTTTTTCAACTCATTTTCAATTTTTCCTATTTTCAACTGTTAGTTTCTGTAAAGAGACACCTTGAAGGATCTGCACAAATGACCCCTTGCTGAATTCAGAAATGTGTCTACTTTTTCTAAAATGTATAGCTTTCCAGGATCTGTTATTGCTTTCACACCCATTCCAACCATTAATTGGAAGAAGGTTGAAAGCACAAAAAATAGCAAAATAGGCTATGTCCCAGTAAAATACCAAAATTGTGTAAAATATGTTGGTTTTTGACAAAAGTCTGTCAGTCCTTGAAAGCTGGGAAATGGTGATTTCAGCCCCATAAACCCTTTGTTGATACCATTTGCAGGGAAAAAAACAGACACTTTCATTTGCAGCACTTTTTTCCAATTTTTTCCCCCTAAAAACAAAATTAAGCTGTATTTTGGCTATTTTCTTGTTCCCCCCGAGGGGGAATCCACAAACCCTGGGTACCTTTAGAATACCCATGATGTTGGAAGAAAAGGACGCAAATTTGGTGTGGATACCTTATGTGGTCAAAAAGTTACAGGGGCCTGAGCACAAACTACCCCAAATAGCCAAAAAGGGCTCAGCACTGGGGGGAAAAGGCCCAGCAGTTAAGGGGTTAAGGACTTCCGATAGGCAGGCCCAGTTCACCCTATCAAAAGCCTTAGCAGATTCTAAGGTGCCACTGTCAAGGGAATATTAAACGTGTCTGCAATATCTATCTCCCCAATCATGAGATGCGTTGACTCATTTGATTGCTGTCCTGGATTGAAGTCCCTTTGGTCAGGAGGAACTGTAGTTTGAAGTACCCATGCTACTCTTTTGGTTATAATACCTGTGAAGATCTTGTGATCACAATTTAAGAGTGATATAGGTCTATAACTGTGGTACTCACAGGACGGCCCTGCAGGCCTTCCTTGGCGGCCCGCGGACCTTTCAGGTAATGTACCCATGGCCGTCCAGCTTTTCACGATTTCACCACAAATTTAGGCAAGGGGCACTTGTTGCTATTTGCTTTGCAGGTGCAATTTTGAAAACGTCCAGCTTTGGGAAACCCAAAATGACGAGTGACAGAAGAGAGTGGAGAGAGAGAGTGGAGAGAGGGAGAGAGAGAGTGGAGAGAGAGCGCGAGAGAGTGGAGAGAGAGAGAGAGTGGAGAGATAGTGTATGGATAGAGAGAGACTGGCTGACTGAGAGACTGGCTGACTGAGAGACTTACTGATTGAGGGAGAGACTGACTGATTGACTGAGAGAGAGACTGACTGACTGATAGAGACTGACTGAGAGAAAGAGAGACTGACTGACTGACTGACTGACTGACAGAGACTGGCTGAGAGGGACTGACTGAGAGAGAGACTGACTGACTGACTTACTGACTGACTGAGAGAGAGAGAGAGAGAGAGAGAGAGAGAGACTGACTGACTGACTGACTGAAAGAGACTGACTGACTGACTGACAGAGAGACTGACTGACTGACAGAGAGAGACGCACAGAGAGAGAGAGACTTACTGAGAGAGAGAGACTGACTGACTGAGAGAGAGACTGACTGACTGAGGGAGAAAGAGACTGACTGACTGAGAGAGAGAGAGACTGACTGATTGACAGAGAGACTGGCCCGACTGACAGAGAGAGACTGACAGAGAGAGAGAGAGACTGACTGATAGAGAGAGTGGGAGAGAGAGAGACTGGCTGACTGAGGGAGAGAGAGAGAGCGAGCGAGAGAGTGACTTTGTAAAGTCAGTACTTTGTGCCAGAGGGAGGAAACAACACAAGATTACTGAAGGGAAGAAGTAAGGGAAATAGCATGAGATAGAAAAGGGCAAAGCTAAATAAAGAGAGCAAAATAGGGGATAAAGCAGGACATGCATTTCCCTGGAGTGGCATACACAAATGGTAAAGAAATAAAAGAAAAGTTGTTCATTGATATCAGCATTTCAAGGAAACAACTCATTCAATCAGGGTAAAGCCAAATTCCTCTAGGAGTGGGACCAGCACAAGAATAGAGAGAAAAGACAAAATCAGGATCTGGCAATGTAATGGGCAAAAGCCTTGCAATCATGAGCAGGGGGCTGAACCAAATCCCACTCTATGTAATATTGTATGCGAAGCTGTGAAAGACTTCTGAAGCTGTCTATAGCGAGCCCACAAAAACGATCAGTACAGTCAGCTACACTGATATTGCCTATGGGTAGTAGATCCAGGGTGTGTGATGGTAGTGTGGTAGCGTGGATATGAAGGTGTCTACCTTGTAGGATGCTATAGCACTGGAACTGCAGCCAACAAAAAAGTCACCTGTCATTTTGCTAATTTATAAAAACCTAAAGCACAAAAAACTTCAATGCATGCTAACAATTATTTGTTATGTATTTAAAGCTTTTCTTATATGAGAGCATATCACAGATGAAGATGCAGTAAGTAACATTAATATTTGACATACCGCATTACTATAGACACAAGGATACCCTTACACATATCAGGGAGAAAGGATGAAGTAAACAGTGAAAGAAGGGATGGTCTTCATCACCATAGCAGATTGTCTTATTTGTATTGCTTCAGCATGGCTGGATCACCATCCCTCTTCCTTCTAGCAATGGCAAGAGCATTTCTTAGAGTCTGCACTAGAAGTGCGTAAAATGAGGAAGGCCAGGCGGAAGAGGAAGAAAATCTGGGGGTCCCTCTCAGACTGGCCTCAGTGGTCATGGAGTTTGCTCCAGGACTAAAAAGTGAACTCTTGGAGTCCTCTTGACTTTCTTCAGTTTTTGGTCCTTGCCTTTCCGCCATTCCATTGCAAGACATTGCAGGCTATTGCGTGATAAAGGGTGGGCCAAAAGTAACCCTGTGATGGAATTGGGGTCAAAGTGTGTATGAAGCTACGCCTCTTAAGATTGTCTGCTATTAAAAATGTATTATCAAAATGTTCTCTTTGTAGTTACATCTGCTTTTGAAATACAGCATTGTCGCATTGTCTAATGTTTTGAAATGGGATTGATTTGGTTTACTCTAGCCCCACTGACCCCACCCATACCGGTGCAGCCCTCGGCCACAAACCACACTGTAATTTTGGCCCCGACAGAAAGTTTGTGAGTACCCGTGGTCTATAAGAATCCAACCTTTTCAGATCGTTGTTCGGCTCAGATCTACAAAACAGTTGATACAGAGATGGCTTGTAGCTAATTTAAGGATCTGTAAATTATCTTAGTCTTGTGAAGCCTATTATGGTTCCAATTGCGATGACCCAACCTACATAAGCACCTTAAAATACCACTAATTTGATGTTCCTACACCTATAGCAGTGGGAGGAGATTTCAATATCATTTTAGACGAAGGAAAAAGACAGGACATACAAATCTATTTATATAAATTCCCCCAAAACAGGGCTTAAGTTAAAGGATGTGATGAGAGATCTAAGCTTGGCGTCGGAAGTTTGGCAGCCAGAAAGGTTTCCCTTTCTACAATTAGAAATATGGGCACCTTTCTAGAATTGACTATTTCTTCATTGATGAAGCCATGAATGAAATGATAGAGTTGTTTTTTCAGCCTTAATGTCAGATCATTCAGCTGTGGCTCTATGCCTGGAATTTCCGGCCATGACGAGGTGGACACCGTACAGAGCTTTATTGTTTGAAGAGAGCATCTATAGGGAACTGATAGATAAAACCAAGGACATTTTTTATCATAATAGGTGTTCAGACATTAAGCCTATTGTTTGGGATATAAGGCCTATGATAGGGGAAAGTATGTAAAGTCTCACACAGACAGAGATTAAAATTACAAGGACTGATAGAGAGCTAGTACCATGCAACACTTTGAATATGGGGAGAATAGTGGAGCTCTGTCAGCCTGGAGACTAAAATGGATAGATCCATAAACCTTATTGACACACCAATAGAAGTTGAAACAGGGACTGTGTTAACCTCCACGTGAGAGCTAGAACATGAGATGTTGAATTACCCAAGATCACTGTGATCCAGAGGAAAACCAAGGACTAGACACCTCACAAGCAACTGAAAATTTCAATGGGCCCATATACAACAATAAGATTGCCTGGCTGTTTCACTGGGGGTCAAGTTTTGTATTTCACTTTGATCTCGATTAGTTAACTCACTGGAAATTCTATTTTCTTCTGATTGACCTTTATTCATTGTCTAACTAATCTTCACAGATCAACTCTCTTCCTTTGGTCGATGGACCATTAGTTGAGTAGTTGATGGTGATACAAACAAATTAACTAACTAAACTTACAGATCTTAGTGAAATAAACCACAGACTCTGGGTAAGATTCAATAAGTTTATCTAAATCTCAGTCATAATTGAACGCTCAAAATTCACAGTGCAAACGCCATCAATTTTCATGGGGGAGAAAATTAATTTAACAATGTACATTCAATTCAAAGACTCATTCAACAAATCAATGCATTAAGAGTGGATAGATGAGGGGGCATGGCCAACTGCATGGCAGGGTAGCCGCGTCTTCCTCAAGCTCCGCTGGCCCCGACATTTATCCTGTGCTAATCCTGTTCCTTCCAGCCGTTACAAAAAAACCAATTACGAGAGGGGGACCCCTACGCATAAATGAAGGGCAGGTACAGGCGGGGTAAAATACAATCCAAAAAGAAGGAGACAGTACCTGTCCAAAAAACTATATATATTAAGGCCTAGCGGGTAGGTCCCTAATTTCACACAAGGCTACACTAGAACAGCGCGGAACAGAATAGATGACATAGAATACCAAACCATGGGATTAGATACAAAAATATATATCTCTTCTTTTTTATTTTGTTTTTTGATCATACAGACATTTACAATATTTTCAATCTTTAAACTAATAGGTCCATTTACAAATCAATCAGGAAGCACACATATGTATATAAATAAATACATTGTTCAATGTCCCACGCGTGAATATAGTTCATGCATACAAACATTCATTCCACACAACAATCAACACAATAATCAACACAACAATTCAGGTCAAGGTGGTAAGAACTATCCAGTGGTATTCAGGTCGGTGGTAGAACTACTGTATCATCAAGGTGTACATAGGTGATGCTATAGGAAACAGAAGGTCGGTGATTCAAGCGCCAACGCGCGTTTCGGTATAGGACCCACAGAGGGGCCCCACCTTCATCAGGGCTTAGACCAAAAGGGTAGTTGGGGACATGAGCAATACCTAAAATACATCAGATAAATAAACATAAACAACAGAACCAAAATATATAATAACAACAACTATATAAGTACTCTGATGCATTTTTATATCACAGAAGAGTATATCCACATCTATCTGTCCGCGTCAGTTCCAGTTAGCAGATGATAAGGAAGGATAAAAATTAACAAGGTCCAATACGGTACCAAGGTAGCTGGCACAGGAGAGCAACCCCGCAGTGAAAGTTCCAGCATGAAGTGAACGTGCGCATCACACACCATAGAGGAATCAAAGAAGAAAGATGTGCTTCTAATGTTAGGCTCAATCAAGAACAAAGGCATAGAAGAAAGCATAGGAAGCACCCATACCAATAATGCCAGTCCCCGTGTAAGTCATGCATTGAATGCCTAAGTAGGAGAGGTGAAAGGAGATACCTGTAGCAGTACGTACTTAGAATTAAAATAATATCCACGAGATCAACATCAGGATAAACAGTATCAATGTGGAATTGAAAAACAGACTAATCGCTAGGCCTCAGCAGTGCATCCCGGCATTTTCGCGAAAGGATTCCCTGTCCAATCAAATCAGGGGGCCGCTATTCAAGAACAATATGACGGCTGACATATCTGAAGAAAAGAAATATACACGATTTATGACGACAGAATGAACAAAAAACGACCAGCATGAGTTGACACTAGATCAAAGAAGGAAATTACATAAAAGACAATAATGCAACACGATTTTATAAGCAACCAACAACGTACTTGTCCTTCACAGCCGTTACCCCCACTTTCTGGCTCGGGAGGTGACGGTGCAGGCGAGGGCGACTCGGGTGAACAGTTTGGTAGTTCCTTGGTGCCTGGTGGCGGGGCTTTAACCGGCGCGACAATCGGCGCGCAGCCCGCAAGATGGCGGCCGGACTGGCTCGATAGGGGTGCTGAGACCGGACGAGGAGGTCTTTGCCCCCGAGTGGCTGGTGGTGCTGGGAGACTTTGCACTGAGGTCCCGGGGGCTGACTTTGTTGTTGGCGTCCCCCCGCCTGGACCCAGGAGTGGTGGGAGACATTGACCCGCAGGCGGGAGCGCCCGCGCCAGCCGAAAGCTGCCTGCTTGATGCGCCGAGAGAAAGATTGCAGCAGCGGTGATCTGGGCGACGAAGCCCGCCGGGCCTGGCACTGCAGATGTGGCCCGTGGGCGGTGTGGGGAATACTGTTGAAAATCAAACAAGCAATCAGGGACCTAGCCAGCAATCGAGCCCCAGGCACTGATGGCCTAACAGGAGAATTTTACAAAGCTTACTAGAGCGAGTTGGCCCCAAGTCTGTTGGAACTATATGATGAGGCCTTGAAGGGGGATCTCTCTCGCCTACCATGCGGGAAGCCACAGTTACACTCCTGCTCAAGCCAGGTAAAACACGCTGTATTGCGCATCTTACAGGCCATTGTCCCTACTTAATCATGACCACAAAATCTTGCCCAAGGTTTTGGTCACCAGCCTATCATTGTTAGTTAAAGACACACAATTGATGGACGGAATGCAGAACAAATCAAAACATTCACCTTAAGTCCAGAGATCTGGGTTAAATACATCATTATTTTGCTCACCATGCCACCCCAGTTTAGACCTGACCATATGCAAATCAGTCTTGACCCTGTGCCTCACGGGAACAGTCCAGCCCGAACTGCTAAGCCAGGTCCTCCCTGGACAGGAAACAAGCATCCTAGGACCGGTTTCAGGGTTTCACCCCTCTTCAGCTAGGATAGCTTGAATCCAATGGCACAGTGAGCCCGGGAGCCACATCTGGGCACACCTGGCGCACTTAGAGCGAGGAAGCAAAAGACAACAATGATTGACGGGATGCAGAACAAATCAAAACATTCACCTCCAGTCAAGAGATCTGGGTTAAATCCATAATTCTTTTGCTCACCATGCCACCCCAGTTTAGACCTGGCCATATGCAAATCAGTCTTGACCCTGTGCCTCATGGGAATTGTTAGCTGACACAATCATATGCACTTTTCAGGTGGGCTTTGTTCCTGGCCGATCCACTGCAATCATCCTACATGCCATATTTGCTGTTGTGAACCAGCTGGAGCCCGCCTTACCGGCAGCAGTGGTCCTACTCAATGCTGTGAAAGCATTTGACTCTTTGGAATGGCCCGTTCTATATACGGTACTGCAGAAGCTGGGAATCCCAGTTGGATTTCTCAATCTAATTCACCTTCCATATGCCACTCCAGTCGCCCGCCTGAAACTGAACAGCAAGATATCCTCTCGATTACCCTTGATGCGAGGCACAAGACAGTGATGCCCCCTCTCGCCCCTATTATTTATTATTGCTATGGACCCCTTTGCAAAACACTTCCAGGAAAGGCATCTCCATTGTGGACTAAAATTCCACACGGGCGCCTTGCGGCCTTGTCCTATGCTGATGACATGATGCTGGTTGTGAGGGAGCCAACCACTAATCTGTCCCCATTGCTATGCAAGGTGGTCCGGTTTGGAGTATACTCAGGGCTAGTTGTCAACTGGACCAAACAGAAATCTTCCCATTGACTCCGGCTGCCTCCCAGGTAGATTTTGAATTCCCGCTACAATGTTGCACTGATCCCACAAAATATCTTGGTATTTTTTCACATTGCAGCGAGCTGGAGTGAGTCACCTCAATTATGGTCCGGCAATTGATAAGCTAACAACACAAGTTGAATGAAAGAGAAAGCTCCCTCTCTCTATGGGAGATAGAATCGACATAATGAAGACAGTGGTACTTCCATGTTTTTATACATTTTCTTAAATATCTCCATTGCACTCACCACAAACTTTTTTGATACACTGCTGACTACTTCTTCACCTGGTATGGGCTGGCAAGCAGCCGCGTATAAGCAGGGGCACCCTAGTCATGCAATATGAACGAGGGGGATTCGGAGTCCCTGATTTCTATTTATATTATCTAGTCGCTCAAATCCACTTTACATATTATTGGTGCCTCCCGGATGCCCATCTCCAGTATTTAAAGCCAGAGCGATCCCAGGTATATCATAATCTCTTATCAGCCATATTACCACAGGCTCTGCCTGGAAGTCCTACTGAAATTCAGACATTACCCACCACATGGTCGAAACTGTGAAGATATTATGCACGTTTTTTCATATTCCACACACATACCGCTGGCTGATAACCCCTGGCTACCCCCCACAACTGAAACCCTCATTAAACATGCTGACAAGACTCTGGTTACGGGAGGTGGGAGAGTTTTTTGAAGATTCACTGTCACGTAACGGGTGATAACGACTGCTGTCCACTCCTCGGAGATACTGCAGCGAGGGGAGTTCTGGAGGCGGGTCGCCGATGTATTTCAGAGTCTGCGGGAGGGCTGGCGAAAAGGAGAACCTGGTTATTTATATGCCTCGCAGAGCAAAGCAACTACGCTACCCAAGAGCCTGTGCGGCGTGTAGTGCGCGCACAGGAAATGATGCGGTAAACCCCCCGGCAGGCTATGTAAGCCGGAGAGGAAGGAGAAAATGCCGCAGATTATCTTGTTAGAATTCGGCAGTGCCGGGCCGAAGGAATCCAGAAGTTTGCAGTACCGGTGGGGTAAGGGTGTCATTGACACCGCTGTTCCGATTTCCTTTTTGCCAAAATTGGTGGCTATATGCCGCTTTCGGAGTCTTTCTGTTAAACGCCTCAGTTGTGATTGATGGTGCCGAAACCTATTCTTTATTCAGGCTCGTGTAATGCTCAGAACTAAGAGCCATGGAGAAATGAGACACACAAGGCATTTTGCTCTTCATATATACCAGGTGGTATATCATCCTCCATTGCAAAACCTCAACTTATTTGATTTGTACTTCACTACACCAGTTGTTACGGTGTGGTGCATACTAACATTGCAAAGGGAAAGTTACCCTGGTTATGCTGCTAGCAGTCATATGTATGTTGAATGTTGTGTGTTTTTTTGTTCGCCTTCTAGCAGGGGGACAATGAGAGGTTGCTGACTTAAGCCTACCCTTCCTCCCTTGCGAAGCTCAAACACGCATCATTATTGGTGGGTAATAGGACTGGCAAACAAGAGCGTCTCTGGGTTAGAGGTATTAGTTAAGTCGTTCTATAACCGTATGTTTCTATTCTGCAGTTCTATGACGGAGCTATGAGTATAAGCCAATCCTGAGCACTAGACGACGCGGTAGCCAATGGAAGCTCTTTGATAATTACCCAATCGTCCTTCTAAAGAGCTATTGCAGATGCTTGTTATTTTCTTTTACAGGTACACAAGGGTAGAGCAACTTTAGTATGTTTCTTATGTTAATGTACAAGAAATCTTTAGCGCAGTGTTTCAATAACTAGCCTTTTTCTCCACAGGTCTCCCTCCCTGCTGTTCCCAGGGAACAGCAGGGAGGGAGACCTGAAAGTCGGAATTGAGGATGTCAATAGGTGGACCCATTCGAGCAACGAACCGATCCTGAGAGGCCTCCGAGGTACTCGTGACATTCACGACTGTGTGCTAAGGGAGAACTTATCCCTCATGGAAATATATCCTATATGGACAGATTCCTCCTACACAGGATCCGCTTCTCCTTTGCAGGGGTGCTTCCAGATGCGGCCTCGGAGACGGCTGATTTCTAGGCCTGGGCAAAAATTTCGTTCCGTTCGCGGAAATTGCGATAATTTGACATTTTTGCGTTCCGCGGAGAGCGCGAAAATGTCAAAAATTCCGGTTTCCGCAGCTTGGCGATAATTTGTTTCTTGCTCGCGCTGTAAAATGATACATTCTCGCGCGCGCGCGATCGCCTTACCTGAATCCCTGCGTTCGCCGACAAGTTTTCTTGATCCGGTCGCGTTCTCCATGAGATGTTGTATTGTTTTTAGCCATTTGCGCTGTCTCGCGACAGTTCGCGCCCGCAGTGACGTCATGCGTCGCGCGATCACGTCTTTCTTCTCGCGATCATGCACCGCGAGAACAACTCAAAACAAGATGGCCGCGCCCGCAAGCAACCACATGGGTAAGTTGGCGACCCGCAACCATGCAGAAAATCTCGCGAACATGCCGGAAAAAAACTTCCGCATCTTTGCGATATTTCTGCTTGTTTGCGATAATTTTAAACATTCTCGCGATAATTTGCGAAGGTTAATTCCGCAAATTCCGCCCACCCCTACTGATTTCCCCCCGCTTACATAAGTCATAACTGCGCTGGATGGAGAGCACTTGATATCATGATTATATAATTTATCTCTGACCCTCCACCCTGCAGTTGGGACAAAAGCACGTAAAGCCTGGGAGGAGGATTTAGGTCTACCACTAACTGACAAGATGTGGTATTATTGCTGCGTGCAAACGCGTTACATATCAAATAATTACAGCCATAAGCTCTTACACTTTAAATATCTACATCGAGCATACATAACCCCACACCTGTTAGCTAAAATGGACCCTAACCCCTCACGTGCGTGTGCCAGGTGTACTGCTGCTAATGCTGATTTCTCATATCTCGCATGGACTTGCAAGCCCGTCCTGCCATACTGGGGAGAGGTATTTCGGGCACTTATCCCTAATGATTGAACATACATTACACCCTGCACCCTTGATGGCGCTGCTGAGATAAGTTCAGCCTCTGAAGAAAAGTGTGCCGCAATTGCCCTACGGATTGCGAAGCGGCAGGTTTCTCACATTGGGACAGAACACAAACACCAACAGTGAAGGCCTGGCTCCGAGACCTGGTTCATTGCAATACGACGAACAAATTATATGCCACATTACAGCCACCAACTTTGCATCCACAAGACATTTGGCAGCCATTAAAAAACTATTTACCGGCATACCCCTTGGAAGGTGATTGACACTCCCACAGAGTTAACGGGGTACACGCCGACACTTATGCTAATAGAGACACTAGGCTATAATGGGGGACCACCTTTGTCAATAATTAGTAGACTAACTGCAAACTTTAATTACGAGAGGAACTGTGAAATTGAATGCATTTGAACGAACCATCTTGTGGAAGGGATCATCATTATTATGGGAGAAATTCTCTGTACCCTGTTTTATTGTTGGGTTATTCTTTTTGTTATTAATGACCAACTCTGAAAGATTTGAGAATTTGTATCTTAATGGATGTTTACATGTATTATTGTACATTTCAAGTCTCAATAAAGAAAATAAAAAAGAATGGTTGCTAGACAAAGAACTCCCAGGGCTAATCAGACCTCAGGCCAAATCTTTTAGTTCTGAAATTACTGAAGAAGAAATAAGTAGACAGAATATGAGCCTAAAAATGGTAAAGCACCAAGACCCCACAGGATTTCTGTAGAGCTTTATAAAAAGTTACTGGTTCCCCTGATTCTGGCATTTAGCCCCTTCGCTGCCAGGCCTTTTCCCCCTCCTGTGCCACGCCCTTTTTTGGCTATTTGGGGTAGTGCGCGCTGAGGCCCCTGCAACTTTTTGACCACAAAAGGTATCCACGCCAAATTTGCGTCCTTTTCTTCCAACATCATGGGGATTCGGAGGGTACTCAGGGTTTGTTGATTCCCCTGGAGGTGTCACAGAAATGAGCCAAAATACAGCAAAATGTAGGTTTTTTGGGGGAAAATGGGAAAAACGGGCTGCAAATGAAAGCATGTGGGTTTTTCCCTGCAAGTGTTATCAAAAAAGAGGTTGTGGGGCTGAAATCACCATTTTCCCAGCTTTTAGGGGATATCAGACTTTTGTCAGAAACCCAAAATTTTTTACACAGTTTTGGCATTTTTCTGGGACATAGCCTATTTCTGCTATTTTTTGTGCTTTCGACCTCCTTCCAGTTAATGGTAGAAATGGGTACAAAAGCAATAATGGATCCTGGAAAGCTATACATTTTGGAGAAGTAGACAAAATTCTGAATTCAGCAAGGGGTCATTTGTGTAGATCCATCAAGGTTTCTTTATAGAAACTAACAGTTAAATATAGGATGAATTGAAAATTTGTTGAAAAAAAGCGCCCTTTGTGTCAACGTTTTCACCTGTAACTTCTTCTAATTTTGACAGCTCTTTGAAAGCAATATACCGTTACATCCGCCGGACATTGGTGGTTGTGGGGATATATAGGACTTGTAGGTTCACCAAGAACCCGATGAACCCAGAGCCAAAAACTGAGCAGCAACTTGCAATGGTTTTTTATTATGTACCGGGTATATAGTAATTATTCTGTAAAAATGTGTACATGGAAAAATCGGTATGAAAGACACCTATGTATTTCTGAAATGGGAACAAAATATAGAGTTTAGAAACAGTAGATATTTGCACATTTCCGAAATTGGGAATACTCATACTAGCATGAGAATTATCAGTCATTTTTTAGAATGACTTCTTTTTTACACAATGTCTTTCATTTGGAAGGCATAAATGCATCGAAAGTCAATAGGTAATAACAGTTCCTTTACAAATCTGAATTACCCAAAGTCTCCCGATAAAAATGGTACCTCACTTGTAGGGGTAGGCATAGTGCCCATGACAGGAAATGGCTCAAAACCCAACGTGAACACACCACATTTTCACAATGCAAAATTACCGTTTTTTAGCAAAGTGCCTAGCTGTAGTTTTTTAACCCTAGCTCTGCCGGCACCTAGGGAAACCTAGCAAGCCTATACAGTTTTGAAAACTAGACACCCAGGGGAATCCAGGATGGGGTGACTTGACTGCCTCCCACCACGTTCTGTTACCCAGAATCCCTTGCAAACCTAAAAAATTGCCCAAAAAAATACTTTTTCCCCACATTTCTCTGGTGGAAAGTTCTGGAATCTGCATGGATCCACAAATTTCCACCCGCCCCGCGGTCCCCAAAGTCTTCTGAGAAAAATGGTACCTCACTTGTGTGGGTCAGCCTAGTGCCCGCGACAGGAAACGGCGCAAAACGCAATGTGGACACACCTCAATTTCGCTGTGAAAAATGACCCTTTTTTGGCAAAGTGCCTAGCTGTAGTTTTTGAACCATAGCTCTGCCGGCACCTAAGGGAACCTAGCAAACCTATACATTTTTGAAAACTAGACACCCAGGGGAATCCAGGATGGGGTGACTTGACTGACTCCCACCAGGTTCTGTTACCCAGAATCCCTTGCAAACCTAACAAATTTCCCAAAAAACGCATTTTCCCCACATTTCTCTGGTGGAAAGTTCTGGAATCTGCGTGGATCCACAAATTTCCACCCTCCCCGCGTTCTCCAAAGTCTTCTGAGAAAAATGGTACTTCACTTGTGTGGGTCAGCCTAGTGCCCGCGACAGGAAACGGCGCAAAACGTAACGTGGACACACCTCAATTTTGTTGCGAAAAATGACCCTTTTAGGCAAAGTACCTAGCTGTAGTTTTTGAACCATAGCTCTGCCGGCACCTAGGGAAACCTAGCAAACCTATACATTTTTGAAAACTAGACACGCGGGGGAATCCAGGATGGGGTGACTTGACTGCCTCCCACCAGGTTCTGTTACCCAGAATCCCTTGCAAACCTAAAAAATTGCCAAAAAAAAAGACTTTTTCCCCACATTTCTCTGGTGGAAAGTTCTGGAATCTGCGTGGATCCACGAATTTCCACCCACCCAGCATTCCCCAAAGTCTTCCGAGAAAAATGGTACCTCACTTGTGTGGGTCGGCCTAGTGCCCGCGACAGGAAATGGCGCAAAAAGTAACATGGACACACCTCAATTTCACAGCGAAAAATTACCATTTTTTGGCAAAGTGCCTAGCTGTAGTTTTTGAACCATAGCTCTGCCGTCATCTAGGGAAACGTAGCAAACCTATACACTTTTGAAAACTAGACACCCAGGGGAATCCAGGATGGGGTGACTTGACTGCCTCCCAGGGCCGGCTTTAGTGCTGGTGGCGCCCTGTGCGACAAAGTTTGCGGCGCCCCCCCCAATGACCACCTCGGATTCTCTCACTAGCACCCTTTAACAGTGACCACGTCTCCAAAACCACACTCTCTCAGATGCATTGAATTAGTTATATAGCGCTACTCATACCAGTGTAGGGTGTCCGAGCACTTTGCATCACACGCACATTACACGGAGACAATCAATCATACGTGTGTAAATCAGTGTATAGGAAATGTTACATGAGCCAAAGGACTAAAAGTGTAGGAGTCACATGTCATCCATACTGGTAGGCAGTATAGTTTAAGAGTGCTTGGTGTGGAGAAGCACAAACTCAGAGTCGAAAAAGAAAGCATAGTCGGGAGTTTTCTTTAATAATAAGAATTGATTTCTAGCCAAATTAACCCTTTTTGCAACATTAATCAATGTTCTAATAATGTATACTTTGCAGTGTGTATGCAGTTCTAGGATGAAAGTTAATAGCTCACTATTCTATATTAGGACTTTAAGTTATAAATTGCAAGTAACAAAAGGATGCCTATTTTGAAAGCAGTAACCTGCTGATCTGTTTACATCATAAGCACTCTGTAATCTACTTGGTACACCTTCTTTGCAGCAGGCATATTAACCCTCTGCACTAACTTCAAATAAGTCAAAACCTCAACTATACAAAACACTGAACTCTCTCTAGGAAGATAATTAATCACACGAGGTTTCTTGACATTTATGTGAGGCCTGGTAATTGCCGTGGGAAAGAAACGCTGCAGCAGGTGCTTCAAAAGCTTAATAATCTTTCAAACACGGCGCCCCCAGGAAGCCAGCACCCGGTGCGGTGGCACAGGTCGCACCGCCCTATAGCCGGCCCTGCTGCCTCCCACCAGGTTCTGTTACCCAAAATCCCTTGTAAACCTAAAAAATTACCAAAAAAAACAAATTTTCTCCATATTTCTCTGGTGGAAAGTTCTGGAATTTGCGTGGATCCACAAATTTCCACCCACCCCGCGTTCCCCAAAGTCTTCCGAGAAAAATGGTACCTCACTTGTGTGGGTCGGCCTAGTGCCCGCGTCAGGAAACGGAGCAAAACGCAACGTGGAAACACCTCAATTTCGCTGTGAAAAATGACCCTTTTTTGGCAAAGTGCCTAGCTGTAGTTTTTGAACCATAGATCTGCCAGCACCTAGGGAAACCTAGCAAACCTATACATTTTTGAAAACTAGACACCCAGAGGAATCCAGGATGGGGTGACTTGACTGCCTCCCACCAGGTTCTGCTACCCAGAATCCCTTGCTAGCAGTCATATGTATGTTGAATGTTGTGTGTTTTTTTGTTCGCCTTCTAGCAGGCGGACAATGAGAGGTTGCTGACTTAAGCCTACCCTTCCTCCCTTGCGAAGCTCAAACACGCATAATTATTGGTGGGTAATAGGACTGGCAAACAAGAGCGTCTCTGGGTTAGAGGTATTAGTTAAGTTGTTCTATAACCGTATGTTTCTATTCTGCAGTTCTATGACTGAGCTATGAGTATAAGCCAATCCTGAGCACTAGAAGACGCGGTAGCCAATGGAAGCTCTTTGATAATTACCCAATCGTCCTTCTAAAGAGCTATTGCAGATGCTTGTTATTTTCTTTTACAGGTACACAATGGTAGAGCAACCTTAGTATGTTTCTTATGTTAATGTACAAGAAATGTTTAGCGCAGTGTTTCAATAACTAGCCTTTTTCTCCACAGGTCTCCTTCCCTGCTGTTCCCAGGGAACAGCAGGGAGGGAGACCTAAAAGTCAGAATAGAGGATGTCAATAGGTGGACCCATTCGAGCAACGAACCGATCCTGAGAGGCCTCCGAGGTACTCGTGACATTCACGACTGTGTGCTAAGGGAGAACTTATCCCTCATGGAAATATATCCTATATGGACAGATTCCTCCTACACAGGATCCGCTTCTCCCTTGCAGGGGCGCTTCCAGATGCGGCCTCGGAGCCGGCTGATTTCCCCCCGCTTACATAAGTCATAACTGCGCTGGATGGAGAGCACTTGATATCAAGATTATATAATTTATCTCTGACCCTCCACCCTGCAGTTGGGACAAAAGCACGTAAAGCCTGGGAGGAGGATTTAGGTCTACCACTAACTGACAAGATGTGGTATTATTGCTGCGTGCAAACGCGTTACATATCAAATAATCACAGCGATAAGCTCTTACACTTCAAATATCTACATCGAGCATACATAACCCCACACCTGTTAGCTAAAAGGGACCCTAACCCCTCACGTGCGTGTGCCAGGTGTACTGCTGCTAATGCTGATTTCTCATATCTCGCATGGAATTGCAAGCCCGTCCTGCCATACTGGGGAGAGGTATTTCGGGCACTTATCCCTAATGATTGAACATACATTACACCCTGCACCCTTGATGGCGCTGCTGGGATAAGTTCAGCCTCTGAAGAAAAGTGTGCCGCAATTGCCCTACGGATTGCGAAGCGGCAGGTTTCTCACATTGGGACAGAACACAAACACCAACAGTGAAGGCCTGGCTCCGAGACCTGGTTCATTGCAATACGACGAGCAAATTATATGCCACATTACAGCCACCAACTTTGCATCCACAAGACATTTGGCAGCCATTAAAAACCTATTTACCGGCATACCCCTTGGAAGGTGATTGACACTCCCACAGAGTTAACGGGGTACACGCCGACACTTATGCTAATAGAGACACTAGGCTATAATGGGGGACCACCTTTGTCAATAATTAGTAGACTAACTGCAAACTTTAATTACGAGAGGAACTGTGAAATTGAATGCATTTGAACGAACCATCTTGTGGAAGGGATCATCATTATTATGGGAGAAATTCTCTGTACCCTGTTTTATTGTTGGGTTATTCTGTTTGTTATTAATGACCAACTCTGAAAGATTTGAGAATTTGTATCTTAATGGATGTTTACATGTATTATTGTACATTTTAAGTCTCAATAAAGAAAATAAAAAAGAATGGTTGCTAGACAAAGAACTCCCAGGGCTAATCAGACCTCAGGCCAAATCTTTTAGTTCTGAAATTGCTGAAGAAGAAATAAGTAGACAGAATATGAGCCTAAAAATGGTAAAGTGTCAAGACCCCACAGGATTTCTGTAGAGCTTTATAAAAAGTTACTGGTTCCCCTGATTCTGGCATTTAGCCCCTTCGCTGCCAGGCCTTTTCCCCCTCCTGTGCCACGCCCTTTTTTGGCTATTTGGGGTAGTGCGCGCTGAGGCCCCTGTAACTTTTTGACCACATAAGGTATCCACGCCAAATTTGCGTCCTTTTCTTCCAACATCATGGGGATTTGGAGGGTACTCAGGGTTTGTTGATTCCCCTGGAGGTGTCACAGAAATGAGCCAAAATACAGCAAAATGTAGGTTTTTTTGTGGGAAATGGGAAAAACGGGCAGCAAATGAAAGCATCTGGATTTTTCCCTGCAAGTGTTAGCAAAAAAGAGGTTGTGGGGCTGAAATCACCATTTTCCCAGCTTTTAGGGGATATCAGACTTTTGTCAGAAACCCAACATTTTTTACACAGTTTTGGCATTTTTCTGGGACATAGCCTATTTCTGCTATTTTTTGTGCTTTCGACCTCCTTCCAGTTAATGGTAGAAATGGGTACAAAAGCAATAATGGATCCTGGAAAGCTATACATTTTGGAGAAGTAGACAAAATTCTGAATTCAGCAAGGGGTCATTTGTGTAGCTCCATCAAGGTTTCTTTATAGAAACTAACAGTTAAATATAGGATAAATTGAAAATTTGTTGAAAAAAAGCGCCCTTTGTGTCAACGTTTTCACCTGTAACTTCTTCTAATTTTGACAGCTCTTTGAAAGCAATATACCGTTACATCCGCTGGACATTGCTGGTTGTGGGGATATATAGGACTTGTAGGTTCATCAAGAACCCGACGAACCCAAAGCCAAAAACTGAGCAGCAACTTGCAATGGTTTTTTATTATGTACCGGGTATATAGTAATTATTCTGTAAAAATGTGTACATGGAAAAATCGGTATGAAAGACACCTATGTATTTCTGAAATGGGAACAAAATATAGAGTTTAGAAACAGTAGATATTTGCACATTTCCGAAATTGGGAATACTCATACTAGCATGAGAATTATCAGTCATTTTTTAGAATGACTTCTTTTTTACACAATGTCTTTCATTTGGAAGGCATAAATGCATCAAAAATCAATAGGTAATAACAGTTCCTTTACAAATCTGAATTACCCTACGTCTCCCGATAAAAATGGTACCTCACTTGTAGGGGTAGGCATAGTGCCCATGACAGGAAATGGCTCAAAACCCAACGTGAACACACCACATTTTCACAATGCAAAATTACCCTTTTTTAGCAAAGTGCCTAGCTGTAGTTTTTTAACCCTAGCTCTGCCGGCACCTAGGGAAACCTAGCAAACCTATACAGTTTTGAAAACTAGACACCCAGGGGAATCCAGGATGGGGTGACTTGACTGCCTCCCACCACGTTCTGTTACCCAGAATCCCTTGCAAACCTAAAAAATTGCCCAAAAAAATACCTTTTCCCCACATTTCTCTGGTGGAAAGTTCTGGAATCTGCATGGATCCACAAATTTCCACCCGCCCCGCGGTCCCCAAAGTCTTCTGAGAAAAATGGTACCTCACTTGTGTGGGTCAGCCTAGTGCCCGCGACAGGAAACGGCGCAAAACGCAACGTGGACACACCTCAATTTCGCTGTGAAAAATGACCCTTTTTTGGCAAAGTGCCTAGCATTGGTTTTTGAACCATAGCTCTGCCGGCACCTAAGGGAACCTAGCAAACCTATACATTTTTGAAAACTAGACACCCAGGGGAATCCAAGATGGGGTGACTTGACTGACTCCCACCAGGTTCTGTTACCCAGAATCCCTTGCAAACCTAAAAAATTTCCCCAAAAACGCATTTTCCCCACATTTCTCTGGTGGAAAGTTCTGGAATCTGCGTGGATCCACAAATTTCCACCCTCCCCGCGTTCTCCAAAGTCTTCTGAGAAAAATGGTACTTCACTTGTGTGGGTCAGCCTAGTGCCCGCGACAGGAAACGGCGCAAAACGTAACGTGGACACACCTCAATTTTGTTGCGAAAAATGACCCTTTTAGGCAAAGTACCTAGCTGTAGTTTTTGAACCATAGCTCTGCCGGCACCGAGGGAAACCTAGCAAACCTATACATTTTTGAAAACTAGACACGCAGGGGAATCCAGGATGGGGTGACTTGGCTGCCTCCCACCAGGTTCTGTTACCCAGAATCCCTTGCAAACCTAAAAAATTGCCAAAAAAAAGACTTTTTCCCCACATTTCTCTGGTGGAAAGTTCTGGAATCTGCGTGGATCCACGAATTTCCACCCACCCAGCATTCCCCAAAGTCTTCCGAGAAAAATGGTACCTCACTTGTGTGGGTCGGCCTAGTGCCCGCGACAGGAAATGGCGCAAAAAGTAACATGGACACACCTCAATTTCACAGCGAAAAATTACCATTTTTTGGCAAAGTGCCTAGCTGTAGTTTTTGAACCATAGCTCTGCCGTCATCTAGGGAAACGTAGCAAACCTATACACTTTTGAAAACTAGACACCCAGGGGAATCCAGGATGGGGTGACTTGACTGCCTCCCAGGGCCGGCTTTAGTGCTGGTGGCGCCCTGTGCGACAAAGTTTGCGGCGCCCCCCCCAATGACCACCTCGGATTCTCTCACTAGCACCCTTTAACAGTGACCACGTCTCCAAAACCACACTCTCTCAGATGCATTGAATTAGTTATATAGCGCCACTCATACCAGTGTAGGGTGTCCGAGCACTTTGCATCACACGCACATTACACGGAGACAATCAATCATACGTGTGTAAATCAGTGTATAGGAAATGTTACATGAGCCAAAGGACTAAAAGTGTAGGAGTCACATGTCATCCATACTGGTAGGCAGTATAGTTTAAGAGTGCTTGGTGTGGAGAAGCACAAACTCAGAGTCGAAAAAGAAAGCATAGTCGGGAGTTTTCTTTAATAATAAGAATTGATTTCTAGCCAAATTAACCCTTTTTGCAACATTAATCAATGTTCTAATAATGTATACTTTGCAGTGTGTATGCAGTTCTCTTATGAAAATTAATAGCTCACTATTCTATATTAGGACTTTAAGTTATAAATTGCAAGTAACAAAAGGATGCCTATTTTGAAAGCAGTAACCTGCTGATCTGTTTACATCATACGCACTCTGTAATCTACTTGGTACACCTTCTTTGCAGCAGGCATATTAACCCTCTGCACTAACTTCAAATAAGTCAAAACCTCAACTATACAAAACACTGAACTCTCTCCAGGAAGATAATTAATCACACGAGGTTTCTTGACATTTATGTGAGGCCTGGTAATTGCCGTGGGAAAGAAACGCTGCAGCAGGTGCTTCAAAAGCTTAATAATCTTTCAAACACGGCGCCCCCAGGAAGCCAGCACCCGGTGCGGTGGCACCGGTCGCACCGCCCTATAGCCGGCCCTGCTGCCTCCCACCAGGTTCTGTTACCCAAAATCCCTTGCAAACCTAAAAAATTGCCAAAAAAAAAGACTTTTTCCCCACATTTCTCTGGTGGAAAGTTCTGGAATCTGCGTGGATCCACGAATTTCCACCCACCCAGCATTCCCCAAAGTCTTCCGAGAAAAATGGTACCTCACTTGTGTGGGTCGGCATAGTGCCCGCGACAGGAAATGGCGCAAAAAGTAACATGGACACACCTCAATTTCACAGCGAAAAATTACCATTTTTTGGCAAAGTGCCTAGCTGTAGTTTTTGAACCATAGCTCTGCCGTCATCTAGGGAAACGTAGCAAACCTATACACTTTTGAAAACTAGACACCCAGGGGAATCCAGGATGGGGTGACTTGACTGCCTCCCAGGGCCGGCTTTAGTGCTGGTGGCGCCCTGTGCGACAAAGTTTGCGGCGCCCCCCCCAATGACCACCTCGGATTCTCTCACTAGCACCCTTTAACAGTGACCACGTCTCCAAAACCACACTCTCTCAGATGCATTGAATTAGTTATATAGCGCCACTCATACCAGTGTAGGGTGTCCGAGCACTTTGCATCACACGCACATTACACGGAGACAATCAATCATACGTGTGTAAATCAGTGTATAGGAAATGTTACATGAGCCAAAGGACTAAAAGTGTAGGAGTCACATGTCATCCATACTGGTAGGCAGTATAGTTTAAGAGTGCTTGGTGTGGAGAAGCACAAACTCAGAGTCGAAAAAGAAAGCATAGTCGGGAGTTTTCTTTAATAATAAGAATTGATTTCTAGCCAAATTAACCCTTTTTGCAACATTAATCAATGTTCTAATAATGTATACTTTGCAGTGTGTATGCAGTTCTCTTATGAAAATTAATAGCTCACTATTCTATATTAGGACTTTAAGTTATAAATTGCAAGTAACAAAAGAATGCCTATTTTGAAAGCAGTAACCTGCTGATCTGTTTACATCATACGCACTCTGTAATCTACTTGGTACACCTTCTTTGCAGCAGGCATATTAACCCTCTGCACTAACTTCAAATAAGTCAAAACCTCAACTATACAAAACACTGAACTCTCTCCAGGAAGATAATTAATCACACGAGGTTTCTTGACATTTATGTGAGGCCTGGTAATTGCCGTGGGAAAGAAACGCTGCAGCAGGTGCTTCAAAAGCTTAATAATCTTTCAAACACGGCGCCCCCAGGAAGCCAGCACCCGGTGCGGTGGCACCGGTCGCACCGCCCTATAGCCGGCCCTGCTGCCTCCCACCAGGTTCTGTTACCCAAAATCCCTTGCAAACCTAAAAAATTGCCAAAAAAAAAGACTTTTTCCCCACATTTCTCTGGTGGAAAGTTCTGGAATCTGCGTGGATCCACGAATTTCCACCCACCCAGCATTCCCCAAAGTCTTCCGAGAAAAATGGTACCTCACTTGTGTGGGTCGGCATAGTGCCCGCGACAGGAAATGGCGCAAAAAGTAACATGGACACACCTCAATTTCACAGCGAAAAATTACCATTTTTTGGCAAAGTGCCTAGCTGTAGTTTTTGAACCATAGCTCTGCCGTCATCTAGGGAAACGTAGCAAACCTATACACTTTTGAAAACTAGACACCCAGGGGAATCCAGGATGGGGTGACTTGACTGCCTCCCAGGGCCGGCTTTAGTGCTGGTGGCGCCCTGTGCGACAAAGTTTGCGGCGCCCCCCCCAATGACCACCTCGGATTCTCTCACTAGCACCCTTTAACAGTGACCACGTCTCCAAAACCACACTCTCTCAGATGCATTGAATTAGTTATATAGCGCCACTCATACCAGTGTAGGGTGTCCGAGCACTTTGCATCACACGCACATTACACGGAGACAATCAATCATACGTGTGTAAATCAGTGTATAGGAAATGTTACATGAGCCAAAGGACTAAAAGTGTAGGAGTCACATGTCATCCATACTGGTAGGCAGTATAGTTTAAGAGTGCTTGGTGTGGAGAAGCACAAACTCAGAGTCGAAAAAGAAAGCATAGTCGGGAGTTTTCTTTAATAATAAGAATTGATTTCTAGCCAAATTAACCCTTTTTGCAACATTAATCAATGTTCTAATAATGTATACTTTGCAGTGTGTATGCAGTTCTCTTATGAAAGTTAATAGCTCACTATTCTATATTAGGACTTTAAGTTATAAATTGCAAGTAACAAAAGGATGCCTATTTTGAAAGCAGTAACCTGCTGATCTGTTTACATCATACGCACTCTGTAATCTACTTGGTACACCTTCTTTGCAGCAGGCATATTAACCCTCTGCACTAACTTCAAATAAGTCAAAACCTCAACTATACAAAACACTGAACTCTCTCCAGGAAGATAATTAATCACACGAGGTTTCTTGACATTTATGTGAGGCCTGGTAATTGCCGTGGGAAAGAAACGCTGCAGCAGGTGCTTCAAAAGCTTAATAATCTTTCAAACACGGCGCCCCCAGGAAGCCAGCACCCGGTGCGGTGGCACCGGTCGCACCGCCCTATAGCCGGCCCTGCTGCCTCCCACCAGGTTCTGTTACCCAAAATCCCTTGCAAACCTAAAATATTGCCAAAAAAAAAGACTTTTTCCCCACATTTCTCTGGTGGAAAGTTCTGGAATCTGCGTGGATCCACGAATTTCCACCCACCCAGCATTCCCCAAAGTCTTCCGAGAAAAATGGTACCTCACTTGTGTGGGTCGGCCTAGTGCCCGCGACAGGAAATGGCGCAAAAAGTAACATGGACACACCTCAATTTCACAGCGAAAAATTACCATTTTTTGGCAAAGTGCCTAGCTGTAGTTTTTGAACCATAGCTCTGCCGTCATCTAGGGAAACGTAGCAAACCTATACACTTTTGAAAACTAGACACCCAGGGGAATCCAGGATGGGGTGACTTGACTGCCTCCCAGGGCCGGCTTTAGTGCTGGTGGCGCCCTGTGCGACAAAGTTTGCGGCGCCCCCCCCAATGACCACCTCGGATTCTCTCACTAGCACCCTTTAACAGTGACCACGTCTCCAAAACCACACTCTCTCAGATGCATTGAATTAGTTATATAGCGCCACTCATACCAGTGTAGGGTGTCCGAGCACTTTGCATCACACGCACATTACACGTAGACAATCAATCATACGTGTGTAAATCAGTGTATAGGAAATGTTACATGAGCCAAAGGACTAAAAGTGTAGGAGTCACATGTCATCCATACTGGTAGGCAGTATAGTTTAAGAGTGCTTGGTGTGGAGAAGCACAAACTCAGAGTCGAAAAAGAAAGCATAGTCGGGAGTTTTCTTTAATAATAAGAATTGATTTCTAGCCAAATTAACCCTTTTTGCAACATTAATCAATGTTCTAATAATGTATACTTTGCAGTGTGTATGCAGTTCTAGGATGAAAGTTAATAGCTCACTATTCTATATTAGGACTTTAAGTTATAAATTGCAAGTAACAAAAGGATGCCTATTTTGAAAGCAGTAACCTGCTGATCTGTTTACATCATACGCACTCTGTAATCTACTTGGTACACCTTCTTTGCAGCAGGCATATTAACCCTCTGCACTAACTTCAAATAAGTCAAAACCTCAACTATACAAAACACTGAACTCTCTCCAGGAAGATAATTAATCACACGAGGTTTCTTGACATTTATGTGAGGCCTGGTAATTGCCGTAGGAAAGAAACGCTGCAGCAGGTGCTTCAAAAGCTTAATAATCTTTCAAACACGGCGCCCCCAGGAAGCCAGCACCCGGTGCGGTGGCACCGGTCGCACCGCCCTATAGCCGGCCCTGCTGCCTCCCACCAGGTTCTGTTACCCAAAATCCCTTGCAAACCTAAAAAATTGCCAAAAAAAAAGACTTTTTCCCCACATTTCTCTGGTGGAAAGTTCTGAAATCTGCGTGGATCCACGAATTTCCACCCACCCAGCATTCCCCAAAGTCTTCCGAGAAAAATGGTACCTCACTTGTGTGGGTCGGCCTAGTGCCCGCGACAGGAAATGGCGTTAAAAGTAACATGGACACACCTCAATTTCACAGCGAAAAATTACCATTTTTTGGCAAAGTGCCTAGCTGTAGTTTTTGAACCATAGCTCTGCCGTCATCTAGGGAAACGTAGCAAACCTATACACTTTTGAAAACTAGACACCCAGGGGAATCCAGGATGGGGTGACTTGACTGCCTCCCAGGGCCGGCTTTAGTGCTGGTGGCGCCCTGTGCGACAAAGTTTGCGGCGCCCCCCCCAATGACCACCTCGGATTCTCTCACTAGCACCCTTTAACAGTGACCACGTCTCCAAAACCACACTCTCTCAGATGCATTGAATTAGTTATATAGCGCCACTCATACCAGTGTAGGGTGTCCGAGCACTTTGCATCACACGCACATTACACGGAGACAATCAATCATACGTGTGTAAATCAGTGTATAGGAAATGTTACATGAGCCAAAGGACTAAAAGTGTAGGAGTCACATGTCATCCATACTGGTAGGCAGTATAGTTTAAGAGTGCTTGGTGTGGAGAAGCACAAACTCAGAGTCGAAAAAGAAAGCATAGTCGGGAGTTTTCTTTAATAATAAGAATTGATTTCTAGCCAAATTAACCCTTTTTGCAACATTAATCAATGTTCTAATAATGTATACTTTGCAGTGTGTATGCAGTTCTCTTATGAAAGTTAATAGCTCACTATTCTATATTAGGACTTTAAGTTATAAATTGCAAGTAACAAAAGGATTCCTATTTTGAAAGCAGTAACCTGCTGATCTGTTTACATCATACGCACTCTGTAATCTACTTGGTACACCTTCTTTGCAGCAGGCATATTAACCCTCTGCACTAACTTCAAATAAGTCAAAACCTCAACTATACAAAACACTGAACTCTCTCCAGGAAGATAATTAATCACACGAGGTTTCTTGACATTTATGTGAGGCCTGGTAATTGCCGTGGGAAAGAAACGCTGCAGCAGGTGCTTCAAAAGCTTAATAATCTTTCAAACACGGCGCCCCCAGGAAGCCAGCACCCGGTGCGGTGGCACCGGTCGCACCGCCCTATAGCCGGCCCTGCTGCCTCCCACCAGGTTCTGTTACCCAAAATCCCTTGCAAACCTAAAAAATTGCCAAAAAAAAAGACTTTTTCCCCACATTTCTCTGGTGGAAAGTTCTGGAATCTGCGTGGATCCACGAATTTCCACCCACCCAGCATTCCCCAAAGTCTTCCGAGAAAAATGGTACCTCACTTGTGTGGGTCGGCCTAGTGCCCGCGACAGGAAATGGCGCAAAAAGTAACATGGACACACCTCAATTTCACAGCGAAAAATTACCATTTTTTGGCAAAGTGCCTAGCTGTAGTTTTTGAACCATAGCTCTGCCGTCATCTAGGGAAACGTAGCAAACCTATACACTTTTGAAAACTAGACACCCAGGGGAATCCAGGATGGGGTGACTTGACTGCCTCCCAGGGCCGGCTTTAGTGCTGGTGGCGCCCTGTGCGACAAAGTTTGCGGCGCCCCCCCCAATGACCACCTCGGATTCTCTCACTAGCACCCTTTAACAGTGACCACGTCTCCAAAACCACACTCTCTCAGATGCATTGAATTAGTTATATAGCGCCACTCATACCAGTGTAGGGTGTCTGAGCACTTTGCATCACACGCACATTACACGGAGACAATCAATCATACGTGTGTAAATCAGTGTATAGGAAATGTTACATGAGCCAAAGGACTAAAAGTGTAGGAGTCACATGTCATCCATACTGGTAGGCAGTATAGTTTAAGAGTGCTTGGTGTGGAGAAGCACAAACTCAGAGTCGAAAAAGAAAGCATAGTCGGGAGTTTTCTTTAATAATAAGAATTGATTTCTAGCCAAATTAACCCTTTTTGCAACATTAATCAATGTTCTAATAATGTATACTTTGCAGTGTGTATGCAGTTCTCTTATGAAAGTTAATAGCTCACTATTCTATATTAGGACTTTAAGTTATAAATTGCAAGTAACAAAAGGATGCCTATTTTGAAAGCAGTAACCTGCTGATCTGTTTACATCATACGCACTCTGTAATCTACTTGGTACACCTTCTTTGCAGCAGGCATATTAACCCTCTGCACTAACTTCAAATAAGTCAAAACCTCAACTATACAAAACACTGAACTCTCTCCAGGAAGATAATTAATCACACGAGGTTTCTTGACATTTATGTGAGGCCTGGTAATTGCCGTGGGAAAGAAACGCTGCAGCAGGTGCTTCAAAAGCTTAATAATCTTTCAAACACGGCGCCCCCAGGAAGCCAGCACCCGGTGCGGTGGCACCGGTCGCACCGCCCTATAGCCGGCCCTGCTGCCTCCCACCAGGTTCTGTTACCCAAAATCCCTTGCAAACCTAAAAAATTGCCAAAAAAAAAGACTTTTTCCCCACATTTCTCTGGTGGAAAGTTCTGGAATCTGCGTGGATCCACGAATTTCCACCCACCCAGCATTCCCCAAAGTCTTCCGAGAAAAATGGTACCTCACTTGTGTGGGTCGGCCTAGTGCCCGCGACAGGAAATGGCGCAAAAAGTAACATGGACACACCTCAATTTCACAGCGAAAAATTACCATTTTTTGGCAAAGTGCCTAGCTGTAGTTTTTGAACCATAGCTCTGCCGTCATCTAGGGAAACGTAGCAAACCTATACACTTTTGAAAACTAGACACCCAGGGGAATCCAGGATGGGGTGACTTGACTGCCTCCCAGGGCCGGCTTTAGTGCTGGTGGCGCCCTGTGCGACAAAGTTTGCGGCGCCCCCCCCAATGACCACCTCGGATTCTCTCACTAGCACCCTTTAACAGTGACCACGTCTCCAAAACCACACTCTCTCAGATGCATTGAATTAGTTATATAGCGCCACTCATACCAGTGTAGGGTGTCCGAGCACTTTGCATCACACGCACATTACACGGAGACAATCAATCATACGTGTGTAAATCAGTGTATAGGAAATGTTACATGAGCCAAAGGACTAAAAGTGTAGGAGTCACATGTCATCCATACTGGTAGGCAGTATAGTTTAAGAGTGCTTGGTGTGGAGAAGCACAAACTCAGAGTCGAAAAAGAAAGCATAGTCGGGAGTTTTCTTTAATAATAAGAATTGATTTCTAGCCAAATTAACCCTTTTTGCAACATTAATCAATGTTCTAATAATGTATACTTTGCAGTGTGTATGCAGTTCTCTTATGAAAGTTAATAGCTCACTATTCTATATTAGGTCTTTAAGTTATAAATTGCAAGTAACAAAAGGATGCCTATTTTGAAAGCAGTAACCTGCTGATCTGTTTACATCATACGCACTCTGTAATCTACTTGGTACACCTTCTTTGCAGCAGGCATATTAACCCTCTGCACTAACTTCAAATAAGTCAAAACCTCAACTATACAAAACACTGAACTCTCTCCAGGAAGATAATTAATCACACGAGGTTTCTTGACATTTATGTGAGGCCTGGTAATTGCCGTGGGAAAGAAACGCTGCAGCAGGTGCTTCAAAAGCTTAATAATCTTTCAAACACGGCGCCCCCAGGAAGCCAGCACCCGGTGCGGTGGCACCGGTCGCACCGCCCTATAGCCGGCCCTGCTGCCTCCCACCAGGTTCTGTTACCCAAAATCCCTTGCAAACCTAAAAAATTGCCAAAAAAAAAGACTTTTTCCCCACATTTCTCTGGTGGAAAGTTCTGGAATCTGCGTGGATCCACGAATTTCCACCCACCCAGCATTCCCCAAAGTCTTCCGAGAAAAATGGTACCTCACTTGTGTGGGTCGGCCTAGTGCCCGCGACAGGAAATGGCGCAAAAAGTAACATGGACACACCTCAATTTCACAGCGAAAAATTACCATTTTTTGGCAAAGTGCCTAGCTGTAGTTTTTGAACCATAGCTCTGCCGTCATCTAGGGAAACGTAGCAAACCTATACACTTTTGAAAACTAGACACCCAGGGGAATCCAGGATGGGGTGACTTGACTGCCTCCCAGGGCCGGCTTTAGTGCTGGTGGCGCCCTGTGCGACAAAGTTTGCGGCGCCCCCCCCCAATGACCACCTCGGATTCTCTCACTAGCACCCTTTAACAGTGACCACGTCTCCAAAACCACACTCTCTCAGATGCATTGAATTAGTTATATAGCGCCACTCATACCAGTGTAGGGTGTCCGAGCACTTTGCATCACACGCACATTACACGGAGACAATCAATCATACGTGTGTAAATCAGTGTATAGGAAATGTTACATGAGCCAAAGGACTAAAAGTGTAGGAGTCACATGTCATCCATACTGGTAGGCAGTATAGTTTAAGAGTGCTTGGTGTGGAGAAGCACAAACTCAGAGTCGAAAAAGAAAGCATAGTCGGGAGTTTTCTTTAATAATAAGAATTGATTTCTAGCCAAATTAACCCTTTTTGCAACATTAATCAATGTTCTAATAATGTATACTTTGCAGTGTGTATGCAGTTCTCTTATGAAAGTTAATAGCTCACTATTCTATATTAGGACTTTAAGTTATAAATTGCAAGTAACAAAAGGATGCCTATTTTGAAAGCAGTAACCTGCTGATCTGTTTACATCATACGCACTCTGTAATCTACTTGGTACACCTTCTTTGCAGCAGGCATATTAACCCTCTGCACTAACTTCAAATAAGTCAAAACCTCAACTATACAAAACAGTGAACTCTCTCCAGGAAGATAATTAATCACACGAGGTTTCTTGACATTTATGTGAGGCCTGGTAATTGCCGTGGGAAAGAAACGCTGCAGCAGGTGCTTCAAAAGCTTAATAATCTTTCAAAAACGGCGCCCCCAGGAAGCCAGCACCCGGTGCGGTGGCACCGGTCGCACCGCCCTATAGCCGGCCCTGCTGCCTCCCACCAGGTTCTGTTACCCAAAATCCCTTGTAAACCTAAAAAATTGCCAAAAAAACCAAATTTTCTCCATATTTCTCTGGTGGAAAGTTCTGGAATTTGCGTGGATCCACAAATTTCCACCCACCCCGCGTTCCCCAAAGTCTTCCGAGAAAAATGGTACCTCACTTGTGTGGGTCGGCCTAGTGCCCGCGTCAGGAAACGGAGCAAAACGCAACGTGGAAACACCTCAATGTCGCTGTGAAAAATGACCCTTTTTTGGCAAAGTGCCTAGCTGTAGTTTTTGAACCATAGATCTGCCAGCACCTAGGGAAACCTAGCAAACCTATACATTTTTGAAAACTAGACACCCAGAGGAATCCAGGATGGGGTGACTTGACTGCCTCCCACCAGGTTCTACTACCCAGAATCCCTTGCTAGCAGTCATATGTATGTTGAATGTTGTGTGTTTTTTTGTTCGCCTTCTAGCAGGCGGACAATGAGAGGTTGCTGACTTAAGCCTACCCTTCCTCCCTTGCGAAGCTCAAACACGCATAATTATTGGTGGGTAATAGGACTGGCAAACAAGAGCGTCTCTGGGTTAGAGGTATTAGTTAAGTCGTTCTATAACCGTATGTTTCTATTCTGCAGTTCTATGACTGAGCTATGAGTATAAGCCAATCCTGAGCACTAGAAGACGCGGTAGCCAATGGAAGCTCTTTGATAATTACCCAATCGTCCTTCTAAAGAGCTATTGCAGATGCTTGTTATTTTCTTTTACAGGTACACAAGGGTAGAGCAACCTTAGTATGTTTCTTATGTTAATGTACAAGAAATGTTTAGCGCAGTGTTTCAATAACTAGCCTTTTTCTCCACAGGTCTCCCTCCCTACTGTTCCCAGGGAACAGCAGGGAGGGAGACCTAAAAGTCAGAATTGAGGATGTCAATAGGTGGACCCATTCGAGCAACGAACCGATCCTGAGAGGCCTCCGAGGTACTCGTGACATTCACGACTGTGTGCTAAGGGAGAACTTATCCCTCATGGAAATATATCCTATATGGACAGATTCCTCCTACACAGGATCCGCTTCTCCCTTGCAGGGGCACTTCCAGATGCGGCCTCGGAGCCGGCTGATTTCCCCCCGCTTACATGAGTCATAACTGCGCTGGATGGAGAGCACTTGATATCATGATTATATAATTTATCTCTGACCCTCCACCCTGCAGTTGGGACAAAAGCACGTAAAGCCTGGGAGGAGGATTTAGGTCTACCACTAACTGACAAGATGTGGTATTATTGCTGCGTGCAAACGCGTTACATATCAAATAATCACAGCCATAAGCTCTTACACTTCAAATATCTACATCGAGCATACATAACCCCACACCTGTTAGCTAAAAGGGACCCTAACCCCTCACGTGCGTGTGCCAGGTGTACTGCTGCTAATGCTGATTTCTCATATCTCGCATGGAATTGCAAGCCCGTCCTGCCATACTGGGGAGAGGTATTTCGGGCACTTATCCCTAATGATTGAACATACATTACACCCTGCACCCTTGATGGCGCTGCTGGGATAAGTTCAGCCTCTGAAGAAAAGTGTGCCGCAATTGCCCTACGGATTGCGAAGCGGCAGGTTTCTCACATTGGGACAGAACACAAACACCAACAGTGAAGGCCTGGCTCCGAGACCTGGATCATTGCAATACGACGAACAAATTATATGCCACATTACAGCCACCAACTTTGCATCCACAAGACATTTGGCAGCCATTAAAAACCTATTTACCGGCATACCCCTTGGAAGGTGATTGACACTCCCACAGAGTTAACGGGGTACACGCCGACACTTATGCTAATAGAGACACTAGGCTATAATGGGGGACCACCTTTGTCAATAATTAGTAGACTAACTGCAAACTTTAATTACGAGAGGAACTGTGAAATTGAATGCATTTGAACGAACCATCTTGTGGAAGGGATCATCATTATTATGGGAGAAATTCTCTGTACCCTTTTTTATTGTTGGGTTATTCTGTTTGTTATTAATGACCAACTCTGAAAGATTTGAGAATTTGTATCTTAATGGATGTTTACATGTATTATTGTACATTTTAAGTCTCAATAAAGAAAATAAAAAAGAATGGTTGCTAGACAAAGAACTCCCAGAGCTAATCAGACCTCAGGCCAAATCTTTTAGTTCTGAAATTGCTGAAGAAGAAATAAGTAGACAGAATATGAGCCTAAAAATGGTGAAGTGTCAAGACCCCACAGGATTTCTGTAGAGCTTTATAAAAAGTTACTGGTTCCCCTGATTCTGGCATTTAGCCCCTTCGCTGCCAGGCTTTTTCCCCCTCCTGTGCCACGCCCTTTTTTGGCTATTTGGGGTAGTGCGCGCTGAGGCCCCTGTAACTTTTTGACCACATAAGGTATCCACGCCAAATTTGCGTCCTTTTCTTCCAACATCATCGGGATTCTGAGGGTACTCAGGGTTTGTGGATTCCCCTGGAGGGGTCACAGAAATGAGCCAAAATACAGCAAAATGTAGGTTTTTTTGTGGAAAATGGGAAAAACGGGCAGCAAATGAAAGCATCTGGATTTTTCCCTGCAAGTGTTATCAAAAAAGAGGTTGTGGGGCTGAAATCACCATTTTCCCAGCTTTTAGGGGATATCAGACTTTTGTCAGAAACCCAACATTTTTTACACAGTTTTGGCATTTTTCTGGGACATAGCCTATTTCTGCTATTTTTTGTGCTTTCGACCTCCTTCCAGTTAATGGTAGAAATGGGTACAAAAGCAATAATGGATCCTGGAAAGCTATACATTTTGGAGAAGTAGACAAAATTCTGAATTCAGCAAGGGGTCATTTGTGTAGATCCATCAAGGTTTCTTTATAGAAACTAACAGTTAAATATAGGATAAATTGAAAATTTGTTGAAGAAAAGCACCCTTTGTGTCAACGTTTTCAACTGTAACTTCTTCTAATTTTGACAGCTCTTTGAAAGCAATATACCGTTACATCCGCTGGACATTGCTGGTTGTGGGGATATATAGGACTTGTAGGTTCACCAAGAACCCGACGAACCCAGAGCCAAAAACTGAGCAGCAACTTGCAATGGTTTTTTATTATGTACCGGGTATATAGTAATTATTCTGTAAAAATGTGTACATGGAAAAATCGGTATGAAAGACACCTATGTATTTCTGAAATGGGAACAAAATATAGAGTTTAGAAACAGTAGATATTTGCACATTTCCGAAATTGGGAATACTCATACTAGCATGAGAATTATCACACGAGTGAGGCACCGTTTTTATCGGGAGACCCGGGGGAACGCTGGGTGGTAGGAAATTTGTGTCAGCCCGCTGATGCCACAACTTTCCCACACAAAAATGTGTGAAAAACGTGATTTTTTCAGCTAAATTTGAGGTTTGCAGGGCATTCTGGGTAGGGAAACGTTGGGGGATCCACGCAAGCCATACCTCCCTGGAATCCCCCGGGTGTCTAGTTTTCAGAAATGCATGGGTTTGGTAGGTTCCCCTAGGTGGCCGCCGAGCACCGGGCCAAAAACCCCGGTGACCCCCGTGCAAAACCAGGTCGTTTTGAGGTAGGCAATTTTCATGTCGCCTCACTACGTTGTGGGCCCTTGCCTGTCGCGGGTACATTTTAAGCCTTGACTTTTCACTTTTCCTCGGATACATGTCCTATTGCATTCATATGATTACTTCGTTTCCCCACCCAACATGGCGGCTATCCATTAGCCACCAGCCACGTCCTCTTATGCACTGTGTAGCACCCGACACGGGCTGCTTCTTCCACGCATGCATTGCCACTCTGTCCATATTCTACACTGGCACCGAGGCTCTGTGCGTTAGCTTCCTGATTCATTTCTTGGATGACACCGCAATCCAAGAGTGCGTCCCACTCCAGTGAATTGTTTCCTAGTAAGTACTCTGCCCACAGGGGCCTTCAACCGCCTCCCAATTGGGTTCCATACCCGACTGACCCCTTCTCCTTTCCCCACAGGCTTTTGACCAACACCCACGCCTGACGGGGTGTCACTTCCCACAATTTCACGGTATTCCCGCCTTTGTCCGTAAGTTCCGTTTAATAATTTTCAGCGTTCCGCGCCGCCGCGGGTCTTGTTCCCAGCCACTTGCCTTGTCAATTCACTCCTGTTTCCCTTGCAGGAATTGTGCCCCATACTAGGTTTTGACCCAACACGTGGCATTGACCTATTAATACGCCCTACCCGTCCTTCAGTGGCCCCTCGTCGCGCCTTTTAGTAAGTCCTTCCTTCATGCTACACTGCTCCTTCCTACTAGATTAGGTCTATCACCCTCTTCCTTTTTCACCACAGTATCTGTCTCCCTGCTTTGCTTCTGCCTTTTCTTCTTTTTCCCGTCTTCAGCCTCCTGTGGTCCTCTGGATTCAGTCAGCTTGCTTCGTGTGCATACATTGTCTGCCTGGACTTTCCTTCTTACCGGTTCTTCACTAGCCCTTACAGTGCACTGTCCTTCTTTCCCCTCTATGGAATAAGTTCCCCTCCAAGCGCTGTCTCCACTTGCTTGAACTTGTTCTCTCCTCCAGAGGCCCTTATTGATCACTTACCGCCTGGCCCATTCCACTTGTTGTCTCACGAGTAGTTAACCCGCCTCCTCTCGGCCTCTTCCCTTCATTAGCCCCAGTGTGGCAATTCATATTTCCATCCTCAGTATGCCTGCTTGCACCTCAACGTTGATTCAGTTCTCCCCCCGAGTAAGTTCTCAATCTGCACACCCGCTGTAATGACAAACTTTAGATCTCCCCTGGACCAAGGAATGTACCGTCACTTTCCCAGGGAGAGAATATCAGTTCCAAACTTATGGAATATAACATATACACAGCACTTCCTAAGGTGGGCAAACTTTCAACACTCCCCCAAAGGCAAGGCAAGAAAACAATAATTTGCGCATCACTTGTTAGGATTAGACCAACTTCCTATAACACAATTACCTGCTAGAAGGGAATTCACCCATCCTTCTACAACAGAATACTTGACCAAGAAGAGTCCACACCGCCTGCTACAAGGAAAAGACGAATTGGTATATCTGGGATGTATTTATTTGTAAATATCACCACACAGTAAGCCAAATGCACCTATCATAGCAGACTCTAACATATCAATAGTATGATTAAAACCCAATCAAGGCAAATATATATGTAGAAATATATATGTATGGATATAAGAATCAGAAAATAAGGAGAGAATCAGTAAAGAATCAAGAGACAGTTAGTAGCAGAGACACCTCACCTAATGCTCCATCATTTCACCCCGCTTTGCTCAAGGGGAGTCCATTGCTTGAACCGGGTGAAAGCTCAGAGGTGACACCACTTTTTCCATGACAGCACATCTGCTCCACGGATAACCTTACACCAAGCCAGTGTAGGATCCCCTTTTTAATACACATTCAAACACAGCGAAGCTTCTAGCAAACTCCGCCCCCTAGTTCTCATGAGAGCCCGTACCAGCCTGCTTCAAGGTCAGAGCAACGGTTGATCAGGCCCTTGCTATGACTACAAGTCAAACCATGTACATTCCTCTGATAAGAACCAGTTCTCTCTAGTCAGTAAAATGCGAAGAACAGGAGGAAAGAGCAGACCATACCCTCCCCACTTTGCAGCTTCGTGCAGGTACAGAAAATGGCTTCAGAGTTAGTTAAGCCATGCACACAAAGGCCCAAAGCAAGATGGAATCAGAAAAGCAAGATGACATGAGACCATGTCAAAGGAGCACCTATAATTCTCATCCACACAACTTACAAGCACCACTGTGCACACAGAAGCAAGGTAAAGTCAGAAGGCAGAATGACATTAGACCACGTCAAAGCCAATAGGTCAAAGTCATAATTCACCTAACCCAAATAACATTATACACTTAATCCCTCAGTATACAACATTGAGCACATGTGTGCACCACTACCCACAAGACTGCACCTCAACATCCCATACCTTCTATTCTCGGAAAGACTATTCCACTAAAAGGCAGAAGAAAAGCAGGCATATGCAAACCCATCCTACATTAAGGCTAAGGTAACATAACACACTTAAGTCAGTACAGAATGGTGGTGGTTGAGGGTCATCATAGGGTGTCAGACCACAAAAGTGGCTGATTCACTACACCCGCCGCCTGTGTAATTTCTCTCACTAACTTGCATTGAGCACATACTACCCTGCCCTGGTGTGCGGCCTTTTGGAATCAGTTCCCTCTTTAGTAGGCCTGCCTGCACTTCACTGAGATTCAGTTCTCTCCTAAGCAAGTTCTCGTTATGCACAATCACAACCTGTTGTAATTTAAGGGCATATTACTCAAGTTACGTGGTAGCTCCCAAATTCTTAGTTTCCTTTATGTGCTATCGCCTCCCACCTGCGTTTTCCTTCCCTCATTAGCATCCACGGTGCACCCTTTTCCCTACCTCATTTTGACGCTAGCACGCTTCTCTTCTTTAGCTCCAACTACCTTGCAGGGCTTTATTCATTTTGCGCACCCATCACTTTATATTTACCTCTCTAGTTTCCGCCTTCAACTTCTCTGGACACTCTGTCCTTACATCCTACTCCCTGAGAGCTCTATGTTTAGGCTTATGGTTGGGCCAGCATGCATCAATTTTAATGCCGACTTGCCCACATGACATCTGTGATCAGAAGCTTCTTATCTCCTGTGCCTCATGTTCCCATAAAAGTACAGTCTAGCAGCGGTTAGAAAAGCCTTCCTTCCCCAAATGCTTCTTTACTTAGGGTACTATCGAAACCCCGTTGCTCCAGTTATGTTAATTTACTCCAAGTAACTTTTTGCACCCTGTGAAAGAGTAACTTCAAATCTATCTTTTTACAAAGTATTTTCCTGATTGCATCTAATTTGTTAGTGGATAAGATCGTGTGCACATAGAATAATATTAAAATTTAATCTGATGGTTTGGTTTTTGCTTCTTTGGGCAACCTTAAATGTGTTCCATGCTGAAAAACAAGTTTCCACAATTTTTATTTGAAGTAGCTTTTTCTGGTCTCCCCACAGTTAACTAATCAGTTCTCTATATTCTGTTTAAAGTCACATGGGTTTTGCCAATTCTTTATGTTGGTTTTGTGATTAAGAGTGGGGTTGAGCATGGGAGCTAGTACAGCTTCCTATTTGCGGTGAGTGTCCTTCCACTAGCCACGTGCTCTTGCAGGTTCTTTTTTTTGTTTACTTTTTGCCACCCACTCTTAAGAGTGCATGGCACTCTACAGTCAGTCTTCCTCTCTCATGTTGCTTGTACCCCCATCCTCCTGCTGTCCATTGTTGCTGCTCCCTCCTCCCCTGCAACCCCCTTGTGTTCTTCCCCCAGCACTTTTTTACTCATAATGCACAGCAGTGCTGGGTGCAGTGTCACATAGCTTAAAGAAGAAAAAAAACTCCATGACTTGTTTACCGCTGGGCATGTCATACTGCTTTTTTCTTTTATTTTAAGCTGTGTTGCACAGCAGGCCACTTAACTTAAAAAACATTGACAAAGCCAATAGACCTTGCATAGGCAAAACCTATTGGCTTGGTAATGCCCAAACTTAACCATGCCGGTTGCTATGCGGCTTGTTGCTATCTAGCATAGGTTGTAAACTGTTGTCTGTGTAATAGCTTCTAGAGCTCCAGCTCCACTGGGTTCTCTAGGACCCACTTACGGTTTACTGGCTAGTAATGTGGAGCTGCTGTTGTGGAAACTAATAACGCATCATATGACTTCCCTGTCGGTGTACAATAAATAAAAGCCTTGTCATTTACAATGCCAATAGCACATACTCTCAAAAATGGGAGACCTATTGCATTGCAATGCTTGTTTGGTGTTGGGGACACTTTGTGCTTAAGCCTTTATACATTTTTCCACAAAGGTATCCAGGCCAATTTGTGTCCCTTTTTCCCCCAAATCTTGGGTATTCCAATGGTAACCAGAGTTTGTAGATTCCCCTGGATGTAACTGACAAAATAGTGCTTTTTATTCTGGAAAAAGGGTAAACAAATGTGGGGTAAGAAAGTGGATTTTTTTTCCTAACAGTGGTATCAGCAGAATGTTGCTGTGCTAAGATCACCATCTTCCCAGCTTTTAGGAACAAGCTGACATGTAAAAGAGAAAAACTATTTTACCAAAGGATTTGCATTTTTCGAATTGGTAGCCCATTTTTAGGTCTCGCCTAGGCAGCGCGTATGCGCTGCCCTAGGGGGGGCTTTAGCCATCGGTCTTCACTTTTCAAGCACTGCACTCGTGCTTGTGGTGGCATCCACCTTGCAGGAGTGAGCAGCGGCGTGCCACAAGCACAAGCGCAGTGCTTGAAAAGTGAAGACTGTGTGCGCACGCATGCACCACTCCCTAGCTTGTTTCTCTTTACCCCTCTGCCTGTCCATCCTCTCTCACACCCGTTTCTGCAGTTTCTGCTCCCTCCCCTCTCACTCTTTTCTCTCTTAGCCCCTCTGCCTGTCCGTCCTCTCCCACATCCTCTTTCACTATCTCCTCACTCACTCTTCTCCATCTTTCTTCCTCTCGCCCGCCCCCTCTCACTGCTCAGGTTATCCTGACGGCCCCAACCTTCCTCATCGTTATCTCCTTTACCTCATTGTTTCTCTTGTACCAGAGTTACTTCAGCTCGGCAATGGCGCCTTTTATGGGCCTGTTTTATAGATTTACAACTATTGTCCCAAGTTTATACGTTTACATTCAATGATCACTTTTCACAAGGTGACAGATGGCGTCACCAGGTGTCACACGCCCATCTGCATATTATGCCACCTTCAGGGTTCCAAAAGGGGGTGGTGATGGACAGAGCATCAGAACCAATCAAACACTCACACCCAGTCAACAGATCTGGGTTTGATCCATCACCGTTCTTTAGCCCACTCTGCCACCCCAGTTCAGACATGGCCATATGCAAATCAGTCTGACCCTGTGCCTCATGGGAACAGTCCAGCCCGAACTGCCAAGCCATGCCTTCCCTGGACCGGAAACAAGCTTCCTAGGAACGGTTTCTGGCATTTCAGCCGTCTTCAGCCAGGCTTGCTTGAATCCAGTGGCAAAGTGAGCAAGGGACTCATGTCTGAGCATACCCTGCCAACTTATGGCGAACAAAGCGGTACAAAAGGGGGTGGTGATGGACGGAGCATCAGAACCAATCAAACACTCACACCCAGTCAACAGATCTGGGTTTGATCCATCACCGTTCTTTAGCCCACTCTGCCACCCCAGTTCAGACATGGCCATATGCAAATCAGGCTGACCCTGTGCCTCATGGGAACAGTCCAGCCCGAACTGCCAAGCCATGCCTTCCCTGGACCGGAAACAAGCTTCCTAGGACCGGTATCTGGCATTTCAGCCGTCTTCAGCCAGGCTTGATTGAATCCAGTGGCAAAGTGAGCAAGGGACTCACGTCTGAGCATACCCTGCCAACTTATGGCGAACATAGCGGTACAAAAGGGGGTGGTGATGGACGGAGCATCAGAACCAATCAAACACTCACACCCAGTCAAGAGATCTGGGTTTAATCCATCACCGTTCTTTAGCCCACTCTGCCACCCCAGTTCAGACATGGCCATATGCAAATCAGTCTGACCCTGTGCCTCATGGGAACAGTCCAGCCCGAACTGCCAAGCCATGCCTTCCCTGGACCGGAAACAAGCTTCCTAGGACCGGTTTCTGGCATTTCAGCCATCTTCAGCCAGGCTTGCTTGAATCCAGTGGCAAAGTGAGCAAGGGTCTCAACGTCTGAGCATACCCTGCCAACTTATGGCGAACAAAGCGGTACAAAACGGGGTGGTGATGGACGGAGCATCAGAACCAATCAAACACTCACACCCAGTCAAGAGATTTGGGTTTAATCCATCACCGTTCTTTAGCCCACTCTGCCACCCCAGTTCAGACATGGCCATATGCAAATCAGTCTGACCCTGTGCCTCATGGGAACAGTCCAGCCCGAACTGCCAAGCCATGCCTTCCCTGGACCGGAAACAAGCTTCCTAGGACCGGTTTCTGGCATTCCAGCCGTCTTCAGCCATGCTTGCTTGAATCCAGTGGCAAAGTGAGCACAGGGTCAGACTGATTTGCATATGGCCATGTCTGAACTGGGGTGGCAGAGTGGGCTAAAGAACGGTGATGGATCAAACCCAGATCTGTTGACTGGGTGTGAGTGTTTGATTGGTTCTGATGCTCCATCCATCACCACCCCCTTTTGTACCGCTTTCTTCAGGGTTCCCTCCTACATTTCTGTCAGATTTGGCCGGGTGCCCCTGTCCATCCCCCATACCCCTTATCCACAGGGCCCGGGACATGGCCTTGCTGAGTTAAGCTGAAGACACTTCAAAAGTAGCAACTGCTGCCCAAACGAATGTCCTGGCTGGTCCAGATCCTAGAATGACCGGGAAGGACGCTGCTGACGCCTGCAATCATCAGGAAAGATTTGTTCTGACGTTTTCATAATGTTCACATGGTCTGGCCTTGTCTCCGAGGAAGAGTATTTCATTGTGTGGCTGCTAGGATTCCGGGCCAGCGACCTCCGCCTCACAGTCTCACCCAGCAGTAGAGCATGAAGGCAGAGATCAGCTTATGATGGAGAGAGAGCTTGGTCTGAGGGGGGCTGGAGCCAGCATGTTGAACCGACCGGAGGGCGAGGCAGAGAGACTGAAGCAACACTCTGCCAGTGTTAGTTGGCCTCTTCTTGGGGAAATAAGCGTCCTTCCGTCCAGCCCAAAGATTACATATAGCCAATTAGGAATCAGCTGGATTAGCTCTCCTAATTCTTAGCTAAACCGAGCTATAGCTCATGGAAATAATCCGATCCCGACATTATTGTGGCCGGGAGAACACGTTTATGAGATCTGAGAGGCAAATGAGGGCTACCTTTCTTTAAAAGTTGCACCATAAAAACCGAAAACAAGACCATATGAACCTGTAAATCGAATGTGAGAGATATGACCAGTCAGATACCCAAACTCCTAGTAGTGAGCCATCCGGCCACTGCAATATAATGTATCGACCTCAGCCTCCCGTCCTGGGCTCGGACCGGAGGCTATAAAAACAAGCATTGGCATAGCCAATAGGTCTCGCCTTCAGGACCTTATAAGTGTTTACCCTTGCAACAGTTGATGTTATTGCACCAATGATATTGTACTGCATAACTAAATACTTATAAGGTCCCAAAGGCGAGACCTATTGGCTATGCCAATGCTTGTTCCTATTTTTGTGGTTCTCAATTTACTTGCAATTTGTGGTGGAAACAGGTGTAAAACCCATGGGTAATTCCGAAAACTATACATTTCTGAAAACTAGACTTAATATAAAATTCATCAAGTGGTCATCTGGTTAAATTACTAATGAGTTTCCCACAGAAAAGAAAAAGAAAATAATAATGAAAATAAGTAGAAAAATAGCATTGGCAAAAACGTTTTCCTTCTGTCCTGATGGCCAATTTACAAAACTAACATAGCGCTACATTTGTCAGACCCTTCTAGTCACAAGTATGTATAGTGTTTTTGTTGCCCAAAACATAAGATACCCAGAGCCAACAAGTGAGCTGTCACTTATAATTATTTCTCATTGTATACTGACCAGGCAGCAATTCATATGGTAAAATCTAATGAATGAAAAATGGGTCTAAAGGAACCCTAGGTATTCTTTAAATGGGAAAAAGCTAGTGACTTTTTTTGTGGGGATTCTGCTGTATTAGTGGTTATTTGTACAGGTCTGAATTTAGGGTTACCACGTAATATTGTGATTCACTGAGCATTCTGCAAAATGTGCTATTTCGATCACACTGGGTGACATCTGGAAACCAAAAACCGAGAGAATTCCAAGTACTAATAACAAATGTTCTATTATTCTGTGTTCCCACACTTCTCTCAACAAAAACAGTATCCCACTTGTGTGAGTGGGCCTATTGCCCATAACAGGAAAGTCCCAAAACTCAACATACTGAGAGAAAATCTTTGCCATGAAAAATGACCCCTTTTGGCAATGTGGCAGCAGAATGTTGGCACTGGCTCGGCGGCCACAGAGGGAAACATACCAAACCCTGGTATTTCTGAAAACTAGACACACAGAGTAGTCCAGAGTGTGCTGACTTGCATGGATCCAACTACTTTTTATCACCCCAGTGCCCTACAAAGCATAAACTTTGGCTAATAATATGCATTTTCCTCACATTTCTGTGATGGAAAGCTCTGGAAACTTCGGGGATCCACAAAATTACTACCACCCAGAATATCCACATTTCTCCCGATAAAAATGATATCCCACTCATGTGGCTGGGCTTAGCGCCCACGACAGGAGAAGCCCCAAAACACAACATGGAGATATACAATTTTAAGCATGCAAAAGAAACTTTTCTGCCGATGTGGGAAACTGCAGAATTTGGGCCTGGGCTCGGCTGCCACCCAGGGAAACCTTCCAAATCCAGATATTTCTGTAAACTACATACCAACGGAATTACAGGGTGGTCTGACTTGCATGGATCCCACTCCATATTCTTCCCAAAATCCCATGCAAATCTCAGAAAATGGCTAAGATACTGAATTTTCCTTAAACATCTGTACTGGAAAGTTCTGGAATCTGCAGGGATCCACAAAATTCCTATCACCCAACATTCCCAAACTTACTAACCAAAATATTCCACACACTTGTGTTGCTGAGACAAGTGCCAGCTACAGAAACAGATGAAAAGAGTGACTATATTAAGGCAATGTGGTCGCGACATTGGCCTTGGTTTGGTCAGATCCTATCACAGGCAGTAGGGCCACCCACACAAGCCAGGTACTATTTTTGGAAGAGTGTGGAAAATAATATAAATGTATTGTGTCCTCAGAAATGCAGTAGGAACAGAATAATAAAGAAAGAAATGGGCTTAATCTGCACCATTTTCCCTCAATATTACCAAATATCCTTTGGGTGGAAAATGCCTAAATATAATGTACATTTTGTTTTTGAAGGGTCTAATAGGTTGAGAACCACACAATTTTTGCATTAGGTTTAGGAGTACATTCTGTGTGTCCCAGAAACTAAAACTAGAAATGTAGAATTCTACTAGTCTACTGGACCAGTGGGACATTTCCATTTTTTTCTGCTAAAATCCCTTGAGGGAAACCCCTTAACCCATTGTAAAGGATAGTAAGTTGAAACCTACTCTACAGGTCCAGGGTGCTAAAACAAAATGCACCACTGGAGATTGTTTAAAAAAAGTCTCCATATATTGTGCAGCTTACACAAAAATGAAGTGATTTTGACTCTGAATCTGAAGATGCCTCTGCCCCACTGTTTCCAATGTTAGCCACTTCCACATCCACCCCCAAAATTTGAGCCTAGTTGCACCCTTGGTGATGCTTAAACAATAATGTTTAGGACCCTCAGGTCTCTGTTTACCTCTCTATATAGCCCTGCCATGTGGTGCCATTTTAGCACCTGCCTTAGACCCGACCTAAGGTGTAGCATAATAATGCTGTACGCACTAGGACCCTTGTGGTTCTGGGTGGACTCTGAACAGGAACTACGTGATATACCAGAGAGGTGTTAGGGTGTGGTGGTTCAGGGAAGTAAGATGTAATGTGCAAAGTGTGAAGATACTAACACTGGTGTGAAGTAGAAGATACGTGCTAGTTGAAAACAAGACTGCTGCCCCTGAGAGTTTGCAAGGGTACAGCAAACTTCTTGTGAGTGCCCAGAATTGATGCAAAGAATGTCTGCGACCGGCATATGCCGAGTTAAAGCACTGCTCCATTTCATACACGGCTGCAGAAGCAATTAAAAGGCCCTACAACGGAGCGTATTTTAAAACGACCGCCAATAACAGCAGTGAGGTTGTCTGCAGAGATGCTGTGCTCTGAACATAGAGCGACTATTCAGATGACGTGAGAAAATAACTATAGCACCAGCAAAATTACAAAAAACAGAAACCAAAGAGAATGTACTCACTGTCATGTGAAATTGAAGCTTGCTTTAATCCATGTTCCTGCCAGAGGCAGGTGCTTGCAGAAGTTGCTGAGTCACCCCGCGCAGTGCCACCAGTCAAAGACACATGCAAACACAATGGTGGCAGAACAGAGCATGAAATAAAATGTAGAAATGGTCTTGAAGCCACCACAGCCATTCAACACCTCCAAGAAACAGAACATTGGTGCCAAGTGGACTACGTGGATTAAAACATTCAATTACTTCATAGATGTGCAAGAGGCGAAAGATGATAAGAAAATCATCAAATATTAAGAAAGCCTTGCAGGTGATGGAGTGAAAGAAGTATTCTGGCTGTGCCCACAAAAGGCAACATCAGCTACGACAAGTAGACACCAAGCAAATTCTATTGTGATCAAGTCTGTGGTACAAAGGTTCTTCAACATCGCTGTCGAGTACCAGCAAAGAAGGTGGGTGCATGCTGATGATGTCCACTAAAATATAGCATGCACATGTGGGGTTAGCTGCCTGTCAAGGAAACCTAAACAAACAAAAATCACCAAACTTCATTGGACACTGTCCCACAATTACATTGTGGATGAATGGTCACCCCATTACCTTCATCATCGATAGTGGGGCATCAATTAATATTTTGCCAGTGGAAAAGTTTAACAGCCTCTCGCGTGTGCCATGCTTCACTCATTCTGATATGAAGGTCTACACTGTGCAGCGTCTAAACCATTATGATGCCAAGGATTGTTCACAGCAGCAATGCAACTCAAAACAATATCATTCATATTCTACAAGGAACTTCGACTAGTGCATGTTTGGTCAGTTTTGCCACTGCAGCTGATATGGGGTTAATATCCATCAACTATAACCTCTGACCTTAACCTGATATCATGTGATAATTCCCATCGTTGTTTCATGGCTTGGAAAAACTCAAGAAAATGAAAGTACAGCTTCATATCAACAAAGACGTGTGTCCTGGTGCCCAGCTGCAGCATAGATTTGCTTTTCATTTTCAAGAAGCTGTAGAAAAAGAGTTGGCAACACTTTTGAAACATGACATCATTGAAAGTTCCACAGGCCTCGTGCCATAGGTTTTGACCACAGTAGTTGTACCAGAAAAGGACAGTAGTGAAGTGGTGCACATTGTGTTGATATGCGCAAGCCAAAAAGGGCCATTGAGACGGTGAGAAACCCTGGTTCCCATATAGCGGACTTGATCATGCAACTGAATGGAGCTAAAGTCTTTTCCAGTCTTGACCTAAACAAAGGGTACAAGAGACTAAGTTTTGGAGTATCTTCGGCTGCTGAGATATTTCAGGATGTTATCCACAGAGTAATCCAACCTGTTACACATGCTTTCAAATACAGTGACATCATACTGGTCTTTGAGAGAACCCAGAAAGAACATGACAAAGTCCTTACTCAAGTGTGGCAGTTACTTGCTGATGCAGGTCTCACATTGAATGCAGCAAAATGTGAATTCCACAAAACCAAACGTTCTTTTTTTGGGCACATATTCTCTGATGGGGGAATTATTCAAGATCCAGACGAGATGCAAGCACTGTCATCCACTTGCCCCCCTCAAGATCTTACCATGCTGCAAGCCTTTGTAGGCATGGTCAGTTATTGCTCAAGACACATTCCCAATTTTTCCACAGTGAATGCCCCATTGAGAGACTTGACAAAGTGGAATAATCTTTTTCAGTGGCCTCCTGAATGCGATAAAAGTTTCAAAGAAATAAAGCACGCAATCAAGAATGGGTCTGGAGGCAATTCTTGCTCGACACAACGGCCACGCAAATGCTCAGAGACACATTGTGGCCTCTATCAGTCATAGCCTGTCTGAAACTAGTTGTTTGTGAACAACAGTCTCCTGCCATCGCGTCACTTACCTACCTGCTTCTGGGTTTTTCATGTGTTTGCCGAGTTCTCTGTGGGCTCTTCACATTGGGAGGACTTTCTTCTTGCGTCATCAGGGATGCTTCGAGGGAATCCCGATGTCTGCATCTAAGCCGTTACTTCCATGCTGCTGCAAACGAAAGAAGGAAATAAACAAGTCATTAATTCAATACCAGTAATGCGTTAGTGTGCGGTATCTGTACTTCTGATTGCTGGATATTCTGAAATGAACAATAACAACTGTATTACTTGGATTACCTTCATTTGATACCAATTTAAACTATCTCCTGCACTTTTGATTTTTGATTAAGGCTTATATGTGTTTTTCTATTTTTAACTCTAGTGATGTGGCGGAAATATAGGATGCATGATGTAATGCACATCTAACAATACATATTATATAGTGTTATGTTGTTCTTTCATATATGATCTCCATTCTTGCCAGTCAGCCTACATTTAGAGGTTGTTATTATGCACCTAAGGTATGAAGGGTAATTGAACATAGTATATGTCTAAAGGTGCCTATTGCTATGCTTAAACCCTTAAACACATCTCTTTATTTCTGTCTGATTATTAGAAAAACTAATATTCCTGTTGACCTCAGTTTCTTATACACTTGAATGAAGAGGGGATGCATGCAGGTATAAGGGAATTATTTACTATACAGATCAGTAGATGTAAACAGTGATTACATGGTCAGGAGTTGATTCTGATACACCTTTATTTATTCACACAGGGAGACCCTAGACGGGTCCAGACAGACACCCCTTCTGTAGTGTAGTCATCAGCAGTCTTCTGTTTTCTCTTCCCTTCCCCTCTTCCTCTTTGGTTGGGATTTAACTTTGACCTCGTTGGGTCATCTCAATTGATAGGGAGGTTGGTACCCCGCATCGCTGCCTCCTGTCTCTCCTGCGGAAAAACCCATGTGAGATTTCCGACAGAGAGACTGTGGTATGGGCCTGCAAGCATTTTTTGTATTCCTCTATAGAAAATGGTTTGCTGTCATCACGGACCACCAAGCGTTGCACATTATTTATGGAACCCTGAAGGCTAAGATGCCTCCTTGCATCAAAAGGTGGTGGTTGGGCTGCAGTATGACTATGAGATTGTACACAAACCAGGGAAGGATCGGTACCCAGTGGATTACTTTTCACGAGTGCCGCTCCATTGTCCTAGTTCAACATCCAGGACAGATGAAGAATATCTCAATTTTATTGTGAGGTCCAGCACACCAGTGGCTCTGTCTGTGGACCAAGTCAGTGCTCCTACCAACACAGACAAAGAAATGACTGTTGTCAAAGAACTCATTGAGACAATCAGAGACAACTCACACGACCTCTAACTAATAATCAAATCAAATCAAATCAGGGACATTTGTACAGCCCATATATCACTCAGAAGTCTCATAGCGCTTGCAGACGGCTCTGATAGAGTACTCATTTAGTTGTCAAATAGCCATGATTTCAGCTTTTTGCGAAAGCAGTTATGATCTGAGATAGTACATAAGTTCAAGGGAAGTTTATTCCAGGAGACAGGAGCAAGATAGGAAAAATACCTTCCTCCATATCTCGCCGTGCGGATTCTGAGGGGTGTGGGAAGGGATTCATTGCTCAATCTTAGCGACCTACAAGGCTGGTACCAACGTAGTTTTTTGGACCAGTACCCCGGGCCTTTTCCATACATGTTTTTATGTGTCAGACAGAGAGTCTTAAATAGGACTCTCTGTCTGACTGGCAGCCAATGTAGAGAACTCAGACAAGGGGCAGACGGGGATCTTGGCGGGAGATTCAGAACCAGTCTGGCCGCAGTGTTCTGCAAAATCTGGAGTTTAGTGAGGAGGCCCTCGTTTATTGAGGACAGCAGGGCATTTCCATAGTCCGTGCAATTTATTATCAGTCCCTGGACTAATGGTTTCCTGGCCTCCATCGGAATCCATTTGAAGACCTTTCGTAGATTACACATCACTCCCAAACATGAGCCGATTATGTGATTGGTCTGATTTTTCATTGACATTTGACTGTCCATGTGGAACCCTAAAGTCCGAACCGTCGGTTTTGGTGTTGGACAAGGGCCTAGGTTTGGTGGCCACCAGCCGTGAGACCAATGCTCGTGAGCCTTGCCGAAAGGCATGATCTCGGACTTGCCTCAGTTTAATTGGAGATGGTTTGTACTCATCCACCTGTCAATGTGGGACATGCATTTTTTGAAATGCTTTTTTGTTTCTGATGGGTCTGGTCCAAGAGTGACCAGGATCTGCGTGTCGTCAGCATATGACACAACATCAAAACCATAAGATCTGATCACCTTGGCCAGTGGCGTCATGTACAGATTAAAAAGGGTCAGACTCAAGATGGAGCCCTGTGGTACTCCCATCTTGACCAGTCTGTTACATGAAACAGTGTTTCCCACCTGGATCGTTGTAGCACGGTCTGTTAGATAACTTTTAAACCACTTTTAATACTGAATTCCGAAAAATTTAAAAAATGTACAGGATGAGTTAGCAGTCATACATGAAGGCATAATACCGAGAGGCTCAAGAATCATCATATCTGAGAGCCTAAGGAAATGGGTCATAGAGTTGCCTATGAAGGACACTGTGACATTGTAGCTACCAAAAGAGCACTGAGTGTGGTTCCCTCGACTAGATGAGCGAGTAGAAGAGGAATTGAAAGCATGCTACATCTGTAATTGCCTGTCCTCTAAGGTGACGCAGCACCCAGTGACCATGTCTGACCTTCCTGCCCATGCCTCGGAGAGAGTTGCAGTTGACTTCTTTGGACCATTAGAAGATGGACATCTTCTTATGACAGTCACAGATGAATATTCACATTTTTCTTTGGTAAAAACATGGTCCTCGACAACTTATGAAAAATCATAGAAAGGGCTGATGACATCTTTTCAGCTTGGGGTATCCCCGAGATCCTCAAATCTGATAATGGCCCGCACTTCAACAGCAAGGAGCTCAAAGAGTTTTGTGCATGACTCAATGCCAAACACCAAAGGAGTACACACATCTGACCCCAAGAAAATGGTGTAGTCAAAAGATTTAAGGGCTCCCTCAAGAGGATACTTCAATGAGCGTCCATGGAAGGAATCGACTTGAACCAAGCTATGTCCCAGGCCCTCCAGGCCTATTGATCAGCTCTTCACTCCACAACGGGTGAGAGTCCAGCTATTTTGTTTTTTTTGGAAGAGCCATCAGAATAAAACTACCTCAATGGACATCAGATTGATGAGGGGATGCTGACAAACTTCTTAAAACTGATGCTCCTCATATGAGTTAAATGAAAGCATATGCTGTTCAATGCTGCCACACCCAGGAAATAGACTTTTACAAAGGAGAATGGATGCTGGTAAAGTAGAGACAGAAGTTAAAGATGGTCATCCCTTTCACCACTGATCCTGTACAGGTGGTGGCGTGCAAGGGACACATGGTGATGGCACATCATCCAGGGAAATCTATCACTAGGACACAATACACTTTATGGAATAACTCATTTTATTTTATTTGTTTACACATTAACATTACATCATATTAGTTCTATAATCAGTATCCGGCAATGGGTTTAACATGCTCATGTGAATGACACAGCTGGGTGACTACAACCCAGAGGCTGGCAGCGAAAACAGTGGGCAAATAGTATGCAAAGGTATTGCAACCCCATTAAGCGATGTCCTGTGAAACGTGAGGGGAGAGAAAACAATATTTAGATGGGCTTATTAACAGAAGCAAAAACCCATAAATCCAACAAGAAGAAAGCCCTCCCTCCCGCCCCTCCCACCCCTCCCATCTCTTTCGCACCCTATATTGCTCCTATTTCATGTCTAACGTATTAACACCAGATAGTTCTTTCTCAGCTCTTTTAGGGATCAGTGTTTTGAGTGGTAGCAGTGAGGCGCAGAATTTGTAGGAGGTTGGGGCAAGTTATTTCCCTAAATTCCTTGCTGAGGATAGTGATAAATGGAGGCCACAGTTCCAGGTATGCTTCCATTTGTTGTCTGCCAACATAGATAGGCGCTCCTTTCCCAATACCCACCACAACCTTCTTAATCATGCCACATGGTCTCGGACCCTCTAGTTGCCCCATTGGGGCACTAGCTCTAATATTCCAACATTAAGGGCTAAGGCTATCTGGCTCCCTCTCAGAGAGTGCAGGGAAAGTTCAGAGGATCGGGGAAACTCAGCAACATATAAGCAGGGAAACGTGGGATGTCCATTTTGAAGGCTTCATCTATGTCCTGGAGTATCAGGTCCCAGTATCTTACCAATTTGGATCAATTCCAAAGTAAGTGCACTAAAGAGCCTGTCTGTCCGCACCCATGCCAGCAATAGGCTGGGCGGTCTTTGTTCCAGTGGTTCAGTTGGGCAGGTGTTAGATACCAGTAAGCATGTCCCTTATATGCTGCTCCCGTACGCGGAATCTAGTGTGCTGTATGATGGGTTCTGAAATAAATGTCCTGCCATTCTTTATCTGTGAGGGATCTGCATATTTCCTCGTCCCACCTTAGCTGCCCCTTGGATTTCGTAGGAGAAGTGTCCGCTGAGAGGAAGGCATAGAGTTCTGAGATAAGGCGTTTGTCGTTGCTTTTGGTAATGAGCCGCTTTTCGAACTGGGATAATTGGTGAGTGTCCCCTAGTCTCATCTCTGGAGAGGTTACCCAGTGACATGCTTAATTATAGGTGCATTGGTCAGAGGGGGGATTGCGTAAATTCCTGAAGCTGATCACAAGGAATAATTCCGTCCTGATCAAATAGGGAACCTACCCTTTTGCAGCCCTTCTCACCTCATCGCTGAAATGGTTCCGATCTACAACCAGGCGGGAAATCAGTGTTGTCAACCAATGGGGGCATCGGGGAGGGGAATGAGGTGAAACCGCGATGGATCGCCGTTACATCCCAGATTTTCTGGGTAGTTGCCGTGATGGGGCAGGAGTACAGCCCTCATGCCCTGTGCCTATGCAGGAGCCAAATCTCTCTCCAGATATTCGCTCCTGCGATAGTTTGGTCCATAAACAACTAGTGCTTCTCTGAGAGGGGACAACTCCACTCTAAGATGAAGCGTAGTTGGGATGTTTGGAAATATTTTGATACTACTGGAACTCCCAGTCCCCCTTCTACTTTAGGCTTCTGCGAGAGACTGAGTCGCATTTGCTTCCCACCCCAAAGGAAGCAGTTGATGGCACGTTGTAGGTTCCGTAGTGTAGCCGGGGGTGGGGAAAGGGGGATAGTTTGGAAAATATGGAGTATACGCGACATGTTTATCATCTTCACTGCTGCAATACGACCCGCCCAAGAGGGACCCGACCATGTCCATGTGGCTAGGGTTTTATTAGTCTTTTCCAGGAGTGGGCCATAGTTAGCTTTTAGTGTTTTGTCAGGTGTTCGCGCCAAGAGAATCCCTAGATATGGTATATGATTGCTAGCTCAGGTTAATGGGAATTGTTTAGACAAGGCCTCCACCATGACAGGAGTAGTGGAGAGGTTTAGTATTTATGACTTATGAAGGTTTACCTTAAATCCTGATACCTCCCTGAAGCGAGAGAATTTGTCTACTAACTCGGAATTCATCAAGGACAGGACAACTGTCTCTAACTCTCTGGGCCATTAGCTCCATATACAATGCGAATAGTAACGGGGAGAGTGGACATCCCTCTTGAGTTCCTTTGTGTATGCGGAAAAGCCCGAAGGAGTATCTGTTGATTCTGACCGATGCCCTGGGTGAGTTGTAGATGCACCTTATTCAGCCAAGGAATCTCTTCTCAAAGCCAAAGCGGCGGAGCGTCTCGAATGGAAATGGTCAGTGGACCCTGTCGAAGGCCTATTCTGTGTCAACCGACAACAGGAGGGCCTCCTTTTGGGAGCGGTCGATGAGGTCTGTAAGATGTATAGGGCGTTTGTTATTGTCCTTGCATTGTCTCGCCAGTATAAATCAGGTTTGGTCTGGGTCAATCCCTGCCATACATAGGTTAATGCGAGCAGCCAGTATGCCCATAAATATTGTAGCGTCGACGTTGAGTAAAGAGATTGGGCGATAGGATGCACATTCCAGGGGGTCTTTTGAAGGTTTTAGGATCACCAATATAGAAGCTTCCGTAAGGGAATCAGGTAGTGCTCCTGTTTCAATAAATGAGTTAAAAAAAAACATGCCAGTATAGGGGCTAGTACCTGAAAGAATTTCTTGTAGAAAAGAGGGGTAATGTCATCTGGGCCTGGCGACTTAGCGGTTTTGAGACGGGCTATCACTGCAACTACCTCGTCTACTTGGATAGGGTGATCAATGTGACTCGCAGTATCAGTTGGCAGCGTAGTCAGCCGCACGCCATGAAGATAATCAGCTAAGTCTCTGTTGGGAGAATCTCCATCCACATAAAGCCTGGAGTAGAAGGCTCGAAAGGCCTCTGCTATTTCTGAGTCCGCGTATACTATTCTCCCAGATGGAGCTTTAATTGCCACACCCGTCGCAGAGACCTCCCTCTGACGCAGTTTGTGGGCTAGCATGCAGCCGGAGCGATTTCCGCTGAGGAAGAATTTGTGCCAGAGGCATGATAGGGCATATTCTGCTCTATCTAGGTCCAATCTGCAGAGGATAAGTCATTTCCTTTCTAATTCTCTCCAGATATCGGGAGCACCGGTGCATTTGTGTCTGGATTCTAGCTCCGCCACTGTCACCTCTAGTTGCTTCCTGTGCTCCTTTCAGAGCCTATTTCCACCATGCTGATGTAGCTATAAATTCACCATGTATAACTAATTTTAAAGCTTCCCACAGGGAGTCCGGACAGACCTCTTCGCGGTCATTGTTGGCGAGATAGTTTTTGAGCGCCTTGTGGATTGCTTTTGTTGTCTGGTCTGAGTGAAGCAATGCGTCCCGGAGACGCCACCGTGACAGGCATGGTTGAGAGATGCCTATGTTCAGTGATAGTGTGATAGGGGCATAATCAGAGAGAGAGTGGGGCATCCCACTAGTGTGTCTTTAATCAGAAAATGATCTATGCGGGCATAGGATTTATGGGCTGCGGAGAAGTATGTGTAGTCTTTAGTGGAGAGATGTGCCTGCCTCCATATGTCGTTAAGGGAGATATTTGTGAGCCATTGATGTCCAGATTGTGATAGAGTCCCGGCTTGTGTAGTGCGTTGTCCAGAACGGTCTAAGTCTGTGTTCATTACAAAGTTTAGGTCCCCCTGTATCACCACCTCTCGGTCAGGCGTGGCTAGAACTTCTGTAAGGCAATTAATCAGGAAGCGTTCCTGGTGATCATTTGGTGCGTATATAGATGCAGCTGTGAACTGTACATGGCCCCATTGAAGCCTAATCCCTAATGCTCTACCCCTATGTTCAGCTACCACATCAGTGACCTTTCCCTGGAAGCTCTGGGCAAGGGCTGTTCTTTTTAGCTGAACCCAAGGTCCAGTATTGTCTGGGAATCCTGGGAGAGCGCATGCAGTGGGTATCCCTGGCCAGAAGATGGGTTTCTTATAATAATCAAATGTCCCCTGAGTGTTCCAGAAAGGATAAGATTGCTTTGCATTTCACTGGGCTATTGAGACCTTGTACATTGAGGCTCACTAGGCAAATTTTATGCATCCCAGAAGTTTAATCTGCCCCTGTGCTGCTTGTTCACTAAACCCTTGCCGCGCCTGCAGATTAGCAGTGGAACGCCCTGCCATAAGATTCTCACTATTCTTGCTGCCCATATGGAGCCTGGCTAGTGCGCAGGAGAAGAAGTGAAAGAAGAAAGCAAGATACCCATAGACAACAATATGGATATACTGGGGAAAAAAACAGCAGGAGGCCAAAGTCTGTCAAATCCGACGAGTTGGGTTGAGGCATGGTTGGTCAGGAGAGGATTGTTCCGGAGGGGTACCTCCTAAGAGACCCACTGTGGGGCCGAGTCGTTTCCAGCTCAGGATGCAGTTGAGAGGGTGGATTCCACAGATAGGACCTGTAGCACTGCCTGTCTCTTTTCATTGGTGGTAGCCAAGTCAGGTCTGGACTCACCGCGGTTGCTTTTGAAGGAAGTGGCCCGATTAGGGTCACTCGGGTCACTCATGACCACCTCTCAGCCTTCCATACCAAATGAAGAGTTGGTTATACAGTAGAGAATACAAACCAATATCTGTTTATTCAGTTAAACTCAGAGCGGAGCCCAGTCTGCTCAGTCTCTAGGAGTGCTATAGAGGGGACTGACATCAGCACGCATAAAGATACATTATGTACATTTCAGAACCAATGACGGCACACCCACAATGGAATTTTCAAAGCAGATGCAGCTAACAATGAAGTACAGAGGTTAAGTTTACATTCAAAGGCCGGGCACACACTACCTACTACTCAAGGTCGCTCTGACCGTGCCCGCCACTAGACAAGTGGGAGAAGCCATCTATCTAGTAGGAAAGGTATGCGCTAATAAGGACAGTCCATTCATTAGTGAAGCAAAACCTAACATTGCAGAAACAAAACATAACGGGCCTTTTCTCGGAAACAGCAAGGAATTAGTTTTGATCTTGGTTCAAGATGGCGTCTAAAATAGAAAATGTTGCCGCAAATGTTACCATACATAGAACAATGCGTAAACATGAATTTTTCTATTCTAAGAGACCCTCCTTTTAGCATGAGCTAAATATTTCCAGTAATACCAAAGAGCATATAAATTAATAAAACAGGAAGTCATAGGTAAACACACTCCATGTTGTCAGCATCAGGAAGTGAGACGGTGAGGAGGGAAGAAGTCTAAAAATGCCCTAATCTATCTGCATGAGGTCATCGACCTCCTTTTGCATCATAATTGCAGCATTAGTATCATGAATCGATATTTTCCTCCTAGGAGTGAGAAGAGTGTGCAATAAGACCAACAGAACAAAAGGGATTGAACAAAGACACTGCAAGAGACTAGGATCACTATGAAATAAATCACTTTTTCAAGGATCCAACCACAGCAGCCAAAAAGAGACCAACTCTAGTTCCCACTTTACATTCCTTTAACATTTTCAAAGATGTCTAGAGTAATATTCTTTTCCATATTTGTGACCCCGACTACACACTGGTCTCCTACTACCACGCTTACACCACCACTCTTGGCTAGAATAAAATCCACTGCATATCTAGTCTATTCAGAATATATTCGCATACTTTCCCATTGGTTGGTGATGTCACTCAAAGCTGCTACTGTGGAGTTAGACAATATTTGCAGCTTACATCCAAAATATTCTCTAGATTTTTCACCCCTGGCCATAGCAGTACCCCAAATGTAATTATGGAGGAAAGAATATATCCAAAAGCAATACCATTACTATAATTATTGACTTTGAGGTCTGTCACTCCTTCTCAGAATTCTTTGGTCAATGTCCTTTTAACCCATCTCACTGTAGGCTTCGCATATTTGCAAGGTACACCCAAGGGCAGCACCATCCCAAGCGCCACACCGTTTGTACCATTATGAGTATTAGAATACGTCCCATTAGACAGAAAGAAAAACCCTGGGTGTGCATAAATCAGTCTGTCATAGTCCAGAGCAAAATTTCGGGAATTCCACCCTAAGGTACTGGGGTCCTTTGGACTTACCAAAGAGTACGTGCCCTTACGCAATATTATCCCTGAACAATTGACATACAACATAGTGTCAGTAAAATTGATACTTGAACGACAAGCAGGGTAATAGCCAGCTTCTCGGGGAAACTGTCAATTCCTTATAATGGTAACCTACCAGTGTTATATTCTGTTTTTCATTATAGAAGTTGTTGCATTAAGTGTTGTTGTCACACCCCGGATAACCCATGCCTTTCTATGGTACAGACAAGGATCTGGATAGCCAAACCCAAATACTCCTTGCACTTCTACAAAGTCAAGGGGCCGAGAATAGGTATAACTGACAATTGACAATGGATATGCTGTCCATAGACTAGTGACAGATTCAGTGAGGTAACAAGCAGTCACTTCTCCAAAGAACCTTTTATGTGTATCTAGAAACACTTTGCTTGGGGCCACCCTTTTCTTTCGGACTTGAGGAACAATGTTATCTTTACTCTGTAAAGGTATACTTTGATCACTTTCCAAAACCCATGATATCCCCCTAACATTAGTAACAGAAAAATCACAAAAGCAATACATATTAACTTTTGTTTATGTGTCCATACTGCATTGCACTGAGTAATGTGAATCACTGGCTGCTCTTCCTCAGCAACCACTCTACTAAAGGGGTGCATAATGAATGACAAAATAGGGACAAAAGATAGGAAAATAAGCAAGTTCCCAGTGTCCACCAGAGCCTCACTTGTATAGGCTCCTATTGTCCATCAATACGTCAGCGCTCTTGAGCAACGGCGGAGGAGCTTGCTCTGTCCTAAGCTCGTATCCCATGTCGATCACGATTGTATACCTCCATGGTAATTTTAATCTCCCCAATCTAATGTTCAAACAACTAACTAAAATAAGCAGAAATCCTTCACCAAGCCTACTAGATCTCCGTTGGTACCATAACTCAGTACAACCTATCTTACGTAGACCATCTCTAATCTCTTTTCTCCTTGGATGCACTTTCCCTCAGCTGAGGTCACAAATTGTACCTGGTGACTCCAGGCACCGAATGGTCTACAAATAAGGGCTCCTGGATAGCTTGTATTTCCGGAGGAACAGCCGCATTTAGCACATCTTCATTCTCCTTATCCGTTTGCGACTATGTCAGTTGGGCATCACTAAAGGGAACAAACAAAAGGCACTTGTTCGCATTTGGAGTCCCCGATGCCGTCCTGGACCTACTGGTCATAGGGTAAGGGCCGAGGCACCCTCTTGCAATGGGTGGCATGCACCCAGTTCTTACGGCCAGCGACCTTTACTTCGGGGCGCGTTGCTAGAAGAACTTGCTCTGGTACCTTTCACCACAGCTCCAAACTTTTCTTCCTCTGGAAATTTTTAATTAGCATAAAGTCGCCAGGCTGGATATTGTGCCTGGGCCCCCCTGGTGTAAGTGGCAGGGTGTCCCGGACCTGTTGGTGAATAGAACGCAAACTTACGGTTAACTGGCCAAGATAATCAATCAGCAATGGATACTCAATATTAGAGAACTGCCGAGGTCGCGGGACACCCCAGACATTTGTCAGGCATCCAAAAACGACCTCATGCAGTGACAACCCTGTCCTAGAATGTGTCGTAATTCTTGTTGACAAAAGAGCTAACGGTAAAGCATCTGGTCATTTCAACCCTGTGGTCTCTTGAATTTTTGCCTGTGTGAGCTTGAGAGTACCAGTGTATTTCTCAACCAAACCTGCTGACTGTGGATTATTGGCAGCATGAAACTTTTCCTTTATGTGTAAACCATCACACATCAATTGAATCACTTTTGCATTAAAATGACTTCCATTATCACTTCAAATCAATTGAGGCAAGCCAAAACGAGGAAAGTATCCTTCAGGAGTACCTTTGCAGTCGTAATGGCTGTATTGTCCTTGGTGGGAAAGGCCTCAACCCATTTACAAAATGCAGATACAACCAGTAAAACATACTTCAAACTATTGCATCTTTCTAACTCTATATAGTCCATTTGGAGGACTTCAAAAGGGAAAGAGGGTGGTGCAAAGTTACCATGCGGTATTGGGGTACACTTTCCAGAATTGTGCATCATGCACACCATACAGTACCTCACTAAATGTGCAGATGTCTTAGAAATGTTATCATTCTGACATACAGAGTCTAACAACTTGCAAATACCCGTAGCACTGATATGAGCTGGGCTGTGGACCATTGTAACCACACGGAGAACATATGCATCGGGCAACATCTATCTTTGCTTCCCTGACTTAGAAATCCAACATCCCTCACTGTTCAATTGCCCTGTACTTTCCTGCCACCCTGTTAACTCTTCTGCTGTGACTTCACTTTGTATCTCTTTTACATTCTCAAGGGTGTCCTCAAACATGGCAACCTCAGGCACCCACCTAGCCGGACCTGCTACAAACATTCTTTTCATATTTGTCCGGGCCATCTTCTTAGCTGCCTGATCAGCAAAAGCATTTCCCCTACCTACATCATCAGTGACCTTCTGGTGGGCGCTAAACTTCACTATGGCCAATTTCTTGGGTAGGGTCAAAGCAGATAAAAGCCTCAATATGAGGTGTCCGTGCTGGATTTTGGTGCCATGAGAAGTAAGGAATCCTCTCTCAGCCCAGAGTCGCCCAAAAGTATGAGCGATCCCAAAGGCATACTGGCTGTCAGTATAGATAATGACAACCAGTCCCTCATTCAATTCACAAGCTCAAATAAGGGCACCAAGCTCAGCAGCTTGATCCGACTGATAAGGAACTTGTGATGTCTCTACTACTGTACGCAGTGTGGTAATAGCATAAGCCGCAGTTGTAGTGCCATCTGGTAATTTGAAAAAAAAGCCATCAACATATAGTTCCCCTTGTGGATCAGATAAGGGAACATCAGTCAGGTATACCTGTCATTTCGTCTCTTCTTCCGCCCGGAATTCACAGTCATGTTTATCGACTCCTTAACTCTTGGAAGGGAGGTGTAGTAACATGGCTGGATTCAGAATAGCACATCTTTTCATACTAATATGTTTGGTAAACAATGTCAATTCATAGCCAGTAAGACATGCACTGGTGAGGAGCTGTGTCTTTGTTTTATTCAGAAGTGTATCCACAGTATGGGGTAACATAAGTGTGAGCTCAGTATCCATTAAGAGTCCAGCCGATTGTCTGATCGAAGTGGCCACAGCTGTGACTGCTCTTAGACAACTCGGGAGGGCTCCCGCAACTGGATCAAGGACAGCAGAGAAATAAGCACATGGCCGCTGCTTATCTCCAACTTTTTGTGTTAAAACAGAAAGCGCACAACCAGAAATCTCATGGATGTACAACACAAACGGTTTTCCGTAATTAGGGGTGCCAAGTACTGGAGCCGAATAAAGCACAGTTTTCAATTGTTCAAAAGACTGCTAACATTCAGGCGTCCAAGGCAAAGGTTCATGCACTTCTTTCGTTGTTAAGGCAAGCAAGGGTTTGATTAGTAGGGAGTAGTTAGGTATCCACTTCCAACAGTAGGAAGTGATACCTATAAAACCACGCACATCTTTCTGAGTTTGTGGAATGGGCATTTTAACAATGGTACTGATGCGCTCAGGGGTCAACCTCCTACCCTCCTTCGACAGTAGGTGACCTAAATAAGTGACTTCCTGTCGACAATACTGAAATTTAGAAAGAGAAACTTTATGACCACGCTGAGCTAAATGTAGCAATATCTTAACTGTACTGTCTTTACAACCTTGTTTGGTATCAGAAATGATAAGGAGATCGTCAATATACTGCACCAATACATAACCTGCGGAAGCGAAAGGGAATTCCATTGACCTTTTAATGCTTGGCTATAAATACTCTGACTCTTTGCACTGCCCTCAGGAGCTCGACACAACATAAAGCTTCTACCAGCTAGCGTGAACCCAAACAAATATCTACTATCTGGATGAATAGGAATACTGAGGAACCCGCTTTTCAATTCAATATCAGAAAAGAGTTTAGAAGTGGAAGGAATCATTGTCAAAAGTGTAGTAATATCCGGAACCACTGGAAACTGAGGAACCACTATCTTGTTAACTTCGTGCAAGTCAATCACAAAACGATAAACATCCTCATAATCAGTAGGGGAACCTGAGGGTGTCCGTTTAAGAATAGGAAGAATAGGACAATTACAAATATTGACAGATGTCTCTTCAACTACACCTTTTTGTATCAATTCCTGAAAAATCTGTAAAAGGGCTCGTTCTCCTGCCTGAGGTATCTTATACTGAGGAATACGAGGCAAAACAACATTGTCTTTTATTTGTATTAAAACTGCCAATATGTGCAACAGTCCTACATCTGTATCACCTGTTGCCCACAAAGTGGGTGGCACCTCAGCAAATCCAATGGGAAGAGGGTGAGACAGTGTATAGTACATATATTGGGGCCCATCATCATATAAACACCTTCCGGGAAGTAATAAATAGTAGCATGCAATTTCTTCAACAAGTCCAAACCCATCAAATTCTCCCAACAATTGGATGTCAACAAAAATGGAGAATCCACAATAAAGGGACCAACAGTCAATGCAAGGGTTCGCAAATGGGGCTTACAACCAGTACTCCTGAAAATCCCACCAAAACATTTTTATGGCCAGACAGAGCCGCCCCAGGGACCATACTTCGAGAAATAGAACTTTTTGTCGCACCTGTATCCACCAAAAATACCTTAATCGAACCTTGCAGTTCAGCTGTTACATAAGGACCACACTGGTCTACAGGCATCGGAACTGGTCACCCACTCTGTTCCTGGCTGTCCTAACTGTAAGCCACCCCAGCTGCTTTATCCCTATCATAATCATCATGGTGGTACTGCCCATCACAAGGGTCATCCAAATAATTATTATCAGAACGACCCTGCCCAATGGCGTCATATTCGGCTGCCTGTTAGTGCGTGGAAACTGTCAGGCAGGTCCACCATGTCCTCAACCACTCCCTCTAAAGGTCTGTTGCATAAATACCTTTATCTTCAAATTCTTATGCCTTTTCTCTGTCCTCGCTTTCTCCTCCTGGTCCTGATGCTCATAATATTGAGTCATATTCAAAACAACAGAAGTGGAAGAAATGGACCAGGTACTTTCAGAAGCCTGTAAACGAGTCGCAATATCAGGAAGCAAATTAGAAACAAACCTATTAACAAACAACCGAACACCTCCCTCAATAGACAGATCCTGTCCACTGTAATCCAAAAATGTATCCTTAAACTGAGTAAAAAAATAAGACACACTCTCGTCTTTCTTTTGGCTACAAGCCATTATTTGCCCAATCAACTTTTCTCGGCTAAATAAGAGAATGCATATATGTGAAAATGCGGCCTGGCAGGGCAAGTATCTCGTCTCAGGCTTATCACCTGGCTTTCTTTCCTGATCCCATGCTTTAATTTGATCCCATGTATCACTCAACTCCGCAACATGATCTTGAGTATGAACCTGCCTCCAGATATCAACCAGAACAAGAAGACCAAAAAACATTTCAATTTCAAAAGGAGTCCTTACCGTCGAAGAGGCAGCTTCAGTCAGTTCCTTATAATAGGGAGTAGGATTTTTACTGGGATCGGGCAAATGAGTCTTAAGAGATAAAACCTCACTCCTTTTTCACAGAGTATGAACCCATTGTTCTTAAATATGGGCTGCTACACCAGCTCGAGTAACATTACCACGTTGGTCCGTTAACTCCAGTATCTCTGGGTGATATATAGGATGAACCTCTTAGTGGCGCGTAGTTCCCAAAATGTTGCTGCCAAAGACCAATCAACGTAGAGGACATATGTTTAAGAGCATGCTGCTGTACAAAGGGCTCATAATCTTTCCTCATGCCCAAAACATCCTCCATGCTGTAAATGGGATTATGACCCCACTAGGCAGCCTGATTAGCTACCACCTGCTTCTCCTCATCCCCCACTGCAGTCGTACAAAAGGGCCCAGATGCTCCCTAAATTTTGCCAAATCTCTATCCTCAAATCCACGTGTTGCCGTCTCAGTACCCAATAATGCTGGGAGATGAACCATTAAAGCCGGAGAAGCAACAGAAGCACTGGGTAAAATAGTCGCAGGCAGGTTGCCGGGGAAGAGAGAGCTAAAGATAGGGATGCCGAAACAACAGGTGTACTTATGTGCTAAGGGTCACAGTTGCCACAGGCGGCAAAGGCAAAGAAGGAGCCGAAACTGCAGCCGTCAAAAGCACAGCAGTAGACACAGGGACAGTGGGAACAACTGTAACAGGCGGCTGTGATGACGCAGGGAGAGTGGGATATATCCTTTGCGTGGCATATGGGGGCGGGGCGGGTGTCTAACAATTCTTCCACAAAAGTATAATTTTTCTCTTGAGCCAAATACGATTTATCAACATGCAATCAAAACCTCCTATCTTCACATTCAACACCCTTTCTTGCTTTTCTTTATCATATGCTACAGCTTTCTGAGTCAATGTCTCCATTCTACCCTTTCATGCATCCTTTTCCACTTTCAATCGTCTCTGTTTAGCTTCTTTCTGCCATGTTCTGAGAGAATCAAACATAGGCTGTCTACTTCGTCTCTCAAATAACTGTTCCTTTAAGAACCTGCTCGTTTGTTCATCAAATGTGGCCGACAACTGCCACTGTAACTCGGCATTGTCCCTCATATATTTGTGCCATAATGTACTAAACATAATAGGGCCAAGACCATGCTTCACACACATATCAAAATTAGGAGAGCCTTCTAGAGGTGTCGGCTGAGCTTCTTCCATTCGAGCATCTGCAGAACAACAGCGACAGCACAAAGAAAACAGCTTACTGATACCAGGCATCCTTAAAAGAAAACAAGTTCACTATTTATGCCTGGCAAAGCAATTGCAAATGCTTTTATCCCAAAGACGGTCCTCAGACCATACCAAATTCAAACCAAAATGGTACCATATCCACAAAGAACCAAAACAAACTCACCTGATATATGCAGGTCAAGCAAACAAATTCTCCACCGCCGACTCTTCAGACCAAATAGTCAGATCCAAGGTTTCGTCGTATAAGACTCCAGTCGGGATGACGGCTGGACGAGGCACCGTCCAGCAGGACGGAAGGGGCATCTGCGAGCAATCAATGATCCTCATACAGAGATCCCTGATCCTTCAGTCTGACCCAATGATGGCCTCGATCTCCCCCCATCTGTAGAAGGAGATGTGCACTCACCCGAAGGAGTCCCTGTTTGGGTGCTAACTGAAGGAAGTGGCCTGATTAGGGTCACTGGGGTCACTCACGACCACCTCTCAGTCTTCCACACCAAATGAAGAGTCGGTTAGACAGTAGAGAATACAAACCAATATCTGTTTATTCAGTTACACTCAGGGCGGAGCCCAGTCTGCTCAGTCTCTAGGAGTGCTATAGAGGGGACTGACATCAGCAAGTAGAACGACACATTATGTACATTTCAGAACCAATGAAGGCACACCCACAATGGAGTTTTCAAAGCAGATGCAGCTAACAATGAAGTACAGAGGATAAGTTTACATTCTAAGGCCGGGCACACACTATCTACTACTCAAGGTCGCTCTGCCCGTGCCCACCACTAGACAAGTGGGAGAAGCCATCTATCTAGTAGGAAAGATATGCGCTAATAAGGACAGTCCATTCATTAGTTAAGCAAAACCTAACATTGCAGAAACAAAACATAACGGAGCCATTTCTCAGAAACAGCAAGGAATTAGTTTGATCTTGGTTCAAGATGGCATCTAAAATAGAAAATGGTGCCGCAAATGCTACCATACATAGAACAATGCCTAAAAATGAATTTTTCTATTCTAACAGACCATCCTTTTAGCATGAGCTAAACATTTTCAGTGATAACAAAGAGCAAATAAATAAATAAAACAGGAAGTCATAGGTAAACTTCTGAGACACACTCCATGTTGTCAGCATCAGGAAGAGAGACCGTGAGGAGGGAAGACGTCTAAAAACTGCCCTCATCTATCTGCATGAGGTCATCGACCTCCTTTTGCATCAAAATTGCAGCATTGGTGTCATGAATCGATATTTTCCTCTTAGGAGTGAGAAGAGTGGTGCAATAAGAACAACAGGATAAAAGGCATTGAACAAGGATACAGCAAAAGACCAGGATCACAATGAAATAAATCACTTTTCCAAGGATCCAACCCCAGCATCCAAAAAGAGACCAACTCCAGTTCCCACTTTACATTCCTTTAACATTTTCAAAGATGTCTAGTATATGTTGGGTAATATTCTTTTTCATATTTGTGACCCCAACTACACACTGGTCTCCTACTACCACGCTTACACCACCACTCTTAGCTAGAATAAAATCCACTGCATATCTAGTCTGTTCAGAATATATTCGCATACTTTCCCATTGGTTGCTGATGTCACGCAAAGCTGCTACTGTGGAGTTAGACAATATTCACCCCTGGCCATAGCAGTACCCCCAAATGTAATTATGGAGGAAAGAATGTATCCAAAAGCAATACCATTACTATAATTATTGACTACGAGATCTGTCACTCCTTCTCAGAATTCTTTGGTCAATGTCCTTTTAGCCCATCTCACTTTAGGCTTCGCATGTTTGCAAGGTACACCCAAGGGCAGCACCATCCTAAGCGCCACATCATTTGAACCATTATGAATAGTAGAATACGTCCCATTAGACAGAAAGAAAAACCCTGGGTGTGCATAAATCGGTCTGTCATAGTCCACAGCAGAATTTCGGGAATTCCACCATAAGGTACTGGGGTCCTTTGGACTTACCAAAGAGTACGTGCCCTTACGCAATATTATCCCTGAACAATTGACATACAACATAGTGTCAGTAAAATTGATAATTGAACAACAAGCAGGGTAATATCCAGCTTCTCGGGGAAACTGTCATTTCCTTATAATGGTAACCTACCAGTGTTATATTCTGTTTTTCATTATGGAAGTTGTTGCAATAAGTGTTGTCACACCCCGGATAACCCATACCTCGTGGCTTTCTATGGTACAGACAAGGACCTGGATAGCCAAACCCAAATACTCCTTGCACTTCTACAAAGTCAAGGGGCCGAGTATAGGTATAACTGACAATTGAAAATGGATATGCTGTCCATAGACTAATGCAAAAACAACAGTTGATGGACAGAATGCAGAACAATATCATACATTCACACCAGTACAGAGATCTGGGCCTAAATCCATCGTTATTTTGCTCACCATGCCGTTCCAGTTTGAACCCAGCCATATGCAAATCAGTCTTGACCCTGTGCCTCATGGGAACAGTCCAGCCCGAACTGCCAAGCCAGGTCCTCACTGGACTGGAACCAAGCATCCTAGGACCGGTTTCGGGGTTTCACCCCTCTTCAGCCAGGATAACTTGATTCAAGTGGCATGGAGAGCACGGGACTCACGTCTGAGCATACCTGTCCCACTCGGGGTGACAAATGCAAAAACAACAGTTGATGGACAGAATGCAGAACAATTTCATACATTCACCCCAGTACAGAGATCTGGGCCTAAATCCATCGTTTTTTTGCTCACCATGCCATTCCAGTTTGAACCCAGCCATATGCAAATCAGTCTTGACCCTGTGCCTCATGGGAACAGTCCAGCCCGAACTGCCAAGCCAGGTCCTCACTGGACTAGAACCAAGCATCCTAGGACCGGTTTTGGGGTTCTGCATTCTGTCCATCTATTGTTGTTTTTGCATTTGTCACACCGAGTGGGAAGGGTATGCCCAGACGTGGGTCCCGTGCTCTCCATGCCACTGGAATCAAGCTATCCTGGCTGAAGAGGGGTGAAACCCCGAAACCGGTCCTAGGATGCTTGTTTCCAGTCCAGGGATGACCTGGCTTGGCAGTTTGGGCTGGACTGTTCCCATGAGGCACAGGGTCAAGACTGATTTGCATATGGCTGGGTTCAAACTGGAAAGGCATGGTGAGCAAAAAAACAATGGATTTAGGCCCAGATCTCTGTACTGGGGTGAATGTATGACATTGTTCTACATTCTGTCCATCTATTGTTGTTTTTGCATTTGTCCATAGACTAGTGACAGATTCAGTGGGGTAACAAGCAGTCACTTCTCCAAAGAACCTTTTATGTGTATCTAGAAACACTTTGCTTGGGGCTACCCTTTTCTTTCAGACTTGAGGAACAATGTTATCTTTACTCTGTACAGGTATACTTTGATCACTTTCCTAAACCCATGATATCCCCCCTAACATTATTAACAGAAAAATCACAAAAGCAATACATATTAACTTTTGTTTACGGGTCCATACTGCATTGTGCTGAGTAATGTGAACCACTGGCTGCTCTTCCTCAGCAACCACTCTACTAAAGGGGTGCATAATGAACAACAAAATAGGGGCAAAAGATAGGAAAATAGACAAGTTCTCAGTGTCCACCAGAGCCTCACTTGTATAGTTTTCTATTGTCCATCAATACGCCGGCGCTCTTGAGCACCGGTGGTGGAGCTTGCGTTTCTGGAGAGTAATCCTGGAGAGATCTTGGAAAAAGGTCGGGGAGTGGCCTTTGAAGTTAACTGGATGAGAGTCCCTGGCTTTCTAAGGACATCTTCTTTAATCTGGAAATCATGCACACAAACGGGTATATCTGTCGGGGATTCTTTCAATAGTCTTTCATGACCCACTCTATGAACCCAGTCTAACTGTAGTGGAGAGGTCTCCGGGAGGCCCGAGACTTGACGGCGGAGATCCATGATGTACTTGCGTAGTTTGGGGCCTTCTGCTTTGGTTGGCACCCCTCTAATTCATATGTTATTCCTCCTAGATCTGTTCTCTAGAACTTCATTGTGAGCCTGAAGGTCCAATTGTTGGTCTGTTAACCATAGGACCTCTTTTTGAAGCCAAGCTACCTCCTCCACCTGGCCAGACTCTCTGTCCTCAAGCTCAGCCACTCTCTCACCCACCTCGTCCATATCACATCGTACCTCCCGAAGTTCGGATGCAATTTCTGTTTACATCACCTCCAGATCTGTGCTCAAGGAGGAGAACAGTAATTCCAGGTATGCTTAGGTGAGTGGGCCCTCTCCATCATCAGAGTCCATCTGGGTCTCTGGCCCTTGGTTTGTGGCTTTATCATCTGTCCCGGACCTGCCTGATTTTCTGAACATTTCTTTGAGGGATCGCTCTTTTTTTGTCCTGTTCACCGTCATGATATCCAGGTTTAATGCAGTGGTTATCGCCATGCACGTTAATCGCTGTGGTCCCACAATCCAGTCAGAGGACCGAGTCCCGGAGCCTTCATGTGAATGCTATCCTTCCCCTGTGTTCTAGTTCCGATAAATTTCTGGGGGGGTGATCTGTCGCATTTCAGGTTACTATACAGCTTAGGGTACTTTAGCAGTGTCCATCAGGACCCCTCGTCCAGTACAGGCATGTGAGAGCCACCCTTCCCACCCCAGGCACAGCTGAATCTCTAAGTTCTGCCTATGTTGTTAGGTGTCTCCCACAGGGCAAGTCCCTACCACTGTGATGGTTCATCCGCCTGCACCCCATTTGCAGATTCTGGCCAGGAGTATATGCGGCCTCCTGCCTGACGTAGAGCCCCCTTCTCTGGCTGAGGCCATCCGGCCGCTTATCGTAACAGGCCCCTACCCCCACCTCAGCCCAAATTGTAATGGACTGGCTACAGTTGGGCTCATGTAGGAGGTGAGGGGGCGGCACCCATGTCTAGCCCTCAGATCTTCCCAAAGCCATGTGACCATGTGAAAATGGCAATCTGGGCCTTCCTCTGTCTCAACGGGCCTTGTGCATCATCTCACATTCCAGACTGTCGTTGCCAGGGGCCGCCACTCATTTTGGCAGTATCTAGGAGCAATGGGGGGTCCTCCAACAGCCAGATGCGTACCACGAGTCCTTAGCCTGCCCTGGAGCTTGACCATTCTGCGATCCAGGGCCTGGGTGTGTTCAGTGGGCCTTGGTCTCTGCTTCTTTCTGTCGTCTGCCCCTCCGCCCGGAAGGCAATCTTTGCTGGAGGGGGCCCTCGTCCCACGCCTCCGGACCCTCCGCCCGCATTGACTTTGCCGCAGGTAGACTCCTCCCTGTGCCCGAAGTTCGGACGCAATTTCTGTTTACATCACCTGCAGATCTCTGCTCAAGGAGGAGAACAGTGATTCCAGGTATGCTTTGGTGATTGGGCCCTCTCCATCATTAAAGTCCTGCCGGGTGTCCGGTTTTAGGTATGTGGCTTTATCATCTGTCCCGGAGCTGCCTGATTTTCCAAACATTTCTTTGAGGGATCGCTCTTTTTTTGTCCTGTTCACTGCCATGATGTCCAGGTTTAATGCATTGGTTATCGCCATGTACGTTAACCGCTGTGGTCCCACAATCCAGGCAGAGGGCCGAGTCCCGGGGCCTGCACATAGATGCTATCCCTCCCCCACGTCCTAGTTCTGGTAACTCTCTGGGGAGGGCTCTGGTGCGTTTTAGTTTGCTATACGGCTTAGGGTGCTTTAAAGGTGTCCATCAGGACCCCTTTTCCAGTACAGGCATGTCAGAGCCTCTCCACCCCAGGCACAGCCGAATCTCTGAGTTCTGTCTATGTTGTTAGGTGTCTCCTGCAGGGTAGGTCCTGACCACTGTGACGGTTCATCTGCCTGCACCCCGTTTGCAGATTCTGACCAGGAGTATATGTGGCCTCTTGCATGACGTAGAGCCCCCTTCTCCGGCTGAGGCCATCCGCCACTTATTGTGTTGGTCCCCTACTCCCACCTCAGCCAGAATTGTAATGGACTGGCTATCGTTGGGCTCATGTAGGAGGTGAGGGGGCAGCACCCATGTCTAGTCCTCAGCTCTTCCCAAAGCTCTATGAAAATGGCGATCTGGGCCTACCTCTGTCTCTACGGGCATTGTGCGTCGTGTCACTGTCCAGACTGTCATTGCCAGAGGTCGCCACTCTGTTTAGCAGTCTCTAGGGACAAGGGGGGTCCCCTGGCAGGCAGATGTGTACCACGAGTCCTTAGCCTGTCCCGGAGCTCGACCGCTCTACCATCCAGGGCCTGGGTGCATTTGGTTGGCCTTGGTCGCTGCATCTTTCTGTCGTCTGCCCCTCTGCCTGGAAGGCAATTGTTGTTGGAGGTGGACCTCGTCTCATGCCTCCGGACCCTCTGCCCGCACGAGGGCACAGACTTTGCCGCAGGTAGACTCCGCCCCATGCTGGGGATGAGCCGCATGCTGTAGGCCTCAGTGCTAGGCCCGCCTGCAGCCTGGTGCTCACTACAGGTCTCTTGTGTGCCTTTGGAGCTCCACCGCTCCATGCTCCCGGACCTGGGTGCAATTGATGAGTCGCGGTTGCTGCTCTTTTCCCTTTGGACTGGAGGGTCAGCATCGTGGTGGGGGCGTCCCACACCCCTAGCTCTGCGGCCCACTCCGGTGTCCTCCTCTTTAATGCGGGATCTGCTCTTTGCCCATTCTGGGAATGAGCCATGTGCTGCCGGCTGCGCTCCACAGCTCTGCTTCTCGCTACTTCTCTCGGCACTCCGGCTGGGGAGTCTCGGGGCCCCGGTAGTCTCTGCTAGTGCCTCCTTCCTTCTGGTACCTAGATATAATCCCAGGGGGCACAGGAAGAGGGCCGGCGGGCTCAAATGATTTGCTCTTGTAGGCAAACTAGTCCCACCCCGGGTGAAGAAGGGTTGCTGTGATTTTAAAAGGTTATACCATGGAAATACAAAAGTTCTCACTTCAACCATCTCAAACATTTTTTTCTGCTGGAGGAAACCCATATGTGAAGTGGGTTGAGTGGAAAGCTTACTTCCTAAATTTCCTTGAAACTAATAACAAAGATGGAAAAATGGCTCTGAAATGGAAAAAAGAAGATATTCTTACATTCTGCGGGGCCAGAGCATTTAAGGTTTTATGAACAAATGAGCAAAACACCTGGGGCAGGGATGTGAATGTTTTTGAAGAGGCTCTCAAAGATTTTAAAAATTATTTTGCACCAAAGTTATGTATGGGAATTGTGAGGTATAGTTTTCGGAGGAAACAGGAGATAAATGAATCTGTGGATGCGTATGTTGTGGCTCCCAGGAAACTTGCTGGGGACTGCAAATTTGATCATTAACAGGAGCAGCTTATTAGAGACCAAGTAGTCAAGCATACGTGGGATCCAACTATCCAGGAAAGGTTATGGATCAATGGGGATGCAGACCGAAAAGATATTCTACCCACTGTGAGAAAGGCGGAATTGTCAAATCACAGTGCTATGACCTTAAAGACAAGTCCAAAGATGCTTCGGAAGAGATTTTAATTGAAATTAAGGGTAAAGAGTTCAGTAAATCTCAGAAAGAGAATACTAAAAGTCATGAATCTGCTAAAAAAATTACCCTTAGGTGTTATTGCTTTGATAGCAGTTCACATCTTGCTTCGATAGCAGTTCACATCTTGCGTCTAGTAAATTTGGCCCTGCAAGCAAACAGAAATGCTCAGCTTGTGGAGTGTTACGCCATTTTGCCAAGGTTTGTAAGAAAAAGAAAGGCAAATGAAGTGTGTGGATGAGTGTAGTTCCAGTGATGATGAAGGCATAGTGAAGGCACTCACCATTTATGATTCTGAAAAATGAGGCTTAGAGTTTTGAATCTAAAGGGCTGTTTATTCTGAATATCAGTGACAAGGTTGGGTTTGAAAGGAAGAAACCTTTGTGTCTAATGACTATTGAGGGCCTGGAAGTGCAAATGTATACAATCACAGGGTCCCCATATACTAATGTAGATTAAGATATATGAAGGATGAATTTTGTTTAAAAGTTTAGGGAGAAGCTACTGGAAACTGATGTTCACCCTGAAGGATTTTTGAGTGGAAAGATAGATATAGTTGGTTATAGACCCTTGGTGATCAGATTTAAGAATAAAGATTCCGAAAAGAAATTGTATATATCAAAGAAAGGTACTTTAGTGCTGGGATGGAAGGATCAAGGAGAGTTAGACCCCAATAACCCTGAACCTGTCAAAGTAATGGATGAATGTGAAGTTATTGGAGCTAAAATGTTAGAAAACTTCCCAAATGTATTTAGTGGTATAATAGGGAAACTTTAAAATTCTGAACATCTCATAGTTTTAAAAAAGGATGAATGTTCCAAAGTAAGAAACATTCCAATTCTACTTAGGGAGAAGATGGAGAAGGATTTAGAAAAAAAGTATCAATGCATATATTATTGAGCCCTTTGAATCCTCTGAGTGGATTTCTCTCGTTGTGGTAGCAAGACGGATCAATGGTAAGATCAGGTTGTGCACTAACATTCAACATTTGAAAAATAAAATTGTGGTGGATAAATTTCCACTTCCAAAAATCTCAGAACTGTTAGTCTTAGTGAAAAATGCAAGTTGGTTCTCCATGGTCGATCTCTCTGCAGCTTATCACCAAATCCAGTTGAGTGAAGAGAGTAAACAATATACAGCTTTTATCACCCCTATAGAGTGTTTTCAGTACAAAAGAATGCCCTTTGCGTTGGCATCATATGCTGCCATTTTTAAAAGACTCATGTACCACTTTTTGGGGGAAAACCCAAGAACGTCTGGTGTTTTCAGGATGATATTTTTGTGTTTAGCAAGGACAGGCAAGAACATGACAAGATTTTGGCAGAGGTCCTATGTATTCTAAGAGGGAGTGATTAGACTGTTGAGAATTTGAAGTGTAAGTTTGCGGTGCAGTTTGTGACTTACCTTGGCCACGTTGTATGTGGAGAAGGTGTCACCACCAAACCATCATTGGTGAAAGTCATCTAAAAAGCCCTACACCCTACTAGCAAAGATGAAGTGAGGTCATTCCTTGGCCTAGTTGAATTATATCCTAAATTTGTGAAGGGGTTCTCAAATAGAGTATTTAACATAAGACGATTGTTAAAAAAACAACTCCCTCCCGCTGTTCATTGTTTTATCAATACAGACATCCAAATCACAACACGTTTAAGCAGCTTAAAGAATTAAATCAGAAATGGTGGAAATGAGAGCGCAGATCACACGATTTGTTAAACATGCAACACATCAGTTCGGAACCCTCCCATTTTCCCCTTCAAGACTGCAGAGTGCAGATTCTCCACGAACCAGTGAATGAGCGGCTCTTTCTCATGGCAGACCGAACAGGAGGTAATCAGTCTCTCAAGTCACAAGCACAATATACCTCCACTGGCACTACGTGATCCCTGTGGCATGCCAGAGTTAAAATAGGTAATGGGGGACGAGCAGCCAGCAATCCTTATTTACCAAGCAGACAGGCACGGATGCCCTCCCACCGAGGATTACAGCATGTATCGCACAACTTGTTTTATAATGCAGCAACTGGCGCTCTGTGTAGGAAAGTAGGATCTGCTTCTCATGGTTACCCCCACTTTTTGCTTGATGTTACACTGTTTTTGAGTAGTCAAACTGGGATCCTGCTTATCAGGATCCGATTTTATCTGCTTTCTCCCTAAAATATAATGGCATGGACTTATGTACACTCCAGATTGGATACTGGGGTACACTTATAAGTCCCTTGTATATGGTACACATGGACCCAGGGCATAGGTATCCCAGAGGCCTTACATGGGATGAAGCATGTATTATGTTACCCATGAGAGGCCATGCACAATGGAACTACAGGTCTGCCATTGTATGCACCACTAACTTTAGATATAGGTTTACTATATCTATAGGTCACTACGCTTATAACCTATTGTGGTGAATGAGCCACTTTTGTGGTCTGACACCCTATGATGACCCTCAACCACCACCATTTTGTACTGACTTAAGTGTGTTATGTTACCTTAGCCTTAATGTAGGATGGGTTTGCATATGCCTGCTTATCTTCTGTCTTTTAGTGGAATAGTCTTTCCAAGAACAGAAGGTTTTGGGATGTTGAGGGGCAGTCTTGTGGGTGGTGGTGCACACATGTGCTCAATGTTGTATACTGAGGGATTAAGTGTATAATGTTATTTGGGTTAGGTGAATTATGACTTTGACCTATTGGCTTTGACGTAGTCTAATGTCATTCTGCCTTCTGACTTTACCTTGCTTCAAACTTTTCTGTGTGCACAGTGGTGCTTGTAAGTTGTGTGGATGAGAATTATAGGTGCGGACTATTGCCTTTGACGGGGCCTCATGTCTGACTCTGCCTTGCTGCTCAGTGCACAGCCGTGCTTGCAAGTTGTTTGGGTTATTCACATTCAAGGTCTTGGTGTTTTCCTGAGCGATTGTTTTTGTTTAGTGTACTGTGGAAGGCCTTGTGAGAGCTTCGTCAAGACAGAGGCTGGAAGAAGTGCGAATGGAGGAAGAGACTTGAGAGCTCCTTACTGCCATGGAGATGCTTGCTTGGAACTTGGCCAGTTCTGGTAAAATTCCTCTGGCGGTGGGAGGAGGTCTTTCACAAATCTTCTAGTGTGTTTATAGCTGAGGGTTGCAGGCTGAGAAACTGGGAGTTTGGATTCTGAGCGAGGGCAGACGTGTCTATCTCGGATTGAACCCTGGCTTGCTGAGCTCTGATCCCCGGCTGTAATTCCCCCAGTCAGAAGTGGGGAGTGTATGCACCAGGTGATGTATTGAGTAGTGTGGTTCTTTGATCATTGGAGGTGTTTTCTTTGTGGTGTGGGAGGTGCATATCCAGAGTACTCCTCTGCTCTCTATATATGTATATCTTTCTGATCTCTTGCAGGACATCCAGTGTACCTTATCTTATATCAGTTATTGCTTGTTTATTAATCAGTATTATAGTTTGCTCAGTTATTGATTCATGCCTTTAGATTATAAGTTTGCTACATATATTTGAATCTTATGCATTTGGTATCTGAGATAGCCTTTGCTTAGAGAGTATTATGTAATAAACCCCAAGCCTTATTCTAAAAGTGATAGAGTCTTTGCATTTTGTTAAATAAAACCCATTTTCAAAAGGTGCTGTTTGTTTTGTGTTGCAGTCTTGCTGTGCCAGGGGTGGTAAGACATGCTCAAAAGTGTATATTATTCAAAGGTGTAGTAGTATATTTGCCTCCCAGGTGGGAGTGCAGGGATTGGGTGTGGCTTATTGGTGAGAAGCCAAATTCAAAACACCTATAAGTCACTCCAATAGCAGGCCTTAGCAATCCTGAAGGCAAGGTGCTGGATTTTATGTGAGAGGGTGCCTATGCATGAGCATAGCACCCCTCCAGCCTTCAGAGATCATTCTCCTGAGTTGTCGGTGACGCAGCCGTACATATAGGTAGAGGTGCATTATATACTTGCGTAAAATGCTATCTCGAAACCGGCTGCAACAAACCATGTTGTGTTTGGTATCAAATACCTTGGAATCATACCTCTATAATGGTTACCGGAGTGGGAGGTATGATTCCACCCTTCTGAAGCAAGCTTCGTGGGTCCCTGGTCTTCCCGTACCAGCCTTCTCGACCTGGACAGCACAAAATGGTTGCTGCCGACCAGAGACACATTTCTGTCCTCCTGCTGCTGAGCCAAGCTCGAGCAGGGGAAGGCAGCACAATAGGCATCCTGTCACAGGGAGGTGTGACCACTTCCCAGACAGGATTTAGTGTATTGGAGCTGGGTGGGTGCACTTCCAAAGTGCCTGAACGTCTGCACAAGGGGCACATTTGGTGTCCCTGTGCATAGTCCCGCTCAAACCAGTTCTGGGAGCAGTTGGCTCCTGCTCTAGCAGTAAACTGGAGAAAGGACATGGGATTAACCTCTCCACTGTCCTGACCGTCCCCTGGGAGGGTCCTCTGAATCTGTCCAACCCTCTCCCGTGGCTATAAAAGGGATTACCTGGCTGTAGGACCTGAGATTCGACGTGGACAAGATTCTGTACAAGAAACCTTTGACCTTCGACCGACTGGACACTCTGGACTTCGCTGGATTTCGACTGGGCACGAGTTCGTCTCCCTCTCCGTCCAAAGCTTCGTCTGTGCCCGTGCAACATACAGGCTCCGTGCAGGACCTGTGGTGTGACGATTCCGTCCCAGGTCCGATACTCCTCAGGACTCGAGCGATGCCATAGGGGGTCCACCTCTCGACGTCCCCAACTCCTGCACTAATGACACGGAAGGTTGGAGCAATCAAGCGAGGGAAGGAAGGGAACAGCGGGGAGTAGAACCTGTAAAGGAAACAAAACATACAAACACAAACGAAGCGTTAAAGCATATACTCTACGCTCATCAATTCTCGCTAGTGACAACAATTCCTACAGACTGATGGCTACGTGAGTTTTGTTTTCTATTTGCCAGCAGCAATATTGCATTATAATCATACCACCAGAATCAGGCACCTCACATGCATACATCAGCTAAGAACAGCGGGCAACCACTACCCTCCTTGCTTTACTGAGTGCCCCGTAAAGAACTGCGTGGATGTTTATGAACGCCCAGAGCCTCTCCTTAAAGCCCCATAGTCTCGCTTTGGCAAATCAGAAGAGTCTCAGTAGGTCACTAAGTGAGGAAATGGCGATCGTTCATGGGAACCCATACTAACAACCTTGTTAACCTGGCTAGACGTGGTAAAGATACCATCAGACTATACGTCCATAGTATTTCATGAGTGTTCTTTTGAGCTACTTATCCTTTGTGGTTGAATACACCACACCTTGGACCCAAGTACACATAAGTAAACCAACAATGCTCCCCCACAGAAGGATGTGGTGGAAGAGCAGACGGCACAAGCAGGATTCCCTGATTAGCGCCAAGGCAACAGCGCTCCCTGCCCCACCAAAGACCGTGGCAGCTTGCTGGGAGAAAGGCCTCCAGTCCGAGGGGGAAACTTAGGCGGGAAATAACTGGTGTTATCGCTCCAGTCCCGAAGCGCCGAACGCGGCTCTGGCTTTCCCCGAAGTCCTTGGTGATACGCGTCTACCTCCGCTTGTGAGCAGGCGACTTAGACAAGCATTACCACTGCTGGCGGAGGGGGGTTGGTTTCTTCAAAATGACCGGGGGATTTTGTTCTCCCAACAGGCACCGGTCAATAATCCACTGGTACGGCTCCGTACTCCTCGGAGCAGGTTTCTGAAAAGACGAAACTCGCCAATCAGGAATTACACAGAGCGTCCTGTGTGCGTCGCGGCTTTTTTATGCTCGCCGCTCTGCCCACGCTATCCTCGGGTATTCTGGGGATTGTAGGTAATGCAGGCGCGCGATGCCTGATTCGTGACAGTAGGTCCCCGTCCCGACGCCTCCTAGACCTGGGCTTGTCCGGGTGTCGGCGGTAGAACGCCCGAACCCTGGCCAGGGCGTGCACGTTGCCACATGGTACCCACAAATCTTCTTCCGAGGTATACCCCTTCCAGGATATTAAGTACCAAAAGTTTCTCCCCCGATACTTGGCATCCACAATGCGTCGCACCTCGTACTCCAGTCCCTCTTCTGTGGATACGGCCCGTGGTGGCTTCCCCAACCCCCCCCTGGCAGGTTTCAAAAGGCTACAGTGGAAGACAGGGTGGATCCGAAGAGAGCCCGGAAGCCGTAGTTTGTAAGCCACTGGATTGATCCTCTTCCCCACTTGATAGGGGCCTATATATCGGGGGTGGAACACGCTACGCAACTTGAAGCGGATGTTCTTCGTGGACAGCCATACTTTATCCCCTTCCTTGTACTGGGGGCCCTCTACTCGGTGCCTATCAGCCCAGTTTTTGTAGGTCTGTTTTGCCTTTGCCAGATGCTTCCTCACCCTTGCGTGCCCTTGACGTAACGCTCGCATGTGAGCCTGTACTGAAGCTGATTGTTTGTTCTCCTTGGTAGGACGATAGGCAGAATCCGGGCATTGTAGCCGTAGTTGGCTGAAAAGGGAGAGACACCTATGGAGCTGTGCGTCGCGTTGTTGTATGCCAATTCAGCCATCCATAGCATGGCAACCCAGGAGTCTTGGGCCTCTTCCGCGTAGCACCTCAGGTATTTCTTTATCGTTTGATTTAACCGTTCTGTTTGTCCATCAGTCTGTGGGTGGAAACTTGACGACACTGCTGACTCAATATGCATGGAACTACACCATCCCTTCCAGAAACGAGCTATAAATTGGGACCCCCTGTCCGACACTATGACCTGCGGGATGCCGTGTATCCACACCACTTGTTGAAGCAACAATTGTGCTGTTTGTCCAGCCGTAGGTAGAGTCTTACATGGAATGAAGTGCCCCATATTTGTTAGGCAGTCTATCACCACCAGGATGGCGGAACACCCCTGATCCCTCGGGAGTCCTGTGATGAAATCCAGGCTAATGTTCTGCCACGGCGACTGAGGTGTTGGCAAAGGAACGAGCTTGCCCCTCTTTGTTGAAGTGTCCGTCTTTCCCCTTGCACACTCCTCACATCTGGATACCCAGTTCTTTACGTCTGGGACTAGGGAGGCCCACCAGAAGTGTCTTTGCACCAAGAGGGTTGTCTTTTGTATGCCTGGGTGTCCTGCTAACGGTAATTCATGACACCAAGCAAAAGCCTTTTTTCTAAGGGCTGGTGTAGGCAGAAACAATCTATGGCTCCGAAAAGGCAGTCCATGCCTGATTAGTCTCTCCGGTTCTTTCTCTGCCCATCTGCTCCATGCTTCGGAGCTCTTGTTTTTCTTGATGCTATTCAGGTAGTCCTCGGCCTGTAATGCACAGATTACCTTGGAGGAAGGTACAATCGCCTCTTCTGATACTTCGGCATCCGCCTCGGTGGTCAGCACCCGGGACAGTGAATCCCCTTTATGGTTGTCCGCTCCTGGTCTGAAGGTGAGGACGAAGTTATACTCCTCGAAGAAGAGCATCCATCTCATTTGTCTGGGGGAAAGGCGTCTGGCCGTTCGTTGATACTGCAGGTTCCGATGGTTAGAGTAAACAGTGACTGGAAATCTAGCTCCCCACAAGTATGGACGCCACTCCTGAAAAGCCTTTTTTATAGATAGCAGCTCTTTTTTGGCGATGTTATAGTTCTGTTCCGCCGGAAGAAGCTTCCTGGAGAGATATGCTACGGGGTGGAGCTGCCCGGTGTCTTTGTCCCGTTGAGATAATATGGCCCCGATAGCCTCGTTAGAGGCGTCTGCCTCTACTATGAAAGGTCTGTCGAGCTGTGGGTGTCGCAACACAGGTGCTGTGGTAAAAGCTTTTTTAGGTATCCAAAAGCCGTTTCTGCTTCGGGGGTCCATTCTAAAGACACACCGTTTCTGAGAAGCCGAGTGATCAGTAGGGCCTTTTGTGAGAACCCTTATATGAAGCGCCTGTAATAATTGGCAAAACCCAGGAAGCACTGTACTTCCCGGACGTTACAGGGAATCGGCCACTCCTGCACTGCCTGTATCTTATGCTCTGCCATACTCAAACCCTCAGGACAGAGGATCACCCCCAAAAACTCCACTTCAGACACCCCAAATTCACACTTGCTCAGTTTGCAGAACAAGCGATGCTCTCGCAAGGCCCTCAATACCTGTAACACGTGTTCTGTGTGGCTGCTCTCAGACTCTGAATAAATCAAAATATCGTCTATGTACATGACCACTGTTCTATCAACATACTCTTTTAACACATCATTCAGGAAATACTGGAACGCCACCGGGGCGTTGCACAACCCGAACGGCATTACCAGATATTCAAAAACACCGTAGTGGGTCTTAAACGCTGTCTTCCACTCATCCCCTTTGCGTATCCGTAGCAGGTGGTACGCACCCCTAAGGTCTAACCTCGTATAAACCTTTGCCTCACGTACCTGATCCAACAAGACGGGAATAAGGGGCAAAGGATACCTATTGCGGACGGTGTTTTTGTTCAGCATACGGTAATCACAGCAGGCTCTCAACGCCCCATTGGCCTTCGCTATAAAAAACAAAGGGGACGCCGCAGGAGAACGTGAAGGACGGATGAATCCGATTTCCAAAAAGTGGTCCAGATACTCTCGAAGGTGTTTAGTCTCGGGCTCGGAGAGCGCGTAGACCCTACACGTAGGGATGGTAGCACCCTCCACCAGATCTATCTGGCAGTCGTAGGACCGGTGAGGAGGAAGCGACTTGGCCTGGGATTTGCTGAATACGTCAGCAAAAGGGGAGTATTGTTTGGGTAAACTTATCTCTTTTTCCGCTGCGGTAGCAGCTACGAACGGGCAGGCCAAAGCCGCCACACAAGAGCTCCCCCCGAGAACAAGGTGCTCCTGGCATGCCTCTGACAGGAACTGTACGGTTTTTTCTCTCCAATTGATGGTGGGATTGTGGAGGCTAAACCAAGGCATCCCCAGGATAACCTCGTACTGGGGGGCTTCTATGATATTCAATGCCAAGGTTTCTATGTGGCGCATGCCTCCTATTCTGATCACTAACCTGAGTTTCTCTCTTTGTTCAATGAGGAGCCCTGATGTAAGTGGTTTACCGTCAACCGCCAACACCTCTTCTGGGATCTCACGCGACACCTTCCTTATGGCTAATTGTTCCACCAAACCGCGGTGTATGAAGTTACCCGTGGCCCCAGAATCCAACATGGCCCTTATCTGATATGTTTGCAGACCGTTCTCTATCCACATAGCCCCCCGAGAACAAGGTGCTCCTGGCATGCCTCTGACAGCAACTGTACGATTTTTTCTCTCCAATTGATGGTGGGATTGTGGAGGCTAAACCAAGGCATCCCCAGGATAACATCGTACTGGGGGGCTTCTATGATATTCAACGCCAAGGTTTCTATGTGGCGCATGCCTCCTATTCTGATCACTAACCTGAGTTTCTCTGTTTGTTCAATGAGGAGCCCTGATGCAAGTGGTTTACCGTCAACCGCCAACACCTCTTCTGGGATCTCACGCGACACCTTCCTTATGGCTAATTGTTCCACCAAACCACGGTGTATGAAGTTACCCGTGGCCCCAGAATCCAACATGGCCCTTATCTGATATGTTTGCGGACCGTTCTCTATCCACATAGCCAACTCAATATGTTTTTCTGTGTCTTTCTGTTGGTTAGTAGCTAAAGAAGGGATCCTCCAGTGTTGGTTCTCAGCTTCTACGGGATTACCCAACGGTACTGGGTACAGGTCTGGGCTTGCCACGATGGCTATGGCCTTTTTGTTCCCGTTATACCCCCCGGGTTTTTTAGGTCGAGCGGGGCATTCACGGCCATAGTGACCCTTCTTCCCGCAATACATACACAGCCCCTGTATTCTCCTGCTCTCCCGTTCCGTCCGTGACAGAGGAGCACGAACAGCACCCACTTCCATGGGCTCTGGGGATGCTTCGAGACCGGTCGTTTCCTTCCTGACCCTCTCTCCTCGGAACCTGTCACCCCCCCTGTCGGCTATGCGCCCATCCAGCCTTAAGGCCAGGCTAACCAGAGCAGTGCATGTGCGGGGTTGTGGGTCTATTCTGGCGATGACATCTTTTAACTCGTCGCAGAGGCCCTGGTAGAATAGAGACATCCTCTTCTCTTCTGGCCATGCAGCCTCTGCTACCAAGCGATTAAAAGAGGTCAAATAAGTCACCAACTCGTTTCTTCCTTGTTTTAACTCCGCGCTAAACGTGGTAGATCACCTATCACCTATAACACCCCTTCTAAAGCTGCCCTAAACTCGTCCCAGTCGGATAAAACAGGATCGTTGTTTCGTACCAACGGTACTGCCCAATTGGCGGCGTCGCCAGCTAAGTAGGAGATAGCAAATGTCACCCTAGAGTGATTAGTCGGGAAAAAGGACGGCCAGCAAGAAAAATGCATCAATATTTGCATCAAAAACACCTGTATCTTCTGTGGATCCCGGAGTATCTTTCAGGGTTGGCTAGGGGAATGGGGGGAGGCACGGTGACCTGGATGGGAAGAGCCCCAATACTTGCATCAAAAGGATTTCTCGACATTCTGTCTACCTTCTCTCGTAATGCCACTGTTTCAGCCATAGAGGCTGCTAATTCCTGCTGTACTGCGGCGAGTGCTTGCAAGACCTCTTCCATACTGCGTCCCTACAGCACCCTCCAAACCGGGAGGAGTTTCAATACGTGGGTGCCTAATTCTGTGATGATTCCGTCCCAGTTCCGATACTCCTCAGGATTCGAGCGATGCCATAGGGGGTCCACCTCTCGATGTCCCCAACTCCTGCACTAATGGCACGGAAGGTTGGAGCAATCAAGCGAGGGAAGGGAAGGAAGGGAACAGCGGGGAGTAGAACCTGTAAAGGAAACAAAACATACAAACACAAATGAAGCGTTAAAGCATATACTCTACGCTCATCAATTCTCGCTAGTGACAACAATTCCTACAGGCTGATGGCTAGGTGAGTTTTGTTTTCGATTTGCCAGCAGCAATATTGCATCATAATCATACCACCAGAATCAGGTACCTCACATGCATACAACCTTGTTCACCTGGCTAGATGTGGTAAAGATACCATCAGACTATACGTCCATAGTATTTCATAAGTTGTCTTTTGAGCTACTTATCCTTTGTGGTTGAATACACCACACCTTGGACCCAAGTACTCATAAGTAAACCAACAATGCTCCCCCACTGAAGGATGTGGTGGAAGAGTGGACGGCACAAGCAGGATTCCCTGCTTAGCGCCAAGGCAACAGCGCTCCCTGCCCCACCAAAGACCGTGGTGGCTTGCAGGGAGAAAGGCCTCCAGTCCGAGGGAGAGACTTAGACGGGAAATACCTGGCGTTATCGCTCCGGTCCCGAAGCACCGAACACGGCTCTGGCTTTCCCCGAAGTCCTTGGTGATACGCGTCTACCTCCGCTCATATCAGCTGAGCAGGCGACTTAGACGAGCATTACCACTGCTGGCGGGGGGGGGGGTTTCTTCAAAATGACCGGGGGATTTCGTTCTCCCAACAGGCACCGGTCAATCATCCACTGGTACGGCTCCGTACTCCTCGGAGCAGGTTTCGGAAAAGACAAAACTCGCCAATCAGGAATTACGCACAGCGTCCTGTGTGCGTCGCGTCTTTTTTATGCTTGCGGCTCCGCCCACGCTATCCCCGGGTATTCTGGGGATCGTAGGCAATGCAGGCGCGCGATGCCTGATTCATGACATGTGGAGCATCAAGGACGACTGAAGTATCTTCCTTGGGGTGAAGGAGTCACTCCCCTGCATTTGTAAGCACCGTAACGCAACTGACTGGTCTGCTGATCCTGAGCTTCTGCGGACTCCAAAGGCTGCAGTAACACAGGAGGTGGGTTTCTACAATCGTTGAGGTTGAGCTGCCCTCTCACCAAGTTTGATGCCAGTATCCCTCATAGGGATTGCATAACCCGAACCCCTGTGCACTGCATACTTTTGCCAGTGCATATGCTTGTTGGTGTTCCCAACTATGTGCATTGGGCTGTCAAAAGGCCCCAACCTCTGTACACATTTTGTACGAAGGACTTTGGCCTTCTCGCCTGTGGGTCCATTTGAGGGACAATCCTGATTTTCTTTGGCTCCCCTGGTTTATCCAGGCCTGCCCAGACTCCTTGCAGTGGTGAGTCCCATGGTCCTTGCTGGGCCAGACCGTATCCTTTCTTGACCTTCTCCATGGGTTACCATTGCCAAGGCTTGTTGGTGCTCCCACCAGACACCAGCCCCTCAGCACTCACATCCTTTGTGGGACAACTCATATCCAGCTCCTGGCCATCCTTGACTTCTCCTGGTCCCTGCTGCTGAAGAGTCAAGGTCTCCTTCTTCACACCTGAAGCACCCGACATCGGTGGGCATTTGTCTACTGAGCCCCAGGTCACTCTTGAGAGACCCAGAAACTGTCCCCTCTGCTTTAAGGTTATTTCTATCACAAATCCACCTGTGGATTCCACTCAACACTTTTCTTCTTTCCACCAGTGGCATTTCTTTGAAGACTCTCATTGAGAACGACAGCGATTTCCGATGCCACTTCAGACCTATGCACCTGGCTTCCCTGGGATAGATAACTCTGGTACTTCGGTATCCTCGGGTGGGGTGGCTCTCCAACCTTCTATGTTCGAAAGGGTTTCCTCGTAATCCACTGGGAAGGATCCTTAAACTGTAAAACTGCAACCACAACTCTCCCATTGAATTGCACGTATCACGCAGTCAAGTTCTCACACTGCACCGGTCCTTCGTGGGGTCCCTACTTACTCACCTTGGATGGTTCCTGGGGGTCCCAGTGATTCTGCACACTCTAGACACTGTCTTGACTCAAGTCGTGGGTCTTATACCACTATTTTAGTATATGGCTTGGTCTCCCCCAGGAGCCCACTGTGTATTAATGCTACTTACAATTATTTCTGTGCTACAGTGTTGTTTGCTTTGTGTTAATCTGCATATAGCAGAAACTGTGTGGTATTTAAGGTGTTATAATAAAAATATATATTCTTATAACCACTGTGTGGTTCTCCTTTCATTTAACCAATACAATAAGGATGCATTCTGGTAAAGCAAGCTGCTTAACATTCCTTCAAGACTAAGCCTGAAGGCTGCTTTCCACAGCTACCACTTGGATAGCTTTTTAAGGTTACCTTTGACCTCTTAATTCACCATAAGGGTTGTTTGGACTGGTGCAAGGTGCCCACTTTAATTAGTGGACATCATATACCAGGCTAACTTGTCACACTCATGAAAAGCCCTCCAATTTGGCCTTTGGGTCGAGTTCACGCTATGTAAACTGCTCTCTCTCCCTCGCCGAATCTGTCAGATCACTCGGCATCACCATCACCAATAAACTCACACTCAACTCCCATGTAAAGAACTCAGCAAAAAGTGCACTCTGCACACTCCGGCATCTCAAAAAAATCAAACCTTTTATTCTAGCTGACGACTTCAAACTAATTATCCAATCTCTGGTCCTATCCAAAATTGATTACGGGAATGCCCTTCTCTCTGGTACTCCCAAAATCCACCTTGCCCCCATCAAATCCGTCCTCAATCTCGCAACTAGACTAACAACCAACTGTAAACGTCTTGACCGCATCTCCCCTGCCCTCAAGACCCTCAAATGGCTCCCCATCGAAGGCAGATCCTCTTACAAAATTGCATGTATTACACACAAAGCCCTGTATCAGAACACTCCAACCTACCTCACAACTAAACTCAAAAAAGCTGGCAGTACCCGAACGCTGAGAAGCACCAACACTCTTCTTCTCATACCCCCTCTTCTAAAAAGAAACGCCTCGAAATCCCGCTCCTTCTCCGGCAAGGCCCCAACCATCTGGAACGCCCTCCCCAAAGACCTTCGATGCAACCCCTCCTATGACAGTTTTAAAAGAAACCTTAAAATTCACCTTCTCACTAAATTTTGGGGTAATTAGACCCATAATCTCCCCTCACCATACTCTCCCCCCCTACTATGTACACTAAGTCCTCCTTGGCATACTGTAAAATTACTATTTATAACTACATTCTGGTCCTCTCAATTTGTTTTCTGTTTACACTATATGCACTCTGCTCAATATGTAATCTTAATTATGCCTTTATTTTTGTATGACCATTTGTTTAATTTGCTTCATCTATTGTTATTGTTGTTTTCCGGTTTATTTTCATTGTCGATGTAAAGCGCTCTGATACCCTCGGGTTTGGCTAGCGCTATATAAAACCTTTCAATTAAATAAAACAAATAAAATGTAAAAACTGCAAAAAAAGGCACAGAGATAAAAACAGATTCTTAACATATGGAAAGTCAAAAAGATAATATTTTCCTGTCTAATTTGTTCAAAGTGAAACCAAAACACCTGTATAAATCGCAGCTTCACTGCTTACATTGTGTAATCTTGGGAAAATATTTTATGCCATCAAAACTCAAACATTTACCTATCACTTTTTAGGCCCAGCTTGCCAGACAGCACAGCTGTCTGGTTACAAAAGACATTGTAGTCTGACCAAGAACTTAGTGGTTTGTGGTTGAAAAAGGCTTTGTGGTCTTCTAAAGAACATAGGTGCACATGCATCAACATTGTGAAAAGCGATTCCTTAATAGCGAGAAATAAGGAATCGGTATTAAGGATTCGCATTTCAGAATGCATCAACAGATTCGGTAAAAATGAGCGATTCCTTAAAAATCGCTATTATTTACCGATTCCACATTAGCGAGTAGAGCAAACACCGATTAGCAAAAAGCGAGTTCGGTATTAGCAAAATCGGTAATAGCGATTTCGGTAATACCGAAATCAGTATTAGCGAAATCGGTAATAGCGAAATCGCAAAAAACTGGTCGCTCTGGGAACGGTCTTATGACATCACTACCAGGAAGTACAGCTGCCCCACCCTCATTCACTCGCCTGAGAAGCTCACAGGAGGAGGAACAGGACACAGCCTGAGGCTATAGAATCCTCTCTCACAAGACTTCCACCCTACTCTCACCAGGATGGACAAGGATGCACCAGGCAGCTCTGAAACAGCCAGGAAGAGGAGGCGAAAGTTCTCAGACCGGGAACTGGAGCACCTGATCGAGGGGGTGAGCAGCAAACATGATAGGCTGTTCGGAAAGCTGTCTCTCAAGGTGCCAGAGGCAGAAAAAAGACGCATATAGCTGCGCATCAGGGAGAGGGTCAATGCCGTGGGAGTGACGCCCCGCAGCATCGACGAACTAAAGAAGAGGTGGTACGACCTCAGGAAGAGGGCCAAGGAGAGGATCGCAGAAAGGGTCAGGGAGGCAGCTGGCACAGGAGGGGGACCATCCACAGTGCCTGCAAACACTGCCCTGGAGGAAATAGTCGAGGGGACCATCAAGCCAGAGGCGGTCGTGGAGTCACGCAGATGGACACCTCCGGCTCAGCCACAACTGAACAAGGTAAGATGCATGCCTGCGCCCATACTCTGCATATCGTATACCCATTCCCATCCCCCCAGCTCGATCACAGTGTGCAGGCATATCAGTAGTGCATCATGGGAGTCGTAGTCATGTCAGCCCGGTGTGCAAGTATAGTCATAAAAGCAAAAATATTTCCCAACAGTAGTAGAAGCAAAACATAGACTCAAATATTGTAATTAATAGAAGGACATGTATGAAAAATTACAAACTGATGTCATAATAATCCCACTAACCATGCACTGTTTCACACACAGATGCATCTCCTGGCGATTCAGATGACAGCGGCTGCCTCATCATCTCGGAGACACCAGCTGATTCTGATAGCGACACTCCGCAGGAGGGTCAATCCCCACCTCCACCAGCAACCATATCACCACCACCACCACCACCTGCTGCACCAACTGCATCCAAACTGTGAAGACACAGGGCACAAGTCCCCCCATGCAGGTGATGGATGCATGCCCGAGTCCTGCAACACCATCTCCCCAAAGTCCAACAGTTGTCACACCACCAGCACGTGGCCGAGTCACGCAGCGGCGCAGGTCCCTGCGCAGTACTTCGGATGTAGCCGACCAGGCAAGCTCCCCATATGGTGGCATCGAGGCACAGATGCTGCGTGTCCCGCGCCTGCAGGGGAGACACATGGGGACCATTAGCATACACATGTCGCGCCTAGCAAAGCAAATGTGTACCCTGACAGAGGTCGTGCGGGACATGACCACTGTAGTGGCAGAGGGGAACGGAAAACTGAGTGAGGACCTCCAGGAACTCACCCGTGCCATCAGAGCAGGGCATCACAGTGAGCGACGGAGGCACAGACAGAACTTGCTCCGTTCCACTGCATCAACCAAGGCCATCACTAGGCTGTGCAACAGCACTGCTGTATTGTCCCGATGCTCCGTGTCACTGCAGGTGGACCTCGGCCATTATTGTGGTGACGTCGCAAAGGCCCTAGGCCAGGTGACCACTGCAGTGGAACACTTGCAGAGCGGAACTTTCAGTGGCAGTACCTTGGGAGGGGAGGACGGCAGTGAGGCTGCCTCAAGTGTCAGCAGCGTATCCGTGGTGGGGACCAGCACCAGGAGGCGCAGTTGGCGCTGCTCCACAGCCACAGGGACAGGCTGTGGTGAGGTGGAGGAGACAGGTGATAGGAGAATGGGCGTTCGTGGCAAGCGTCACTAGACATACAATATGCCATCCCTGACCATGGTGGGGTAACCATGGTCCTCTACAATTGTACAATTGCACACCTGTGACTACAACGGGCATGTTTAGTTCCTCATTGTGTGGGGGAGCTCTAAATCGCATTCATGTGTGCCCGCACATACATCAGTGCTCCTGTGCATTAAACAGTAGCACCACAAATGATTTCGTCATGGCTCATTCTTACCTGGATCAGAAATGATGTTTCGTGATGCATGTCCGCCTCCTTTGGCCCTCAGCTGTGTTAGGAACGTGTGCCTGTCGGTGTTGTGCGGGTGGTTGGTCATCCCGGTAGTCGTCATTCCTGTCCACCTCTATGGGTATCCCCCTTCTGGTTGCGATGTTGTGCAGCATGGCACATACTGCTACAATCCTGCAGCAGGTGTCTGGTTTGTATTGCAAGGCACCACCAGTCTTATGTAAGATTCTGAAGCGACTCTTCAGAATCCCAAAGGTCCTCTCAATCACATTTCTGTTGCTTATGTGGGCCGCGTTGGTAGCGTTGCTCCTGTGGTGTTGCTGGATTGATGTAGGGGGTGAGGATATATTCACGCAGGGCGTATGCACAGTCACCTACAAGATGGAAGCAAAGGCTTAGCAACAGTGATGAATATACATGTGTGATGCTAATGTTTTGAAGAGGTATGTGTACGTACCAAGCAGGAGTCCCTCTCCAAATTCTCCATTGAGTAGGCGCCTGTGGATGCCACTGTCTCTGAATATGTAGGAGTCGTGTGTGCTCCCTGGAAATTGTGCCACTAGGTCCGTGATGATGTGCTTGGCATCGCACACGACCTGCACGTTGATGGAGTGGTAGGACTTCCGGTTACGGAAAATGTACTCATTGGCTGAGGGTGGACAGATGGAGACATGCGTGCAGTCGATGCATCCTATGACATGGGGGAATTGGGCCACCTGGTAGAATGCCTGTTTGGTGTGGTCCAACTGCTCTGGGGTTGTGGGGAAGCTGATGTGGGTATGTATCATTGTCAGCATGGCATCAATGAATTTGTGGAAGAAGCGTGAAAGTGCGCTTTGTGATACGCCTCCCGCTACGGCGATGACCCCCTGGAAACTTCCAGAGGCCAGTAGGTGCAGGCTGCATAGGACCTGGACGTGCGCAGAAATTGCATTGGTCCGACGTGTCTGGTGCTGCAGTAGTGGTTCAAGGTCTGCAATTAGGCGCATGATCATGGCACAATTGAGGCGATACTTGTCGTAAACCTCATCCTCATTTTGTCCTAGCAATGTGATGCGCACTCTGAAGACTCTCTCCTGGACCCTTCTCCTGCGCTGTCCTGCTGCATTAATTTGCATCCTCCTTGCAAGCACGTAGAGGGCTGCCATTTTGTGCAAGGAAACAGGGTCTCCTAGCCCTATTTGAATGGCTTACTGATTGTTAGCATCTGTGGCACATGTAGTATTTTTTTGGATTTTTTTTTTTATTTAAATGAAACTTTACCTCCAGGTTCTGATTCCCCTTAATCTGCTCATCCTAAAAAGCGATTTTTGGGATTTTCGGTATTTGCGATTTTTGATGCATTCATTAGCGATTAGTCATTTGCGATTGGCACTTGCCGGGCGCTATTAGTGAATTCGGTGTTTGCGATTTTTGTGTTTTGCGATTCGTTATTTTGACGGGGCTTCTTTTAGCGATTCTTTATTTTCGCGGGGAATTATTTTGCGATTCTTTATTTTTCACCGATTTGTGTTGATGCATTGGGAATCATTTTTTGCCACTCGCTAACGGGTGATTTTAGCGATTCGGTATTTTTGCGACTTGATTTTTGGTTGATGCATGTGCCAGATAGTGTCTTGCAGCCTGCCTATTTCAAATTTGCGACATACAGCAGACATCCATGGCCTATTTATGGCCATTTCTGACTGGAATTGCTGTGTACATCTCTAGCATAATGATAGCATAAATGTGTTCACACATAGCATAATTGTAGCTGCCCTTGCCAAAATGTTGGGCATTCCAGACACGTTGTGTTTAGCACAATAAATTGCCTTTTACAATAAACACGCCATAACACTTTAACAGAGTTTCAGTAACTTATATTGCACAACTGCTCACCAAGCTACAACTTACAAAAAAAAAACAGTTTTTTATTAATTACATAGGCAAAACCTAATGCATTTACCAATGATTGTTTAGTACTTTTGCCCTGGTTGCAGCAGGAGCGAAAGGGAACACCAGGGCTATAGATATCAATGGTGCCACCAGTTAAGTGCCATATTGGGCCCAAAAATATGAGGCATTCCGGGAACTGCACCAGCTCTTCAAGGAGGTTGCGAAGAGGCGCAGGGGAAGGAAGTAAGAGACTGAGTATTGTCTTTTTGCTTTCTTTATTTGTATTCTTTATTGTAAGTGACAAAACAAAACGTAAAAGTTCTCCCTCCATCCTTCGGGGAATATCAGCTCTTCCTGGCCTTTTCTCCCATCCAGGCATCCAGAGCGTAAAACCAAAAAAAAAAGAAAAGAGATAGGGTATATCAGCCGTCAAGCATGACTATCCGAGGTTATGTAAGGAAGGGAGTGGGGGAAGCACACCGGACATGCAGACAGACAGGTGGCCAGAATAGATGGAACCTCCACCCGTGTTAAAGTAAACAAAAAGAGATAACAACTGAGAGCCCCAAATGGTGTACTGATGTAATTGTCAAGGTGTTCCCCCTTTGAAGGACCGGGTCCCTTCCTCTACCCGCCTCCCACTTCCAAGGAATCGGGAACGCACCTGTGTAAGCCACGCTCTTCCTGGAACGTGGCTGGGCATCTCGTGGGATCGTTGGCCTCCTGGTGAGTGTTTTGGCATCTCGATGCTGGGCTCCGGACTCCCTGGAACCGGGTCTGTGTGTCCTCTAGCTCTGAAGTGCTCCACACCACTTCCTCCCCTTGGGTTACAGCATTCTGCTCCAACGTGATGCTCCTCGTCTCCGCAACGTAGCGCAGGCTTCCCTCTTCCTGAACCAGCCTTGAACAGCCCAGGAGGGCGTGGTTCATGCACACTTCACCGTCAGGTAACGGTGACTTAAAGGGCCCATAGCCGGTGAAAGCAGGGTCGTCCTCTGTAGTATAGAACACCTCTTCACTCGGATATGAGAGCTGGAAACAAAGCAGAGGTTTGGGCATATAAGGCATTGTCCACTCTTCCTCGATGTTGTCGGGGCCAGCAGGATGCGAATCCTGACAGGGATTGACAGCACAGTGACATCCAAGTGCTGAATGTCTCACTGCTCTGTATCATCAGCCCATTATGCATGTCACTAAGTAGACTAGCACCAGGACTTTAAGTGGGCCGGGTCTTGCTGGTGGTCAGCACAGGCAGCTCTAAAAAGCAGTGGCTGCTGACAACTTTAAAATATGGTGGGGCACAATGCCCAAAAAACTCATCATATATGTTGCACTTGGGGGGCATGTATAATCGTGGCTAAATGACGGGACTTTTCACATTTTAATTGAGTGCAGCTCCTCGGCGGCGGGCAGTTGTTCCTCGCAGGGGATCCCGGTGAGTGCAGCAGGAAAGGGAAGGATGTCCCTCCTTGTGCAGCATTAATCCAACCAATCAGAGCTCCAGGATTGGTTTAAGCAGGATAAACCAGTGCTTATTTTGAGGCTGGGGGCCTGTGTCTGCAATCCCTCTGCTGTTTTACAGTGTTGGGATGGCACGCTTTGAAGTGCGCATGACAGATTTCTGACGTGCGCACTGGCGCGGCTGGAGTAATAGCGAAATTTTAGGAATCACCTAGCCACGCCCCCAGCCCTCACACTAACATCACAAGCCTGGGACAAATTATAATAAAATGGTATTTCTTACCATTTTATTAATGTGTGTTTACCTGCTGCACTCACATCAGGCGGGGCGACACTCCTCCACCCTCGGGGAGGAACCGCCCCTGCTAAAAAGCAGGTGCTGCGAAGGATCCCTATTGTGCTCTCCATTTTTGCCCTCACCCTTAGGGTGAAAAAGAAAATTTTAACACTGCAGCAGTTCACTGCTTTTGATTTAAGTTTTTATTTTTTGTCAGTTCTACATTGTGGAACTCAACCTGAAGGTAGTGGAGTACTTTATATAAACACCAGTTACATTACATGATGACATATTCAGAAGATTACGTGATTTGCTTAGAATCGCAGGATGTTGAGCTGAGGCCGAGACTCGAACCTGCTTCCCCAGTTCCAAAGTCAGCAGCTCTGGTCATTATGCCACAGCCCTGCCGAGTACCACGCATCAGGCATTAGACTAACGCAAATTAGTGCGGTGGTCCACATCACCGCACTAACATGCAAAGTCACGCATATAGCACTGCCGCCTCATCGTTGTGAGCACCGAGCCATAGTAAGTAAAGTAGCAGTGTGCAAGCAGCGGGAGTACAGACCACTCGCTCGTCTGGCTGGAGCTGTTGTGGCAGAGACAGACTGTATCACTGACACTGTACTCAAGTTAGAATATTATGCAGAAACGCGCTGGCCAGGCTGTCTGTGGGGCTCAGCTCTGACGTGTTACCTGGCTGTTGTAGTCACTGCTGCGGTTGCATTCATGTGACATGGCATCACAACAGCAAAAAACTGTGTGGATTTGCTGAGAGGGGAGACAGGAAGTTATGTTACTCGTGAGGCAAGCCGCGGTGCAAGCGGGCGACAGTTATGAATTTGTTTCTTTAGTTTTTGAGTGCTAGCCACTGCATGCACCTCTGCCTGTGCCAAATTGCTGCCTCGTCATGCTGCTGCTCCTGCATCTCCAAGGGGTGGACTCCTGCCTGCTGCAATAGAAACTTCAGCTGCCCGCGGTGCACGCAGTGGGCCCTGTAAGAGGGCGGCCCCCTTAATGCCACTTAGGCACATCCCTACGCCCTGTCGCTGGGACTCCTCCTTGGTAGTCCCTCCTAGGTCCGGCACCTTGGCGGCGTCATGACCAGTGCGCAGTGGGCTGGGGACAAGTACTTAACCTGCCCCCAACCACTGCCCATCCTCTTTGTTCCCCGCTGGACACGCTGTCCATCACGTACCCTGGTCTGGCAAGTTGTGTGTGTTGGCATGCGTGTGGCATTTGCGGGGGTGTTAACGGCGTCCCAGAACCATTGCCTTCGGTGAGTCTGGGCCCTTTGTGAAGTGGTGTCTTCGGTTGGCTGGCCGGTATTTTGGGCCAAGTGTTTCCCACGTCCAGGTGCCCATGGGCACGCCTGGGCAGACGCTGTGGGGGTGAACAATTCCAACCGCCGCGTGCATGTGGCCTGGGAGTGGCAGCTCCAAGGGAGGGTTTTACTGACTGTTGTCATGGCCCCCTGTTGCGTATTCCTCTCAGCCCACTGCACAGCCTACTCATCTTCCCACTTGGAGTTGATGACTCAGGTGCTGATCACACTTCATTTATGCTCTCCAATAGCAGCGAGTCAAAAGGTCTTGAGTTTAGCATTGTGCACATGAAAGACTGGTCCCCAAAGACGCCTGTCTAACTCTGTTCAGAGCAGATCACAGCCACCCATGCTACCACAAGCCAAAACTGACAGAGGAGATCAGTGATATTGAAAAGCAGATTAAAGAGTCTTGTTCAGTCCCTGATGGCAAGAAATTGCTCGAACAAGTCCAGAAAACAGTCGAGGACCTTCACAGATTAGAGCAGTACAAGAAATCCCTTAAAGTAAAGAAAGATGTCAAAGCATATAGCATTGAATGCACATATCCATATCTGCTGAAAGATTTTTACACAAACTGCTCATACACTAATCCCCAGAACACTAGACCTTGGGGCCGTTTCAATAGACGCAATAACCTGGTAGGTTTCTCTGACAGCTCTGCAGACTCATCTGATAACTCAGACTCAGATGAAGGTCCCAGCACTTCGAACCACAACCCCGGACCCAATTTTTTAGGGAGGGGCCAAAGGGAGCCACACAAATGTGGTTGCGTGAAGCAAGCACAACGATGGCACAACCCCCCAGGCGAGCGACAGACACGCCAGATGTTTTATCAATGGTAAACACTGGCAACAATGACTCTTTACACTCACAACTCATACCCATTTTTAATCTGTCAAAACACAACCTTGTGGATTCAGAACTGTCCCTCTTAAGTAAAGGTCTATCTTTTGTCCCGAGTATTCATCCCAGCTTCCTTGAGCTGCACACAGAACTTTTGAGATTTTTTAGATATCTAGGTCTACATGCATTTTTCTTGCTCAATCCATCACCTGTCGCCTTCTCCAACACTCCCTTCCGACCTCCAGCCACATTCTCCCCCTCGATCAGCATGATCCCAGGTGAAATATCCACATTCGAAAAATTGGTATTGAATCATTTAGCAACACTTGAGAGTAAAAAACGGTTTATTCCTTACAATATTTCCCTTAACGAAAAGAAAGAAATTGATTCACTTAAAAGAAATTAATCCTTAATTATTAAGTCTGCCGATAAGGGTGGTGGAATTGTTCTGTAGGACAAGGAAACATACAAGTCTGAAATCCTGCACCAGCTCTCCAATACTGACCATTACTGCAGATTGCCCACGAATCCAACAAGGGAACTGCAAAAACGTATCCAACAGATCATTACCAAAGCAAAAGCTGAGGGCTTTCTTAGTCAAAGGGAATTTCTCTATTTAAATGTGAAATCACCCCACATGCCAGTGATCTATACACTTCCCAAGGTGCATAAAAGTCTCACAAGACCCCCAGGACGCCCCATAGTTTCGGGTTGCGGCTCTATACTTGAACCTCTGGGCCAATACGTTGACCACTTTATTAAGGACTTTGCACCTGGAACTGAATGTTATGTAAGGGATAGTATGGCCATGATTAATTTAGTCAAACACCACCCATTTGACCCGACTAGTGACATACTTTGTACAATGGATATAGAATCCTTGTACATGAAAATCCCGCAAGTCCTGGCAATGAACGTGATCCAAGGAGTACTTGACTCAAGGCCCCACCCCCACACTGTCCCGACTCTGTTCATACTCCAACTACTTGAACTCTGCCTTACAAGGAACTTTTTCTTCTTTGACAATGAATACTACCAACAAGTCAAAGGAACATTAATGGGGGCCATTTTTGCCCCCAACTTAGCTATATTTTTCATAGACCACCTTGAGATGGCGACCATCCTTTCTCCTACTAATCCTTTAATTAACGCCGTCACATTATGGCGTAGGTATATCAATGGCATTTTCATGATTTGGCACAATAATGTTGATACACTCAACCAATTCCTACACTCGCTGAATAACAATTGTCTAGGCCTTAATTTCACCCTAACACACGACAAATCCCTTATTCCTTTCCTCGATATCACTATTTTCCATTCCAACGGTGAACTACTAACAAGGCTATATAGAAAAACAACAGAGCGAAACACCTTACTCCATTATGAAAGCAATCACCCACGAGCACTACGTGACTCTTTACCATACTCTCAAATCTTGCGGATTAGACACAATTGCTTCACCAGAGAAGATTACTTTCACGAAGCCTTAATCTTATCTACCAAACGAACATTTCAGAATGCACAAAGACGAGCCTGGTACTGCCCATGAGAGATTCTGCTTTCCCCTAAAATCAAGTCCAACACAAATCGGATAGTGTGTGTGACCACATTTTCACCTATCTCTAATCCCATCCGTAAATCTATCATAAAACACTGGGCCACTGTGAACGCAGGCATTCTGAGTATTGAGCACCCTCTCTTTGCATTCCGCAAAAGCCGCAATCTTAAAGACCACCTTGTATGGGCAGCTCTACCACATCCCAAGCCAGCCACCACTCTTGATGCACACTGGGGTCTTGAACCATTAATTGGGCACGTAAAATGCGGCAACTGTAATGTCTGTGATTTTACCATTGAAGGAAAAGAATTTACCTTTAAAAATGTTGCAATCAAATCATGGTCATTTTCAAACTGTAATACTTGCAATGTCATTTATCTGATTCAATGCCCCTGCCTTAAAGTTTACATCGGACAAACAACACAAAAAGTGAATTGGACAACAACGGAGCAGAGTGGGCTGTAAAACTCCCAACGCTCCCTTGGTAGATCACTTCACTGATGCCGGCCACAATGAGGATGACATTAAATGGACAGTCATTAACGTGGTAAAACAACCTCCAAGAGGCGGAGACACTGCACAACTCCTGAACAAAGATGAGCTCAGACTGATTATCCGCATGAATAGCATCAAGAATGGATTAAACCAAAATGAGGACTGGACCACACTGCTCTAGGCCTCTCCTAGGTCCAGTAACGCCATCTGCCTTCCTCAAAAGGTTTTTTGACTGTAATAATGGTTGCTCTCAGTGTTTTACCGACATGCAATTGCCATATATCACCCTCTAATGACTCTCTGCATACCTAGACTATACGGTTTTGCAGGTTATAAATGTGTTCCATATTTTCTATTTTGTTACTGATTACTGCATTTTAGTCCCGTTTTTTGCTATACACATTGTGTATATAATTGGATCCTGTTCTCAATCACCCTTGGTTGACATACACCTTATGCGTACAAATATGACTATTATGAGCCTAGATTGCTCACTGTGACAGCACCTATCACTCCTGCTTACACTATGTTATTGCGCAAAATTGGGCCCTTCAAGGCTACATGTATCGATATCCTATGTTAATAATATACTGGAAGATGTTCATCCAATGAGGTTCTAATGCAGCCCTTTGCCGACTCCGTGCTCCTACCTGTGTAAATATTATGTTTTTATAAATGTTGTTTTATTTTTTACACCAACCGCCATCATTAATTTACAAATGACCACACATTACATCCCTGCTACTCTATAACCTGCATTCTAGCCGCATCTTTGCTGCGCTGAGTCGTTCCTCCATGTCTGCTAGACCCCTCACCAAGGGCCTCATGTAGGTAAATAAATTTTACCGGTTCATAAATACCGAGCCGTACCGAATCGGTAAATTAGAACCGGTAAGTTATATGTAGGTAAAAATTCGGTAACAGTTACCGATTCGGTAACATTCGGTAAATACGAATCGGAATTCACCGAATCGGTAAATACCGAGGTGGTATCCACCGAATCGGTAAATACCGAGGTGGTATCCACCGAATCGGTAAATACCGAGGTGGTATCCACCGAATCGGTAAATACCGAGGTGGTATTTAGCGAATCGGAAAATACCGAGGACACTACCACCTTCCCTTAACTAAGTAGCCAATATCATAATCATGTCACTATAGAAGGTCTCTCAGGCTTGAATAGGGGACCCCATACCTCAAAGATCAGCTTAGTGAAATCACATCACAGGAGCATCAGGAGTCTCCTCGCAGGAAGGCTCGTCTTCGGTCTGAATAATAAACATGACGTCTGGGATATGAAAAGCACCAACTGTCAGGCATGTGCAGCTGCGCGTGTGCCATGGCTAAATCGTGGGTCGAACAACCTAGAGTGGAAAACATGCATTGTGTAAAATTCCAGACTGTGTGTCACAGCATGTACAGACCAAGGTCGCTGCGCAGAGCTTGGGATGGGAACAACAGAATGCACTCGTCTGAAGGAAGTCTCGAGTCAGCAGTTTATTCAAGAAAGAACATGTAAACGCAGTGTCGTGTGCAAAGACACAAATATGGCTACATAACATTCAACGTGGTAATGCCAACTGAACAATGCATGTACGTATTCAGGGAGAACTCACTACACGCCCCCTTGAGCGAAGCAATATGTAATAGGCAAGAAAAGAGAGAACGCAGAGTTCAGTTTCGTCAGAGCAGAACAGGGCGTAACCAATGCAGCGCCAAAGTCCTACAGTCCAATTAATTGCAGCATACAATTCCAAAAAACACAATGCAAGTATAGTAAAAAACTCAAGCAGACCATCAGGAAGAGAAAAACGAGAATTAAAAGAAATAAATGTTGCGCCAGGGTGCTGTCCAGTAGCACAGGCGCAATGGACGACAATCCAGTTAATCCATGAATGTATAGGCAGCATATGTGGCCACGGCTTCCAACAAGCAATCGTTTTCAGGGCCACTAAAAGTCTCAGCCATCCAATTGAGTAAAGAAAAGGAACATACGTGTTCTCCAACCAACGGAGCCTCTAACACAATCAGAGGGCACCCGGAATGTTCCTCCAAATAGCTCATGGACAAGAAGTCGTAGGCTGCCGCTGAGATGTCCCAATTACCCAGGATACCATGCGCCGCTCCACACGCCATGATCCGGACACCAGAACAGGACAACTCGTGAGACACTAAGGGCCGCATCAGTCGATCGAAATCCGGCACCGGAGACACCATGTTGGTCAAGCACAAATCCAGAGGCCATTCAAAGGGACAATCCAGGCAGTGTAATACAGGTTGTACGCAGGTGAAGTAGGAATACCTGAAGGATAATCCATAAGCCAGGCTCAAAGTCGCCAATGGCAAAGTACCATAGAAGTCAAGCATCCTATCACGAAGAAGATGCAGACGGGACAGGTGCTCGTGTGGCACAGAAGGAGCAGCCATTCCGTAGTATGAAAAGTAAAAGCAGCACACCTGCCACCAGCGCCAGAAGCAGCGGAACACCTCCAAAGATGCTCGAGAACAGTGAATGAACAAATGCCGGAATTACACCAAAAATTGTTTGGAAAGAGGTCACGAGACCCGAGCCCCACATGTTAGAAAAAATTGAGCCAGGCCGGTCGTGGACGAGGCATTGATAATACTTTGGATCAAAGAGCCGAAATGCAGGGGGAGGTCAGTATTCAGAGGCGCCTGTTCCTCAGTGCGCGTAGTAGCAACGTGAAGGACAAATATTTCACGAGAGGAAGTCAAAGGCACCTCTTTGTGGGACAATGGCGCTCTATTCTGCTCTACTTGTTGGACTCTGCTTTCAAGGTTGGAATCGAAGGCCAGATGGAAACATCCCGCCGCCCATGCGGGGGTGGAAAAAGAACAGTATTGCAGCAGACAACTTCATGCGAGACAGTTATGTACGGGAGTACCACTCACATCCCGCAGCAAACTTCATTAATCATTATTAAATGAATACCGTTTGCAAGCACAGTGAAAGAAGGTGTAATCACAGGCACTGGGATACCTCGTAGGACGCACGCCAAAATCGGGGCTTGTACATTGCATGCGCCGTGTACTTGCATGTGCCTATTGTCTCATGTATGAATCCTAGAAGTGAGAGTGCTAGAGCTAATATCTATAACGGCTTAGGCCTTCTCCATGTTTGCTTGGTCAATAGCTCTCAGTCTGGAAGCCGCCTCACTGTGCGACAACTTGCAGACCTCGTTGTAAATAGCATACGCGCACCTTTTGGTTCTGCCACCCACGGGACCATTCACAATATCATTCCATTCGGTATGCACATTGATGGAGTGGGTGGACTTCCTGATCCTGTAGATGTGCTCTGTGTCAGCTGGTGGACAGAGTGGGATGTGTGTCCCATCAATGCAGCCAATAGAATGGGGGAAGAAATTCCTGAAGGAACGGGACAGGCAACTCTGGGATACACCACCCACCGCAGCTGTCACCACCTGAGAAATGCCGGATGCCAGCAGATGTGGGCTGCAGAGCACCTGCACATGTGGGGGTATGGCGTGCGCCCTTCTTATTGGCTGGTCCAGGAGTGGGTGCGGGTCCCTGATTGAGTCCATGATGGTTTCGGGGTGTAGCCTGTACCTCTCATGTATCTCTGCATCAGTCAGCTGGAATAGTGTGATGCGCTGTCTGTGGATGCGTTCCTTCCGTCGCCAAACCCTCAGTCCTGCTGCCTGTAGACGTAGGCGCATTGCAATGACGTACATAGCTGCCAGGGTGTCCACGCTGTTGCATTTTGGGATTGCTTAGCTGCACTGTTGTTGGTTACCACCTGCTTTCAATCCGTGTTAATTACCGACTCTTATTTACCGATTTTCTTGGATTTCTTAATTACCGAATGCTCCTACATGTCATTTTAACTGTTTACCACTTCATATTTACCACTTCATTTTTACCGATTCGTTAATTATGTATTCGGTAAATATGAATCGGTATTTTAGCATTCGGTAACTATGAATCGGTATTTACCGCCTCATATTTACCGAAAATTGGTTTTTGGACTCCTACATCTCACTTGTCTGAATACCGGTCGGTAACGGCATATTTACCGAAAATCGGCCGTTACCGACCGGTATTTCGCTACCTACATGAGGCCCCAAACATGGTCGGCATGACGCTCTGTCACATGTCTTCGGCAATAGCATAAATGCATGTATTGGATTTGCCACTTGGTATCCCAGCTATTCAGCCTTGGATCCCACAGCATTACGGGAAGCGCGCTGACCCGCCAAGTCACTTCACTCTCTGTCAGCCAGTTTTTTAAGTTCCCTCACTCCCGTTTTTGATCCCTGCAGTGCATCGCCATCTTGCCGTGAACCAATTATTCATGCATTCCAAACGCCAGCAGATCCTCGCAAGTTATTACCAAGATGAGGAGTCCCGTACACATGAACTATGTGCTAAATGACATAACTCTAATAACCCTGGCCGCGCAAGGACATTTTTATTTATTTCCAGACCCATCCAATGTGCGGTTCCATCTGCTCATTCCGAGCCTACGTGCGGTCAAACAGTCCCGCACTTTAAACCAAGGTTATTGTCACCAACTGTTAACCACTTAGCGCTCCTCGTGTTCGCGCTCCTTAGTCAACAGCTAGCCACCTTATCACTAAAATCACAGGTTGTTTAAGGGCAGCTCTGCATGATTGCAACAGCTTCTTCACTTTTAATCGGTTCACGCATCCTTGCCTTATTTACACGCCTCACAACTCTTCACGGCATTATGAGATCTCTCGTTCCGAGCCTAGGTGCGGTCAAACTGTTCCCACACTTTAAACCAAGGTTATTGTCACCAACTAGTAACCACTTAGCGCTCCTTGAGCTCACACTCCTTAGTCAACAGCTAGCCACCTTATCGCTAAAATTTGCAGGTTGTTTAAGCACAGCTCTGCATGATTGCAACAGCGTCTTCACTTTTAATCGGTTCACGCATCCTTGCTTGACTTACGCGCCTCACAACTTTTCACGGTATTATGAGATCTCTCCACGTACGCTATCACCGGCTCCTTGAGTATGACATGTTAACTCTAACAGAATGTTGCCTGCCGATTATCTATGTCAACCATGCATGACTTTTATGTACATTCACTGGCCGCACTTTGTTTAATCTGTTAGTGTAGCCGGTCACATTTTTCATCCCCATTGTTCCACACAAGTCATTAATTCGTCATTTCCTGGTTAGATCCTTTTTATTCCGCTTTCATTATTTCGTGTTGAATCTTACTTTCTGTGCCAATTTTACCACTTCACGTTCTTACGCTATTCCAACCACCTGCACGGTGCCCTTGCCTGACACTAGGGCTGTTCAATTATCGCCCTGCAGTGTGTACTGGAATCTACACTCCGTATTAGACGCTTCCTATTCTCCTCCCCCTCTCTCTTTTTTCCACAGGCATTTTTACAAATTCAGGCTTGTATCTTTGACTCTCCTGATGATGATCCTACTATTGTTTTAAAAGGATCGATACGTCGTCGACTAATGTAAACAGTATGCACATTAATCCGATGTGATAAAAGAAGTGCAATTACTGTTTTTTCTAAGCTTGTCACAAATTATGTTCAATATTCCACAAGCTACCTTTGCCTTGCCTGAAATGTTTCTGTCTTAAATGTACTTGTCATGTGTTCGTGTAGGATGCAGGATTGTGTCCCACTATATTGATGTGTTTGTATTTGCGTTCTTTGACATTTTTTTGATTTATTAAATTGAATGTCTGGCTGGACACTCGCAATATAGTACTGATTCTAGTCTCTATTTATCCTATTGACTATTTGTTCTGTTTAAGGACCACTGTTCCAATACAAAACCACAAACCATGGCATGTTAGACCCTACTTGTATTGCAAAGAGCCAAAACTAGTCCTATGGTTTGTGGTATGTTCATCAAGTCACAGATTTATTAGCCAAATTCATCCTTCAGCCTCTGACTTGTAGTTCCCAATTTTCTGAGCGCTGTGGACTAAAAGGCCAGAGGTTGCCACACTGGCAGGTAGTCTATGCTATATGCATTGTCTTTGTTGTTTTGAGTTTTCTAGAGCGCGAATTCAAACTGAATGTATAAGAGTGCTTTACAGGAGCACCAGTTCCATTATGTGACAATTAGCACAATTTGGCGGGGTGTTTCTACTTCGCTTGGAGTGCAACTGACCTCACGCACGCGGTCTGTTTGCACTTGGAGGTGTGCCACCTTGCCGGTTTCAGCCTTGGTGGTGCCATGCCACTGAGGCAGTTTCATTGCCTCCTTTGCAGCCGGGCACAGCGAGACCTCGCTGGGCTGAGGGCGAATGGCGTTCGTCGATTTTGTTCCGGTCAGTGGGTGGGGGCATTAGCAGCCCCCCACACCCTGGTGTCGCTCCCTCTTGACCGGTGGCTTTACCTCCCGGTGAAAGCATGGCTTCGCGGGTGGAGCTGGATGGGAGTTCGGACCCGGGACGTCCCAGAGGCCTGGTGGTATGTTAAGTGTTGCCGGGGGGGGATGGGTCGGGGTGGTGTGCCGCATGTTTTCAGTGTAGCTCGAAGTCATGGCTTGTGGGGGGGCAGTGCCTTTTCGGGTGCCCTAGCCTGTCCAGCGTAGCAATAGTGAATGTGGCAGCGGGGGAACCGTGGAGCAGAGTGGTGGGTGGCCCGCAGCCCTTCTGGTGCACGGCCCCCACTTGAGTTGCTGGATACATGGTGTCCGGGTTGGTAGGCGGCGTCCGGCATTGTCAGCCGTGAGCTGTGTCTTATCCATCGCGTCTCTTCTGTTGGGGTTGTACTGGCCTGGTGTGGTGGCACATTGGGGGAGCAGGGTGGGCGGTGCGGCCCAGGGGCTACAGCTCCAGGGCATGGTTTGTGCGGTTTGGGGTGGGACGCCAAGTCATTGCACCACTTCACTCTGGAGGGGGCTGCCTAGTGGGTTGGGGCGGGAGTCATTGGGATTTGTTCCGAGTTTGGCCTTCATGGTGCTTCCTCCAAGAGTGCACATTGCGGCGTGTTTGCTTTAGGCTTGGCACAGACATGTTTTTGGCTCTGAGCAGCCTGCCTCATTCTGTTGTGGAGTGTTGATTTCTGATGCATGCGGCTCATCCTTATTTGGCACCAGACATGACGGCTCGGCATCTGGTGTCACGGGTCAGTGTACACTGTTTGCAGGAAGGGTAAATCCTTCTTCTGGTGGAAATATGCTGGCAGTAAGAACCTAAAGCAGATGCTATCCATCTATCCTCAAGGGGTGCTTTAGCAGCAGGTGGTACTGTCCCATTCTTGTATTTTCTATTTGGTTGATGGTGTGTCGACAGTTTGGCATGCTGGAGCCTACAGTGATTAATGTGGGGCAAACCACAGCCTGAAAAACTACAGAGTCATGCGTGATCTGATAGGCCTCAAAGTGCAGCTGCACTATTTAGAGGAATTCCAGTAGAGGTCCAAGTAGGTATTGCTCCTACCCAGACTAAAACAACCCCCCACCCTTGGAAGGAGCCAGTTGTGAGCCTCTGCTTTAGAGGTGGGCCCTGGTCTCATTCACAGAGGTATATGAGAAGGCCTGGTCACAGACTGTCCCTCTTTTAGACCTGGCACCTTGGTGTGGGTCTCCCTTCCATTTTTTTCTGTTGCCTCATGTGTTTTTGCTGGTGTTAGATGCTTTGGGCCCTGTGCGACTGTTGTCCAGTGCCACAGTGCAAGTGCTCCCTATTGTAAATTGATGCATGGATTAGTGATTCCATGATTGTCTGGTTTGGGTTACCTGTCAGACCCTAGTACAGTGCACCAGGAGTGCCCAGGGCTGGTACTCCAAATGCTGCTGGTGGGCTTGCAGCACTGGTTGTGCCACCCACAGAAGCAGCCTGTAAAAGTATGTCTAATGCTTGCCATTGCAGAGCCTGTGTGCAGTCTGGTACTGCCATGCTGACTGGGCAAGTACACCCACTTGCCAGTCCCTAAACCTTCCCTTTTCATCATATCAGACACCCCTGTGGTAGGCCCAAGGGCAGGGTGCATTGTAAGTATAAGGTAGGACAAGCCCTGATGTGGGTGGCATGTCCTAATAGTGAATTACAGCCATTTTCCTTTTTCACTATTGCAAGGCTACCTGTTCCCCATAGGCCCGAATGGGCAATTTGATTATTACATCTTATAATCCTAACTGACTCAGGGAACATAGTAGGAATTCGAGTTTAGTATGCCTGAACTCAGAATGATAAAACACATATTTTAATGAAGTTGATTTTAACATTCTGTGTTTGAAAATATCACTTTTAGAAAGTACGTATTTTCTTGTCTAATCATCCAAACCTGCCTCTGCTAGGTTGTGTATTCCTTGTCTGGAGTTTGAGTGACAGGGGCTGGGGAAATTCCAGGAGAAAGGGTGAGTCAACACAGGGCTGAATAGAGAGGTCTCCATGTAGATGGGTGGGAGGAGTTGCACCTGGGACCTGAATAGGGCTGTGCCTTCCCTCCACAATGCTGGCTCCACCTCCTGTGGTGCGTCTGATGTCTCTGCCCTGCGCTCTGAAAGGAAAGAAGGAGTCTTGTCAACAAAGTGCTCCAGGACTGACCAGAACTGGTTTGGACTAGACAAAGGCCTCTCTGTCTTCAAAGAACAAAGATAAACTGGGTATAAATATTGGGACCCAAACCCAAGAAATTTAGATTACTTTGGGAAACAAGAAGAAACCTTTGCTGAGGAGTGGAACCAGAAGAAACTGAGGAGAGACTACCCCTAAACTGAAGTGCTGCTTGGGGGATTGGCCTGCAGTGGTTGCCTGACTGCCAAAGAAAGGAGAAAGGACTTTGTGTGCACTTTATTCAACTTGTGAAGAATCTCCAAGGGCTTGGAAAAGAGCTTGCCTCCTGCTGAAGTCTCAGGGACAACAGACTTTAACCACCAGCTCCCCAAGAGTTTTTTGGAAGGGCCTGATGTTTTGAGAGGCTTTCTGAGGGACTGCGTGTCGCAAGGAGCTGGAAGCGCGACTCACGAACAAGAAGCGAGTCGCCGAACTGCCGCTGCCGCTTCACAACACGAAGCGCCTTGCATCGCCAGAGCAGAGGATCGACGTTGCAGCAGATGTCGCCGCATCACCGGGAAGCGTGTTGCAGAAGAATCGTTGAGTCATCGGAGGTCCACCAAAGCGCCTCGCATCACCACCATGGGAGAGGATCGACGTCGCAGCGGACGCCGCCGCATCACTGGGAAGTGTGTCGCAGGGCCTGTCGCCGCTCATCGCCGGAGAAGAGGATCAACGTCGCCGCATCTCGGGGAAGCGTGTCGCAGGGCGTGTCAAGGCTCATCACCGGAGAAGAGGATCGACGTCGCAGCAGACGCCGCCGCATCACCGAGAAGAGTGTCGCAGGGCCTGTCGCTGCTCGCATCATTGTGGAAGCAACTCACATCGCCAGGGAAGAGGATCGACATCGCAGCAGACACTGTCGCATCACTGGGAAGTGTGTCGCAGGGCCTGTCATGACTCGCATCGTGTGGAAGCATCTCGCATCACCGGAGAAGAGGACCGACATCGCAGCAGATGCCGCCACATCACCGGGAAGCATGTCGCATCAAGAAGAAAGCGATATTTTTCGTTTCTTTGCACCAGATCGTCAAGGCATCACCGTCCTTGCAACACTTTCATTGTCTTGCGTTACGCATCTTAAGGTACATTGAACTCTAAGTGTCGCATTTACCATATTAACCCCTTCAGTGCCCATGACGAGCTGGACTCGTCATGGGCTGCGGTGGCGCTGTGCCCATGACGAGTCCAGCTCGTCATGAACTCCGCCTGCTAATACAAAGCGCGGCACTGGGCGGGGAAAGGGGCGGGCATGCAAGGGGTTAAGATAACTAAGCTAATTCTACCATTTTAAGTACAGTATTGTGGATTTTTGTGTCGTTTGTGGTCTTGTGTTAAATCTATATAAAAGATACTTATTTTTATAATACAACCTGAGTGGTGTCCATCTGTAGTGTTGTCACTTGATTACTGTATGTGTTCACTATTGCTTTACTCACTGCCTCTGATATAAGCCTGTCTGCTCGTGCCAAGCTACCAAGGGGGTGAGCAGGGGTTATTTTAGGAGTGTACTCCCTTACCCTGACTAGGCACAAGGGCCCTTACTTGGACAAAGGTACCTACCTCTGCCAACTAGAGACCCCCAAATCTAACATCCTCCATCTGTGGAACTTATGCAGAGGAGTTTTCCCGTGTGCGGAGTACCCACATTACCCCAACCCTACCATTTGGTTCCAAGGTCCGGTTTTAATCCTGGTAAATACAACACCATAATGTGGGATATCGTTGCCAATGCAGTCCATGTCATGCCCTGGCACCCCAGACGTATGACAAACCAGATGCAGGTTAGATGGGGGTCAGGGCCTGAATTGTGTTACAGTACCAGGTCCTGTGATAATAAGGAGTTTCAGGCGTGCTGCAGACAGTACTCATGCAGTTCAGAAGGCAAGGCTTCAAGTCCTGGCAGTGGCAGCCGGTGCATCTTTCTTTTGAGTTGCTTGGCTTGGTGTTCGGTTAATGAATATACTGTGCAGATAGAAGGGGTGAGTTGCCACATAGCTGATATGCCCCCTTGCAATATCCTTTGAGCCGGATACGCAGTCAATCCCCGCTTGTTCATTTAGGCGAAACGAGTTGCTGAATTCCCGGTAATTTTTCTTTTGAAGTGATATTTATGTCTCAGAATAGGATTGTGCACTGGCAGGCTTGTATGGCCCCCGTTATTGTAATAGACACACCGCATTCATAAAAGCGGATTGATTATTGGGCCATCTCAAATGGTGGTTTAGAGTTTGACGATTTGGGAAAAAGGGGGTGGTGATGGACAGAGTTTCTGAATGATGCAGAATACTCTTACCAAGTCAAGAGATCATGGTTTTAATCCATCACCGTTTTTTAGCTCACTGCACCATCCCAGCTCAGAACCTGGCTACATGCAAATTAGTCTGTACCTGTCCCAGTGCATGATGGGAACAGGGCAAACCAAACTACCAAGCCAATTCTTATACTGGGAAGGAAACAAGCTTCCGGGGACCGTTTTCTGGCATCACAGCCTTCGTCGGCCCGGCGTGCCTGAATCCTGATGGTGCAATGAGCAAGGGACTCACGTCTGAGCATACCCTCCCACACTGAGTGTGGATAAAAACGATTTGGGAAAAAGGGGGTGGTGATGGACAGAGTTTCTGAATGATGCAGAATACTCTTACCAAGTCAAGAGATCATGGTTTTAATCCATCACCGTTTTTTAGCTCACTGCACCATCCCAGCTCAGAACCTGGCTACATGCAAATTAGTCTGTACCTGTCCCAGTGCATGATGGGAACAGGGCAAACCAAACTACCAAGCCAATTCTTATACTGGGAAGGAAACAAGCTTCCGGGGACCGGTTTCTGGCATCACAGCCTTCGTTGGCCCGGCTTGCCTGAATCCTGATGGTGCAATGAGGAAGGGACTCACGTCTGAGCATACCCTCCCACACTGAGTGTGGATAAAAACGATTTGGGAAAAAGGGGGTGGTGATGGACAGAGTTTCTGAATGATGCAGAATACTCTTACCAACTCAAGAGATCATGGTTTTAATCCATCACCGTTTTTTAGCTCACTGCACCATCCCAGCTCAGAACCTGGCTACATGCAAATTAGTCTGTACCTGTCCCAGTGCATGATGGGAACAGGGCAAACCAAACTACCAAGCCAATTCTTATACTGGGAAGGAAACAAGCTTCCGGGGACCGGTTTCTGGCATCACAGCCTTCGTCGGCCCGGCTTGCCTGAATCCTGATGGTGCAACCATGTATAATAGTGGGTACAGGCACCAACAAATAATGGTCTTGGGGGGTCATTTTGGCAGGGCATGTAAACACACCTTATATCAATGGGAGCATCAATGGTATAGACATGCTTCTTCTACACTTAGCGGCAAGACTTGGCTAGCAGCAGCACGTCCAGTTGGTGCTAGCTTATCAGGAGTCACATGCAAGTGCATCAACTGAGCTGGATAATGTCCCTGCACCTCTCATATTGTCAACAGTGAACAGCCTTTGAGGATGGTCAGCAGAATAGCACATGATTCAACTGCACCGTGAAAATAATGGACAGATTGAATTATACAGACATGCATTTCTCAAGGTCACTCGATTATAAGCACCAGAAGTTGGGCAGATAGTGAGGACGGGCACAACGGGCAATAGCAAGACATTTTCACACTCTTACTAATAACGTGAGGCTCTTTGTGGAAAACAATGAGTGGTGCTTGCCATTAGGGGAGAGGATGGGGGTTATAGAGCATTTCAGGGCCCCTTTGGCTTTTGCTAAAAGACCACTGCACAGGAGGACGGAGAGTGATCAGAAAGTGCATAGAATGGTGGATGGCAATGGCGATGCAAGACTGTCAGCTTACGCTGAGTAGAATGTTTCACATCACCAATCAGAAGGGTACTATGAGGCAACCAGTAAACAGGCAGGCCTTTGATTCTGGTGGAAGGCTATCTATTCTGGGGATAAACCTTTGACCTAGGTCAGATTCCTGGATTAAGCAACCATGGTTACAGCCCAGCAAAGGCTACCTGCTGTTGTCATCGAGTTACTACTACGGAGCTTATTATTTATCACAGCGGATTGTTCACAAGACGAACAGGTACACGTCATTGCTAAGTCCTCACCGACGCTTTGTCAGAGCAGTCAAGATCACACCACAGAGGGCAAAGAAAAGGCCATGTCCCCTTACAAAATTTGCTGAATTTTATTTGTCAAGTATTATCCTTGCAATCTCATTCCATTTTGAAGTCAGAAACGGAAAATGTAAAGAAATACCTGTGAATGCACTGGGCTTACTCAGCAGAGAAGAAAGCAAAAGATTAGCACAATTCTAGAATCCTGAAGTGTGACGCGAGCAATAACTTTAACACAGTCAAAACAAATCATGGTAAATACTGGCAGATGCACAATAGACGAACATTCACTGAAACCATATGTGACACCATTAATTTGTGCGCCATAGTTTAGCAATAAAATTATCTTTGCATATGTCTGGTTAATTCAGCAAGTAAATGCACTCCGTAACCGAGTGCATGTTACAGGGCTTCAGTTACGATAAAAAAGTAGCCGCTTTTGCGCCATTGCTGCTAGGCAGGTTGTGGAAGTTATCATCTAATAAGTGTGCTGCAGTTTCAAAAGGTGGGAAAACATTGAGTTAGATCACAAAAAGGCTACAATGTATCAAGAAACATTTGCCATTCCCATTATTCAAGTAAAGGCAGGTAATTGTACATATTGTTCCCCTTCTTTTCCCAGTCACTTGTCTGCTACCTGGTATACACTAACAGAATTTTGGAATTGGACTACTTAGGCTAGGGTGGTGGACATCTGCATGGCAACACATCACCTAAATATCGCAGCCAGATGGTGAGGGGCTGGCATGCAATATGGACATGGAATGAAGCAGACTATGTGTGTACAGGCCCCCCCACATATCGCATTAGATGGTAGGGTGGTGTGACCCGCAATACTATAGGTGTTGCAGTTGCCCATATATGGGCGAAGGGTACATTGGCAGAAACCTGTAAATAGAGTGGGTTTTAAATAGGTTTTCCTTTGGGCCATTGATATAAAAGAGGTGCACTCTGTAAACTTGAGAGTATGGGTAACGGTATCCTGCATTTAAGCATGCCTGGGGGGCTCCGTAGGTTTGTCACTGCAAAAAGTATGTTGTGACTCCAATAGTGTGGAGAAAAAGGGGTTCGGAGCACAAATGCTGACAATTAACAGAACCACCTTGCATTCATATTTAAGAAGGTGCAGGTTAATTTGCTCTTATGTCACTCCATGTCCTCGCAAATTCAAATGCATTGGCAGTGGCATCTGTTTCGGCACTCTAGTATAACTTTGGCAAAATCGGGCTAGGCGCTACAGACACTAGGGTGGGGACACCAGCATGGCGACACAGCAGCTGTAGATCGCAGTCAGATTGATGGGTTTTGCAGGCAGTAAGGACTTGATATGTAACAGGATAGTAGGAGTACCCTTAGGGGACCTCAGTCAGTTCCACCTTTGTCTTGGTTTAGGTGGGAGGTCCACCTGGCATCCTCGGAAGGCACGACAAAGCTAAAATGCAATACATGTCATATGTTCCGATGGGTGAGAGGGCCATGCCAAGGGGCTAGTTTAGGCTGGGGAGGGTACCTTCGGTCACAAGACTCTACCCTGTCCCCGCCCAATGACCTGCTCCATGGGACCACAATTCACTTGCTGTGCAGCAGATGGTTACCAGTTGAACCCTCAAAGTTGGAACTCGCCAAGTAGGGGGGGTGAACAAGGGCTTAGTCATCCTCGTAATGTACATGCATGATCTTGCACATGGTGCACAATGGATTATATCACACAGAACTGTGTTACGAAGAGAGCAGAGTTTTAATGCTCTTGGGGTCCTATTTCCTGTTGGCACTGTGCTCTCAGAGTTATGGGTATTGGTTGGCCCCAAGTAATAACTTGTAGGGTAAATAAAGTTGTGATTAAAGAAGAGAACAGTAGTTCCAACTTCCGGGGTGGCCACCGAACAGTCATACAGTAGGGTAAACATAGCCATGTAGAAAGCAGGAGGGCTTGGTTTAACGCAACTCAAGTCAAATAAGGAGGGCTTGGCAAATTAGGCGTGTGTGATTACCAAATGGTACCCCGTTAGGGACTGGGCACGCCTATTAGAGGTAGATAGGGAAATGTTCCAGCTAGAAGGACTGGTAACGACAGGTTGCAGGTGGTTATGGAGCCTGGAAGGGTTGATAAAGCTGTGGTTAAAAAAGGGAATAGTAGATACCCCTTGCGGGGAGACCATCACATTCCTACTGGAAAAAAGCCATGTACAAGCCCACCAAGCAGGAGGGCACAGGACATCTCAAATTCAATTTAAAGTAAGAAGGGCTGGGTAAATTAGACATGGTCTCTTTCGTGTAACACAACATGGTACCTCGATAGGGACGTGGCACACCTGTCAGAGGTAGATAAGGAAATGGTCTACCTAGAAGGAATAACAGCAGGTTGCTGGTGGTTATGGAGCCTGCCATGGTGAGGGGGGGCCTGGACATGACGGCGGCCACATACGGGGCGTTGGCGGAGTACAGGGTGATCCGGAGGCTGATTGGTATATAGGGGTACCCTTTCCTGAGCGCAATAGGGGTGCATTATACCAAAATCCCAGGACTCTTTATGGCAGAACCCTTCTGGCGATTGTAAGCCTGATCAAACGGGGGCTAGCCTGGCCACGCTCCGCCCCTAAAAAGGCGTGAGTAAAGTTATGGACTGGTGGTCCATGGTATTTAAGGGGCAGAATCCTAACAAAAATGGTAGCACCGATTGGGTTGGCCACGGTGCAGTTTGGCTCATCAGGCGGGCAGGGCAGCTTGGATCGCACGTAAGTTGACCCACCATATTGGCATACTCCTTGTATGAAATAAACCTGCAGCAAACTGTTTTCCAACAAAACTTTGTGTGGACTGATTATTTTGAAGCACAACTTTACTGCTAAGCAGGGGGGTTGTCGATATCGGCATTATGTGGCTGCCCACGGTGTACGCAGTGGGCCCTGTAAGAGGGCGGCCCTCTTAGTGCCGCATTAGGCACATCCCCGCGCCCTGTTGCTGGGACCCCTCCTTGGGAGTCCCTCCTACATCCGGCGCCTTGGTGGCATCATTTCCGGTATGCAGTGGGCTGGGGACAAGTATTTAACCTGCCACCACCCACTGCCCATCCTCTTTGTTCCCCGCTAGACACGCTGTCACCCTCTCAACCGTTTACCCTGCGTGCCGGCAGGATGGCTGGCAAAGGAAATGAACATAATAATATATACATGTGTATTGCAGGCGGAGTTACAGGGCGATCTGGAGGCTGATTGCTACTTAGGGGTACCTTTCATGAGCACAATTGGGGTGCATTATGCCAAAATCCCAGGAGTCTTTACAGCAGGACCCTGGATAAATACTGTTGCGTCTCGCTAGTCCTGCAGGCAGTTATAAGCCTGAGCAACCGGGGGCTTGCCTGGCCAAGCTCCACCCCTAAAAAGGCATGAGTAAAGTTATGGGCTGGTGGTCTGTGGTATTTAAGGGGGACAATCCCCACTAAAATGGAAGCACTGATTGGGTTGGACAGGGTGCAGCTTGGCTCATAAGGCGGGCAGGGCAGCTGCGGTTAGTCACCGCTGCCTGCCCTTGGATCTCCTGTAAGTTAATCCATCACATTGGCATTCTCCTTGTATGAAGTAAACCTGCAGCAAACTGTTTTCCTGTCAAGAATTCCTGTCATGCGAGGGGAGGAAAACACGCCCTTATGTAACCAGGAGAGCTGTTACATAACTCAAGGAAAACACGCCCTTATGTAAACAGGAGAGCTGTTACATAACTCAAGGAAAACACGCCCTTATGTAAACAGGAGAGCTGTTACATAACTCAAGGAAAACACGCCCTTATGTAAACAGGAGAGCTGTTACATAACTCAAGGAAAACACGCCCTATAAAGGGAGGAACCGGGAGGTACAACGCTGTCGGATATTGTGTTTACACCGACGTACCTGCTTAGTGAAGAGCAGTGTTCCGGAGTGGTGCTCCAGTAAGGCAAGAACGGAGGTAGGTCGAGTCGTTACTCCCTGGGCCGTGTCTTGCCCCATCGTCACCTGTGAAGGACCCGGAAGCTCTACCGGATAACCATTGAGCTTCGCTTTTTGACTCGGCTGAGTCAAAGCGCAGTGGCGCTTTTGCTGGTTGGAGTCGTAACTCCCAGCCCGACCAGAGATACAGGGACTGCCAGCTGTAACGCACACCAGGAGGTGTTTGCCGCGTTACAGACTCGGAAGTCCACAGGATCGATCGAGCGGCTGCTCTCGGTTCAGTCTTCTTTGCTTGTGATTGGGGTATCGGTGACGCATCACCAGGAGGTGACTCCGCGTCCCGGTGCAGTCTGAGGAAGAGGTTGAGCGGCTGCTCCCTTCAGGTAGAGACCCCGGCTGGGTGTTTCCCTGACTCCTCGATTCTCCCCAACACTCTTCGTGCCCCTCACAGCCTACCGATTGGCATTGTCGGCCATTTCATTTCTGCCCTCTGTTGGCATACGCTGGGATCGGCGTATATGCAGAGGACGGTTAGGACCATCCGTGCTGTGGGCTGGTAACGTACTTAGCCTGGAGGATTCCAGTGACTATAACCTTTGTTTATTCCTTGTATTATTTTTGCCTTCATTAAAATAACTAAACCTTCACAAGTGGTTGCGTTCTCATTATCGTGTCTGTTAAACGATCCTGAGACGTTCAGGGCGTTACAAAATATCCGACCTTAATAACACTAACTGTCTCCCGGTCGATAACAGACATGGCAACACTTGATGATGTGCTGGCTGCTTTAGCGACCGTGCAAATTGAATTGGCTGCCTCCAGGCAAGAAACAGCCGATGTAAAAGCCAGACTGGATGCTATCCAATTGGACCCGCTCACGCCCAGCACCTCCCTCACGAACCAGACCCCTGCGGTAGTAGTGGAAATGCCGGTAGCCGTCCCCTTGGCAACACCAGAGAGGTACAGTGGGGATCCTAACACAGTGCAGGTATTCCTCACACAAGTGGCGCTACATTTATCGTGCAAACCAAGGGCGTTCCCCACGAGTCAGGCTCGTGTGGCTTTCCTTATATCCTATTTGGCTGGAAACGCGGCACAATGGGCCGTACCTCTGGTGAGCAGGGACGACCCCATCTTATGTGATTGGGGTGCTTTTCGCGAGGAATTCCTGAAAGTCTTCGACAGAAGGGCTGACTCGTACACGGCGGACCGTGACATGCTTGAGTTGAGACAGGGATCCAACGACCTGGTGCAGTATCTCAACGCGTTCCGAAGGCTGGTTGCGGAAACCAAGTGGCCTGTTGCTAAACAGACGGCGCTCTTCCATCACGGGCTGTGCGATGAGCTCAAGGACGCCGTGGCTCATATTGACCCACAACCCAAGACATGTGAGGGCCTTATCAACCTGGTATTACGGCTGGAACATAGGCTAAGTGAAAGAAAGGGGGATCATGGGAGAAAAGGAAACTCCCTTCCATCCTATGTGACAGTGGGAAGTCCTGAAACTTCCACCGCATCCAAGGGAGAACCCATGGACATCGGCGCAATACGAGCGAGCCTCACAGCCACGGAGAAAGAGTCACGCCGTGAACAAGGATTGTGCCTATATTGTGGCAAAAAAGGCCACTACGTACGTGAATGCCCTGCCAAACCGAAGACGTCACGTTATCGGGCCAACCGGTCGGTAACAGCCGTGGTGGACGTACCGGCGGAAAACTAGAGGACTCCCAGACCAAAGAAGGGGCATCTCGGAGTCACTCATCCATCCCTTCACTTTCCAACTCGGTCACTAAGGGACAACGACACCTGTTTCTCACAGTGCACGTGGGAGTGCATGACCAGTGGATACCCGTTGTGGCCATGGTGGATTCAGGGGCCACTGGCATGTTTATGGACCACAACGAGGCATGCAGGCTAGGGCTAGTGCTTCTTCCCAAAGCTGTACCCGAAGACGTCTATGCTGTAGACGGAAGGCGATTGGTGACGGGGCCCATCGGGCAGCACACGGGGGTCCTTCCGATGAGATGTGGGAGGAACCATTTGGAACAAATCGATTTTAACATCATCCGAGCGCCCCAATATGGCGTCATATTGGGATTGCCGTGGCTACAGAAACACAACCCCTCTGTGGATTGGCCAACACATCGCATCGAACTGACGTCACCGTATTGCATCCTGCATTGTGGAATAAGAACGGAATCCCTTGACGCAGATGAGAGCGGGAGTCAGACGGTGGCTACAGCGGCAGAAAAAGATGTGGCTCTCCCCCAGGCTTATCACAGTTTTGAGGATGTATTTGATGAGGTGAAGGCGGAAGTGCTACCACCACATAGACAGTTTGACTGCCAGATCGACCTGGTGCCAGGGGCCAGCGTTCCCAGCGGCAGGCTGTATGCCCTGACGGAGCCTGAAAACGTGCATCTCCGGGGGTACCTGGATAAACTCCTCAAGCTAGGATTCATCCGCCCGTCCAAGTCTCCGGCCGCCTCGCCACTCTTCTTCATCCCGAAGGCTAATGGGGAGCTGAGAGCCTGTGTGGACTTTAGGGCATTGAATGCGATAACCGTAAAGAATCGGTACCCCTTGCCTCTCATCAGTGTACTTCTGGAACAGGTCAAGAAAGCTCGTATCTACACCAAGTTGGATTTGAAAGGGGCATACCATCTGGTGCGCATGAGGGACGGAGACGAGTGGAAGACCGCCTTTAAGACCAGGTTCGGCCTTTTTGAGTACCTCGTCATGCCGTTCGGTCTGTGCAACGCCCCGGCAGCCTTTCAGTACTTTTTGAATGAGGTATTCAGAGAGGAGTTGGATATCTACGTGGTCGTATATATCGACGACATCCTCATCTATTCGTCCAGTGTGGAGGAGCACGTACACCACGTCAAAGCTGTGCTCCAAAAGCTGAGGGAAAACATGCTGTTTTGTAAACTCAGCAAGTGTGACTTCCACGTCACATCCGTGGAATTCCTCGGAGTGATGCTGAGTCCAGAGGGACAGGAGATGGCAGAACGAAAGATCAAGGTGGTGAAAGAATGGCCGGTGCCCCAAAGCGTGAAGGACGTCCAAAGTTTCATTGGCTTCGCCAACTTTTACAGGCGGTTTATAGATGGATTTTCAGGATTGGTGGCCCCAATCACACAGCTACTGAGGAAGTCCAAGGAGTTTGTCTGGTCCCCTGAAGCGAACAAAGCCTTTGAGGCCCTGAAAAGCGCCTTTGGTAAGGCGCCGGTGTTGGCTCACCCCAATCCGGATCTCCCCTACGTGGTGGAAGCGGACGCATCGGATGTGGCGCTGGGGGCTATCTTGTCCCAACGCAACCACGACACAGGGGTGCTTCATCCCGTTGCGTACATGTCCCGCAAACTCAACGACGCCGAACGTAACTATCATATTGCGGAGAAGGAGCTTCTCGCAATCAAGGACGCCTTCACCGAATGGAGGCATTGGTTGATGGGGGCAAGACATGTGGTATCGGTTAAGGGTGGGCGTAGTTCGCGAAGTAGCACTTCGCGAAGCTACGCAAAGTGAAGTTCGCACTACGCGAGCTACGCGTAGCACTTCGCGAACTGCGAAGTAACATGTTCGCACTGTGCAAGATGTTGTTTTCAATGATTGCACAGTGCGGACAAGCAACCGGCACTGTGCAATCATTGAAAATGGCATCTTGCACAGTGCGAGCTGTAGTTGTCTGCTGCTCGAGTAGATTTTTACTCGAGCTGCAGCTTTCTCAACGCGAACTGGTAGTTTCTCATCGCGAACGGTCGCGAGCATACACGACCCCTCGCAATGAGAAACCTGACCTTCTCGCGTTGGGAATCTCGCCGGGAGGTTTATTTTCCATGCTCGCGATCGCGAACAAGGAAAAAGTCTCGCCAGGATGTCATTTTGCTTGCTCGCGGTCGCCAACTTGACGTTGAGGACCGCGAGCAAGCAAAAAATGACCGCAGCACTACGCAACACTACGCTACGCGTGTTCGCACTGTGCTACGTGCAGTTCGCGTAGCGCGAAGTAGCGCGAACTTCGCAAACTACGCGAGCGTAGCGTAGTGCTTCGCCCAGGCCTAGTATCGGTGTACACGGACCATCGGAACCTACAGTTCATGACGGCCACAAGACACCTTTCTCCCAGACAGCTGCGGTGGATGATCTTCTTTGCGGGGTTCAACTTCCGCATCACATATCGGCCGGGGACGGAAAACCGGAAGGCGGACGCCCTGTCCCGTCAATCTGCAGTTAAGGAACCATTGCCTGCGACCGAGCATTCCATCATTTCCCCGAGGATGGTATTGGGGGTTATCCAACCGGATACTTTCCTGAGGGGAATAAAGAGAGGGATCAGGTCATTCGCATGGCGGAGGTGACTCCTCAGTCACAGAGAATGGCAGCTGAAGGACGTGATACCCCTGAAGGGCAGGTGCCTATTGATACCCACGCCTAGGCTAAGGAAACAAGCATTCATCTGGTGCCATGACTCTCCATGCGCAGGTCATTTGGGCTTTGAAAAAACGGTGGCTAGCATGGGACGGCATTTCTGGTGGCCAACCATGAGAGTGGATGTCAGGAGGTGGGGACAGGAGTGTCCTACGTGTGCTACCATGAAGGCCGACCATGGCCGAACCCAAGGGCTCTTACATCCACTTCCGACCCCGGATAGACCATGGGATAGCATATCACTGGACTTCGTGGTGGGCCTACCGGTAGACCAGGGGATGACGGCAATACTGGTGGTGGTGGATTACTTGACGAAAATGGGGCACTTCATCCCCTGCAAGAGAGTCCCTACGGCCGGGGAATTGGCGTCACTACTCCAAAAGAATGTGGTACGACTGCATGGATTACCTGGGGTGATCGTGTTGGACCGGGGGTCGCAGTTTACTGCGCAATTCTGGAAGACTTGGTGCACTGCGCTGCATGTTAAGACCGCCCTGTCCACCAGCTACCACCCTCAAACGGACGGCCAAACCGAGCGCCTGAACCAAACGCTCAAACAGTATCTGCGATGTTTTGTGGACCAGGGCAGGGAAGAATGGGTCGACTTGCTATGGGTTGCAGAGATAGCCTATAACAACGCCACTCACAGCTCCACACAGTCATCTCCGTTCTATAGCAACTATGGCCAACATCCCAGGTTCTTGCCATTTCTACATCCGTTCAGAGAGGACAGGATTCCCGCCACAGCGGACAGGGTGGCACACATAAAAGACACGTTGATGCGCTCAAGGGCTGTCCTAATAGAGGCCAAGAGAAGATACAAGGCTGCGGCAGACAGGAAGAGAAGGCCCAGGCCACTGTACCGCACTGGAGACTACGTCTGGATATCCACAAGAAACATGAGGTTTCGAAAGAACAGTGTGTTCCATTCCAAGTACATGGGCCCCTATCGAATTACCAAGTGTATGGGTCCCGTGAACGTGAAGGTGTGCTTGCCCCAGTCATTGCGGATACACCCTGTCTTTCATGTATCATTGCTCAAACCAGCACCCTCCAAGCCGTCTGGGACACCTAGGCCGGTATGCGTGGAGTCGGAGGTGGAGTATGAAGTGTCGGGCATACGGGCGTCCAAATGGCGCAGGGGGAAGCTGTGGTACCTGGTTGCGTGGAAAGGCTATGGCCCGGAGGAGCAGTCATGGGAACCGGCTGAAGGGGTTCATGCTCCGCGCTTGGTCTCCTTGTTCCATCGGCGTTTTCCTGCCAGCGCTGGACCCGTGGGGAGCCGCTGAGAGGGAGGATGTACTGTCAAGAATTCCTGTCATGCGAGGGGAGGAAAACACGCCCTTATGTAAACAGGAGAGCTGTTACATAACTCAAGGAAAACACGCCCTTATGTAAACAGGAGAGCTGTTACATAACTCAAGGAAAACACGCCCTTATGTAAACAGGAGAGCTGTTACATAACTCAAGGAAAACACGCCCTATAAAGGGAGGAACCGGGAGGTACAACGCTGTCGGATATTGTGTTTACACCGACGTACCTGCTTAGTGAAGAGCAGTGTTCCGGAGTGGTGCTCCAGTAAGGCAAGAACGGAGGTAGGTCGAGTCGTTACTCCCTGGGCCGTGTCTTGCCCCATCGTCACCTGTGAAGGACCCGGAAGCTCTACCGGATAACCATTGAGCTTCGCTTTTTGACTCGGCTGAGTCAAAGCGCAGTGGCGCTTTTGCTGGTTGGAGTCGTAACTCCCAGCCCGACCAGAGATACAGGGACTGCCAGCTGTAACGCACACCAGGAGGTGTTTGCCGCGTTACAGACTCGGAAGTCCACAGGATCGATCGAGCGGCTGCTCTCGGTTCAGTCTTCTTTGCTTGTGATTGGGGTATCGGTGACGCATCACCAGGAGGTGACTCCGCGTCCCGGTGCAGTCTGAGGAAGAGGTTGAGCGGCTGCTCCCTTCAGGTAGAGACCCCGGCTGGGTGTTTCCCTGACTCCTCGATTCTCCCCAACACTCTTCGTGCCCCTCACAGCCTACCGATTGGCATTGTCGGCCATTTCATTTCTGCCCTCTGTTGGCATACGCCGGGATCGGCGTATATGCAGAGGACGGTTAGGACCATCCGTGCTGTGGGCTGGTAACGTACTTAGCCTGGAGGATTCCAGTGACTATAACCTTTGTTTATTCCTTGTATTATTTTTGCCTTCATTAAAATAACTAAACCTTCACAAGTGGTTGCGTTCTCATTATCGTGTCTGTTAAACGATCCTGAGACGTTCAGGGCGTTACATTTCCAACAACAATTTGTGTGGACTGATTCTTTTGCAGCGCGACTTTACTGCTAAGAAGGGGGGGCCGATATCGTCACTAAAGCAAAAATAGACTGCATCTCCACTTGCTGATGCTCAAAGCTGATTTGCCCATGTGGGAGGGCATCATACTGTCCTAAAGTCGGTCTTCCTGTTCCACCGCTGTCAGTCACCAAAACTCTTGGCTGATTCGATGTCCTGCACTGCATGTGGCCAGAATGTGCAGACATGGAAAGATGAAAGGGGATCACCTATTGAAGCATGGGATGCTGATAGCCTAGAGAAGGCCCGTGGCTTGAGGTGCCTCCTAGTCTCCAGCGCACTGAAGCCTGGAACTAGAACACAGAGCCAGGGGAGAGTGCTGGTAAGGAGGAAGAGCGGCTACAAGTAGGAATGCATGGCTGGGGGTGCAAGGTCCTGAGTTTGAGGATGGTGCTCTCCCTACCTGCGAAGTTTCTATAACTACTGCATTTATTACATTGTCATTAGAATGACATCCTGCACCCTTGTGTTTGTTTTTTTTTTATCAATTCTCTAGGGCTATTGATCACTGTCTCCCATGTCACCTGTCAGATGAACTTAGGCCGAATTATTGTTTTTCTGTTCAATACACAACTAGATGAATAAAGCATGTGCACAGTTCTACGATGCCCAGGAGGCCTGACCATCTCTACGAAAAGCTAAATAAACGTATGTACCCCCTCCATGTGGCGTGCTGGGAAATAGAACTGCCTGCCTCGGGCATTCATTGTTTGAAAACACCCGTGAGCCTAGGCCGAGCTACAGTGGGGCAACACATGATGGAGTTTTCCAGCAAAACAAATGTTGCTGGCACTTTATATAGTATCACTGACACTTAACGGGCTTGGGCCTAATTAGGACCTGCTAGGGGTGGCCCTATTTGCACACCGAGTAGAAGGCTGAGGTATACCACTGCCAAATGCCCCTCCAGAACTGCTGTCGGTGTTTCTTCCGGCTGTTACAGCTCAAGAGCTGCTGTGTGAAAGCATTGGTGCACCAAGGGTGCCATGGCCCTGGTGCAAGCTAGAAAAAGATCCGGGGGAGTGTTCCATCTCGGGGCCCTGGTGGCACTGTACCTGCTGAAAGATTGATATCTACGCTCCTAGAGCAGAGAGGAAGTGCTGTGTTTCTGTAGTGTCTGCAGTTATGATGGCCCCAGAATGCCTTTAATTGAACAAAATAATCTCGCTGCTGCAGAGTAATTTATGTGATTAACGACCCTGTCACAGGAAGCAACAAGTAACTTGTGGGACAGATTGTTTGATGGGTGGTCTATCATGGGGGAAGACCATGAAAGCGTTGCTTCACATCAAAGTTGCAAATATAGGCCATAGACTTTCTAAATGTCACAATGGTATGTGTTCTGCAAACAAGCAGTAGAACGTGTGTTACTTTGTGTTGGCTGTTTAAGATAGCATGGAATGTGCATAGTGTTACTGGAGAGTACTATGCTCAACGAGGCCATGTACTGCTCTTATACCAAATGGTTCTTGCAGTCATATACCTATAGCGTAAAAGAACTATGGTCATATTTATGATGTTGCTTACAACCGATGAAGCAAGATTTACTTACATTTTCTGTTGTGGGGGCCCTTCTTCCTATGTAAAGAAATCCTGCCCACTCACGTGATATGGTACATTGAGATGTTCACAGTGCCATGGTCCTTGTGATATCCCGTCCGCCTCATCACTTTTCTCCCTCTAAGATGGAAATGAGTTTATATTTGTTATCATGCGCGGGCTCGTATATCTTAACTGTGTGTTTGAACACGATTCTAAGCCCAATCTTGTTGCTCAAATGGGTGTAATTTCTGATATTTATGTGTTTCCCTCGTCTTCATTGTTTGATTTTGCTCGCAAGAAAGTGTCGCTAACAGTCGTTGAAATGTCACTCATAATTACACTAAAATGATGAAAATGTCACACATTGAAATCCTGAAACCTTGGCAGCTATGACGCCACATCCTCTCCCACAAGAACGAAACAATTTTCATTATTATATACAACAGAGCCATAGTTGTTGCTTACTAGCCCGGACGTGTAGGTGTGATGTTGCGTGTTGTATTATATATCTGGATGGAATGACAGAAGCTGCAAAATACCGGTCGGACCTCACACTAGGCTAAACACAGATTTTTAGTTTGTGTTTTAAGCCGCAACCTTAATTTCATCGGCCACGCCCCTTTGAGAGACCCACACCCCCAGGTTTTTTTTCCTGCAGTTTTTTACGCGCAAACTCGATTCGAAGGTATTTGAGCTCTTTACAGGAGCACCTGTTACGTTACACAAGCAAACATTCATTTTTGGTAGACATGGGAGAATAAGTGATTTGCCCAAAATCACAGGATGTTATGCTGACGCCAAAACTCGTACCTCAAAGTCGGCAGTTTAAAGGCCTGCCAGCATCCCTGGGCCCAATTTTGGACAAAAGTTAGACCCACTCAGAATAATGAGAGTTGACACCCAGAGCACCATGATCTTCTAAAAGCAAGCGCTTGAAGACCTAAGCTTTTCGGCGCTTCTATTCCGGCACTACGGCCCCGCACACCTGTTTGTAACGTCAGTCCGCCAAACAAATGGAAGCACAACCCCGCTCACAAGCGCCCTTTGCGATTGGCTGAGATGTAATTGCACCCTGGTGATAGGCTCAGGGCTGATTTCCGTGATGTAATTTTCTGGCAGTTTGAACGTGCAGCAGGTCGTGGGCACAAATTAGTGTCACGCACAGACAATGTGGAACAGTGATAAATGTTTACTAAATCCCCTCAGCTCACGCGTTCATTGGCCACTCCACTGGTCCTCCAATATCAACGGAAAGCCCGGAGGTGCTGGTACAGCAGCGTTCCTCCTGCTGCCTCGCCCCACTCTGCTCAGGTAAGGCAGAGAAAAATGCATTTGTTACACCACCTCCGGTATTCGCTCTTGGGATTCCTGGGGGTGTTCCATTTCCCCCGGTCTATGCTCGAGTGACTCGTCCATTTCAGTTTTGGTTACCTCACGTTCTGATAAGTGTAGTGCATTAGGACTGCAAATCCCAGAATGCATAGCCAACATTTAGCCTGCGCACTCGCGCTTGGACTTGTAAAACTTGAAGGCGGCGGTTGAGCAGGAGGTGGGTTGGATGTGATTTAGAGCCTGTGGGTAAAACGTTGACGCAAGAGGTGCTGACAGGATTTACCCGAAGACACGTTGAAGTTCTGAAGATACTGGGTTACCCCATGGCAGACAGACTACTGCTGTGGAACCAGTACTATGTCGGAGACCTCTGGTAGGCGAGTCTGGTACGCTTCCACCAAACACATTGCAAGCAACAGCCGACATATATTATGCACTTGTTGGGATACCGCCTTGGACTATTTCAAGGCTGAAAGCATACGGTCATGAAAGCAATTACAAGCATCACAAAATTAACGCTTTAAAATAATGACATTGGTGTATAAACAATGGTTGTCACAGGCACAGCAATTCAATTTCTGTGGCATAAAGAAATAAATAGCGGGGTCATGCACTGCTCCTGGTTCGTTAAAAATAAATAAAACAATTCTAAATACTAATAGGTGACGTTTGCTCGTAAACAGGGTGATATATCTTTAACGTTTCCTGTCATTCAAGTCGGGTGGAAGGCACTTGTACCTTTTGAAATCGTATCATTAAGTTCCAGAGTAGCACGCTACCCGCGAAACAGCGATTCGAAACCTCGCCAGGGGTGGTAAGCGCTACATAAATACAATTGTAAGGTATGTTTCTTCAGGTCTGGGCCCTAGGTAGGGCTTAGCTACTCATGTAGAATTTTGACCATGCATTGGCGGCTTGGAAAGCTCTCAAGTGGGGCTTTGTCTGGTGCGAGTAGAGCGGGTGGTAGGAACAGCAATAGAAAGATTGGTAAGTGTCGAACCAGGAAAGGCAGAGCAAGAAAAAACAGGCTGGGGCAAAGTAGTTGGAGACGAGCTGAGGTGGAGCCAAATAATACATAGCTTGGGGTCCGATCAAACCCAAAGCAAAAGAAGGTAGATTAGCGACAGAGTGAGAGAAGGACGACTGCAGAAGAGAGCTAAGTAACTCGGGCCAAGATCTAGGAAGAGAAGGAACAGTTGCAAGAAAGCAGCAGGACGTTGGCCATTGGCAGAATGTGAACAGGCTAGGACTAGACTAGGAACCAAAAGCAGCTCTAGAAATGTGTAAGGATAAGCTATATACACCAGCAAGAGAGACCAGTAAGAAAGGCCTGCCGTTTCCAGGGCGCATTGCTGTTTTCTCCCACATACAAGTGTAGCCACAGGGTGCATTTTACTGCGCTATTCTGACAGTAAAGTAGGTACCCAGAGCACTCTCTCAATAGTAGCAAAGCATGTGTGTCTATAAAATGTTTGCCAAGTGTAAAATACTAGGAGGCATATTTACTAACCTTTCACTTAACGCAGCACAGCAAGGGAACTTTCTGGGGTGCATCGTGTTTCTTGAAAGGGAGAGGCCGGAAATGCTCAATATTTACAAAGATGGATCATTTCTGCTCTCTACTTTTGCTGCGCACTGTATGCTGCCTAGAGCCAACACAGGGTGCCTGCATTCCAGGCAGGATTGTTTTTGTGCATGAAGGGACACCTCCATACACAAAAACAACCCTTGGAGGGCGTTTTCTTCTTTCTATTTGGAAAGAGGAAATAACTCAGAGAAAGAAAGATATTTTTCCTTGTTATGCCTCACTGAAGAAGGCGTAGTATTTTGATTCATTCCCAGGTTTGCTTACTTTAGTAAGTCTGGGAATGCTCTAAAATCCATGGGTAGATGCATGAGAACGCCCATGCTCCACCCATGGAAACCCTCCCAGCTTGAAACCGTAACAGAGCAAGCTGCTGCTTTTTCTACATTTCTGCACAAAGCTCCGAAAGGCGGCGCAAATCGCTCTTTGCCTGCCTTTGTAAATATTACTGAAGCCTTTGCGTTGTCCCTGCTCCATGCAAGGACAATACAAAGGCTTGATAAATCTGGGTGTAGATGTACAGTAGGCACATATTTGTGCCATGGAAGGCGGTGCGGATCTGATGCAGTTTCACCCACTAGTGAAATGTTCACTGTTCCAGGAGAAGTAAAATCAGTTTTAAACACTTAAACCAGGACTGCGCTAACTACTGTATCAGCTGGCCTTGTTCTCTTTACTGTGCCACTGCTAGTCGACAGACCATCAAAGGGTCTGTGTCGAAAAATGAAAAACACTCTGTACTGATCCTGTCAAAAGCCAGGGTACTTCTGATATATATGTAAATGCTACTCAAATATTTTAGGGTGTCAACAATGTTTAACAGAGTAGAGTACATTTTATTTGCATGATTAATAAAAATCTTTCAATTAGTACAATCTTAAAAAAAAAAACATACCAATTAAAATTACAAATAATTTTAAAATTCCTAAGTAATGATCTCAAAATAATTTTCTCAAAGGGAACCGGAAAATAATGTATAAACATTACATCAGTCCATCATTTTTCCAAGGCTTAACATGGATGGAAACATTTATTATTTCATTACTTATGTGCAAATTCATGAACATAGTATGACATTTTATGCCTAATTGTTTTAAACTTCCAGATTTACTGTGGTCAACTCACAGGCATCCAGCTTCTTTTTTTAAAAGTTTCATGAATTTAGTAAAATTGGCGTTCATTTTGATATCCTTTGGTCTGAAACAAATTACCATAGCATGTCTGCATGTACGAACACCTCTGTCAATGAAGCAATTTTTCAGATATTGTTTTCTTTCCGCCATCATTACTGCACATATACAAACCAAATGCGTAATACTTTCATCCCATAACTTGTAAAGTCTGCACATAGTCGGCATAGATGGTCTCAGCCAAGGCATTGCATGTAAGTTGCTGAATCTTGCTTTCATAAATTTGTTTTTGGTTCGTACAGACCATGGTATTTCTAAATACGGTTGTACCTTAAGACTTGTATTTTCCTGGACCAACATCCATGCGTGAGATCGCTTAGTAAACAGTTCTGTCTTTCAAAAGGGATAAATGTTTAACTGATTTATTCATTATTTTCTTAAAACTTTGTGCTGTTAAGGACATTTCCCAGATCTCAGCAATTGACAGTTCTTTGAGAGCTTTTTGAAAATATTTATATAAAGTCAATTTTTCATTCTGCTGCATCTCTTGCAACAGTAGATCGCACATTGGGTTATTAATATTAGTTTTGATTTGTTTCCAAGTTTTAACGTACTGACCCATTCTTGCATGTTGTTGATTGCAAAAGCCAAATTCCAGCCTGATCTGTGCAGCCGATACATTGGATGGAAGTCGAAACAAATGTTTAAATATTTTTGTAATAGAATTGTTTAATAATGTAGAATCCAAACCACAAAGAATTTCCCTTCCATATGTATAATAGTGCTGTTTACCTATTGAACATGGTTGGTAATTGTATGATGCACAAAGTATCATTCTGTTAGGCGAGCTGTTCAAATTTGTCACAGTTTAGCTCAACAGTACTCCAAAGTTCCAGAGTTTGACTAGTTATATTGCTGGGCTGAGTAACTATTGAAGGTGAGTGGTAGTCATATGATGCACAAGCTAGTTGACTATCAGGGACTCTGTTCAAAGCTGCCTCATTGTAGGAGATGGCCAGTTCCCACAATGGCCAAATATATAAAACAGATGGCGATCCTGATGACCAGTCTAATTTAAGTACCAGTTCTGCATTACCCAATATGGTACCCCAGCAAGTTATTTTATGACTATTTGTAGATCCCCCATTTCACCCGGTAGGGAATCTGATATGGAAGGGACTGAGCTGGCAAAGTCTGAATTCTAGGTAAATAGTTATGTCTTAATTTTTTTCGGAACTCAAGGACTGAGGAGGTGGCACTAATGTGTAGAATGTGGTCGTTCTAGGGCTTAGGTGCAAGGTACGAGAAGGTGCTGCCACCTCTGGCTCTGAAGATGCAGGGGATGTGGGCAAGCAGGAAACTGGCCAATCATAGGTTTCTCAATCAATCAATCAGTCGTTTGTTAAGCGCAACTACTCACCTGTAAGGGTCTCAAGGCACTGGGGGGGTGGGGGGGGGGGGTGGTTAGCGGGCTCCAGTCCATCAAGGGGGGGGGGTGGGGTCTGTCGAAGAGCCAGGTTTTTAGGTTTCTTGCAAAGATGGGGGAGCGATGTCTGTCTGAGGTGGAGCAGAAGGGCGTTCCAGGCTCGGGCTGCGTGGAAGGAGGAGCGGCCTCCCGGTCTGGTCTTTCTGGTGCAGGGAACCACGGTGTAGGAGAGCTGGGCTGACCGTAGGGTCTTCTGGGGTGTGTGGAATTTGAGTCGGCTGTTCAGGTATGCTGGTCCGGTGTCGTCGAGGGCCTTGTGGGTGAGCATCTTGAAGGTGACCCTAGCTTCGATTGGGAGCCAGTGGAGTGTGCGTAGGTGCTGGGAGATGTGACAGTGTCTTGGCAGGTCGAGGACCACTCTTGCGGCGGTGTTCTCGATGTTCTGTAGCTTGCGGTGAGGTTTTTGTTTATTCCGGTGTAGAGTGCGTTGCCGTAGTCGAGTCTGCTGGTGACCAGGGAGTGAGTGACGGTCTTTCTGTGTTTGAGGTGGATCCATTTGAAGGTCTTGCGTAGGAGGAGGAGGAGGGTGTGGAAGCAGGAGGACGAGACGGAGTTGATCTGGCGGTCCATTTTGAGCTCTGAGTCCAGGACGATTCCCAGGTTGCGTGCGTGGTCCGTGGCGGTGGGCGGGCTTCTGAGGGCGGGGGGCCACCAGGTGTCGTTCCAGGTGTTGGGGTTTGGGCCCAGGATGAATACTTCTGTTTTGTTGGTGTTTAGTCAGCTGTTTTTCATACATTTGGCAACGGCTTCCATGCCTTCTCGAAAATTGTCTGGTGGTATTGGGTTCGTTGGATAGGGAGAGGATGAGTTGGGTGTCTGCGTATGACACAATGTTGAGTCCGTAGGTTCTGACGATGAGGGCGAGCTGAGTCATGTAGACATTGAAGAGTGTAGGGCTGAGGAAGGACCCCTGGGAAACTCCATAGGTGGTAGGTGTGGGGTCCGAGAGGAAAGGGGGAAGTCTGACATGCTGCGTTCTGCCGGAGAGGAAGGAGTGGATCCAGTTGAGGGCCTTGTCTTGGATCTCTGCGACATGGAGTCTGCGTATTAGGGTGCGGTGAGAGACTGTGTTGAACGCCGCTGAGCGGTCCAGGAGGATGAGGGCTGCTGTTTCTCCTTTGTCCAGTAGGGTGCAGATGTAGTCTGTTGCAGCAAGGAGGGCGGTTTCCATACTGTGTTTTTTTCACAAAGCTGGATTGGGAGGAGTTGAGGATGTTGTGCTCTTCGATGAATGTGGTGGGTGTGAAAATAAATGTTGCTGCTGAGGTAAGCGGGGCCGAGGTTGTGCAAGGCTTTGTACATGTTGGGTAGGAGCTTGAAAGTGTGCGTTTGTGGTCTGGGAGCCAGTGGAGCTCCTTGAGGTTCAAGGCAATGAATTTGCAGGGTAGGGGTCTGAGTCTGGCTGCTGCAGTTTGTATGACCTGAAGTCTTCTGGCCAATTAGCGGTGATGCCGACAGAGAGTGCTTTTCGAAAGTCCAGTTTGCTGGTGATAATGGCATGGGTGACGTTTGTTGAGTTGATTGGGAGCATTTGAAGATTTATTTTTCTAAGGACCTTTAGCGTGAAGAAACAGACGGAAGTAAGCGCATTGACTTGGATGGTCATCAAGAGTTTGTTGTCCACACCTATGCCCGGTGTGTTTTCTTGAATGTCCGGGCAGGGTGTTGGCCGGAGATCTGCGGGGTACGGGTAGAGTTCCAGAGGGAAGTGTTTATTCCGAAGCATAGCACTTCTGTTTTTTGCTGTGTTGAGCTTCAGGCAGTTGGGCTTCATCCAGCTGCTGACTTTGCATATGTAGGAGGTGTAGTTGGTCCAGGTGTTGAATGTTAGGTCTAAGAGGGATCGGGTAATGTTGGCAAGTGATGCCATGTATGCATTGAATAGTGTGTGGCTTAAAAATGTAGTACTCCCCAGATGAAATTGATGGTGGCTGAGGTGTAGGCGGCCAGGCTGACTGACTAGGTGCATCCGGTGAGAAAAGTACAGATCCAGAGGAGAACAAGACTATGTATGCTGGCTTAGTGGACGTTTTGAATGAGGATGGGGAGAGTGACAGTGTTGAAGGCAAAAGATAGGCTGAGTAGGATGAGAGCTATGGTATCTCTTCTGTCCATGATCAATCACATGTCAGTGGCAGCACTGAGGGTGGCCTCGGTTCCGTGGTTGGACTTGAATCCAGATTGTGTGGGGTTGAGGAGGTGGTTGTTGTTCAGGTGGTCAGCCAGTCATTTGTTCAGGACTTATTTCAGGACATTGGCAGGATAGGGCATCAAGGAAATAAGTCAGTTGTTATCCAGCTTCTCACGGAAAACTGAGGGTTTCTTCAGAAGGGTGAGTATGGGGGTGCATTTCCAAGCATCTAGAAAGATGGCTGTGCTGATGGAGTTGCTCAGTCTTAGTGTTAAGGAAGTGCATTTCGGGTCCAATCCTTTGGAGAAGATAAAGTAAGGGAAGCATCCTTTGAAGATCCTGAGTGAATGGATAGGGACGGCCAGACAGTGCCTACCTGAGGAAAGGACACATTTTCATGTCCGTTCCATATGAGTGAACACATCACATGGCTACTGCAGTTTTTACCGTAGTGATGATGGGTGTTTCGTCGGGCAGGAGAGCTATGATGGTGGATGGGTCCAGCTGGGAGTCAAAATTGTTATGAATATTGCCGATCCTGTGGCTGACATAGTGGGAGAGCTGGGTACAGAGGTCATGAGAGGGGTGACTGTTGTGAAACTGGCAATGAGTGAGGTGAAATACTTTATGATGTCGAATATTTCTTTGGCAATGTTTGTGCTGATTTTTAAGCATGCCATCAGTGCTGACCACTTTGTGGATCTGATTTGCTCATAGGACAACCAGAGGGCTGACTTGTATGTGCTTTTGTTGTTTTCATCGAGGGTTTGTCTCAATCTGCTTTCAAGTAGCTTGCAGTGGCATTTGATAAGTCTAAGTTCCTCTGTGTACCAGCTCAATTGCGTCCTTGTTCTGGTGGCAGTAGGGGTTTTGAGTGGGGCTAGGATGTCTGCGCACATGTTGAAGTTTGTGAAGGATCACATGAGGTCATCATGGCGTAGTAGTTGGCAGGCATGGAGCTCTGTAGTCCATGTTTCTTCCTGGATCCTGTTCTTGTTTCTTCTCTGGTTTTAGGTTGTGCTGTTCAGCGCTGGTTGGGGAGGGGCAGGTCGAAGTGGGTGAGTGCATGGTCGGTCCAGTCATGGGTGGTAGAATTGTCTACCAAGATATCATTAAAGTTGCTGAAGATGGGATTTAGGAGTTGTCTGTTGGTGTGGGTGGGGTCCTTAATTTGTTGGGTGTGCCAGTGTGGTCAAGTCCTTCAAGAGGTTGTTGGTGTTGGGGTCAGTGAGGCCTTCCAGTTGGTATTTGTGGACACTGAAGAGGATGAAGGGGCTGAAGTAGAGCATGAAGTGGTTGATGAAGACTGAAATGGAGTTGCCAAAGTCGAATCGTGGGCCCGAGAGCCGGTACATAGGGTCATCTACCAGGGTGGAGTTGTTGGAGATGTACAATTTAAAGGCTAGGTGTTTGAAACGGGCATTGGTGTTAGAGAACGTAACAGAGCAGTAGATGGTTTTTTTTTTTAATTTAAAGATGATAGCTCATCCTCCTACAAGTCAGTATGTTCGATCCTGCCTTACTATATTATATCCGTGGGCGATCACAGCGGTGATGTCAGGGTGAGCAGAGTTTCTGTCTGGAAGAGCCCCTCTGGTGAGAGGTCATGCAGGGGGTCGGAGACTTCTATGGTGTTTCTGACGAGTGAGTAGGTGTTGAGGAAGAGGCAGGTCAGGGATGGCTGAGAGTTTTGTGGGTGTAGTAGTTGTAGCCATGTGTGTTTGGGTCATGTGAGGTGTGTGACTGTGTGTGTCAGGTGATGAGTGGGAGCTGGGGACAGGGAGGAGGTGCAGGCAGTGAGCATGCAGGAGAAGTGGCAGGAGGTGCAGGAGAATGCACCTTCTGTGTTGACTTGCAATGCTCAGCGGACTTCCTGAGAGTAGCGTCTGCAGTTCAGGGCTTGGGGGGGCTGTGGCAGAGTAGCGTCTGAGGGTACAGTGCATGGGTGAAGGACCAGGCGTGGACGAGTACAGACAGGCTGGCCTTCATTAAGTGGGTGGGGGTGGAGTTCCAGGGGCGCAGAGCTAGAGCGAGCAGCAGGTGCATGGAGAAAAAGGTGGCAAAACTGACGAGGTGTGACAGGGCACAAAAGCGGGAAAACAGCTGAAAACAGGAGGTAAAAAGCAGAGAGAACAGAGGCAACAAGCAGGGAGAGAAGAGGCAATACAGCTGAGAAAGCAGCAGGAGTGGAAAAGCGGCCAAAATGCAGCAAAGGGCTGAGTGAGTGTGTAAAGAGTAAAAGGAAAATGGCTAAGAGGTAAAAAGAAAGAAAATTCAGATAAAGAGGCAAAAGAGATCGAAGAGGAAAAGGCAAAAGAGCTCCAAAAAGATTACCAGACAGAGACCAGGAGTAGGAGAGAGAGTGATGAGAAGCAAGAGCGTGAGTCTGGGAACCCCAGGAGAGCTCTCTGAGCTGAGTCCTCCAGGACCAGGCCTGATCTGAGGACCGTGCACAGGTTGGTGGGTAGGCAGGGCCAGGCAGTGTCTCCTTAAAGGACAGTCCACGCTACTGCCACTATTAAGTAGAATAAGTAGGAGCTGAGCATGGTGGTGTTCTGGGGCTATGGGCGGGGCTAGAAGAAATAGTGAGAAAACAGGTGAGAGTGCAGGGAAAAAGGCAGGAAAGTTGCAAAGATGGGAAGGGGCCCAAAAGTTGAAAAAGTTCTCAAGGGACCCCTTCCCTTTGCGAATGTGGGCGCAAATATTTTTTTAAGGGCAGGGAGTGGTCCCACGGACAACTGTCTACTCTTAAAAAATGAACCTGAAATGTTTCACCTTTCTTTTTGAAATGCATCCTGTTTTCCTTTAAGGAAAACAGACTGCAATAAAAGAGCTTTATTAAAAAAAAAAAACAGTCCGATATGGTGGTCTGCTGACCCCAGCAGGCCACCGTCACGGTGAGTGCCAGCCATTCCCAATGGGTCGTAAATTGCGACCTGCCTCATGAATATTAATGAGGCAGGCCCCTTGCGACCCATTTGAGAATCGCAAACAGTGTCTCAGACACTGTTGTACATTCCGTTTTGCGAGTCGCAAATTGCGAATCGCAAAATAGAATGGTCGTACATCTGGCTCTATGTGTGGGTACCTGCTTTGTGGGGACTAACCTTTCCCAATGTTTTAGAAATATGCCGATAACAGAAAATGTAACGAAAACACTCATAGTCCAGGATCCTGCTTAAAATGAGCAAATATGTTATTTAAACGTGCGCACAGAACCATCCTTGTGGGGATTTGAACGAGTGTTACAATACTTGTGGGAACTCACTGCATAAGTATCATTTGTGTTGGAATACAGTCAATGTCACAGGGCTAATTTATTAGCACTATACACAAATAACATATTCTATTCATAATTGAATGGCTGCACGTATCCTAGGGATAATAATTTTGTTATATAAATAATTCATCAGGATTACAGAAGGGGAATTAATACTGTGTACCTTTTTGCTTAGTGCCCAAAGACTTAGGAGCAAAGGGACTAACACATTAATGAATTAAATGATGGAGTCAAGCAATGTGGTCAGATGAGTCTGATCACCTTAATTAGTTATTTGGCCACATCTCCCTGGGTATCGCATGTAATGTTACTGCCTGCCTATGGATGTTGTGTGATGCTGCCCACAGAGGTCATATGTGATCATAATAGTGCCATAGTCTCTTCAGAGATGCTGGCTACAACCATGGTGTAAGTCCCCCCCCAATACAGCTGGCATGTGAAGAAATGATGTTCAAGTCTCCACAAAAACAGTGCATGAGTATAAGAATGTTCAAATCCAAACTGTAATTGTATGTAAAAGTAATATTGATGTAGTCCATAAAATGATAGTGATTTTAGTGATGTTCAAGTCCCTCAAAGCCCTTGGGTGTGCTCATTGGGATGTTGAAGCCCCCACAGAAATAGTGTATGATTATTGGGATGTTCAAGACCTCATAGAGATGTTGTGTCTAGGTAAGCATGTTTAAGTCCCCACAAAGATAGTTTGTGAAGATAGTGTTTAAGTCCCTATGCAGAAAGGGGGTGATTAAGAAATGTTCAAGCCTCCTTATAGTGTGTTAATATAGTAGTGTTCAAGTCCTTACCAACAGTGTGTGTGCGGATTATAATAGCACATTCTATATCGTGATAATGTGTAAAGATACTGACAGTCCAATCCATGCAGCGATAGTGTGTGATTATAGCGATGCTCAAGTCCCCACAGAGATAGTGTGTGGTTACTGGGCTGTTCATGTCCCCACAGAGAGAACATGGGGTTATTGGGATGTTGAAGACCTCATAGAGATGTTGACAAGGAAAGCATGTTTGAATCCCCACAGAGATAATGTATGAAGATAATGTTCAAGTCTCCACACAGATAGTCCCTGAAAATAAGGATGCTCAAGTTCCCACAAAGATAGTTTGTGATAATAAGAATGTTTTAGCCTTCTAATAGTGTGTGAATATAGTGGCATTCAAGTCCCTACCAACAATGTATGTAGAATATCATAGTCAACTCCATACAGTGATTGTGTGTAAATATAATGATATTTAAGTCCCCAGAGAGATAATGTGTAAAGATAATGTTGTTGAAGTCCCCACAGAGATAGTGTGTGATTATATGCATGTTTATGGCTCCTTATAATGTGTGCCTATAGTGATGTTCAAGTCCCTACTGACAGTGTGTGCAGATTATAATTGTGAAGTCCATACAGTGAAGACTTATAAAGATAATGATAGACACCCCTGCAGAGATACTGTGTATTTATAGTGATGCTCAAGTCCCCACAGAGATAGTGTGTAATTACAGGGATGCTCTAGTCTCCACAGAAATAGTCTGTGGTTATTGGGATGCTCAACAATATATAGATATGTATTTTCACGGCCCAACAAAGATAGCGTGTGAAGATATTGTTCAAATCTACACACAGATAATATGTGAAGATAATGGTGTTCAAGTCCCCAAAGAGATAGTGTGTGATTATTGGCATGTTTAAGACCTCATGAAGATGGTGTGTGAAGGTAAGCATGTTCAGGTCTCCAAAAAGACAGTGTGAAGAAAACCTTTAAGTGCTCATGCAGATAGTTTGTGATTATATGAATGCTCAAGCCGCCTTATAGTGTGTGAATATAGTCCTGTTCAAGTCCCTACCGGCAGCATGTGTGCAGATAACCGAGAAGTCCATACCATGATAATGTGTAAAGATAATGATAGTCAAGTCCCCACAGAGAGAGTGCGCAATTATAGCTATGCTCAAGTCCCCATGCAGATGGTGTGTGGCTACTGGGATGTTCAAGTTCCCACAGAGATGGTGTGCGGTCATTGAAATGTTCAATACCTCATAGATATGGTCTGTGTTGGTAAGCATGTTTAAGTTCCCACAAACATTATGAGTGAAGATAATATTGAACTCTCAATGCAAATAATGTGAGGATAATGATATTCTAGAACCCCAAAACATAGTGCATGATTGTATGCATGTTCAAGCCTTCTAATAGTGTCATAATGGTGTTCTAGTTGCTACCAACCGTGTATTCAGGTTATCATGGTCAATACAGTGTAAAGGAAATCATTCAAGTTCCCACTGAGATAGTGTGTGTGTGTGATTATAGTCTTGTTAAAGCCTTATCATAATGTGTGATAATAGTCCTTTAAGTTATTCACCATTTATGAGTGCAAAGATATTCAAAAATATACACTTACATGTTCCCACTCTCTAAATCAAATGCTAGTGTCTAATTTACAAGTTTAAAGTAACTGCTTGTAACGTTACTTAAATAGGTGAAAATCTCTAAGACCCAGGGAGGCAATCTCCTATTGTATAGTATAGTGAAAAGTGTTTAGCTTAAAAAAAATAGAAAACACATTTTTGTTTAAATTAATGTTTAATTTTATATATTTATTTTAAATGAAGAATAATTAAAAAATGTTATAGCATTATTAACTCAATTTCCCCTTCTTCAAGGGCTGGCAAATGCATTCTGATTTTCTTTACACAAAAAGGAGGAGGGGGTGTTCAAGGGAAATTTAAAGACCAGCAAGGATCAATTCCCCAAGCGATTAGTAACGAACACTAAGAAATCCTTGGGTCTAAGATGCCAAACAGAAAAAAAAATACACTGGATATTACATCATGGCACTTGTGGGGGAATCCTGTGTTAGGACGAAATCCCTCACCCACCGTAGCTGGCATGCTTCCTCACTGGGATTCTCCTCCTGACGAGAAAACCTAGTCCCGCCACGGGCTTCAACACCCTCTCTGAGAGGGAGGAGCTCGGGATGTTTTATTACTAATTGTTAGGATAGGCTAAATCCTGCAATGAGAAGGAAAATAACTGGTTGGGTCGAGGGTGCAGTGCATAAAAAGATACAAACTGTGGGGGTAGTGATATTAAAACTAGCTACCAGGAGCAACAGGAATAGCTTTGACTTGTTCCTGGTGCCAGGATTAAAAACAGTGCACCAGCAGTGAAAATGTATAACTGCAAGTATCAGATGAAGGCAGGTCTTCATGTTTCATCCTTTTAGACCCATAAAGGTGTTGCGGCTTTCGTCAGTACCTAAATATGCTACTGCGTGACAATAAGTGGAAAGTGATAAATAATAAAGTAGAATACAACACCAGTAATCCTACTGATTGTGTAGCTGATTTACTGGTCAAACCTGTATGGAAAACACAAGAAAAAGGAGAAATCAATTATACAATTGGCCCGAAGCATTTATGCTTATCAATTTAAAGGACAGTGCAATATAATTCTGTCGTCATTGGCCTACTGTTATGATAGTTATTGTGATAGTTTGCTTACCTATGTTGTATGGATAAGAGGCGTCACCTCAACCTGGCAGCAGCTCAGGGAAGGGGCACCGCTCTGAAAGAAAAGAGGGTTTTAACATTTCAAACATTACAAAATGTATGTTGACACATCTCCAAGGCAAGATTATGCAGAGCGATCTAATCACGTAAAAACTGAATGCACACATGTGCTTGCTAGAAGGATGTATAATGGCTCTGGGCTCACACTAGTGGTCCCAAGAAAACTGTAATCCGCCATGTCAATGCAGCAATTGATCGCATGGCCACTGTGTATGAGACTTCTAGATAGACCTGTCCTAATGTACTTGGATTAGGCTGCGTGATTTTAGGAGAAGAACCAGGAGAGAGCATGATGACGATCTGTTAGTTCATGCAACTATGATCTTAAATAATAAAGAAACTCGTGCCAGCTTCTAATATTCCCATAGGGCTCATGATATGTACAAGGAGGCTATATAACAGATCCAAGACAATACGTCAAAGTGCTATATACAGCCTAAACAGCTAAGCCAAGAGATGACACTCGGATCTGATATTAATAATCAGACTAATTCACCATAATGCCGAAATTGTTTTCGTGTTGCGCCAGACAACTATGTCACTGCAAGGTAAATAAACTCAGGGTTCCGGTGTAATTCACAACTCGGTTAAGCCCAGGGTTATGCCCTTATGTAAGTGTATCCGAGACTTGTGCCTGTCTTTGTAAACCACCCATAGTTAGCCCGGCTCCCAAAAACAGAGGCACTGCCTTCATGCAATATTTGTTCTTTTATTATTAATTGTGCTTTTAGTGGGAGATCAAGACTTTAACTGCATGGTGGTAAAACATATCTATCAATATTACCAACTAGAAAAGAGGTACATGGATAAAGTTTTGGCTTATACTTCAGTGCATGAGCGTGTAGCTGTATGAATTTCAAAAGTGGGTTAAAAGGAATTGTATAAAAATGACCTTTGAAAAGTGAGCAATACTTTTTTATAGATATCCCTATCAAATTCAGTCTTTTAATGCATTTCACATTGAAAACTGGGAACTCTTCCCCCCTTGACCAGAACCATTTGGAAGGCTTTTGTGTAATGGGTAAGCTGGGAGAGGGTGGGAGAATAGAATAATTGACTAATTGGTATATTGTCTGAGTGGGAGGGTAAGGGGTGTGACAGGGGGATGAGGGAGAGAGCAGGGTAGGCAGTGCCTGATGTTTAAGAAGCTTCTTCCCACTGCTACACACTGTTGTCATGCTGATGGCTGCACTTGGAGGAAGAGAGAGAATGAGGCTGGGTAGTGTAATGAAGGTTTCTACACCGTAATGACACACGGACATCAGAGGTGTGAGGTAAGCTGTACTTTATTACGGAGAGGGAGCTGCAGTCTCATCTCAACTCTGTGCCTCCCACAACTGCGCGCGATCCTGCGCTGCCCAGTCCGGCACCACGCACAGTCACGTGGTTATCTGATGACTAGACTGCGACGCCACACATCTCCCAGCCTTAATAACACAATAGAGCGTACATAACAATGCATTTGCTTTGCGTTAGCGCAGAGTCCATGAACAGTGAGTCTGTATAAGACGTATGTGGTAGCGCCTCAAAGGAGGAGCCTAGAGGGTAAGGCTGGAGCAACTGATACCCTCAGCCATGGTAGGAAGGCGACCGAGGGAAAGGAAGGAAGAGCGAGAGCGAGCAAGAGAGAGAGAGAGAGGGAGACAGACAGACAGAGAGATCACTGTGCTGTGATTGTCCTAAGGTAGCGGAGCGGGAAGCCCCTGGTAAGGATTTACATAGCAAACTCGTTACATCTACTTGAATGCACCATTATCCTGCCTGTGCGGGTGGTTGTGAAGGAGGCCTGCTCCTCATGTGTTTCCCTTGCCTGTGATGAGATCTGCATGTTGCTCTCTACCTGATTCTCATCGTGTGCGGCGGTGGCCCTTTGCCTAATGTCTGAGTTGCCTACATCATTGGTTTCCTGAGGCGGTGTGTGCTGTGTGGAATTCACATTATTCCTCAGCCCTGTGGTCCCCTTGTCACCCCCTGTCCCCCTCATGGTGCTGAAAGCTCTGGAGTCACCAGGTGGTGGGGCGACATCTGCGTCTGAGTCTTCGCCGTCGTAGCCAGCCATATTGGTAGTGCTGTCCTTTTCCCACTGGAGGACCTTGTTACATTTTGCCATTCTGCGGTGTGACCACACTTTGCCATCATTCAGTAGGGCGGAGCGGGAATAGAGGTCTCTGATTTGTAGGGGCTTGCTGAACTTGCTGTCACCTTTCTTGCTTAAGTGGCCAAGCTTCACCCTGACCCAGCCTCCTAACGCCAAAGAGACTTATCGCACTCCGTGCCTCTTGTCGTAGTTGGCTTTGTAAATCTTCTGAGCCTTCTCTATGTTGCTTCTAACCACCACAGGAGACCATTTGCTTTGAAGTTTCATGTTCATCCAAACGAGATTGTCCCTTGTAAATGGTTCTCGTCCTCATAGTATCTTGAACGGGCTGTATCCAGTCAATGTGGGCATGATGCGGTATGCCCATATCGTGTGCTTGATTTGTTTCCCAGTTCTTGCCCGCACTGATGGCTCCTTGGACTGAGCCCATGATGACTCAGTTGAAACGTTCGGCCAAACCGTTGCCAGCGGGGTGATACACTGGTGTGTGTATGGTCCTGATTCTTTTTCTGCGGGTGAAGGCCGTCCATTTCTCTGAGATAAATTGGGGGCCAATGTCTCATGTGATGACTGTCGGGATTCCTTCCCTTAAGAATGCGCTGGTGAGGAACTGGAGCAAGCGTAGGGATCTGCTGTAGACAGGGGTGGCAGGACATGTGATGTGGCACCCGGAGTCTGTGCTAGACTGCAAGGACAGGTGTCTGATTATGTCGCTGGATGTAGGTACCTGTCACAATGGTGATGCACGTAAGGCGACCGCGTGCAATGAGGCCGGTGTGCATGTGTGCCAACCGCCCATTCACCGCTGGTGGTGTGGACTTGGTTCCAACCTGGAACCCCCTGCGCCCTGATCTTAACCCTTGGAGCTTGGCTCCTGAGAGCAAGTGGCCTGCCCGGGAGCAGACCCCCAAACAAGCGTGCCCCCAGCCCAATTGGCTAACATTGGCACTCTGCACCCGGCCTCCTTAGTAACGTCAGTGGTACCCCTTGAGTGCAAACATGAACCTTGGTCCTACCCCCCCCAAACTCCAATACTAAAACAGTTTTACTCTCCTGTAAACTTAACACTTAGTTTTCTCCATAGGACTTAATGTGGGTTTTCTCTGAAAATTCTTCTAAGTGTTGAACTGTCTTGTATGGCAACAAAGAGTAACTTCGGCCCTCACCAGAGATAACCTGTTTATTGATGCCCTGTGTTGTTTGAACTGTTAGGAGTGTGTTTCATGCCAAACTAGAAAAGTAATCAAGAAGTGATCTAATGGTAATCACAAGCATTTTAGAAAAGTGTACAAATTGTTGCAGGGATTCTGCTTATACACAGAGCTATGCGTAGAACCCCAGGACCTCAGTGAATTGTGGTGTACCAGAAACTCACCTCAGAACCCAGAACCCAGTATCCGGCTAGCATAAGTGTCCCATTCGTTATCCGAGATTTGGCTCAGAGATCCCAATGAAAAGACAACCCAGAACAAGCTACTTAGTGTACTCTCAGGAATGGTGGGAATCGGAAATACCTGTTCGTATATTATTCTCACATCAGTCCACAACAAGAATCAACAGAGACACGGTGAAAATAAAGAGTTTATTTTTATAGACCACGTGTCCTAAGATGCAGTACTTTGGCTAATACAAGCAGACAAATGATTAGAATCAAAACCATCAGCATCGTTACAATACCATAGAATATAAAAGGGGTGATCATGTTATAATGACAGTGGATACTACCACCTTCCCTTTATTAAGAAGCTAATATTATTATTATGCTAATAGAAGGTCTCTTAGGCTTGAATAGGGGACCCCATACCTCAAAGATCAGCTTAGTGAAATCACATCACAGGAGCATCAGGAGTCTTCTCGCAGGAAGGCTCGTCTTCGGTCTGAATATTAAACATGATGTCTGCAATATTAAAAGCACCAACTTTCAGGTATTTGCAGCTGCCTGTGTGTTATGGCTAAATAGTGGGTCGATGAACCTAGAGTGGAAAACATGCATTGTCTAACAACCCAGACTGTTTGTCACATCATGTACAGACCAAGGTCGCTGCGCAGAGCTCGGGATGGTAACAACAGATTGCTCTCGTGTGAGGCAAAGCTCGAGTCAGCAGTTTGTTTAAGCAATAACATGTAAACGCAGTGTCGTGCGCAAAAGCAGCAAGATGGCTTTCTAACATCTAACGTGGTTATGCTAACTTAACAATGTATGTACGTATTAAGGGAGTCCTTACTACATGCCCCCTTGATCGAAGCACTATCCAGTAGGCAAGAAAATAGAGAACGCAGAGTTCAGTTTCGACAGAGCAGAACAAGGCGTATTCAATAAAAAAAAATTCAGTTCTGGCAAAGTCTGAAAAAATGAAAAATGAAAAGGGGAGAAAAAATCAAAAAACCTCAAACGAATAACGGGAAGAGAAAAAAAATAAAAAAGAAATGCTGCGCCGGGCAGCAGTCCACAGGCACAGGTAATGTTCAAGACATGGGAGCAAAAACATAGTGGACGACAGTTCACTCAATCCATGAACGTATATGCAGCATACGTGGCCACTGCTTCCAACAAGAAATCGTTTGCAGAGACACTAAAAGTCTCAGCCATCCAATTAATTAAAGAAAAGGAACATACATGTTCTTCAATAAGTGGAGCCTCTAGCACGATCAGAGGGCAACCGAACTGTTCCTCCAGATAGCTCATATCCAAGAAGTCGTAGGCAGCCCTTGCGATGTCCCAAATACCCAGGATACCATGCGCCGCACCACAGGCCATAATCCGAACACCAGAACAGGCAAACTCGTGAGACACTAAGGGCCTCATCAGTCGATCATAATCCGGCACCGGAGACACCGTGTTGGTTAAGCACAAATCCAGAGGCCATTCAAAGGGAATATCTAGGCAGTGAAAGACAGGCTGTACGCAGGTGAAGTAGGAATACTGGAAGGATAATCCATACACCAGGCTCATAATAATAAAGCATCCTGTCACGAAGAAGATGCAGACGGGACAGGCTGTCGTGTGGCACAGAAAGAGCAGCCATTCCGTAGTATGAAAAGTAAAAGCAGCACACCTGCCACCAGCGCCAGAATCAGCGGAACACCTCCAAAGACGCTCGAGAAAATGGAATGAAAAAATGCCGGAATCACACCAAAAATAGTTTGGAAGGAGGTCACGAGGCCGGAGCCCACAAGTTTAAAAAAATGAGCCAGGCCGGTCGTGGACGAGGCATTGAAAATTGTTTGGATCAAAGCTCCAAAATGCAGGGGGAGGTCAGTATTCAAAAGCGCCTGTACCTCAGTGCGCGTATTTGCCACGTGAAGGACAAATGTTTCACGGGAGGAAGTCAAAGGCACCTCCTTTTGGGACAATAGAGCTCTTATTCTGCTCATCTTGTTGAACTCTGCTTTCAAGGTCGAAATCGAAGGCCAGATGGAAACATCCAGCCGCCCATGCGGGGGTGGAAAGAGAACATTATTGCAGCAGACCACTCTCTGCGATACAGTTACTATATAGGGGATTCCTACTAACATCCCGCAGCAAGCTTCATTATTCAAAATTAAATAACTACCGTTTGCAAGCAGCGTGAAAGATGGTGTAATCGCTGGCACCGGGATACCCCGAAGGACGCAGGCCAAATTCGGGGCGTGTATATTACAAGCACCGTGCAACTGAATGTGCCTACATACTACAGAATGATCAGGGGTCGTTGTACATTCCTCACCTTTCAGATAAACTTCAGTACCATCCCTAGTACATCTATACGTAAAAGGGAGAGACCAAACCTCATGTATGAAAGCGGTACCCAGCTGTTCATATCTACCCAGGGCATAGTGTTTCATACAGGACGCAAACTTAAAAAGCGCGAACGGGAGAGTGATCAATCCATGTAATAACCACACGGCTGAATCCAATTCCGCCACAGAGAAGGGTAACGGCTCCAATTTCTCAATATGTAACAATGAATATGTAGCATCTTTCATGGACATGAACTGCTGTTTGTCAGTAAGGTTAAAGGGAAGAAATAATGATGTTGTATTTAGGTAGTCCCAGGGGACCTTCCCTGCCTTTAACGTTTGTAATATCCACGCAAACTGCATAACAGAACAGAACGCAACTGGTTTTGACCATGATACAAAACAGACACATCATCATGTACAATATCGACAATTGAAGAAACAATATTGTCTAATGTATAAATTCGAGAAGACAGAGTGCTAATGCTGTTGTCAATAACTGCTAATACCTTTTCCATATTAGCTTGATCAATAGCTCTCAATCTGGAAGCTGCCTCAATTTGCGACAATTTCCATACTTCGTTGTAAATAGCATACGCCCACCTTTTGGTTCTGCCACCCACAGGACCTTTAACAAAATCATTCAAATCTATTTTGTCATGTAATTTCGATAAATGAACTTTTACAGATGCCAAGGTGGAATGTCGCAGCCAGGACTGACATAATTTCCCTACAGAGTATGTAGTCACTGTATGTGACGATTCAAACCTAGGGTCTACGCGTTCCTGAGTATACCCCGGTTTCAGCCCTAGAAAACGACGTTGACAGGTATCAGAACTGCTTTGCCAAATGAACCATCCCTCACTACTAAATTTCGAAATATTGAAAGATGTATTAGAAACCAATGACTGCAAAGCAGTAAGGGACAGATCTGTGTGGTTATCCCAATTGGGGTAAGCGCCCAGATCCGGCACAGAAGGTGAATTTAGTTTTTTTGAAGTGGCCAATCCGAAACAGGTGGTTTGGAAGATGGTAGAAATTAAAAACAACATATGATTTGGTACGAGACAGGCACGGTGTAAAGCTTCAGTTCCCCGAACCTGCCACGGTTTGGAACCCCAAACCGACTTAAAATCAATAGTAGCCTTCCATAGATCATAACCTTTGATTGACAACTCAACCATAAAGGATTTAGAATAAAGTAATTTGGTGTGTGTCAGTCTAACCTTCGAGGCAGACTCAGGCATAACCTTAAAATAAAAGGATGCCGGGTCGGAAACACTGAAATCAGTAAAATAAGTATACTTATCAACTAATGTAGGTGAACTGCCGAAAGAGGGGGTGGGACAGTGTTCCCATTGGGTAAAATTTACAAAATTACGAAAAGTGTTTGCTTTATGCAGAAAGTGATTGCCATAATGCTGAAAACAATACTGTTCCGCATAATTAGCCGCATTCTCATACAAATCTTCAGCATCAAAAGCGGCATAATATTTCAAATCTGAAAACAGTGCTTCAATGGCGTGAACATCCCAATCATCAGAACGTATGTTCTGCTTAACCACATCACCCATAGAAACACGAAATACATTAGGTACATTAATGACCTCTGTAGGCCTGTGAATTTGAAATTTAACAGCATCCCACGCGATTCCATCCAAGACGGGCCAGGCAGTAATATTCACAAAAGTCTGGTCCCTTTTCATGATGTGGGACGAGGAGTGGGGGGCCAAAGTTCCATTGATAAGTCTAATTGTTGATCTCTCTTTGAGATAATGGCCATCCACCAGACGGAAAAACACTATTACGAATCCAATGGACATAAACAAAAAAATACTGAAAAGCAACAGCCAGATGTATGTCCAAGGGGCAACCAAAAAATGTCTTTTAAACCAACTAGCAAAAACAGCAATGTTCGAAGGGGGAGTGGAGGGTAATGAGTGAGTGTCAAAGGAGAAACTGGACTGGTCAAGCGCCGTAGATTGTAAAACAGGCGAGGGACCATTTGTAGGATAAGCATACTCAGTCTCTTCGGGCAGACCACCAACCGGTGGTATTAACAAGGGATCAGTAACTGACTGCATCTCGATGGCAACATCAGACAAGGTGTTAGAAGCAGGAACCAACATTGAATTTCTTTGCATCGTCTGGCATGAAACTGCTGGAGTCAGACTAAGAAGTATCGGCCACTCGCTGAAGTTTGACATTGTCAATAGAGATGTACCTGTTTTCTTTTTGACCAGGAATTGGAGGTAAAATGACTGTTCTTGTACCCTGCACTCCAAGCACTGGAACCGGTGCACGGTAAGAGGGGCCGAACTCCTCCTTGTTCTCCACCTTCTCACGGACCAGGTCTCCAACTCGGGGTAGCCAGCCAACTACCGGAATCTGAACCTCAGCTTCAGACGTGGAGGGCAAGTGTTCCTTCGCAAGAGTGTCTCTGGCTTCTTGTAGAGTCTGCAAAACAGCACAGTGATCATCTACGTCAAAGGGTGCGGTCGACGCCGCCATGTCTAGACCATCAAGGTCCGGGACAAACATTCTGATTCCGAAGAGCATCATGTACGGGGTCCGCCCACCCAGAGACCTTCTAGGGAGATTATTAAGTGCACGTTGGACGTTATACAAATGGGCTGGCCAGTTCCGGCCTGTGCCTAAAACACGTGCTGTCAATGATTGCTTTAAGTCACGGTTAATTCGCTCCACCACACTATTACCCTCAGGTCGGTAGGGGGACAAAAATTTGACTAGGACCCCCAAATTTCTCATAGCCTCCTTGTAAGCCTTAGAGGCGAACGCAGGGCCCTGATCAGAATGGAAGGTACCACACGCAAAAGTTCCCACAAAGACACGCAAATCCCTGATGACAGTCCGCGAGTCAGCACTCCTTTGTGGCCATACCCAAAGAAAACGTGTGCACAAATCCACTGCAACCAAGATATACTTGTACGCAGTATCAGAAGAAAAAGGACCGCAGTGATCTAAATAAACACAACCTAATGGCCTATTTGATATGTACAACTGTGTTTGTGGTGGGCGCGCAACAGTAGAAGGTTTAATCTGTTGGCAAATGTCACAATCAAGAACATAAGCGCGCGCTTGTTTATACAAACCAAACCACCAGTAACGTTGTTGTAACAGAGATATAGTAGCGGACACGCCGGCGTGGGCTGACGCCAACCCCTCGTGTGCTGCTAGTATCAGAGCTGGTCTGCAGTCCGCGTTGGGAATAATTCTGTCACCAACGTCGTTAATCCTCACTAACGGGACGTTATCAGGACTTAAATGATAAAAATAACGAGAAGGAAAACCCTTCGGGTAATCACTTCCCTTCTCTGTAGCAGCAATAGCTGCCAAGATGTCATCATCAATCTTACTTTTGGATCTTGTAACTGCTGCCACTAAGTATGTAGCCACTGCGGTTTTAGCTGCCTCGTCAGCCAAGCTGTTACCGACAGCATGGACACCAAGTCGTTGGTGACCAAGAGTGTGAATAACATTCACGAGAGGGAGACGGTCTTTAAAGTCTGCCACTCGTACCCAAAGCAGTTTATGCTTAATTGTGCTACCTTTGGTATCTTGATAATCATTTTGAGACCAGAAGTGTAAGTTGTCATTGTAGGCTTGGACACAATAAAAGGAGTCACTTACTATAAGAGTCGTGACTCGGGGATCAGCAAACTCCAGTGCAAGCACCAGAGCCCGAAGCTCCGCCAATTGCGCGGTACAATCACCCAGTGACTGCGTATGCACTGCATCAGATTGGAATTCACCATTTACGAATGTACCTACGACAATTGCGCAAGCCGCAGAATAAGCGTGCTTTGATCCAATCGCGGGCTGCGCCGAGCCGTCAGTGTATATGACACAATGGTATTCTTCGAGCGGGCGCAAAGACAGAGGAGCCGGATGAACGAATTCATACTGCAAGTACTCTTGAGTCTGTAATGAGGCGTCAAAGATATAAGTGACATCTGGCGACGTCAGAGTTGTGGCCCATTGTATCCACCGTGGATGCAAAGCTTTAGAATTTGGTACACTTGCTTTAGTCACTGCCTCCAGGGCAGGATACGGTGTTACAACCAGAATCTGTTTCCCATGCGACAGTGCGCGTTCCTTAAGGATCGCCATCTGTACAGCAGTCAGAACTTTATCGACCGTGGAAAAACGTAATTCAGCAGAGGTGTACAAGTGTGATTTATACGCAATGGGGACTGTATCGCCCTCATTAAACGTCAAATACGTGAAACCCACGGCGCCTGGTACTATTCTTATTACCAGGTTAGTGCGGTTATCACGCGTCAGCAAGTACTGTGAAGCAAGAAGATCAGCCTGTAAAGACTGTAAAATAACAGTGTTCTAGCTGCCAGCTAGACTTCGAAAAAGGTTGTACCAAGGCGTAAAGCGGCTTGATACGCTGGGCATAATCAGGAATATACGTACGTCCGAAATTCAGAAAGCCCAGCAGAGATTGTAATTTCTTCAGCGTTGTAGGAGCACGCAAGCATGCGCACTTCTCCAGAAAGTGGGGAGCCAGTCCCTTACCTTCATTGTTGAGCTCGTAGCCCAAAAACAACACTGTATATTCCGCGATGTGTGACTTCGCAAAATTGAATTTGTAGCCATAGTCAGCAAAACTCACTATAATATTGTCGACTCGAGACAGATGTGGCATCAGCTCATCATCCGTGAGGTAGATATCGTCAACATAGGAGTATGCGTCGGGGTCTATTCTCTCTAAGAGAGAAACCACGCGAGCGGAGAAGACGCCAGGGCTATTTTTGTAGCCCATGGCTAATCTCGTAAACTGTTTTTGTTTGCCGCCCGAAGTAAACGTCGTCCACTGGCTACTCAGTGTGGACAGGTTGTGGCTAAAAAAGCCATTAGAAATGTCAAGTGTCGTTTTAAATCTTTTACGCACGAGACTGTGGACAAGAGCCGAGCTGTGTGTATTTTGTACCGCGCAGGTCCGGCAATGGGAATTTAGGTGCCGGTAATCCAAAACTAAACGGTACGAGCCCTCAGGCTTCGTTACAGTGAATAAAGGGTTATTCATAGGGGACACACAAGTTTCAATAACACCCTGATATTCCAATTGTTCAAGGATCGCCGCGACGTGTGGCCTAGCTTCACGACGCATGGGATATTGGGGCTGTGGCTGGGGCATAGACCGCAATGGAATCTCATGGCAGGGGGACAACCGGTCCCAACCCACCTGAGTACGATACACCGCTGGCGCAAGCGCCAGCGCCCACTCCCCAGCGTACACTTCAGCCTGGTCCTTAGGCACCGAGTGCGCAAAGGACGGGAGGATTACCTCCTCCCCTCTAGGAGCTTCCAAAATGAAAGCTGGGGGCCAATCTGCCTCCGCTAGGAGGATATCATAGGTGGTGGTGAGATTATCCCAAAATATCCCTTTTATTGTACGTTGTATGTCACCCTCAATTAATAAGACTATTTCATAAAGTCTATCAGGGGGAGCCACTCTGGTGTCAGCTGTTTCAACAGTAACCAATATATCAGTTGCTGTCACCGCCAGAAATGGACGCAGAGCTTGACGGACTATGGTAATTTCCGCCGCGCTGTCCAGTAGCGTCAGCGCCCATGTCCGGTTCCAAAGCTGTGTCCGCACTATCTGAGGCCTACCTTGCCGTCAGAGCCGCCACTTTCTTCTTCTGAAATGGGGGTCTTTGTCCTGCAAATTCGTCCTGCTTGCCTTTACCCTCAGTCTGTCGGGGTTGGTCACGTGGTTGTGGAGCACCCCGACCTTTGCCACCGCCTCCGCCACCGGACTGTGAAGCCGATGTTTCCTGTGAAGAACGAGGAGAACGTTGTTCAGAAACCTGAAATCTATCAGGAGACTTAATAGTAGCACGATCTCGCAGATCATAAGTGCGTTCACTACCTGACTGAACGGGAGAGGCAGGCCGAGAGCCCTGTTTCTGCTGCTGCTTTCCCTGTTGTTTTGACCGCCAATTTTGTTTCTGAAAATTGGGACGGTCATCCTTACCAGAGGCTTCCGCCTTACCCTGCTGCTTAATTTCGGGAGTTTTGACCACAGGTTTAACTCCTAAAGAGCTACGACCCAAATCTCTGTACGCAGACGAGATTATTTTCGCAAATTCCCGCGGCTTATCCTCATCAGCAACTTTCTTCAGTTCATTACGAACTTGGAACTGCATAGCATCACCCTTAAGGTTACACATCATCATGGAAGCCACCAGGTCAAACAGTCCGAGGAGCCGCATTCCTAATTCTACCGCAGACTCCGCACCGTGGTTATCTTGAACACGCTTAATAACGGAGGGTAGTACCGACATAGACGGAGTGCCAAAGCACTGCGAGTACGTCGCTGCAAAGACCTTGCCCCAGTTTACACAATCATCAATGTCGGGGACTAAGTCTTTAGACAAACTAATGGTAAGGATCCTGTGTTTCTCCACAGGAGATGTATTCGGGTATACCGCTTCTATTTGGTCAAATTTTTCAGCAAGCCAAAAGGGGAAATCATCCCTAGTTTGGGGGCGCTTGCCCATAACAGGATTAACCATAACAGGACTAATGACCACCGCGTGGTGATCAGTAGGTTGTCCCGCAACAGCAGGTGCCCCCGCCTGCATATTGCGCGACACGTACTGCACTAATGCCCTATATACTGTAATAAGGGCAGTGTGTAGTACACGCAACTCAGCCACCGTCACCGTGAGGTAACGGGGATGAGGCGTAAATCCGGCTAGTACCGGCCAAGTGGCCCCTGCAATTGATAAAGGGCCCATTCTTGGCGGTATAACCACATGGGGAAGGGCGCCATTAAACCAAATATGATGCTGCCAAGCAGATATAGGTATTTCCTGTGTCCTATACGGCGTATAGTTCGCTGGCACGGCAGTGGCAGTGTAAGAATGAAAGGTATTATCGTCCTCACTCACTGCCGGAATCGTCACCCAAGAGTAGAATAACTTATAAGGATGAGCCGCATCGGCTCCTACCACAAAGATGACGTTCATGCCAGTGTCCGGCACCCCATACTGCATCAAATGACGTTTCAGAGCTGCACGGCTATGCGCCGCAATTTCTACCGACATAAGGACAAGCTACACTTAAAGTAATCAGTAGCACAAGGGTTCAATAACCTTTTTAATGATCAAGCTTGAAGGAACCTATATCAAAAGAACTAGGTAGGTTTAAATCCGTCAGACTTGTTATCCGGAAACAAGAATGAGGGTGTTGTGGACTAATATAAGCACTACTAAGGTGTTTCAACTCATAGACCAAACGTTAGGTGCGCCATGTTGCAGGGATTCTGCTCATACACAGAACTATGCGTAGAACCCCAGGACCTCAGTGAATTGTGGTGTACCAGAAACTCACCTCAGAACCCAGAACCCAGTATCCGGCTAGCATAAGTGTCCCATTCGTTATCCGAGATTTGGCTCAGAGATCCCAATGAAAAGACAACCCAGAACAAGCTACTTAGTGTACTCTCAGGAATGGTGGGAATCGGAAATACCTGTTCGTATATTATTCTCACATCAGTCCACAACAAGAATCAACAGAGACACGGTGAAAATAAAGAGTTTATTTTTATAGACCACGTGTCCTAAGATGCAGTACTTTGGCTAATACAAGCAGACAAATGATTAGAATCAAAACCATCAGCATCGTTACAATACCATAGAATATAAAAAGGGTGATCATGTTATAATGACAGTGGATACTACCACCTTCCCTTTATTAAGAAGCTAATATTATTATTATGCTAATAGAAGGTCTCTTAGGCTTGAATAGGGGACCCCATACCTCAAAGATCAGCTTAGTGAAATCACATCACAGGAGCATCAGGAGTCTTCTCGCAGGAAGGCTCGTCTTCGGTCTGAATATTAAACATGATGTCTGCAATATTAAAAGCACCAACTTTCAGGTATTTGCAGCTGCCTGTGTGTTATGGCTAAATAGTGGGTCGATGAACCTAGAGTGGAAAACATGCATTGTCTAACAACCCAGACTGTTTGTCACATCATGTACAGACCAAGGTCGCTGCGCAGAGCTCGGGATGGTAACAACAGATTGCTCTCGTGTGAGGCAAAGCTCGAGTCAGCAGTTTGTTTAAGCAATAACATGTAAACGCAGTGTCGTGCGCAAAAGCAGCAAGATGGCTTTCTAACATCTAACGTGGTTATGCTAACTTAACAATGTATGTACGTATTAAGGGAGTCCTTACTACAAAATCATTTTCTCAACTGTAAAAGTACTGGATCCACTGGACTCTGTACACACTATACCTTACTATGGTATGGTGTATACAGAGCCAGCTTCCTGCAATTGGTGTATAGTTTAGTAGTGTACAGTGGACTGGAGTGTCGTACAGTTGAGCAGCATACAGTGGAAAAGTGTGCAGTGGCGTACACTAGAGTGTTAGTCGAGTGAGGTACAGTGGAATAGCGTACTCTGGATTGGGGTAGAGTGGAGTGGCAGAGTGGAATAGTGAAGTCCTAATTGGGGCAGAGTAGGGTAGCACAGAGCATTGTGGTATAAAGTGGAGTGAGGTAGAATGTAGTTGTGTAAAGTGGAATAGCATAGTATAGAGTGCTGTGGAGTGGGGTACAGTGTAGTGGATAGACTGAAGTGTTATACAGTGGAGCAGTGTACAGTAGTGTAGAGTGGATAATGTTAACTGTTACTTGCATACAGTGTAGTGAGGTGGAGTGGCATATTGGTATACAGTAAAGTGGTATGGAATAGAGTGCCAGAGAGTGGAACAGGGGAGAGTGGAACAGGGGAGAGTGGATTGGTGTATAATGGAGTGATGTACAGTGTAATAGTGTACAGTGCATTGTCGTGGAGTTGCGTGCAATGCTGTGGCATAGAATTGCATAGAGTAGAGTGGTGTAAAGTGGGATGACCTACAATGGAGTAGCATAGAATGGAACTGCATGAAGTGTCTTAAAGTGGGGTTACCTACAGAGGAATCCTGTAGAGATTATTGATGTATAGTGTAGTAGCATACAATGGAATGGCAAATACTGAAGTGTAGTACAGTAGAGTGGAGTGAGGTACAATGGAATAGCATAGAGTGGCCTACAGTGTAGGGGCCTGGAGTGTTGTAGAATGGAATACCGTGGAATGTTGTAGGGTGGAGTAGATTACAGTGTAGTGGGTTAGAGTGGAGTGCAGTATAATGGCATACTGTGGGTTGGAATAAAGCAAAGTTATGTAGAGCGGAGTGGTCTTAGAGAGGAATAGCATAGCGTAGTAACAGAGTGAGTGGCATACAGTGGATGAGCGTACAGTGGAGTAGTGTAGAGTAGAATAACGTTGAGTGTTATTGGCGTAGAGTGTAGTGATAGAGTGGAGTGGCATATTATGGAAAAGCGTAGAGTACTATAAAGTGGAGTCTAGTTCAGTGGAACAGCGTAGAGTGTGGTAGAGTGGCTTGGGGTAGAGTGGTGTAGAGTGTAGTACAGTGGAATGGAATGGCGTATAGTGGTGTGGCATGCAGAGGACTAGTTGACAGTGGAGTGTTGTACACTGAAGTGGCGTACAGTGGCGTGGCATAGAATGGAATTGCAAAGTGGAGTTGCATACAGGGGAACAAAGTATAGTACAGTAGCATAGAGTAGAAGGGCGTACACTGGATTGGTGTACACTGGAGTGTCATGAAATGGAGAGGCGTAGAGTTTAACAACGTACAGTGAAGAGGGGTAGAGTAGAGTGGATTAAAGTGAAGTGACGTAGAGTGGGGTGGCGTGGAGTGAGGTAGAGTAGGGTGGCGTAGAGTGTAATAGCGGCATACAGTGGAGTGGAATAGAGTGCATGGCATACAGTGGGGCGTGGTACTAGAAACCTGTCCAGTGAATGTGTGCCAATGGCTGTAGATATAATGTGGCAGGAAAATGTTGATTAGTGTAAATGGTGTGTTTTGGCAGTGTCTGTGAAAAGTGTAAGTAGTTTTAAAGTTATTTTTAAAATGCTTAGTTATGTTGTGCCATGGTATACCACAGTACACTGCTGTACATCTGCATAACGCAGTATGTGATCGGCTAATGGCTGTGTTTACCAAAGGTAAAAGACAGCCCTGTCATTTTCAGCCCATTTAGTGTGCATTCTACCTTTCACTGCGTTCTGAGTTAGGGTGTTAGATCTAGATAACTGGTAGGGTTTACTGCTGTTCCCTACCAATTACCACTTTATTAAAGTGTTAATAGGTAGGGAAATGTATTTATAATTTTGAATATATTTTTACCACAGTTTAAAGAGACCAGCGCACCATTTAAAACAAGTTTTTAAGTAGCGCAGTCATTTGTAGGTATTACTGTGCTTCTTCATAGACTTTTTATTGAAGATGTGAATATGTTAAAAATGGAAAATACACTGTAGTACCCTATATCTATAAAATATAGGGTACTACAGCATATTATTAATTATCGAAGATTTTTTTTGTAATTATTTTTGGTATTGTGGTACTCTTGATGGATTACCACAGTATTCTGTACATTTTATAAAAATATATAGAAACGTAATTCTACACCATTATTCTTGAATTTCGTAAGAAGAGTAATTCTGCATTTAGAGCCAATTCCTAGAGCAAAAATATCTCCTTGCATCCAAAATGGATGCAAGAATGCACTTTGCAGTTAAACGCTCAATGCAACAGAGCATGATTAATCAGCACGAGCAGTCGCTCAAGCTGGCTAAATGTCCACTTGTGGTACGATTTTCCCCCAACTTACTACAGGCATTTAGTGCGATTTTCAAAATGGACACAAAGATGCATTTTACATTAAGAAAAAATGCTGAATGATACAGAACTAGAATAGTGAGCATGAGCTAAATGTACTCTCACTGCAGGATTGTTTTTCCCTCAAATTACTCTTAATTACTCAAACAGGAATAATTGTGCAACTATCCATCATTTTTCAAAGATATTTCGGTGACCATTGTTTCCAATGAAACATTGTACCATTATGGCAAGTTAACTGCTAACAAAGAAACTGTTTTCCCAATGGGGAAAAGGTTTTAGTTATGTTTTCAACCCATATGAATGATGTGAATATTAAGGGTGTATGAAATTTGCATTATTTGCTTTCATGTAATTCAAGAAAATTTCAGCAAAATTTCATTCAATGCAAATGTGTCATCATACACTTTATTTTAGCATGAAATGAGTTCTCACGTTTGGCGTGAGGACTTATGTAAACAAAATATAGTGAACCATAGTCACACCTGTTTATTGTTAGCGTGCGCTTTGTAAATTTGTATCACAAATGGTGCATTTTGCTGTAGTTTTTTTACAGTGAATAGTGCATAATTACATGTAGTGGCGTAACGGCATAATTTTGGGAATTTTGTATAATGAGCGAAACACAAAATTCCCAAAAGTACATAATTTGCCCATGTTTAATTTAAATTTTGACTCGGTCTAGTGAATATAATGCTGGTGTTCCAATATGCTAAGTGTCATATTCCTGTATACTAATATTTTTCTCACAAAGCTCTTTTTAGCCATATACTACTCTAGTCCATGAATGAGACATGAACGGTGCTCTTGCAGAGCTATTATAGAATGGACTACAAAAATCATTGCAGCATTTGGATATCATGGTTTGAATGTTGTGCCACTTTCCCTGTTCTGAGACATCCATGCAATCTGTGCTTAATGAACTTCATAAGGGTAAGAGTCTTGTCTTCCTATGTGTTGACTTCCTGGCTGAAAGCATTGTTCTTAGGGCGCCCTTAGCGAATATTGTGTGTGAAACCAATCTCCATGTATCTGCCCCTCATGAAGACAATTCTGCATTTTCTATACAGTCTCTTCCCCTCCACTAAAACATTAAATGGGCTTTGGGTTCACCAATCTCGGAAAGGATAATAAAGCATTTTGGGAGCGGTTAGCATTTCCTCTGCTTTACTATCTTCCCTTTCAGTTGGGCACTGGCTAACTACAGCTGTGGTTAAGTACTATATAAAAATAATTTAATATTAAACAAGAAACAGCCAAAGAAAGTAAACTGGGCAGTGAGCTGTCAAAAGGGTTTTGACACTCTGAAGGATGCAATGTGCCTAGCACCCACTCTAAAAACTCCAGATTATACAAAGAGGTTCATTTTGCAGACAGATGCCTATGAGCATGGGATAGGGGCAGTTATATCCCAGAACAACGATGATGGCCAGGACCAGCCTGTTGCTTTTATTAGCAGGAGGTTGCATCCCAGGGAACAGCATTGGAGTGCCATTTGGAGGGAGGCTTTTGCTGTGGTTTGATCACTGAATAGGCTGAGACCCTACCTTTGTGGGACTCACTTCCTAGTCCAAACTAACCACATGTCTCTTAGATGGCTGATGCAAATAAAGGGGAAACATTTAAAACTGCTGAGGTGTTCCATCTCCCGCAGGGCATGGACTTTGCAGTGGAACACAGACCTGGGACTGACCATGCCAATGCAGATGGCCTTTCCAGGTTTTACCACTTAGACAATGAAGACTTTTCTTGAGGTGGGTTAGTCTCATCTTCTTTCATTTAGGGAGGGGGGTGTTTTGTAGGAAAGTGTCTTTTATTATGGTCACCTCAACTTTTTGCCACTGGTACTGATCTTTTTGGGTTTATGTGCACTGGGTCCCTGCTAACCAGGTCCCAGTGCTATTTCCTTAAAACAAGGTAAAATGGTTTAATTATAACACAATTGCTACACACTTAGGCACCCTTGTATGTTCCTATTATGTGGTACGCCTGGTGCCTAGGGCATGGGTACTAAAGAGGGTTCCTAAGGGTTGCATCATGTATGATGCCACCCTAGAGCCCCCCTTAGAAATTGCATGCATGCTGCCATTGTAGGCTGTGTCATGGTGCAAACCATGAGCGAAAACACAACACAGCACTGTGTGCCATGGTAGTTCACTGCATGTAATACATGTAAGTCACCTCTAAAGCAGCCTTGTAGCCCTACGACACAGTGCATAATTTCACATGTGAGGTAATATGTGCCTGAGCAGCTATGCCCCTTGCTGGCTAGTTCAATTACAAGATGGTTCAAGCGAAAAGGGAATTCTATTGCAAAAGCAGGGACCCCCTCTGAGGAATATACTTTAAGGTCAGGGAGAAGAGGGGAAAGACCAAACACACATCAAAGGGCTTCCTCAAGACCTATATTTCTTTTATCACAATTCAAATCAAAAAGGGCTCGACAATAATGTACTCAATTCAACAGGACTAACACAATTTCTTTGTCATAATGATTTATTTAACTCCTTTTTATATGCAGAATATCAATATCAAAAGTAATTCATTTTCTTTCTTTCTTTACTTTTTTCCCCACAATTTAAGTACATAAAAGTCGACAGTGTTCACATATAAAATTCAGAAACACATACAATGTACTGTTTAGTAAATAACCCCCGGAAAGAAAAAACAATTACACATTCCAAAACTAAGCAAAACACACTCGTCCACACTCACACAAACTCATTCAGTATCCACAAAAAACTTATATACATCTGGATAAAGAGGAGACTACAGATTGCAAAGTTCCCGCAACCAAGTGTGATACATATGTTCAACAAGATCTGAACATTAGGTTGACGCACGTTTCGGTGGCATAAAAAGAAGTAGTGCGGTCACCTTCTTCAGGACCTATCCAGATACCCTCAAAAGTCCCAAAACACCCGGGGGCCGTAAAAAGGGTATAAATAACATTTATTAGTAGCCCATATATAAAAACATACAAATTGATTGGACCTTGATACTACATCAATAGATTGAATCTTAAACGTAGATCATACACCTTAACAACCACACCTGGTGAATATCACATAAGAGATATTACAACCCCATACTTACAGTAGGGAGTAATATAAAAAGAAAAAAGAATGTGAGATTGATAATAAAAGAATAGAAGGAAAAAACCAAGGAGGAAAAGGATACAACAGTCACCTGAATTCAGAGTCAAATCAGTCCCTCCACCAACCAGTACAAGACAACACAATCGTGAGTCTCCTGCGTTAATCTAAAATTGCCCTGTCTCTGTGATGTTTATATACTCAAAGATACAAGCTATTAAATCAGCTTTATGTTAAAAGGGAGGACGGCCACTAAATTGTTATCAACAAGTGCAACAGTATCCTCTACAAATGAGGCATAATCTGTAAGAGGAAATGGTAGTGGTCCCATGAGCATTAGGTAGCGGCAACAGTGCCCTAAAATGCCAGAGACCTACACCAAAGGAGAAGCCTTACCTAGAATACTCTCATCTAGTGTCCCACAAGTCAAAGACGTAGTATTTAAACAGAGGTTATTTCAACCGGACTCCAAAATCTGAATAACAAATATAAAAGTATCCCCGTTAGTCTTTTTATTGTAGGATGAACAGTGGTGTGCCTCTATTAAAATACCAATTGTATACCACCCTCATACAAGACGTTTTTATATTGATGTTTCTCATGTAGACTTCCTATGAATTGAACCACGGTAAAATAGTTCTTAGTACATGGAGTTGGAATCACTCTCTCCTTCCAACCAATACCGACAATCTATATGCAAGATAAAAGTTTTGCATTATGTTAATGAACCCAATAACTAGTATCCTTTCATATATGTACTATCCAGAGCAATAATATATCAATAAGGACCTTTAAGATTTACACAACCCTTCCCAGAGAAGGAGCATGCTAAACTGAGCACGGTTCACTGATGTTCCACCCCGGTGCATAACCATGACAATATAAGTTTTGGTCTGCACAATAAAAGGCGAGAAAAAGGGGGGGCATTCACAATGCATGAACCAAATCTACACGCAAATCGATAACCAAAAAATCCCTAAGATAATAAACAAAACCCCATAAAAAATAAAAGATAAAAACTATTCACAAGCAATAAAGACAGAGAGGACTAAACTCGTAACATTATTAAAGAAGCTGTGACCAATACGAGCATGCTTACCTGATCAATCCCGAAAACAGAAATACGTGAACCACCGATCTCACAGCCGAATAGATAACGGTGAATGCTGAAGCCAAGACTACTAAAGCCTGCTTTAGATCCTGATGCTAGCAATAAACCATCCAAGGAAATTGCTGTCTTTGAGGCTGAAATGCACTATCTCACTTTGGAACGATAGTGTTACATTCTCATGGAAGGAAGCTCGTTTAACCTCTTCCCCCGCACTCTGTATGTTGGACTCTGATACTCTAGATGGATTGTTGTTAAGGATACTCTCTGTTTTTGTATCTCCATCCCACTTTCACAAAGGCCCCAGTGCTTTGAGTGGTTCAGAGTCCTTTACCATCCCCCCTCCTACTTGCCTTGCAGTCATAAATGCAGATAGTAACCTACTGCATATCTTCTGATATCTCATCCTCCTGTGTGGTCAGCTTCCACAAGGACAATTGATCCAGTGGTGCTCTGACATCATAACCCTAAAGCAAGATGTTGTCTGACATGAGGGCCACTCCATTGCCTAGCAAGCAATAGGATACATGCATCTCGGCAATGAAGTGAGTAGCAGGGTAGACAGGATGCCCAACTGAAAACTAAGATGAAAGAAATTAAGGCATTTTTTTGAGACGTCTAAATTTGTATGAACGTAAGTTTGAGCATAAGAGTCTCAACTTCACTGTTGCTGAACTGATAGGAATTGGCTAAATGAAGATGGTAAATATGCTACTCATAGTTTTTATCATTGCCATTAACTGTAGCCTAACCGTTCCTCTCTCAACTAATCAACTGACTTAATTGCTACTGGAGTACCATAACCTAAAACAAATGCAGTGAGTAGGGTAAACCGCAATTTGGCTGGCAATAAGATCTTTTTAATCTATGTCCTGTTATAGGTGCTACAGTTGTTTAGAGAGTGTTAGCAAATGAGGCATGGGCTTCAGAGAAGTATGGGAGGTTCAAATCGCAAATTGAGATTTGATTTTCTAATGAGCTGTTGATTTTCACAAAAATACAGACTCCATAGTACTGATCTGTTTACGTTTCATAAAAATAACGATTTTTTTGTATTGCTTATAGTAAATGCGCTAACAGTGGACTTTTCCATCTGCAGATTATACTGAATGACCAGCAGTGGCAGTGTTTTACAACTGAATACCTCTGCATTGCTGAGACTGAAGAGAAAAAAAAGAAAAGAAAGTCTTCTGGCAAACGGCATCATTTTACCAATTTATATGGTAAGTAAAACTCACAATCATTCCTTTAGGCATTACAAAGACGTTCACAGCATCTGAATGTCCTCACTACCTTATAGTGGGGGCCTGTGCTTGAATATAATTTCTGTCAAGATGGAAGTAATATGGATCACATTGTGTTGGTCATGATAGTTAATAAAAGACTGACTGCCTCCAAGGCTACTAAAGCCTGCTTTAGATCCTGGTGCTAGCAATAAACCATCCGAGGAAATTGCTGCCTTTGAGGCTGAAATGCACTATCTCACTTTGGATCGATAGTGTGACATTCTCATGGAAGGAAGCCTGTTTAACCTCTTCCCCTGCACTCTGTATGTTGGACTCTGATACTCTAGATGGATTGTTGTTAAGGATAATCTCTCTTTTTGTGTCTCCATCCCACTTTCAAAAAGGCCCCAGTGCTTTGAGTGGTTCAGAGTCTTTTACCGTTCCCACTCCTACTTGCCTTGCAGTCATCAATGCAGATAGTAACCTACTTCATATCTTCTGATATCTCATCCTCCTGTGTGGTCCGCTTCCACAAGGACAATTGATCCAGTGTTGCTCTGACATCATAAACCTGAAGCAAGATGTTGTCTGACATGAGGTCCACTCCGTTGCCTAGCAAGCAATAGGATACATGTATCTCGGCAATGAAGTGAGTAGCAGGGTAGACAGGATGCCCAACTGAAAACTAAGATGAAAGAAATTAAGGCATTTTTATGAGACGTCTAAATTTGTATGAACGCAAGTTTGAGAATAAGAGTCTCAACTTCACTGTTGCTGAACTGATAGGAATTGGCTAAATGAAGATGGTAAATATGTTACTCATAGTTTTTATCATTGCCATTAACCGTAGCATAACCTTTCCTCTCTCAACTAATCAACTGACTTAATTGCTACTGGAGTATTATAACCTAAAACAAATGCAGTGAGTAGAGTAAAACGCCATTTGGCTGGCAATAAGCTCTTTTTATCTATGACCCGTGCCCTGTCGAACTTTCTCCAGATGGTCAGCAATGGTATTTATTTAATGTTTAATTTTTTGACTGTAAATGACTATTGCATGTGAATTATCACTTTTGGAACTAACATATATGTGAGTTTAGAGTCATTTTAATGCCTGAATTTGGTCGAAATAGAAGTAGGAGAAAAAGTCTGTAAAAATGGCAATTTTGGTCACATTGGTCACATTGGTCTATTGTCTCAAAAAGAAGTCGCTATAACTTCCTCCCATGAAACATTTGTCCTTCACGTAGCAAACACCCGCACCGAGGTGCATGCGCTTTTAAATACTGTTCTCCCCTTTCATTTCGGTGCTCTGATTCACACTATATTTAATGCCTCGTCAACAACAGGCTTGGCACATTTTTTCAAAATTGTGGGCTCCGGCCTCGTGACCTCCTTCCAAACTATTTTTGGTGTGATTCTGGCATTTTTTCATTCTATATTTTCCAGCGTCTTTTGCGGGCTCCCGTTGATTCTCGCCCTCACGGCGGGTGTGCTGCTGTTGGTCTGCTTACTGCGCAATGGCTGCACAATTTGTGTCACATGACAGCATGTCACGGCTGCACCATCTTCGTAACCGGATGCTTGAATATTATGGAACATTTCCACTGGCCACCTTAAGCATAGCCTATGGATTGTCCTTCTGGTTTTCCTACTTTACTTGCGTGCAACCTGTTTTTCATTGCCTAGATTGTCCTTTCGAATGGGCTCTGGATTTGTGCTTGTCGAACTCGGTGTCTCCTGCCCCGGATTATGATCGACTGATGAGTCCCTCAGTGGCTCATGAGTTGGACTGTTCTGGTATCAGGATTATGGCCTGTGGAGCAGCACATGGAGTCCTAGGGAATTGGTACATCGGTACGGCAGCGTATGACTTCTTGGCGAGAAGTTATCTTGAAGAACACACCAGTTGTCCTCTGATTGTGCCAGAGGCTCCAGTTATCGAGGAACATGTATGTTCGTTTATCTTGTTGACTGGATGGCGGAAACTTTTACAGAACATTCTAATGACTTCCTCTTGGAGGCTGTCGCTACTTATTGTGCTTGCACGTTGAAGGATTAACTTGGATGTCGTCCAACTTTCCTTGTACGAACGACACTTTTTTTTTTTTTTGCTTCGACATTTATTCTCTGTTAAGCCTTTGCAAAATGTGACATATTTTTTCTTTTTTCTCTATATATTTTTCCTTTTTTACACTGGTTTTTCGAACTTTCACTACCATTTATTTGGATTTCCAATACATGTACTTGGTTCTGTCTTTGTCGACCTTGAACTCTGCGTTTCTGATTTGTGTCCCCATTTTGTCCGTGGTCCGATCAAGGGAGGGTGTAGTGGAGACGGAGTTTTAGATACACACATTGCTATGTTAGCATAAGCGTCTTAGAAGTTAGAAACGCCATCTTGCCACATTTGCTGCTTTTGCACACGACACTGCAGATCGATGTTATTATATGAAAATTGCTTGCCTGCCTTTTCTTCACATGAGAACGGTCAGTTGTTCACATCCCTAGACGTGCACTGCGACCTTGGTCTGAACATTGTATGTAGAAACAGTCAGGGCCAACAAACAATGTATGTTTTTGAATTCAGGTTAAGCGGCCCACGCTCTAGCCATAACACACACACAGCTGCATATATCTGAAACTCGAGCGCCTTTAATATTGCAGTTTGCATGCATTAGACACACATTCTGGAGAAGAACTTTTCCAGGCACAGAGCAAAGCTGATCCTGTGATATGATTCACCTAAGCTGATATTTATGTTATGGGGTTCCCCATTCAAACCTAGAGAACTTTTATTAGTCTAATAATACTAGCTTACTAGCGAAGGGAGGGTGGTTGTATTCCACTATCATTTGTAATATGATTTCTCCCTTCATTTTCTATGGTATTGTAACAATGCTGATTTTTTTATTTTTAATCATTTGTCTGCTTATGTTAGCCAAAGTACTGCATTTTAGGACACGTAGTTTATAAAACAAACGTTTTAAACTTTACTGTGTCTCTGATTACTCTTGTTGTGGACTGATATGAGAATAATAACGAACAGGTATTTCTGATTCCCACCATTCCTGAGAGTACTCCAAGTCGCATGTTCTGGGTTGTCTAATCATTGGTAGCTTCGAGATGATATGAAGAGCGAATGAGACACTGATGCTAGTCGGATAGGGGTTCTGGGTACTGAGGTGAGTTTTTGGTACACCGCAATTCACTGAGGTCCTGGTTTCCTGCGCATAGTTCTGTGCATGAGCAGAATCCCTGAAACACACTCCCAGTCTTGTTTTGGCATCAAGCACAGCACCTAGAACATACACCATGCTGCCAATGATTACATATGCATGCCACTTGACCTGTGTCACATTGTGGACAACACATCCTACAACACCTCTATGCAGCCTTGAACAACCTCTCACACACCACACCCCAGATGCCTTGACACCACCACAAGGGGATACGAGGAACAGCCCTCTCCTGGATCCACTCCTTCTTCCCACAATCATCCAAAGGACCATCACCCACCCCTATCTCCAAAACCACAGGCAACAACTGCGGAGTACCACATGGACCGTCACTAAGACACGTTTCATAATATACACATGTCCCCACTCGCTGCCTTTGCTAGACCGCACGGGGTAAGCACATCATCCCACACAGACAACATACAGCTCATCCTCCCCCTCACGAATAACGCAGACGACACAAAAGCCAGCTCCCAGGAATGAAAGTCGGAACTAGCAGATTGGATGACAAACCTCTGCATAAAGCTCAACTGTGAGAAGACTGACCTCCTCCTCTCCGGTCCATCCACATCCGCATGGGACAACCTCTGGTGGTTGTCTGCCCTTGTGAGCCTGCCCTCACTGACAGACCATGCACACAAGTTTGGCATCATCCCAAATCCTCCATCATCCTGCCCTGCCGGATCTACTCCATTGCGTGCTACAGCTGTTTACTAATCTAACCTAATCCATCACAATGGATAACCCCAGGATGCATTAAAATTGTCAAGAACGCACTCATCCCCAGCAGACTGAACTACTACAACAAACTCAACGCAGGGATATACAAAACGCCACTACACAAGTTCTAACACAGCCTGAAAGCTGCAGACACACCTGTCTTCAGAAACCCACATCCCAAACACAAGAGGCAACACAGACAGAACATCCAATGTAGCACAGACAAGGAGAAAGTAACCCTCACACCCTCACACATACCTACAATTCACTACACATCATCAGGCCCAAAGACATCCACGAGAGATTCAACCTCAACATAACCAAGAGGAACTGCTGATCTGACAACCTTGCCCTTGCAGACTCGACCGGGATCGGAAAATCACGAGGCTGAGGAAGAGCTGCCACCTATGTCGCCAGCAAAGCCATGGACGAGATGAAAGTCAACATCAAACAATCTCACACACAGCACGCTTTCATGCGGAACAGCAAGACATGGCTATTTGGCTGAGACGGAGCTGCACTACCACTCCCCCACAGCGACTTGTGAGCCTCACGTGTGAGTAGGGCACATCATGCCCACCCTTATTGTCGGATTGATCTGCGCACATACTCATCACCTACAGACCACCCCAGGTGAGTAGTGCCCTTACAATTCACATCTCTTTTTTGAATGAATGTCTGTGAAATTAGCAAAAGAGGTGGGGGCATGAGTAATGTTACATGCCATTTTGGGTGTCAACTGTCTTGGAACATAAAAGGTAGTCTGTGTATACCCCTGAGGAAGTGTTGGCTTTGGAATAACAATTCCCATTCCGTTGGGTGCAGGGGGATACACAGTACCTGGGTCGCCAACTGGCTCCGACTCTTGCCTGTACAGTTGTTAGACCTGGCATCTTTTGGCGTGGTTACCCATGACTTTTTGCCTCTACCTCCTGTATTTTTGATGCTATGCTGGATGTCGTTTTTACTGGTATAGATGCTTTGGGCACTTTGCCACTGCTGATCAGTGTCAAGGTGCAAGTGCTCCCTAGGGAAATTGTGATGTAATTGGCTATACATGTTTGGCATATTTGTTCTACCTGCAAGGCCCTAGTAAAGTGCACTGAGAGTGCCAGGGCTGGTAGTACAAATGCTACTAGTGGGCTGCAGCACTGATTGTGCCACCCACAGGAGTAGCGCTAAAATGATGTCTTAGGCCTGCTTGCAGTGCCTATGTGCAGTCCAGGACTGCCATGTCGACCTGGCCAGTGCAACCACTGACCAGGCCTTATCCTTCCCTTTCTGTACATGTCAGGCATCCCCATGGTGGCCCTAGGTACCCCCCTGGGCTGGGTGCAGTGTATCTGAAAGGTAGGGCATGTACTGAGGTGTGTAACATGCCCTGGTAATGAATTACAGCCATGTTCGTTTTTCACTGCTGAGAGGCTATCTTGCCCATAGGACAGAATGGGGGAGGCTGTTTACATGCCTATTTTCCCCTAAAGGCAAGATAGAAAATCCAAGTTTGGTATCTTTGTGTTCAGAATTTAATTATACATCTTTTTAGCAAGATGATTTTTAAATTCACTGTGTGAGAATAGCACTTTTTAGAAAGTAGTTATTCTCCTGTTTAACCTTCCTGTGTTCTTGTGTGCAGATTGGCTGACTGGTGTCATGTGATGGGCTAGGTGGCTCCAGGAGTCTGGATGAGTCCGCATCAGGGTGAATAGGGAGATCTGCTCTAAATGGGTGGGAGGAGTAGCCCCTGGGTTTGAGTAGGGCTGCCTCTGCCAGCACAATGCCGGCTCCACCCCCTGCTGGCCAGGCTGAGGACTCTGCCTCTGCCAGCACAAAGAAGGCTCCACCTCCTGCTGAGCGTCTAACGACCCTGCCCCTCACTCTGAAAGGAACCATGTGCTCCAGGGCAGAGCACACCCAGGAACCGGTTTGAGCAGGGGAATCCCCCACTGAAACAAAGAGAGACAAAGACTTGGAGGGGTATAAGAAGAGGACCCCAGACACCTAAACTTTAGATCACTGTGGAACTAAGAAGGAACCTCTGCCAAGGAGAAAGCTGGAAGGAACTGAAGAGGAGAAGACTGCCTGCTTGCTGTTTTGCTTTGCTGCCAAGGAGAGGGGAAGGACTTTGCTGTGTCCCCTTCTTTTGATTCTGATCTCCAAGGGCCTGAGGAGAGATGGCTCCCTGTTAAGAAGTCCCAGGAACAAAAGGACTTCACCACCAGCTCCCCTGGAACTCTGCTGAGGGAGTTCTGACCTGCCTTGGAGTGCTTGCCAAGTCTTGGGGCCTCAGGAGGTCGTTTTGCTGTGTTTGGGAGCTGGAAAGCAGAAGCGTGAACAAGAGTAACTGGTACCCATCGCATCATCCATTTGAGGGACGCATCATGCGGTTGTGAGTCGCAAGAGCGAGAGTGCGAGGAGAATTTCATTGCGGCGTCATCGCAGCACCCGGAGTCCCCGCATCGCCTAGTGCGTCGAGCATCGTCCCAGTGCGTGAAGATTCCCGACGCTGCGAGGGTCGTCGCAGAACCAGTTTGCGGGCCGCACCACTGCCGGTGCGTGAAAGTATCCAGTTGCTGCATGTGTCGACGCAGAGTCCCGTCCCGTGATGCATCGAGGGTTGCGGCGCCAGAAGTCAGCGCTGCGCCGCGCATCGCACCGAAGATCGTCGCATCGTACCTGTGCGTGAAGCTTCCCCCTAAGAAACCTACGCAACGAAAGCCAAAGTCATCGCATCCTCCCTCTACAGATCGGAGCCGGCGCATCCACCTCTGCTGCGTGAAGCAGGGCTGCTGCAAAGCCTCCCCAAGGTCTTAGGAGTATCGCATCGCCTTTGCCATCTTCATTGTTATAGCTTTTGGGAACCTTAATGCAACTACAGGTACTGTTGGGCACGAGAGTGTCGCATTTTGTGCATTGAGTCGCATTGTGCAGGACACTGCTTTTTACATCCTGGAGTACTTTCTACAAACTCTTGAACTATATTTAAAGTAACCTTTTTAATTGTATGTTGGTTTTTCTGTAGTATTTGGTCTTGTGAAGTTTTTAGCAAAGATACCTTATTTTTCTAAAACTGGTGTGGAGTAAATCTGTGGTGTTTTCACTGTGTTACTGTGAGTGTTGGTACAAATACTTTACACATTGCCTTTGATAGCCTAGACTGCTCAGGCCAAGCTACCTAGAGGGTGAGCAGGGGTTATCTTAACAGTGTATCCCCCTTTCCCTGACTAGAAGCAAGGGTCCCTACTTGGACAGTGGTACCTACCCTGCCAACTAGAGACCCCCAGATCTAACATTGGTGGCAGCGGTGGGATTGAACTTGTATTTGTAATTGACCCACAGTAATTGGTGTACATCACTGGGAGAGCACACCATTACACAGCCACATACTGCTGATTGTTGATTTTTGGTTCTATTTTTGAGGTAACTCTTGAATTATCATGGCTCCAAGTGAGAAAGCAGCCAGAGTAGAAGGAGAGCTAGAGTTCACCATTGAGGATTTGTATTCATACAAGGCGGAGGAGCTCAAGCGGTTCTGCAAGGATTTTGGTTGTCCCATAAAAAGCAACTTCAGAAAGGAGGAGTTGCAGAAGGCTCTGAAAGCCTGGTGGGAGGCTAAAGAGGCTGAGGGAGCAGATGATGATAATGAAGGGAATGGGTTTGGGGCCAATAATTTGCCAGTGGGCAACCCCACCAGAGGAGCGGGGAGCCACCATTCCAGCAGGGGTCTCTCCCCAGCAGAGGAGTTACAAGAGAATCAAAGAATCAGAGAACATGAACTGGAAGTAATGAAAATGAGCATGGAAATGGCAAAGGAGGAGAACAAGAATGCCCTTGCTTTTGAGGAAAGAAAATTGCTTTTGGCTCATGAGTTGAGCATGAAGGAGCTGGAGATCAAAGCTAGAGAGGTGGAAACTGGCTCAAATGGTGGCAGCAAACAGCCAATGAAAGGGGGTAAGGTATATATCCCCAAGGATGTGGTTCAGAGTTAGAGTGAGTGATGATATCTATGGGTGGTTTTCTGCCTATGAGATTTCTTGTAAGATGCATAGAGTGCCTGAAGAAGATTGGGGTGCAGGTCTGTGGAAGCATTTTGAGGCCTCAGGGAGGAGTGCTCTAGAGCCCTTGGAAGCAGCCGGTAACCTGACCTATTCCCATATGAAGGAGGCCTTATGCCTCAGGTTTGGGTTAACCCCAGAACAGTACAGGGTACAGTTCAGGAACTCCAGGAGGGAGGGGTCCCAGACTTGGGTAGAATGTGTAAATCTGTTCTCACGTGCACTGGAAGGTTGGATAAAGGGCAGCAAGGTGAATGATTATAAGGGGTTGTTGAATTTGATCATTTGGGAGCACTTGAGTAGTATATGTGTTCCAGAGCTGCGCCAGCATCTTTTAGACCGCAAGCTTACTGATCCCCTTGAGCTTGCACAGGAGGCGGACCGCTGGGTCAGTACCAGGCTCCATAGGGGTTTTGTGGGTACCACAGCCAAAGGTGGGCAGGGTCCCAGCAGAAGAGTGGGGGGGACAAGGGTAACCAAAAGGAGTTCTCACAAGGGCCCCAAAACAGTTCCCAGGGTAACCAGTCCCAGCCCCCCAAGTCAAAACCCAAACCAACCTGGACCCCTAAGGGCAGGTCGGATAACAGGGATCCCATTAAGTGTTATCACTGTCAGGAATTGGGTCACAAATCCCCTGTGTGTCCCAAGAAATCCCAGGCACCCTCTGGTGCTCCAACACCGGGTATAGCTACTGTAGATTTTGGTGGGGATTTAATTTCTAGTGATTTGGAGGGATTAGCAGTTATGTCCCTTGTCTCTTTAGGAGACACAGAGATGGTCCGGGAAAACCCTGTCCCTGATAACACTAAGAAGTACAGGCAGTGGGTGACCATCAATGGGAAGAGGGTGGAGGCTCTCAGGGACACTGGAGCCAGTGTGACTTCGGTCAGGTGTCATTGGGTCCCTGAGGAGCTGATCATTCCCGCTGTACTTCACCCTGTAGTGTCAGCTGACAACTCCGTGCGCCTTTGCAAGGTAGCACATGTTCCCTTTGAGTGGGGGGGGGTGGGTCTCAGGGCCTCTGAGTCGTTGAGTCAATCCATGCCGGTAGACTGTCTGCTAGGTAATGACCTGGAGAGTTCCCCATGGAAGGAGGTGGAAAGCCAGGCTCATTTGGAGATGTTGGGTTTGCCTGAGTGGGTCTGTGTGACCACCCGGTCCATGGCAGCCAGACAGGGTTGTGAAGCAGACCTGGAGCCTGAAACAGTGGCCCAGGTCCCTGCCAGAAAGAGGAAGGGAAAGGGGTGTGGTGCGTCCACCCCCGCTGTTCCCACGGTCCAGGAAGGAGCAGACCCTGAGGGGGATGCCCTGGAGCCTACAGGGGAACAGGTAGCTGAGCTGGGAGACATACCTGAGCTGACCCATTGGTAGCAAGAGGGTGTTCCCTCCAGAGAGGAGTTCTGCTGAGCGCAGAAGACATGCCCTACTCTTGAAGGTCTGCGGCACCAGGCTGCAGACCAGGCAGCAGGTGCTGATCCAAAGAACTTCTTTCTCTACTGGGAGAATGACTTGTTGTACAGTGAGCCTAGGTTTGCTGAGCCCAGTGGATCACGTACCCTGGTGGTACCCGCAGGGTTCAGAGACTTCCTACTGGGTCTGGCTCACGACGTGCCTCTTGCAGGACATCTCGGGCAGGACAAGACCCGACCAAGGCTTGCCACCCACTTTTACTGGCCCGGGATGAAGACGGACGCCGGTTCCTTTTGTGGATCATGCCAGACTTGCTAGGCAAGTGGCAAGGCTGGAGGGAAGTGCAAAGGCCCTCTCCAGCCTTTTCCTGTAGTGAGCACCCCTTTCGAGCGGGTGGGGATAGTCAAGTCAAATGAACTTTATTTCGGAGAAAAATCTCCATAAAAGATACATAAGTTTAGTAATATAAAAAAAAACGTTTAAAAACATACATTAGATGATTAAAAAATGGTTAAAATACTTACAAGATTAAAAACACCAGGACATCTATATGTCCGCTAGTTACAGCAATCCTATACAATTTAACCCAGTAGAAGTTGAGTCAGGTAAGCATTTTCAGGTACCGTCTTCTCGTATGCCAGAAAGCCCCCAGAAATTTGGCCACAGCAAACACAATATGAGGAGCCATTTCGCTCTTGAGAATTCTGAAGGCTTCATGACACCTAATAAAACCCAAATTCCTACAAATGGGGATGATCCATTTTCTGCGCGCCTCACTATAGCCCGGGCAAAAAAATATAATGTGCAGTTCGGTTTCGTCACTTACTCTGCATGCCGGGCAAGTGCTGGGTGCGGACTCAGACCAATGACTAGTGAATGCACGGATTGGCAAGGACCCGTGCCTCCATTGTAGAAAAAGCTTCCTAATTAGTACTGGATAAATATTGTCCAGGGTTGGTTCCAGACAATAGGCATTTTTAGTACAAAGAAATTGCTCCGTAAGAGTCCCTAGGATTGTGGGGGAATACAGTGTGGGAGCCTTGGAGTTGTAATACAACTTAGTAAGTGCCTTTTTTGGGAACCTGGGGCAAGCGTCTAGGGGATCATTCCAAAGGGTGTCAAGACCTAAGCCCCACCAGACTGCTCTTTACAAATTTGAACCAGGCAATATTCCCCGAGTTCTGAAGGCTAAGGACTTCCTGCAAGCCCTGCCTATAGTGAATCAATTCGGGCACCGCCCATAATCTACGCCAGTAGATCAGAGGGCGAAGCGCCAATTCTTCTTCCAGGGGTCTAATGCCTAGGTCAAGTCTTAGTGGCACTAAAGGTGTGCTTGGAGGGAGGGCTACTAAACACCTAAGAAACCTATTCTCCTCTTTTGTCAAATTTGGCGAGACTTTGTGGCCCCATAGTTCGCTACCATAAGTAACGGCTCCTCTAGCTTGCACCCTATAGATGTGGAGCGGAGGACCTATGGGTTTGAGAGTTGACCTATTCTTCCCCGCCAGCCTTAGTATCCCACCCACGTGTTGCACTAATTTTAGCCTTGCTTTCTCCTGGTGCGGACCCCACCCCATTTTCTCGTTGAGGGTTACACCAAGATATTCAAAGGTGTTAACTCGTTCTAGCGTATTATTCCCTATACGGGGAATGCGGTGGAACCTAGGTGGCGGATTGAAGGCCATACATTTGGTCTTTAGAGTGTTAATCTCCAATCCATGCTCTCTACAGAAGTCCCCAAAACCATCAAGCACACGCTGAATTCCCATCGGCGACTTGAAGAGGAGGAGGGTATCGTCCGCAAACATGATTGCCGGAACCCTCCTTCCTGCCAACTTTGGGACGTCAGAATTGGGGACCTCGTTGAGGTAATCGATGACCCCGTTGACAAAGAGGCAGAAGAGGGTTCGTGCAAGTACACACCCCTGTCTTACCCCTCTGTCAACGGGAAACTTATTAGATAGGGCGCCTTGCTTGCCACACCTCACTTGAGCATAGGTGTTGGTATGAAGGCGAAGGATCATCATCAAAAGATCACCTGGCACCCCGACTCTAACCAGCACTTCCCACAGCTTACCACGTGGGACCAGGTCAAAGGCCACCCTTAGGTCCACAAATACAGTATAGAGACTGCCACCCTCCAATTGTATTGTTTTCCAGTATATGAGGGACAGCCTGAAGACCTGGTCTATGGTAGAGATCTTTTGCCGAAACCCGGCCTGAAGGGGGCTCAAGATATCCCTGTCTTCGATCCAGTCCAAGAGACGATCCAACAGAAGCCTTGCGAAAAGCTTCTGGGGGACGTCTATCAGACTGATCTGTCTGTAGTTGGTCGGGAGTAGAGGTGAACCCCTTTTGAATATAGGGACGATCTCCGCCCCCAGCCAAGGGGGGGGAACCGCCATACCGTGGACGATAGCATTGAACAGTACCAGGAGGTAGGGGGCCCAGATTCTAACCTCGTGTTTTAGGAGGTCGCCTGGGAGCTTGTCCAGTCCTGGCGCTTTTCCCGAGGAAAGGCGAGTAATTGCCATTTCCAATTCCTCCAAACTAAAATCGTCCATTGCGGAAGAATTACCAATAGTTGGGGACACTATCTCTCCGAGCTCGGTTCCTAGGTGATCCAGTCCAACTGCACTATAGAGGGATGAAAAATGTTCCTCCCACACTTCAGGCGCAATATTTGCCTCTATAGCCATAACAGGCTCAGCAGAGCCATGTTTGACTATTTGCCAGAATTTCCTAGGGTCTCTGACTTTAAGTGCAGATGTCATTTCTGACCAGTTCTCCCAGTCCCAATCTATTTTAGCGTTTTCAAGAAGGAGCTTGTAAGCAGCCCGTTTTTCACTAATAACCTGAGGGTCCTCCTTATTTTTGAATGTCTGGAGAAGGTCTGCCTTGGCTCTCCTGCAACTGGCATTGAACCAGGAGGCTCTTTCTCTCCTCACATTCCTCTCCCGAACCACCGGGTTCAATACCTCGGCAAGGTTATTGCACAGGGTCAGATGAATGTCCCCAAGAGAGAGGCACCCATCGGGCGAGGGCAATAGTGGGAGAAGTCTTCCCACCTTTTCAAGGGCTGATGCCACTAGCTCATAAATTGTCCTGATGCGGTTTGGTTTTTCCAAGAGTTTATCCCACCTTATTCTTCGCCTATTACTGGATATAGTTAGACTTGGGACGAGTACTCTGTTTTCTACCGCAGCAGCGTTAAGAAATCCGTCAGCAGCCAGGGAGAGGGACAGGCCATTGTGATCACTGTCCAGCCTGGGGACTATTTTAAAATCTTTGACTAATTTCCAGTCCTGTAGTTTGATTAATGTATAATCTATCCGGGATTCCTGGCCTAGTCTGTTGAAGGTTGGTTGCGGGGGTATGTCCCCTTTAAACCTGCCATTGCAAGCTCTGAGTGAGTTTGCAAGGGCCATAGTTATTATTTGGGATAGGAGTGGTGAGCATGACCTAACCGGGGGACCCGCAATAATTGGAATATCCCAGAGATCATCCTCCTCACTACTAACCCCATCTAGGTAAGCCGGGAATGGTTCATACTGGGTGTTAAAGTCACCTCCGACAAGGAGTGTTGCTGAACTAGAGACAGAATCAAGGAATGTCACCAGATCCTCCATTGTCCCTGAGGTGCCCGCTACTCCAACCGGTCTGGAATATACGTTTACCAGTGTTAGAACCATCCCGGTGGGCCAACGTAAGGCCACACACATAATGTCCAATGAATTGGTTTCTATAATCTCGGCCTTACAGCCAAGATGGGAACCAATCCATATTGACAGACCACCGGACGGACGTCCCTTCCCTCCCCATATGGCTAAAACGTTAAAGGTTGCAAACCCAACATGGCAATAGTTCTCTCTGGCCCATGTCTCCTGGAACATGCATATATCGTGTTTCTTTATGAAGTTCGCCCATTCGCTACAATCTAACTTATTGGGTAACCCCGCAATGTTCCAAGATAGGATTTCTAGTGACCTCAAATCCTTGGCTGTACTTGTAACAATCTCGTCGGGAATACTTTGAACTAGCCCGGAGGGGGCCCAGTCCCCAGTGTCATAGCATTCACTATCTAGGATAACCCGTGGCAAGGGGATCTGTCTTAGTGAGCACCCACCTGCCCCATTATTCCTCTCCCCCTCAAGTGCTGGACAGACGGTGCACTCCCCTTTGGGATTACACCGTCAATCCACAGCATCGAGGCAGTCGAATCTATTGGAGTGAGTGAATGGAACCCCATTCTGATCTAGGACTGATTCCATCTATTCATGCCCCACGGGTCCCCTTGGGGATGGACTCTTCTTCCCTGGTGCAGCTTTCTCCGGTCCACCCATGACCAACCCTCATCGCCTCCCTCCGCAGACCGCTCTGATTTGTTGGGGTAGAAGGCCGATAGGGGAAGTGTCTGTATGGATGTGTGTGGTGAACCCCCAACCCAATTGCAGATGTAAGCAACTGTTCTTGGGTCTCTAAAGTTGACCAGAACACAATCCCCTGTTCCCCTTTTGATTGTCTCTCCTACCCACGGAACCCGCCTTGCCAAAATGACCTCGTTATACATGCCTGGGGGTAGGGGCCTAAATTTGTTGAGCCAGTCTATAGTCTTGTTTTTGATCGAAGTGGGAGTCTCATTGGAGCCCTCAGCAAGCTCTGGGACACCACTAAGGACTACCACGTAGGGAGCGGCACCAGGAGGTAGATGGGCTGATCTCCTGGCGGAATTGGGATAAGGAGTCTTCATTTGAGGTTGCATGGGTTGCTCCCTGGGGTGTAAATTGGGTCCTTTTGGGAAGTTTGCCGGGAGATTAGGACCCTGTATCTGGGTGACAGGGATAGCCGTTGCCAAAGTTTTATTGGTAGTGTCCCCCCTGTGTGGTAGGGGTGGGGGGGGGTGGAAGGGAAGTGTTTGAAATATCCCGTGCTGTATTAATGCTTGGGGCTAGATTGTTGGTAACAGATGTACTAGGTTGGGTGGTGGCTGAGTAGAATGGGTTCGTTTGGTGGGTAGATGATGGTATTGCGGGGGCTGCACCTCCCCTTGCTACACACTTTGGACAGATACCACTGCTATTTAGCGATACCTTCAGTGTCCCTAAACCCTTTACCAGATCTTTCGTTAAGTCTTCCATTCTAGTCAACCTACCCTCTACTTTCACATGCCCCCTGATGGATTCCTTAAGGGTTCGCTGAGTAGCATTTATACCCTCCTCAATGCCACTTAGCCTAGCCTCTAACCGTGTTAGTCTATTTTCGAGGGAGTTTATCAGGCGTTCAATGGTGGAGCTCAGGACTCTATCCCCTGGTTGCGCTTCCCCATCAGCATTAGAGATTGCAAGGAGACTGCTTGACAATAGGGGAGTAGCTTCAAGCCTTGGGTTGGTGTTAAATACCTGGGGGGTCCTCCCTCGTCCCTTGTTCTTATTTCGTGGGGGTTGAAGGTTATCATGTTTTAGAATTTTAGATTTTTCCCCCCCCAAACCCTGGGTGCACAGTTTCCTTTTCTTAGTTGCCCCTTTACCTTGGCTAACCTCTAGGGTCTTATTCCTAGTTTCGGGACCCTGTGGGGGTTGGTTGGAGGGGACAAGGAGGAGGCTTTGAGAATCACCTTGAATATCAGTGATATCAATATTAATTGAAGGTTGAACATCGTCAACTAACCCTAATAGTGGTGGTGTTAAACTCAAATTCCTGGTGTTCTCCGGTAAGCCCTGGTGGATAGGTGATAAAGCCCTAGCGATAGCACCAAGAGAAGAGCGTTTTGATGCAGCCAATCCCTGTGACAGTCTCCTCTCTAGCGTGATTATTTCTTTGTCCAGTACAGAGCTGGCCCTTATAATAAAGTTGTCCATAGTCCCCAAAGTAGAAGGTAATTGTGCTCCAGACCTGGCAGCGGTGCTCCTGGGTTTCCTTGCAGCCATGGCCACCTGGTTGTATCGAAGATGGAATAAAAGGGTGGCCCGGACCCGGCCTCTACCGTCCTCGAACGGCCTCAAACGGCCCGCTCTTTGCCCGGTCTTAGCCCCGTGCTAAGACCCGCGCGTGTCCCGCTTGCGCGTGTAAGCGTTAAGCTGGTTTTAAGGTGAGGGGAAGTGGTGTTGGGGGAGGAGTCGGAAAGAGGACCAGGTGCGGCTGTTCAGCGTCTCGCTCAGCACCCTGGTCCTCGCAGTCCCGAGTGCGCCGGGCGTTCCCAGCAGTTCGTGCGTCCAACAACAGCCCCTCAGCAGATTATGGCACAGCGGCCAGTGCGTGATCCAGTCGCCACTGTCGCCCCAGAAACAAGCAGCGAAAACCCAGTCCCTCGAGCGGCCCCCGCAAAGCGGGGGCTGCGAGTCGTGTTGGAAAATGTCAAGGTAAGGAGAAAATCCGGGCAATCCCAGCTAGTGCAGAGCAGCAAAGAAGAAGAATACCTCTGGCGGAACCCTTTGAGTGGGAGGGGGGTGGGTCTCCGGGCCTCTCAGAGTCGTTGTGAGTCAATCCATGCCGGTAGACTGTCTGCTAGGTAATGACCTGGAGAGTTCCCCATGGAAGGAGGTGGAAAGCTAGGCTCATTTGGAGATGTTGGGTTTGCCTGAGTGGGTCTGTGTGACCACCCAGTCCATGGCAGCCAGACAGGGTTGTGAAGCAGACCTGGAGCCTGAAACAGTGGCCCAGGTCCCTGCCAGAAAGAGGAAGGGAAAGGGGTGTGGCCCGTCCACCCCCGCTGTTCCCACGGTCCAGGAAGGAGCAGACCCTGAGGGGGATGCCCTGGAGCCTACAGGGGAACAGGTAGCTGAGCTGGGAGACATACCTGAGCTGACCCATTGGTAGCAAGAGGGTGGTCCCTCCAGAGAGGAGTTCTGCTGAGCGCAGAAGACATGCCCTACTCTTGAAGGTCTGCGGCACCAGGCTGCAGACCAGGCAGCAGGTGCTGATCCAAAGAACTTCTTTCTCTACTGGGAGAATGACTTGTTGTACAGTGAGCCTAGGTTTGCTGAGCCCAGTGATTCACGTACCCTGGTGGTACTGTGGTAAATATTTAATTGCCTGTACTATTTTTTATGCGGTAAAGTCTTAGTAAGAATAACTCAGTAAAAATAAGAGGCAGAATCCGTGGTATTAGAGGTTCTGAAAGGCTTTATTCCTTACAAGGAATTATGGTTCGAACCATAGGCATCAAATTCCATCACCACGAGGGTTCAGGAAGGGAAGGCGATACATTATTGACAAGTAAAGATATTTATATGAAAAGCATTACATTAAGACAGATGCAGGAGGCGTAACAGCTGATATTATAGATAATAATACACATACGTAATGTAAAAAGGCGTAAACTAGAAACGTCATTAAACATGATGTCACAGGTGGGTGGATCCATAAGAGAATCCTGCAATGTCAGCAGAAATACTTGGCAGAGATGCGTGCGCAGCCGCATGACGTGTGATTGACGTGCAACTAGAGGGTGAAGGGGACTTGACATTTAGCTCTAAATGTGGAGACAGAAGTCTGGGGGGTCATGTCAACCTAATCCCAAATCATATCTAATATCTTATGTTTAAAGAACTGTATTATCCAAAAGGAAAGGTCTCTCGGACGGAATCTATTCTATACTGACTGTTAGTGCGTCTAAGTGTCTACATGAGATGCGAGGGGGCAGGAATCCTCCATAGTAACAGGGGCTAGGAATTACTTGCATGAGGACAGTGAGGCCTGGCCCTTTGCTCGGTAGCTGGAAGAATGTTTACCTAAACTACTAGACCGGAATGCATCGGATGAGGAGCGGAGCAGATAATCTTGAAGGTGAAATACAGTTTTTGGCAGGCAACAGGCCGGATCAGGCACCGTTAGCCGCGCAGGGAGTAGGACAAAGTTCATGGATACAGATGCGGGCTCGGACTGGAGCTTTCAGAGGCAGAAGGCAGGAAAAGGATTGATGGAAGAATTCAGGGCCTACTCGCCTGAACTGTAAAACGTGGAAAGTGAACCACATAAAGTCGGTGGCCTTTCGTATTTAGGAACGGAATATCCGACTCGTTCATGGCGGATCTGAAAGAGGACATGTTGACGGTGGACGCACATGTATTTGCGTCTTCATAACTGGAACTGGAGGGAACATACATGTACTTGTAGCATGTACATGGAGCCGTTGGGGTCTAAGATAGGGGACATAACTGATCATAAAAATTCATATTTCCTCAGTACCCGCAGGGTTCAGAGACTTCCTACTGGGTCTGGCTCACGACGTGCCTCTTGCAGGACATCTCGGGCAGGACAAGACCCGACAAAGGCTTGCCACCCACTTTTACTGGCCTGGGATGAAGACGGACGCCGGTTCCTTTTGTGGATCATGCCAGACTTGCTAGGCAAGTGGTAAGGCTGGAGGGAAGTGCAAAGGCCCTCTCCAGCCTTTTCCTGTAGTGAGCACCCCTTTCGAGCTGGTGGGGATAGATATTGTGGGTCCACTGGACCCCAGGACAGCCTTAGGCAACAGGTTCATCCTGGTCCTGGTGGATCATGCCTCCCGGTACCCGGAGGCTATCCCTCTCAGGACAACCACAGCCCGGTGGTGGGCCGTGCGTTGATGGGGATCTTTTCCCGTGTGGGTTTCCCCAGAGAGGTGGTATCTGACCGGGGTACCAACTTCATCTCCAGGTATATGAAGTCTCTGTGGGAGGGGTGTGGGCTAACTTATAAGTTCACCACTCCTTACCACCCTCAAGGAAATGGGTTGGTTGAAAGGTTCAACCGGACCCTGAAGGGCATGATCATGGGGCTGACAGAGCCCATGAGACAGAAGTGGGACGTCTTTTTGCCATGCCTATTATTTGCCTACAGGGAGGTGCCACAAAAGTCTCTAGGGTTCAGTCCCTTTGAGCTTTTGTACGGGCACCCTGTTAGAGGACCTCTCAGTCTGGTGAAGGAGGGTTGGGAGAAATCCCCTGGGAAAACCCCCCAGGATGTGTTCAGCTATGTGCTGGCCATCCGCAGACACAGCGCTTCAGGACACTCGCTCAGGCAACCTGGAAGCCAGCCAGGATGAGATGAAGAGGTGGTATGACCAGCATACCACTCTGGTGGAATTTCAACCTGGGCAGATGGTGTGGGTGATGGCACCAGTGGAGCCTTGCGCGCTCCAAGACAAGTGGACTGGGCCATATGAGGTGGTGGAGCGCAAGAGTGAAGTGACCTATCTGGTCAACTTGCGGTCTCCCAGGAACCCCATGAGGGTCCTACATGTGAACCGCCCCAAACCCCATTTTGAGAGGTCTGAAATAACAATGTTACTTGCTACAGATGCAGGGATGGAGGAGGATAGCGATCCTCTTCCTGACCTCCTGGAAGCTAAGGAGCAAGATGGGTCAGTGGATGGAGTGGCCCTCTCGCCCACCCTGACCCCAGAACAGCAGAGGGACTGTCGCCATGTGTTGGGTCAGTTTGCATCTCTGTTCTCCCTGACCCCCGGTATCACCAACAGGTGTGTCCATGATGTGGACACGGGAGATAGCATGCCTGTGAAACAAAAGTTTTACCGGGTGGCTGACAAGGTCAGGGCCAGCATCAAGAAGGAGGTTTCTAAAATGTTGCTCCCTTGAGGATGTGTTCCACACTCCGCAACATCAGTGAGGTATCCTGCACCATGTAAATCTCTTCGTCCTGCAGGCATGCTATCCATCATGCCCGATCACTTGCCTTATCAGTGTGGCTTAAGGTGTTGCAGCTTTGCAGGGGCTTGCACATGTGCATGTGTTTTCTGTGCTATTAGTTATGTGTGATGAGGGCCCACTTATGGCACATTGGCAATGGGAGCCTTCTTGGGGGCATGTTATCAGAGACTGCCTTAATGTTATCGCCGCTTTAGCGGCAGGAAACTTCCGCTACAAGCGGCGATGATGTTCTTGAAAATATGCCGCATAGAATTCCAATAGAAGCACATGTTCTGGTGTGAACATGGGCTTCTATTAGAATTCTCTGCAGCATGTTATCAGGCACATTATCACTGCTTTGGCGGCAGTTTCCCGCCGCTGAAGCGGCGATAATTTTAAGAACATACTTGATTATATCCACCGTGTTTTTTTCTACAGAGCTGCACTGTGTAGGACACATGTGCCTCTAAGTCGCTTTGGCTCCTTGTGATTTGTGTTGTGTGCATTACGTCTGTCATGTTTAATCTTGCATGGTTTGCGTCCTGCACTTCTTTTGGATTTCCCTTTCAGAGTATGGTGCAGCATGTATAGCAATTGTTGTTGCTGTCTGAGCAGACTGTGTCCACACCCATTACCCACAGATTTGGGCCCACATGTGGAGTGTGTGGCAGTGGTGGGCCGTTTTGTGCATCATACCAGGCGGTGACCTTCTGTACTCTGCATAAGCGCTTTGATTTTAGAAGGGGGGACTTCCTACTCCATGCAGCGATCACAGCGGATATTCGTGCACATTGTAAAGGGGACCAAGCAGGACCAGAGCTTTCTTTAGGGTGCCAATACATATTAACAGCAGCTGTAAAGTTTAAGGCAGTCACATGCCTGTACATGCGCATGAATCTTGAGGAGCTGCCCCCTTTGGACATATTAATTGAAATGTGAGGTAGATGTAGGGAGACAGATACCGGAAAGGGCTTGTGCTGAGATTGTAGAGTAAGCGTGGAGGTGCACCAGGCACGCCCGCTTTCATAGGCTTCTTTTTAATGTTTTACATCGCCTTACCTCACACTGGCAAAAATTCAATGCATGTTTTAACACTGACTCATACGAATGCCCAAGGGTTCAGGGAGAGGGGGCAAACTTACCTCACATGATTTGTGGGTGACTACTTTGGGCTACTTATTGGACCGTAGTGATGGCACTATTGAAGGTGTTGACAGACAGGGAGGTAGATCTGGCGTTGGGGACTTGTATCCTACATTGCTTCCCACACACAGCTCAAAGTGGGATTGCAGCAAGTTTATGGATAGGGGATTATTAGTGGCCATGAGGGGATATTACGATGCACTGGAAGGCAAGTGGGGCCACGAGTTTAAATCGATGGGAGTGAGAGTTCACCAAATGGGCAGAGTGTGATGGGATAGTTAGGCTAGTACTGGTCAAGGGTTCGATGAGCAAGGGATCACTTGAGGCGGCTAGGGCATGGGACCATTTCTTTGGACCATTGGTAGACCAAGACAGCGAGAGCGATGTCAACACTGAGCCAGGTGAGCTGGTACCAGGGTAGGACCTTTATAGCACGTAGATGTAACCATTCAACACCATTGTAGACATGCACGATGGGTGAATCTAAAGCGGCAGCCTGTATATTTTGTTTTTAGTGCTTACCTTCTGGTTACCACAGATTACGCACTGCTAATGGCTATCAAAGAGTACAGAGCAACATGCCTTGAGGGAGTGTGAAATAGACTTTCAGATGGATTTATTTGTGATGATGATGTTTGTTTATATGGCCTGTGTTGAAAATTGGTTGTTATTCCCCTTTTCACATGGTTCTTCATATTAAAGGTAGTACAGGAGAAATGTCATAGTAACGAGCCAAGGATCCTATGCTCGGACACATGTACATCATAGTGAGGGGAGAGCTACTAGGTTGGTGCTATTGTTAGATTTGAAGATCTAGCTTTCTCAGACAAAGAATTTTTGAATTTGCAAGAGGAAATAGTACATGCCATGCGTTGGCGGGGGAGGGTGGTGGATAGTATGGACAGGGATATGTGTGAATGCAGGTAAGTAGACTTTGGATGACTGAATGGATTTCATGGTGCTCCCTGCATCACATTTTGCAATGGAGGGCACACGACCAAATCCGTATTTTTGGTGTGACATTGCATGTGTTGTCGGTATGCAGAGTCACTCATTACTTTCTCATCTTGCTGTATGTAGTGCTGCCAAACATGTACAGGCAAGGGGGCATTTTGTAGAACATACATGAGGTTGTCACAATGTCCCCCTTGCCTCATCACCACACTTATCCACATCATCTTCACAAGGCTGCATCTCCCATGTGCCAATATGAGTATGCTGTGTGAATGTGACTGTTCACGTGCACAAGTAAGTATGCCAGCAACAAGCTCAGCACACCTGCAACATTGCACATGTCTTGCTCGTGTTCAAGGTTGTGTGTGGCTCTCCAAGTCACCCTTGTTGGCCACACACAACCTTGCACACAAGTCAGACACATGTGCTATTTTGCAGGTGTGCTGGTCTTGCTGTTGGCATGCTTACTCGTGCACGTGATCAGTCACATTCACACTGCATACTCATTTTGGCACATGAGAGTTGCAGCCTTGTGAAGATGATTTGGATACGGATTGTGATGGTGCAAGGGGTGCATTTTGGCAGCATGCTGCGTCTCTATGTGATGTGGCATTTTGCTATGTGATGTGGCACTTATTTTGTGGTCTGATGATGTACCTGGACTGTGTTTTTCTGACTTTTCGGTGCACATTTCAATGTCCGTGTGTCCGTCAAAGTGTGTCTAGCAATGTTTATGTTGAATCAGTTGATGTGTGTCCATGCCACCATGCACAGGGCTATCTGGGACCTGAACCACAGTAATTGTGGGTATGCAATGCTATTTATTGTACATGTGTGCCATTGTGGCCATCCACCCCCGTCCACCCACTCCATAGTTTGTACTCCCCCTTGGGTTGTGTCTGGTCACATTCAGCAGTGTCCTGACCCGGCACTCCAACCACCGTCTCCTCGTGATGACTTGCACCACCATTTCCTCCTGCTCATCCAGCTCCAGCAGGGGCCCAGGGCTACCACCTCCAGTCGCCATAGCTGCCCTCCGGTTGGCTGCCATCTTCTCTTTTGTGTTCTTTTTGCAGTCATTCCAGCGCTCCTTTACCTCCTCCATGGTCCTCCTCTTCCTCTCTCCCACAGCATTAACCTTTGCTGTGATATCCTCCCAGATCTCTTTTTTCCTGGACAATGGCACTGTCCTCCTGATGAATAGCTCCTGCTGATGTTCAGCCAAAGGGCCATACAGGACCTGATTCATCTAGTGGCTGAACCTGTGGTTCCTCCTCCTCTTGGCCTTCCCCTGGCTCTCTCTCTCTGCTCCTCCTGGCTGGCTGTGGGGTTTGCTGTAGGCTCCGCACTTGTCCCAGCTTCCTTCATGTCTCTGCTCTCTTCTGTGTTCTCCATTGTTTTTTGTTTTTTTTTGTTTTTTTTCCCTGCTTGGGGGCCTTTTATTGTGCATTCTCAAACTTGCTGCATGCAAAATGTAGGCCTGTTGGCAATTGTCGGTCTGATTTCAGCGATAATTGGCCCAGCGCGACTTTTCTCGGCTTACCGTGTTTTTTTTTTTATCGCCGGCGCTAAGATTTTATCGCCATCCATTGGCGCCGGAACTGCTAGCTATCGCATAAAAATCGCATCGAAAAATTGATTCAAAATGTGATTTCGATTGTGCCTCATGTTGAATGACTACTATTTAAAGCCTCAATGTGACCAAAAAGGCCAGTTTTTTACAGACTTTTTCTACAGCTCCGAAGCTTCTATTTCGACCCAATTCAGGCAATAAAATAGCTCTAAACACACTTATTTTAGTTCCAAAAGTGATAATTCACATGCAATAGTCATTTACAGTCAAAAAAATAAAGATTTAAAAATTACCTTTTCTGACCGTCTGGAGAAAGTTCGACAGGTCACGGATCATCGTTTTTAATCAGAAAAATTATATTTTTTAATGTTTAATTTATTTGACTGTAAATGGCTATTGCATGTGAATTATCACTTTTGGAACTAAAATAAGTGTGTTTAGAGCCATTTTAATGCCTGAAATTGGTCGATATCGTAGCTTCTGAGTAGGAGAAAGTCTGTAAAAATGGCAATTTTGGTCACAATGAGGCTTTAAAAAGTAGTTATTCAACATGAGGCACAATCCAAACAACATTTTGAATCAATTTTTCTACAGTCGAAAATATCAATTTTCTGATGAAAAACGACCCGTGACCTGTCAAACTTACTCCAGATGGACAGAAATTGTAATTTTTAAATGTTTAATTTTTTGACTGTAAATTACTATTGCATGTGAATTATCACTTTTGGAAGTAAAATAAGTGTGTTTAGAGCCATTTTAAATTTCTGAAATTTGTTGAAATAGAAGCTTCTGAGTAGGAGAAAAAGACTGTAAAAATGGCAATTTTGGTCACATTGAGGCTTTAAAAAGTAGTTATTCAACATGAGGCACAATCCTCATGACATTTAGAATCAATTTTTCTACAGTCCAAAAAATAAATAAACTGATGAAAAACGATGAACCGTGACCGGACAAACTTTCTCCAGATGGTCAGAAATGGTAATTTTTTAATGATTAATGTTTAGTCTATAAATGATAATTCACATGAATAATCACTTTTGAAACTAATAACGGTGTGTTTACAGTCATTGTAATGCCTGAATTTGGTCGAAAGAGAAGCTTCTGAGTTGGACAAAAAGTCTGTAAAAATGGCAATTTTGTTCACATTGAGGCTTTAAAAAGTAGTTATTCAACATGAGGCACAATCCACATGATATTTTGACTACATTTTTCTATAGTCCAAAAAATCAATTTTCTGATGAAAAACGATGACCCTTGACCTGTCGAACTTTCTCCAGATGGTCAGAAATGGTAATTTTTTAATGTGTTGTCTTTTGACTGTAAAGGACTATTGCATGTGAATTTTCACTTTTGGAACTAAAAACGGTTTGTTTAGAGTAAGTTTAATGCCTGAAATTGGTCGAAATAGAAGCTTCTGAGAAGGATAAAAAGTCTGTAAAAATGGCAATTTTGGTCACATTGAGGCTTTAAAAAGTAGTTATTCAACATGAGGCACAATCCAAATGACATTTTGAATCAATTTATCTACATTCCAAAAAATCAATTTTCTGATGAAAAACGATGACCCATGACCTGTCGAACTTTCTCCAGATGGTCAGAAATGGTAATTTTTGAATGTTTAATTTTTTGACTGTAAATGACTATTAAATGTTAATTATAACTTTTGGAACTAAAATAAGTGTGTTTAGAGTCAGTTCAATGCCTGAAATTGGTCGAAACAAAAGCTTCTGAGGAGGAGAAAAAGTCTGTAAAAATGGCAATTTTGGTCCCATTGAGGCTTTAAAAAGTAGTTATTCAACATGAGGCACAATCCAAATGAGATTTTGAATACATTTTTCTACAGACCAGAAAATCTATTTTCTGATGAAAACGATGATCCGTGACCTGTCGAACTTTCTCCAGATGGTCAGAAATGGTAAATGTTGGGGGCGTGGCTTGCGCGCCGCTGCGAGATGGCGGATCGCGCTTGAGCTCCGTAAAGAGCGAGGGCCGACGGAGACATTGCTGCCGCTGAGGAATGCCCCGCTCAGCGCAGAGGATGACATCTTGCCTGGGAAACTGCCGTGTACGCTACGAGGGAGTTTTCTGGTGGTGGAGAGTGGCCAGAGTCCATATATCGGCATTTTGAGGTGGCGCTTCATGTTTTCACGAGCGGCCGCCATTTTGTTTCTTCTGTGAGGGAGTTTTACTCTCGCCTCTACACGACGACGCTACTGGACTATCCTGTCAGGAATGGAGGCATACAGGAGCTGGTGACGTTTTTTCACTTTTCTTGAGTTTATTTTGTTTTTTTCTGCCGCCTATTGCAGTGCTGCCCACTGTGTGACTTTTTTTGAGGTTTCTGCTACTGTATTATTCGTCAGACGCACTGCCACTTCCTTATGTGAGGCTTCTTTGCTCTTGGCTTGATTTTGGTTGTTTTCGGTGTCGGTGTGTGCCTACTTGCGCCTGCAGCACATGATATTTTTTGTGAGGTGTTTTTTTCTGACTGGGATCGCTTGCCATATTCTCTGTTCGGCTCTTTTTGATGCAAGTGCATTATTCCTTCCTGCTCATTTTTCCTTTCGCACATTGAGTGTTCTACAGCCCCTGGCATTTCTTGCTCTCACTCTATCTGAGGAGGTGTATTTTGTTCCTGTTGAGGTGGTTTGCCCATGGCTGAGAATATGGCCCCTTCACCGAATGCTAAAGACGTTAAGGACTCTAAAGCATCTCTTAAGAGGTCCAAACAGGTATCCCCAACACCTGAGTCTGCTCCTAAAGACACTAATTCGACTCTTGAGTCCATCCTGACGCGCCTTAATGAGGTCTATGAAATTGCGCAGTCTACTAAGACTAATACAGATTTACTGCAGGTGGAGGTGTTAGCCATCAGGAATGATTTCAAGGCCCTTTCCCTTCGTGTTTCAGGTACAGAAGCACGGATTAGTGGCGCAGAGGATACCATGCAAAAGCACTCTAGATCTCTCACGCAGATAGAGCGTTCCATGGCAGCATTGAGGAAAGACCTCACTGAACAAGAGGATCGTAATCGTAGATCCAATCTGCGTATTTTTGGTCTTCCAGAGGATGTTGAGAAAGATGCATCTTCCATGATTGAGTTTCTTTATCAATAGATTCCATCTACACTACAAATTTCTTTCCTTAAAGATTTTGAACTGGAACGGGCACACCGTGTCCCCTCCTTTCGCCCCAAGTCTGCTACGCAACCAAGAGCGATAATTTTTAAACCGCTGCGTCATCAACATACAGAGCAGATTTTGGCTCATATGCGGAAGGTTAGAGCTGTCTCTTGGAATGGCCATCGTATCTCAATTTCTCAAGACTTTGCCAGGGACACGGTGATAAGGAGAAAGGGCTTCCTTAATCTCCGGAAGCGTTTGTCTGAGATGAATATTCCCTTCTCCTTTGCTGGACCCTCAAAATTCCGCATTACTTTCAAAGGTCGTGTCAGAATTTTTGACGAACCTGCGGATTTGGCCTCGTTTTTGGATAATCAAATGGAGTTGCAGATGGATCTTCAAACGGGGGCTTCACATGTTCCTGGTTCTTCTGGCACCTGATGCGGCTATACATAATGCATTGTTTTTTGTCTTTGTCAGATCTATTAAGTCTAGCTGCTTTTAGGTCTGCGCGGTGGTCTTTATGTCCATTGGTTTTGACGTATTTTTGTCGTCTCTTGGTGCTCCCCTATTATCGTTATGGTGTATTGGTCTTTAGTGTTGTTAGTTGTATTGTATAAACCTTTTAATTTTTTGTGGTAGTATCTCTTGTTGGCTTGACTTCACTCCTGTTCGCGTGTCGTCCTGTTACTCCTTGCCTCCCCAGTTTGTCTCTCGACGTATTAGGTCATGGTCCTTTTCCTTTCCCGTTGCATGTCTTCGGTATGTGCGTCGATTTTTGTGGTAAATTTGGTTTATCTTATCCTTTTGTGGTCGGTCTTTTTGCTTCATGTTTGTTTCTTGTTATGCCGTATTTTATGGAGTAGGTCATTGTTTTTTCCTTTGCGTTATCAACGTGTTGTTGTATGGTTTGTCTAGGTGTTTTAATCATATATGTTTACTAGGTGTTTATTTATGGCTATATTTAGAGTCCATATGTGATGTTCATATAGTTGCTAGTTATACCTACTTTATTGATTTTTTTCATTGAGTGATTTGATTACATTGTGTTATTAATTGTCTTTTTCGAGTAGGTTAGTTTTTTATAGATGCTTTGTACTTGATAGATTTATGCCTCTCTTACCTACATGTTCACTTACTTAGGCAAGCACATTTATTCTGCCAGTTTGTGTGTATATGGCTTTATTTACTCATGGCCAGTTATCTATAAGTTTGTATATAGATTTTACATATTTATATATAGTATTAGGTCTCTTATTTAGCTGCCATAGGGATTCATTGACTGTTATATTGATGGGATGCTATATACCGGTTTTTTTTATTATGTTTCACTTATTTTTCCCATATTGTATCATATAGTATGCTTTAGATTGTATTTCTTCTTTTCTCTTCATTATGTTCCTTTTTCTCTTGATGGAGTCCGCTTTGGTCTGGTTCTACCTATAGTAATGTTATCTTTTAGTTCACTTTCCACCAACTCTTATTGCCTGAACGTGCTTTCTTTTTCTCTCTTTCCTGCTCTTACCGTTCTCTATGATTCATTTTAGTTGTTATCTATATATTAATTTGGTCAAACGTGTTGCCTTTATAGTCTCTCATTTCGATTTGTTTTCTAAAAAGTTATAATTAATTCCAGTTCTTAGCTTTTAGATAGTTTTTCTTTTAAAATGTATAATCAGCTATGCACTGTTCTGGGGCTTTTTATGCTGTTGTTGTTATTCCTCCTGTTGGCCCCTCGCTCTTTTTCCCATGTCCCCCCTTGTATGAATTTGGTCTCTTTCAGACCTGCCGGATGGGCCCTTCTCTCTCTCTTTCTGTGTATTCTCTTGCTTTCTTTTTCCTCTTCTTTCCTTTTTTCTCTTCGGATTTCCTCTTTGGTCTCACCCTGTTTTGTGTTGGCTGTTGATGTCTGCTGGTTAGCTCTCCTGGTTGTTGCGCTTCATTTGTCACATATGGAATATCTTTTTTTCCTGATAATGGTTCTATGTCTGGACTAAATATACTTTCCCTTAATGTTAAAGGGTTAAATCATCCAGTCAAAAGGTCAAAGATTTTGGACTACTGTAAATCTCTTTCTTCGGATCTCGTCCTTTTTCAGGAGACAAAGCTCTCTGCCAAGGAGGCGTTGTTTCTGAAGAAAGAGTGGGTCGTTGATGTTGCTTGTTCAGATGCTTGTGGTAAAAGGAATGGGGTAATTACCTTAGTTTCTAAACACTCTGGGTTATCTATCGTTTCCTCTGAACAGGATACAGAGGGTCGTTGGTTACTATCTAAGGTGTCCATTGGTAATGCTGACTTATTTGTCATGAATATTTATGCCCCCAACAAGGATGACCCGTCCTTTTGGAATGCGATCACCAAAAAGCTCGAGGATACCCCTCACTCTGGTAATCTTATTGTAGGTGGTGACTTTAACTTGCCAATGGACCCTATCTTGGATAGGAATTCTGCCTTTAACTTTCGTCCCCCTAAAGCACACAAACAAATGATTAATATGTGCTCTCTTACCCATCTTCAGGATGTCTGGCGTCTTCATAATCCCACTGGTAGTGACTTCTCCTTTTTTTCTTCCCCTCATTCGTCCTTTTCACGCATTGATTATCTTTTGGTTCACTCTTCTCTGGTTCAATCTTCTTCTTCTCCGCTTATTCACCCTATTTTAGTTTCTGATCACGCCGCAGTGACATTTACTCTTACGTCCTTTGTCCCTAGGGCATGAGCTCATTCGTGGAGACTCAACACAGAAATTTTACATGATGAGTCCTTGGTGCGAGAGTTTTCCAATGACATTGAGACTTTTTTTATTGAGAATGTTGGGTCAGTCAGTTCCCCTGTTGTTCTCTGGGACTCTTTTAAATGTACTTTCCGTGGTCAGGTCATTAAATGTATGTCAAGGAGAAACGCAGCCATTAAAAAGGAACTCACGGACTTAGCAGATGAGATCAAACGTCAGGAATCCCTTTTTCGACATTCTCAGGACAAGACCTGCCTCCAATCTATTAAGAATTTAAAGTATTCGTACAATACTATAGTCACTAAGAGAGCTCATATTGGCCTGCAGGCTCAGAAATCTAAGAGACTGCTGTTAAAAAATCGTGCGGGCAAGATTCTTGCAGCCACTTTAAAGTTCCAGGAATCATCTTGTAATACTTTCCAAATTTCTTCTGTTACTGACCAGCTTGGTAAGAAAAAATTTCAAACTGCAGAAATCCTTGAGGTTTTCCGCGATTTTTATAATAATTTATATACCCCGTCGGCTCAAGCTTCTTTTGAACAATGTCAGGAGTTCTTGAAGTCGGTTCCTTTGAAAGTTGTTTCGGAGGAAGACAATCAATCATTAAATTGCCCGATTACTTCTGATGAAATCATTTCCGCGATTAAAGCTACTCGGTCTGGTAAAGCTCCTGGTCCTGATGGATATCCTATTGCGTTTTATAAAACCTTTATTCCCGTGCTTGTCCCGAAACTCCAATCCGTTTTTGATGCTTTTATTAAGGATGGTTCTGTGTCTGGTTCCGCGGCTGATGCTACTATTGTAGTTATCCCCAAAGAAGGGAAGGATCACGCAGATCCCAAAAATTTTCGTCCCATTTCCCTTCTTAACATGGAAGACAAGATCTAAACGCTTAGAGTCCTTTATTCCTCAATTGGTTCATCCCTCCCAAACAGGTTTCGTAAAGGGGCGTCTTGCACGGGATAATATTCGTACTTTTTCTCATATTCTTGGTGCCGCTAAACGATCTAATCTTCCGGCGGCAGCCTTGGCCCTTGACGCTGAAAAGGCCTTTGATAAGGTCTCTTGGCCTTTTTTAAGAGCTGTTCTATGTGCACATAATCTTGGTGATTCCTTTATTCGTATGGTTGTCTCTTTACTCCCGACCTAGGGCTAATATACGGGTGAATGGTGCTACGTCTTCCTTTTTTAACCTTTGTCAGGGCACTAGACAAGGGTGTCCTTTGTCCCCTCTCTTATTTTTGTTGTCCATTGATCCTCTCCTCAGAATGATTGACTCGCATCCAGATATTAAGGGGTTCTCTTTTGGGTCTCATCAGATAAAAACAGCTGCATATGCAGATGATGTTCTCATTTTTTCTGATGATATTGCACTGGCCATCCCTGCTATTTCGGATACGATTGCTCTTTTTTCAAAAGTTTCAGGATACACTCTGAACAAAGATAAGACAGAGATGTTTCCTTTAAATGCTTACTGCTTCTCCTCTTATATGGGTTCGGCGGGCTTTAAATGGCAATCTAAACAGCTAAAATATCTGGGTATCTATTTCTGTTCCACCCTATATGCTACGGCTACTTATAATGAATCCCAAACTATTCTTAAGGTGAGACGTCTTTTAGAAAATTGGTCTCCGAAGCATATTTCTTGGTGGGGTCGTATGCAGACTCTTAAAATGATGATCACTCCTATTATTAATTTTGTTTCCTCTATGCTTCCAGTAAGGCTTTCTGATTCCTTCTTTCATGAACTTGATTTGCTTACTTCTAAATTTTTATGGAATGATAGAAGGGCTAGGATTGCTTATAAATTTTTACGGAAATCTTATGATATGGGTGGCTGTAATTTTCCTGATTGGGGGAAGTATCAAACTGCTTTTCTGGCGTCCCAGGGTGCCCTTTGGTTTTCTTCTCCATCTATTCATGCTCCAGCATGGTTGACAATAGAACAGGAACTGGCCTCCCCACTGCCGACTGCATCTTTTTTAACCACAAACACCCTTTCTATTCCATTCTCTCGCTCTATTATTTTAGACACTATTGCTGCGGTTTGTAAGGTTGATAAGAGAGTAGCCAATCCATTACATAAAACTAGATGGTCGTCTATGTGGCGCAATTCTAAAATCAAAATTAATATTGATCCTGAGTTGATGTCTTACTGGGCTGGGAAAGGTGTCTCACTTGTTAAACATCTCTATGATTCCAACAATGATCCTTTCCCTTTCTCATCCCTTGCTCAACAATTCTCTTTATCTAATTTAGATTTTTATACTTTTCTTAAGATTAAGGTTGCACTTGCTAAAGTACACCTTCATCCTTCTTCCCCTATGATTACGCTTTTTCAGCTTTGGATCAGGACTGGTCATGTTGCGTCTCGGATTTACAAATTTTTATCGTCCTCTACACTCCCTTCCCAAACTGTCACACAGCAAAAATGGTTACATCATTTTGATCATAGTGTTACTGCTCATATCTCTTCTGATACCTGGCAAGATATTGGTAAATTTTCTCTTCGTAACAAAATTGCCCCCTCTCTAACGCAGTCTAAGTTTTTCTCTATTAATCTTCTTCACTGGACTCCCATTCGTCTGTATTCACTTAATCTCAAAGAAGACAATTTGTGCTGGAGTTGTGGGCTTCTACCAGGCGATTTTCAACATATGTTCCTTGATTGTTCCCTTCTCCAACCCTTTTGGGATTTAGTTCACAAACACCTCATGCTCATCTTTAACATCAAATTCCAACTGTCTTTTCCATTAATTCTTTTGGGTCCGTTGGCGGCCCCAGTCCCTCTGCCTTTAGATCCCATGGAGTTACAGTTGTTGGACCTCTTATTAACTATTGCAGTCAAAGTAATTCTCATGGAGTGGAAATCCTTTTCGTCCGTCTCTTACCATACTTGGTGGGCTTGGGTTTCCTTTCTACGAAGTGCTCATACGTCAGTGGACCATGCTCATCTTTCTCCTTCTATTTCCTCTGGTGTTTGGATAGCCTTAGATTCATACATGGAGTTGGCCTCTGAAGGGTTGGTGGAGCAATATCCCTTTGATTTGTCTGGTTAGTGTTGTCTTGTGTGTTGGGTGATTCCTCTGGAAATCCTCTCCTCTTCCTTTTCTCCTCTCTGTCTCTTTTTCTTTCCTCCTCTCTTTCCTACTCTTTCCGTCTTTTCTTTCTTCCTTTCTTTTCTTTCCTCTTCTCCATAATTTGCCATCTGTGGGTGATACTTTTGATATATATCTTTGCCAGATATCATTTTGGGTCTTCCCTCCTTATGTAATTTATTTATCTGATGTCTGCAGATTAATGAATGACAATGATGTGTTCTCCTATTAATTAATTTTATTTTAATGTATTTATTACCTTATTGTCCGATATCAATTGTATCACTTTGGCTTGTATCTTATGTTTCATATTTGCGCTTTTAAAATAATAAAATTCTTTTGAAATGAAAAAAAAAAAAAATGGTTAATGTTGAATTCTTTGACTGTAAATGACTATTGCATGTGAATTATCACTTTGGAACTAAAATAAGTGTGTTTAGAGTCAGTTTAATGCCTGTAATTGTTCGAAATAGATGCTTCTAAGTAGGAGAAAAAGTCTGTAAAAATGGCAATTTTAGTCATATTGAGGCTTTAAAAAGTAGTTATTCAACATGAGGCATAATCCAAATGACATTCAGAATCAATTTTTCTACAGTCCAAAAAATCAAGTTTCTGATGAAAAACGATGATCCGTGACCGGTCGAACTTCTCCAGATGGTCAGAAATGGTAAATTTTTAATGTTTTTTCTTTTGACTGTAAATGACTATTGCATGTGAATTTTCACTTTTGGAACTAAAATAAGTGTGTTTAGAGTCCGTTTAATGCCTGAAATGGGTCAAAACAAAAGTTTCTGAGTAGGAGAAAAAGTCTGTAAAAATGGCAATTTTGGTCACATTGAGGCATTAAAAAGTAGTTATTCAACATGAGGCACAATCCAAATGAGATTTTGAATTAATTTATCTACAGTCCAAATAATAAATTTTTGGATGAAAAACAATGACCTGTGACCTGTCGAACTTTCTCCAGATGGTCAGAAATGGTAATTTTTTAATGTTTCATTTTTTGACTGTAAATGACTATTGCATGTTAATTATAACTTTTGGACCTAAAATAAGTGAGTTTAGAGTCAGTGTAATGACTGAAATTGGTCGAAATAGAAGCTGCTTAGTAGGAGAAAAAGTCAGTAAAAATGACAATTTTGGTCACATTGAGGCTTTAAAAAGCAGTTATTCAACATGAGGCACAATCCAAATGAGATTTTGAATTAATTTATCTACAGTCCAAATAATAAATTTTCTGATGAAAAACAATTACCCATGACCTGTCGAACTTTCTCCAGATGGTCAGAAATGGTAATTTTTGAATGTTTCATTTTTTGACTGTAAATGACTATTGCATGTGAATTTTCACTTTTGGAACTAAAATACGTGTGTTTAGAGTCGGTTCAATGCCTGAAATTGGTCGAAACAAAAGCTTCTGAGGAGGAGAAAAAGTCTGTAAAAATGGCAATTTTGGTCCCATTGATGCTTTAAAAAGTAGTTATTCAACATGAGGCACAATCCAAATGAGATTTTGAATACATTTTTCTACAGACCAGAAAATCTATTTTCTGATAAACGATGATCCGTGACCTGTCGAACTTTCTCCAGATGGTCAGAAATGGTACTTTTTTAATGTTTAATTTTTTGACTGTAAATGACTATTGCATGTGAATTTTCACTTTTGGAACTGAAATAAGTGTGTTTAGTGTCAGTTTAATGCCTGAAAGTGGTCGAAATAGAAGCTTCTGAGTAGGAGAAAAAGTATGTAAAAATGACAATTTTGGTCACATTGAGGCTTTAAAAAGTAGTTATTCAACATGAGGCACAATCCAAATGAGATTTTGAATCAATTTATCTACAGTCCAAAAAATAAATTTACTGATGAAAAACGATGATCCGTGACCTGTCGAACTTTCTGCAGAGGGTCAGAAATGGTAATTTTTGAATGTTTCATTTTTTGACTGTAAATGACTATTGCATGTGAATTTACACTTTTGGAACTAAAATACGTGTGTTTTGAGTCAGTTCAATGCCTGAAATTGGTCTAAATAGAAGCTTCTGAGTAGCAGAAAAAGTCTGTAAAAATGGCAATTTTGGTCACATTGAGGCTTTAAAAAGAAGTTATTCAATATGAGGTACAATCCAAATGACATTTCAAATCAATTCATCTACAGTCCAAAAAATCAATTTTCGGATGAAAAACGATGACCCGTGACCTGTCGAACTTTCTCCAGATGGTCAGAAATGGTAATTTTTGAATGTTTCATTTTTTGACTGTAAATGACTATTGCATGTGAATTTTCACTTTTGGACCTAAAATAAGTGTGTTTAGAGTCAGTGTAATGACTGAAATTGGTCGAAATAGAAGCTGCTTAGTAGGAGAAAAAGTCAGTAAAAATGACAATTTTGGTCACATTGAGGCTTTAAAAAGCAGTTATTCAACATGAGGCACAATCCAAATGAGATTTTGAATTAATTTATCTACAGTCCAAATAATAAATTTTCTGATGAAAAACAATTACCCATGACCTGTCGAACTTTCTCCAGATGGTCAGAAATGGTAATTTTTGAATGTTTCATTTTTTGACTGTAAATGACTATTGCATGTGAATTTTCACTTTTGGAACTAAAATACGTGTGTTTAGAGTCAGTTCAATGCCTGAAATTGGTCGAAACAAAAGCTTCTGAGGAGGAGAAAGTCTGTAAAAATGGCAATTTTGGTCCCATTGAGGCTTTAAAAAGTAGTTATTCAACATGAGGCACAATCCAAATGAGATTTTGAATACATTTTTCTACAGACCAGAAAATCTATTTTCTGATAAACGATGATCCGTGACCTGTCGAACTTTCTCCAGATGGTCAGAAATGGTAAATGTTGAATTTTTTGACTGTAAATGACTATTGCATGTGAATTATCACTTTTGGCACTAAAATAAGTGTGTTTAGAGTCCGTTTAATGCCTGCAATTGGTCGAAATAGAAGCTTCTGAGTAGCAGAAAAAGTCTGTAAAAATGGCAATTTTGGTCACATTGAGGCTTTAAAAAGAAGTTATTCAATATGAGGTACAATCCAAATGACATTTCAAATCAATTCATCTACAGTCCAAAAAATCAATTTTCGGATGAAAAACGATGACCCGTGACCTGTCGAACTTTCTCCAGATGGTCAGAAATGGTAATTTTTGAATGTTTCATTTTTTGACTGTAAATGACTATTGCATGTGAATTTTCACTTTTGGAACTAAAATACGTGTGTTTAGAGTCAGTTCAATGCCTGAAATTGGTCGAAACAAAAGCTTCTGAGGAGGAGAAAAAGTCTGTAAAAATGGCAATTTTGGTCACATTGAGGCTTTAAAAAGTAGTTATTCAACATGAGGCACAATCCAAATGACATTTTGAATTAATTTATCTACAGTCCAAATAATAAATTTTTGGATGAAAAACAATGACCTGTGACCTGTCGAACTTTCTCCAGATGGTCAGAAATGGTAATTTTTTAATGTTTCATTTTTTGACTGTAAATGACTATTGCATGTTAATTATAACTTTTGGACCTAAAATAAGTGTGTTTAGAGTCAGTGTAATGACTGAAATTGGTCGAAATAGAAGCTGCTTAGTAGGAGAAAAAGTCAGTAAAAATGACAATTTTGGTCACATTGAGGCTTTAAAAAGCAGTTATTCAACATGAGGCACAATCCAAATGAGATTTTGAATTAATTTATCTACAGTCCAAATAATACATTTTCTGATGAAAAACAATTACCCATGACCTGTCGAACTTTCTCCAGATGGTCAGAAATGGTAATTTTTGAATGTTTCATTTTTTGACTGTAAATGACTATTGCATGTGAATTTTCACTTTTGGAACTAAAATACGTGTGTTTAGAGTCAGTTCAATGCCTGAAATTGGTCGAAACAAAAGCTTCTGAGGAGGAGAAAGTCTGTAAAAATGGCAATTTTGGTCCCATTGAGGCTTTAAAAAGTAGTTATTCAACATGAGGCACAATCCAAATGAGATTTTGAATACATTTTTCTACAGACCAGAAAATCTATTTTCTGATAAACGATGATCCGTGACCTGTCGAACTTTCTCCAGATGGTCAGAAATGGTAAATGTTGAATTTTTTGACTGTAAATGACTATTGCATGTGAATTATCACTTTTGGCACTAAAATAAGTGTGTTTAGAGTCCGTTTAATGCCTGCAATTGGTCGAAATAGAAGCTTCTGAGTAGGAGAAAAAGTCTGTAAAAATGGCAATTTTGGTCACATTGAGGCTTTAAAAAGTAGTTATTCAACATGAGGCACAATCCAAAGGACATTTTGAATTAATTTTTCTACAGTCCAAAAAATCAATTTACTGTTGAAAAACCATGACTCGTGATCTGTCGAACTTTCTCCAGATGGTCAGAAATGGTTATTTTTTAATGTTACATTTTTTGACTGTAAGTGACTATTGCATGTGAATTTTCTCGTTTGGAAGTGAAATAAGTGTGTTTAGAGTCAGTTTAATGCCTGAAATTGGTCGCAATAGAAGCTTCTGAGTAGCAGAAAAAGTCTGTAAAAATGGCAATTTTGGTCACATTGAGGTTTTAAAAAGTAATTATTCAACATGAGGCACAATCCAAATGACATTTTGTATCAATTTTTCTACAGTCCAAAAAATCAGTTTTCTGATGAAAAACTATGACCTGTGACCTGTCGAACTTTCTACAGATGGTCAGAAATGGTAATTTTTTTATGTTTAATTTTTTGACTGTAAATGACTATTGCATGTGAATTATCACTTTTGGCACTAAAATAAGTGTGTTTAGAGTCCGTTTAATGCCTGAAATTGGTCGAAATAGAAGCTTCTGAGTAGCAGAAAAAGTCTGTAAATATGGCAATTTTGGTCACATTGAGGCTTAAAGTAGTTATTCAATATGAGGCACAATCCAAATGACATTTTGAATCAATTTTTCTACAGTCCAAAAAATCAAGTTTCTGATGAAAAACGATGATCCGTGACCGGTCGAACTTTCTCCAGATGGTCAGAAATGGTAAATTTTTAATGTTTTTTCTTTTGACTGTAAATGACTATTGCATGTGAATTTTCACTTTTGGAACTAAAATAAGTCTGTTTAGAGTCCGTTTAATGCCTGAAATCGGGCAAAAGAAAAGTTTCTGAGTAGGAGAAAAAGTCTGTAAAAATGGCAATTTTGGTCACATTGAGGCATTAAAAAGTAGTTATTCAACATGAGGCACAATCCAAATGAGATTTTGAATTAATTTATCTACAGTCCAAATAATAAATTTTTGGATGAAAAACAATGACCTGTGACCTGTCGAACTTTCTCCAGATGGTCAGAAATGGTAATTTTTTAATGTTTTATTTTTTGACTGTAAATGACTATTAAATGTTAATTATAACTTTTGGAACTAAAATAGGTGTGTTTCGAGGCAGTTCAATGCCTGAAATTGGTCGAAATACAAGCTTCTGAGGAGGAGAAAAAGTCTGTAAAAATGGCAATTTTGGTCACATTGAGGTTTTAAAAAGTAATTATTCAACATGAGGCACAATCCAAATGACATTTTGAATCAATTTTTCTACAGTCCAAAAAATAAATTTACTGATGAAAAACGATGATCCGTGACCTGTCGAACTTTCTGCAGAGGGTCAGAAATGGTAATTTTTGAATGTTTCATTTTTTGACTGTAAATGACTATTGCATGTGAATTTACACTTTTGTAACTAAAATACGTGTGTTTTGAGTCAGTTCAATGCCTGAAATTGGTCTAAATAGAAGCTTCTGAGTAGCAGAAAAAGTCTGTAAAAATTGCAATTTTGGTCACATTGAGGCTTTAAAAAGTAGTTATTCAACATGAAGCACAATCCAAATGACATTTTGAATCAATTTTTCTACAGACCAAAAAATCAATTTACTGATAAAAAACGATGATCCGTGGCCTGTAGAACTTTCTCCAGATGGTCAGAAATGGTACATGTTTAATTTTTTGACTGTAAATGACTATTGCATGTGAATTTTCACGTTTGGAAGTGAAATAAGTGTGTTTAGAGTCAGTTTAATGCCTGAAATTGGTCGCAATAGAAGCTTCCGAGTAGCAGAAAAAGTCTGTAAAAATGACAATTTTGGTCACATTGAGGCTTTAAAAAGTAGTTATTCAACATGAGGCACAATCCAAATGAGATTTTGAATCAATTTATCTACAGTCCAAAAAATAAATTTACTGATGAAAAACGATGATCCGTGACCTGTCGAACTTTCTCCAGATGGTCAGAAATGGTAATTTTTGAATGTTTCATTTTTTGACTGTAAATGACTATTGCATGTGAATTTTCACTTTTGGAACTAAAATACGTGTGTTTTGAAACAAAAGTTTCTGAGGAGGAGAAAGTCTGTAAAAATTGCAATTTTGGTCACATTGATGCTTTAAAATGTAGTTATTCGGGGGGCGTGGCTTGGCAGGCAAGCATGGTGGACGCGCCTTAGCTCGGCTCCATCCAGCCCGCCGTTAAATATCCTCACATTGATCCTTTTGCCTGACCCAGGACTCTCCCCTGCTGTGGTGGGGGTGCGAGGGCATTGGCGGCTGTCTCCGGTGGCATCCTGACATTTCTTGGGCCCGTGGGCGGCACCGTGAGTGAGAGCGGGGTCTGGGCCTGTCGAGCCTCCGAAGCCGCGGCCTCGATTTGGTGCAGCAGCGGAGGGGATCGTCCCCGTCGGACGGAGTGGCGGACGCAGAGGGCCAGAGCTGTGGTTCTCCGGCGGACGGGGGCGGCGAGCGCTGACCTAGGTGGACCCTGGTGATGGAGTGCAAGGAGACCGGAGATCGGAGCTCCCCGGGAGTGGCCCTGGAAGACAGCGCGAGTGGCGGCCCGGCGGGGGTGCAGTGACGCAGGAGTAGCGGTGAGTGGCCATCGGCGGCGGACGTCTTCATTCCCCCCCCCGCGAGGCGCATCCATCTCTCTGTGCCTGTAGCTGTCGGCGGGCCAGGGGTTCAGTGGCCATTTCGGGCCGCGTGGTGGTGCGGAGGAGGGGATCCATGGCGACGGCACTGAGTATCACGGCTGGTGGGGCCGGGCCACGGATGGAATAGTTGGGCAGGGACCATAACGTGGACGCTGGACTTGTCTTGTCTTTCCCCCCCCTTCCGTTAGACACCCTACTGGAGTGTTTGGAGTGAGAGCCCGGGTGCTCGGCGGCCATTTCGGGCCGCGGCTGTCGGGGAGGGTTCTGCTGGTGGCGTGAGATGGTGGAGTAGCCGGCAGCGTGCTGCGGGAGGTGGGCCCCTCTCCTGGGACTGCAGTGTGTATTGACCCCTATTCGCCTCATTGGGGGCCTCCTTTCTTGACAGTGGCTCGAGCCTGGCAGACGTCTCATGGTGCGCCTGGAGTGGGGGCAGTAAACTCTTGGGCTTGACCTGGTCTCTGTGGCGGGAGCCCCCCGGGGGTGTGCCCAGGGGCGAGTGGTGAGGGACGGACGAAACATGACCAGGGATAGAGCCGGCGGGGCGCCAGCCAAACAGGGGCCTATTGACAAGTTCACGGGCCCAGCCTCGGCGTCCCCGGACAACGCGGCCCTGCTGGTGGCCATTACCCAGTCCAGGGACATGCTGGACGCGAAGATTGGTACGGTGGGCTCCGACGTGACACTGCTGCTACAGGACTTGCGGAACGCAGTGGCTCGCATCACAGAGGCGGAGAACAGGGTCACGGGGTGGAGGATGACGTGACGACCCTAAAGAAACAGATGGCCCTGGAATCTTCCCATAAGAACTTAGTGGGCCGAGTTGAAGATGCGGAAGGGAGGGCTCGCCGCAATAACCTGCGCTTCGTAGGATTGCCGGAAGGATGTGAAGGTACTAACATGGAGCGTTTCTTGACGGAGTGGCTGGTATCCTGGCTCCCCCCTGACACTCTTTCCAGCTGTTTCGTGGTGGAACGGGCGCATAGGGCGCTGGTCCAAAAACCGCCAGTGGGAGCCCGACTGCAACCGGTGATCGCCAGGGTCCTTAATTACCATGACCGAGATGTTATCCTCAGGCAGGCCAGGGCGAAGGAACCACTCCACTTCGAAAATTCTCGCATTCTTATTTTTCCGGACTATACGCAGTTGGTGCAGCAGCAGCGCCAATCCTTCCTGGCGGCTAAGGCTCGGCTGCGGGAACTCCAGCTCTCCTACGCCTTGTTGTACCCGGCTCGGTTGCGGGTGGTATACAAATCCCAGACTTTGTTCTTTGATACGCCCGAGGAGGTGTTTAAATGGACAGATGAAACTGTACAACTTCGTTGTCACACTCCCCCTGGCGGTGGATCAACCTCCTCGCATGATGGGACATCTAGGCCTGGAGGTCGGCAGAGGGGTGGACGGGGCCGGCGGTCCAGGTCACGCCGCCGCTCCAAATCTGGTGGAGTGCAGCCTGGAGCTGGGAGAGCTGCTGGGCGTCCACCTTCCACTCCTTGATTGCTGCTGCCGCATTGGCGGGGGACTTTATCATACTGTGAACCATGTGTCTTACTTGATGCTGTGTGTGTGGGGAAGGGAGGGGCCTGGGTCGGGAAAGTACATAACGGGCAGGTGCCGCTGTAGCGTTTTGCGGGCGGGGTAGTCACCTGCGACTTGTTGGTGGGGTTGAGTTGGGGATCCATTGGTGGGGGGTCGGGGATCCATGGTTGGGGTCTTGCGATGCTATCCACCGCGACAGATACTTCAGTGGTTTTGAGGTATGGGGTGGGGGGTGGGGGGTTGGCAATGTTGTTGTTGGAGTTATGGGGTTTGTTGGACCGCGCACGCCTGTGGGGGCTGCCAGAGAAGGGTGGAATTAAGTTGCTTCTGGAGGGGGCTCAGTGGACTACATTGACTGATCATGGCTGATACAATTACTAGGGTGGATGGGAGACCGGCGGTACTCCGAGTTCTGAGTTGGAATGTTCGCGGCCTGCTTGACAAGATTAAACGGGGGCGGTCCTGCAGTATGCCAAACTGGCGTCGGCGGATGTACTGTTTTTGCAAGAAACGCATCTCCTGGGTACTAAGGCTCCCTGCATTCAAAGATACGGGTACCTGCAGGTCTTTCACTCTGGCCACCCCTCGGGAACCCCTAGTGAACCCATTCTCATTCATAAATGGGTCCGATATTCACACACATGCTTGTGGGTGGATACGCAAGGGCGGTATGTTTTTGTGCAAGGAAAGATTGGGGCGGAAGTAGTGATCTTCGGAAGCGTGTATGCCCCACCCCCCTTTTCATGGACCCTGGCCGAAAAGATCATGAGTGTGTGGGCAGAGATGCCGTTGGTGGCAGGTATAGTTGGCGGCGATTGGAATGACGTTATGGTGGTGTCGCGGGATCGCTGTTCGGGGAGTGGTATGCGAGGCGATGATCAACCAAGCTACAGGTGCTTGCAGACGGCCTCAATTGGGTGGATGCATGGCGGCGGCTTAATGGGAATACACGGTCATATACCTATCTTTCTGCTGTTCATGGATCGTTCTCTCGGTTGGACTAAATTTTCCTCTCGGGGGCCGCGGTGACACGGGGGGTGGAGGCGGATATCCTCCCCCGTGGTTTGTCGGATCATTCCCCTGTATCGCATCGTCTGCGGCTAGGGGGGGTCAGTGGGCAATTTCGCTGGCGCCTTTCGGGCTGGCATCTTCAGCAGGAAGACTACTGTGCCAGCATGACGGAGGCTTTGGATCTTTACTGGGCCCGGAACGTGGGCTCGGTGTCGGGAGTTGATATCTTATGGGAAGCTTTGAAAACTACGCTGCGGGGAGTTGACATCTCATATAATGCGGCGGCCCGCCGAGCGCGTGACGTGGGATTGGTTCAGGTGGAGGGAGAGATTAGGGAGCTTGAGAGCAGTAGCCAGGGGGAGTCAGGTGGGGTCACGCGGTGTCAGTTGCAATATGCCCAGCAAACATATGCCTCGCTCCAGCTGGACGAGGCGAGCCAGGCATGGTTAGCTACGAGAAGTCGGGTTTATCAGTGGTGGAGACAAATCCGGGACAATGCTTTACAGGCTGTGTCAGGGGCAGCATCATGCACAGACCCTCCCGGGGATCACAGATAGAGAGAGCTGTGTGCTGACTGACCCTGGCGCCTTAGCGGACAGCTTCGCGGCATACTATGCGGAGTTGTACGAACAGCGGGAGACCATACCCGGGGGGCATGTGGATCGTTCCTTGATGATCTTCCCCCTAGAGCCCTTTCGGATGAGGCGCGTGCAGACTTGGACTGCCCGCTCACGGTGGATGAGTTTGGGACGGCGCTGGGGAGCTTGTCCGTCGGGAAGGCCCCGGGCCCGAATGGGTTCCCGAGTGAGTTCTTCAGGAAATACTTTATGCAATTGGGGCCCCATTATCATGCGGTGGTGGAAGATGCTTGTGAGCGGGGGGTTTTGCCGGCCGACTGGCACCACGCAGAGATCGTCGTATTCCACAAGCCGGGCCGTCCTCCAGAACAACATGCCTCTTATCGGCCGATTTCCCTTCTGAATGTGGAGGTGAAGATTCTGGCCAAGGCCCTGGCCAACCGGGTCCTGCCTTATATCCCTACCCTGGCCCGGGTTTATGCCACATAGGGCAACGCGTCACAACATCCGGTGTGCACATGTGGCGATAGCTGCGGTCCAGCGGCGTGAGGCTCGGGCGGCTCTCCTTTTGGCCGACATAGATAGAGCTTTTGACTCTCTTAGTTGGCGCTATCTCTTTGCCTTGCTGCAACGGTTAAATCTGGGGCCACGCTTCTTATCCTATTTAACACTTTTGTATACCGATCTTACAGCCTCGGTTCGGGTGGCAGGGGCGACCTCGGCGCGATTCCCGGTGAACCGGGGGATGCGACAGGGCTGCCCCCTGTCGCCATACCTATTTGCCTTAGCTATGGAGCCGCTTGCCGCTTGGGTCCGTATGGATGCGCAATACACTGGGTTTGAGTGGGAACATGGACTCTCGGATCTCATTGCCCTATATGCCGACGACGTGTTGTTCTTCCTGTCGGATCTCGGTAGAACCGGACCGCGGCTGCTCCGCATGATGCAGGTCTTTGGGGAGACGTCCGGGCTAAACATGAACCCGAGGAAAAACACCCTGTGGGTGCTGGGCGGTCGAGACATACAGGGTGAGTGGACGGCGTCTATGCGGATTGCGGCCGGAGGGCTGCAATATCTGGGGGTCTTTCTGACCGACGTACCGACGATCGCCTGGGAGCGCAATGTGGTGCCGGTATGGGAGAAAGTATGTCGTGATGTTAAGCTCTGGGCGCGTATGCCTCTCACCATTTGTGGCCGCTCTGCCATCTTTAAGATGGTGGCGCTGCCTCGACTTCTCAACCAGCTCCAAAACCACCCCTATGAGATTCCTCTCAGTTGGTTTTGGAAGGTCAATGCGGTGCTGAGTCACTTTCTGTGGGAAGGGGGTATGGCCAGGGTATAGCTGAAGGTTTGCTTTTTGTCCGTGTACGATGGGGGACTGGCTACCTCCGATATCTTATCCTATTATTACGCCTCCCATTTATTGGTCCTCAATGAATGGTGGTATGGAGATAGGGGGGACCCGGCATATGCGGTGGAGAGGCGCCTCATGGACCCACATACAGTACATACCCTACTCTACGCGACTGCGTTGCGGGAGGCACTGCCACCAGTCACTCAAGTGGAGTTTCGGGTGTGGAGCCGGACTCTACGTCATATTGGCTGGTGGGGTAGGCTTACCCGGGAGACCCCATTGTGGCAGAACGGGCTGCTCCCTCCGTTGGCGACCCTCTCTGGTTCTAGGGACTGGGACAGAATTGGTATCTCTACGTTGGGATCGGTGGTTCAGGGCTGTGTGATGAAATCCTTTGAGGTCTTACAGCATGAGTATCAAATGCCACAGACGCAGTTCTTTAAATACCTCCAACTGCGCCACGCCCTCGCCCCTAGACTGGAGGGTCTTCAATCCATCCCTGAATTCAGTCCCCTTGAGGCTCAGGTGTTTATGGGGGATCTCCAGGAGAAGAAAGTTTCTAAAATATATCGGTCCTTGGTGATTCATAGTGCCCCGTCCCTGCAGGGTCTGCGTGAACGGTGGGAGACGGATGTCGGGCCATTGGACGAGACGGATTGGAGGGAGGCGCTGGCCTCCCCCCGTGAGGCTAGTATAGCGATCCGCCTGCATCTCGTCCAATTTCGGTATTTGCACAGGACCTATTACACGCGACGGCGGCTGTGGCGGGCGGGTCTTATTGCCTCCCCGGACTACCTTAGGTGTGGGCGAGAGGTGGGGTCTTTGGTGCACACGGTCTGGCACTGCCCTGCCGTGTATTGGTTTTAGGGGAGAGTGTTAGGGTGCTTATCAGAAGTGTTGGGCTGGGATCTCCCTGTAGACCCCAGATTGGAGTTGCTCCATGTTATGGCAGATATTGGGGGTAATATTTATAAGCGCCACTTGCTGCTTCTGGTCCTAACGACAGCCAAGCGGGATCTAGCTCGGGCGTGGAAGGCCCCGGTGGCTCCCTCTCTCAATGTTTGGAAACGAGGTTTGGATTTCAATATGGGTCTGGAGTTACCGATCTTTAGGGCGCGTGGGTGTCCTCGGAAACACTTCAAGATCTGGAAGCGGTGGGCTGAATATAGGGGCATTTTCCTTGCACCGGTCCCTACGGATGGAGATTTGGGGCCTACTTGAATGCCAAGCATGGCACTGAGTACTAATTGTATAGAGATGGTTCTGGTGATGTCTGGCTGTGGTGCGGTCGGGGGGAGGGGGTTGGGCGTTGGGAAGGGAGGGGGGTTTTCTTGATCGATGATGTATGAATAGCTCTCCATTGTTCCTCTATATGACAAAATGTCAAGAGCTGTTGCTATTTACTATGTGGCAGTTCCCCTGGTTTGTCAGGGGCCTGCAGCCCTTGCCTTCTTGATTAATAAAAAGTGTTGTTAAAAAAAATGTAGTTATTCAACATGAGGCACAATTCAAATGACATTTTGAATCAATTTTTCAAACGTCCAAAAAATCTATTTTCTGATGAAAAACGATGATCCGTGACCCTTCGAACTTTCTCCAGATCGTCAGAAATGGTAATTTTTTAATGTTTAATTTTTTGACTGTAAATGACAATTGCATGTGAATTATCACTTTTGGAACGAAACTAAGTGTGTTTGGAGTCAGTTTAATGCCTGGCATTGGTTGAAATACAAGCTTCTGAGAAGGAGAAAAAGTCTGTAAAAATGGCAATTTGGTCACATTGAGGCTTTAAAAAGTAGTTATTCAACATGAGACACACTCCAAATGACATTTTGAATCATTTTTTCTACAGTCCAAAAAATCTATTTTCTGATGAAAAACGATGACCTGTTGAACTTTCTCCAGATGGTCAGAAATGGTAAGTTTTTTAATGTTTAATTTTTTGACTGTAAATGACTATTGCATGTGAATTGTCACTTTTGGAACTAAAATAAGTGTGTTTAGAGTCAATTTATGCCTGAAATTGGTCGAAATAGAAGCTTCTGAGTAGGAGAAAAAGTCTGTAAAAATGGCAATTTTGATCACATTGAGGCTTTAAAAAGTAGTTATTCAACATGAGGGACAATCAAAATGACATTTTGAATCAATTTTTCTACAGTAAAAAAAAATCTATTTTCTGATGAAAAACAATGACCCGTGACCTGTCAAACTTTCTCCAGATGGTCAGAAATGGTAATTTTTTTAATGTTTAATTTTTTGACTTAAATGACTTTTGCATGTGAATTAATACGTTTGGAACTTAAATAAGTGTGTTTAGAGTCATTTTAATGCCTGAAATTGGTCGAAATAGAAGCTTGTGAGTAGAAGAAAAAGTCTGTAAAAATGCCAATTTTGGACACATTTAGGCTTTAAAAAGTTGTTATTCAACATGAGGCACTCTCCAAATGACATTTTGAAGCTATTTTTCTACACTCCAAGAAATACATTTTCTGATGAAAAATGATATCCCATGACCTGTTGACCTTTCTCCAGATGGTCAGAAATTGTTTTTTTTTAATGTTTAATTTTTTGACTGGAAATGACTATTGCATGTGAATTATCACTTTTGGAACTAAAATATGTGTGTTTAGAGTCATTTTAATGAATGAAATTGGTCGATATAGAAGCTTCTGAGTAGGAGAAAAAGTCTGTAAAAATGGTAATTTTGGTCACATTGAGGATTTAAAAAGTAGTTATTCAACATGAGGGACAATCAAAATGACATTTTGAATCAATTTTTCTACAGTCCAAAAAATCATTTTTCTGATGAAAAACGACCCGTGAGCTGTCGAACTTTCTCCAGATGGTCAGAAATGGTAAGTTTTTTTAATGTTCAATTTTTGACTTAAATGACTTTTGCATGTGAATTATCACGTTCCAAACTTAAATAAGTGTGTTTAGAGTCATTTTAATGCCTGAAATTGGTCGAAATAGAAGCTTACGAGTAGAAGAAAAAGTCTGTAAAAATGCCAATTTTGGTCACATTGATGCTTTAAAACGTAGTTATTCAACATGAGGCACTATCCAAATGACATTTTGAATCAATTTTTCTGCAGTCCAAGAAATCAATTTTCTGATGAAAAACGATGATCCATAACCAGTCGAACTTTATCCAGATGGTCAGAAATGGTAATTTTTTAATGTTTATTTTTTGACTGTAAATGACTATTGCATGTGAATTATCACTTTTGGAACTAAAATAAGTGTGTTTAGAGTCAATTTATGCCTGAAATTGGTCGAAATAGAAGCTTCTGAGTAGGAGAAAAAGTCTGTAAAAATGGCAATTTTGGTCACATTGACCTTTAAAACGTAGTTAATCAACATGAGGGACAATCAAAATGACATTTTGAATCAATTTTTCTGCAGTCAAAAAAATGAATTTTCTGATGAAAAACTATGACCTGTGACCCGTCGAACTTTCTCCAGATGGTCAGAAATGGTAAGTTTTTTTAATGTTTAATTTTTGACTTAAATGACTTTTGCATGTGAATTATCACGTTTCAAACTTAAATAGGTGTTTTTAGAGTCATTTTAATGCCTGAAATTGGTCGAAATAGAAGCTTCTGAGTAGGAGAAAAAGTCTGTAAAAATGGCAATTTTGATCACATTGAGGCTTTAAAAAGTAGTTATTCAACATGAGGCACTATCCAAATGACATTTTGAATCAATTTTTCTACACTCCAAAAAATCAATTTTCTGATGAAAAACAATGACCCGTGAGCTGTCGAACTTTCTCCAGACTGGTCAGAAATGGAAATTTTTTAATGTTTAATTTTTTGACTGTAAATGACTATTGCATGTGAATTATCACTTTTGGAACTAAAATATGTGTGTTTAGAGTCAATTTATGCCTGAAATTGGTCGAAATAGAAGCTTGCGAGTAGAAGAAAAAGTCTGTTAAAATTCCAATTTTGGACACATTGAGGCTTTAAAAAGTAGTTATTCAACATGAGGCACTATCCAAATGACTTTCTTAATCAATTTTATTTCAGTCCAAAAAATCAATTTTCTGATGAATTACGATGACCCGTGACCTGTCGAACTTTCTCCAGATTGTCAGAAATGGAAGTTTTTTTTAATGTTTAAAGTTTTTTTCCTGTTAATGACTATTGCATGTAAAATATCACTTTTGGAACTAAAATAAGTGTGTTTAGAGTCATTTTAGTGCCTGAAATTGCTCAAAATAAAAGCTTCTGAGTCGGAGAAAAAGTCTGTAAAAATGGCAATTTTGGTCACACTGATGCTTTAAAACGTAGTTATTCAACATGAGGGACAATCAAAATGACATTTTGAATCAATTTTTCTGCAGTCCAAGAAATCAATTTTCTGATGAAAAACGATGATCCATAACCTGTCGAACTTTCTCCAGATGGTCAGAAATGGTAACTTTTTTTAATGTATAATTTTTTTACTTAAATGACTTTTCCATGTGAATTAATACGTTTGGAACTTAAATAAGTGTGTTTAGAGTCCTTTTAATGCCTGAAATTGGTCGAAAAAGAAGCTTACGAGTAGAAGAAAAAGTCTGTAAAAATTCCAATTTTGGTCACATTGAGGATTTAAAATGTAGTTATTCAACATGAGGGACAATCAAAATGACATTTTGAATCAATTTTTCTACAGTAAAAAAAAAATCAATTTTCTGATGAAAAACTATGACCCGTGACCTGTTGAACTTTCTCCAGATGGTCAGAAATGGTAAGTTTTTTAATGTTTAATTTTTTGACTGTAAATGACTATTGCATGTGAATTATCACTTTTGGAACTAAAATATGTGTGTTTAGAGTCATTTTAATGAATGAAATTGGTCGATATAGAAGCTTCTGAGTAGGAGAAAAAGTCTGTAAAAATGGTAATTTTGGTCACATTGAGGTTTTAAAAAGTAGTTTTTCAACATGAGGGACAATCAAAATGACATTTTGAATCAATTTTTCTACAGTCCAAAAAATCATTTTTCTGATGAAAAACTATGACCCGTGAGCTGTCGAACTTTCTCCAGATGGTCAGAAATGGTAAGTTTTTTTAATGTTTAATTTTTGACTTAAATGACTTTTGCATGTGAATTATCACGTTCCAAACTTAAATAAGTGTGTTTAGAGTCATTTTAATGCCTGAAATTGGTCGAAAAAGAAGCTTATGAGTAGAAGAAAAAGTCTGTAAAAATGCCAGTTTTGGTCACATTGAGGCTTTAAAACATAGTTATTCAACATGAGGGACAATCAAAATGACATTTTGAATCAATTTTTCTACAGTAAAAAAAAAAGCAATTTTCTGATTAAAAACAATGACCCGTGACCTGTCAAACTTTCTCCAGATGGTCAGAAATGGTAATTTTTTAATGGTAATTTTTTTGAATGACTATTGCATGTGAATTATCACTTTTGGAAGTAAAATAAGTGTGTTTAGAGTCATTTTAGTGCCTGAAATTGCTCAAAATAAAAGCTTCTGAGTAGGAGAAAGTCTGTAAAAATGGCAATTTTGGTCACATTGATGCTTTAAAACATAGTTATTCAACATGAGGGACAATCAAAATGACATTTTGAATCCATTTTTCTGCATTCCAAGAAATCAATTTTCTGATGAAAAATGGTGACCCGTGACCTGTTGAACTTTCTCCAGATGGTCAGAAATGGTAAGTTTTTTTATGTTTAATTTTTTTAATGTAAATGACTATTGCATGTGAATTATCACTTTTGGAACTAAAATATGTGTGTTTAGAGTCATTTTAATGCCTGAAATTGGTCAAAATAGAAGCTTCTGAGTAGGAGAAAAAGTCTGTAAAAATGGTAATTTTGGTCACATTGAGGTTTTAAAAAGTAGTTATTCAACATGAGGGACAATCAAAATGACATTTTGAATCAATTTTTCTACAGTCCAAAAAATCATTTTTCTGATGAAAAACAATGACCCGTGAGCTGTCGAACTTTCTCCAGATGGTCAGAAATGGAAATTTTTCATGTTTAATTTTTTGACTTAAATGACTTTTGAATGTGAATTAATACGTTTGGAACTTAAATAAGTGTGTTTAGAGTCATTTTAATGCCTGAAATTGGTCGAAATAGAAGCTTACGAGTAGAAGAAAAAGTCTGTAAAAATGGCAATTTTGATCACATTGAGGCTTTAAAAAGTAGTTATTCAACATGAGGCACTATCCAAATGACATTTTGAATCAATTTTTCTACACTCCAAAAAATCTATTTTCTGATGAAAAACGATGACCTGTTGAACTTTCTCCAGATGGTCAGAAATGGTAATTTTTTAATGTTTATTTTTTTGACTGTAAATGACTATTGCATGTGAATTGTCACTTTTGGAACTAAAATAAGTGTGTTTAGAGTCAATTTATGCCTGAAATTGGTCAAAATAGAAGCTTCTGAGTATTTGTATTTGTAGGGAGATTTATATAGCGCATGTATACCGACAGGTCTCTTAGCGCTGACAGAAGGAGAGTTGCAAAGTCAGCCCGGTAAAGACAGTCCTGGTCATAGGAAACTTAGAAGTTGTCTCTAAAAAGCAGCGTTTTCAGTATCTTACGAAAGGGGAGTAAGCCTGGTTCTTTCCGTACGACGTCCGGCAGTTGATTCCAAAGGCGAGGCAAGATCACCGAAAAAGCACGCCCGCCCTTGGAGGCCAAGTTGCTTCGGGGACAGACCAGTTGGAAAGCGTCTGTAGAACGAAGAAGGCGTCCCGGAATATACCTGGCCAAACGATCCTTAATATAGCTAGGAGCGTGACCATAGAGGGACTTGTGGGCAATACATAGGGCCTTGAATTCAGCGCGTTTTCTAACGGGCAGCCAGTGCAGCTTTAGAAGCAGAGGTGATGCATGAGACCTTCGAGGAAGGCTAAAGACTAACCTAGCAGCATCGTTCTGTGCCACCTGGAGCCGGTTGGTGAGTTTCTGCGGGAGACCTAGGTACAGCGCATTTCCATAGTCAAGGCGAGATAGAATAGTAGCCGAGACTATGGTTTTCATGGTCGAAATGGACAGAATGGGGGCTAGTTTCCTCAATTGTCTCATAATACCCGAGCAAGTGCCCACCACAGAGGAGACTTGATGGCTTAGTGAGAGTTCTGCATCAATCTTGATTCCCAAGCTTTTCACAACTGGAGATGGGCATGGAGGAGTCCCAAGTTCTTTGGGCCAGAACAGGCCACCCCAAGAGTTGTTAATAGATGGGATGACGAGGACCTCCGTTTTATCCGGGTTAATTTTCAGAGAGTTAGCAGTCATCCAGCTAGTTGTAAATCTTAGGATGTTTTGAGCCGTCTCCTGGGCCTGAGCTGAGTTGTCAATCCTCAAAATGAGCTGTGTGTCATCAGCATAGTTAAAAACACGACAGTCAAGATTGGATAAGGCGGCCACTAAAGGTTGCAGGTAGATGTTGAAGAGCAGCGGGGATAGCGCAAAGCCCTGTGGAACGCCGCATGGAATGACGCCTATCTTAGAGGAACGGTCGCCCAGCTGCACCCTTTGCGAGCGACCCGAGAGGAAAGATTTTAACCATTTAAGGGCCGAGCCCCTGAGTCCCAGGTCCAGCAGACGGCTCAGCAGGATGGAATGGCTGACCGTATCAAATGCTGCAGAGAGGTCCAATAGCACAAGTGCGCTCGGCTCTCTCTTATCAGCATTCAATCTAAGGTCGTCGAGGACGGACAGCATAACTAACTCCGTACTATGGTACGCTCTAAAACCTGCCTGACGAGGATGTAGAAGCGTAAATGTGTCCAAAAAGCCAGAAAGGTGTTTTAGGACATGTTGCTCCATGACTTTAGCCAGAAAGGGGAGCTGTGAAATAGGCCTATAATTTTTCAAATCAGCCTTATCAGCTCCTGGCTTTTTCAATAGAGGGATAACTCGAGCCTCCTTCAGATTACTTGGCACCTGACCCGTGGCTAGGGAGAAGTTAAGGAGCGAAAGAATCTGGCCTTCCAGAATTGGGCAAGCCAACTGGAAGATCCTCGGAGGGCAGGGATCGGCCGGTGAGCCGGATTTGATCTTATTTATCAAGAAGGCCAGCGCTTCTGAGTCCAGCGGCGGGAATTGTGCAAGAAGTTGGGCTGGTGATGTTTGAGACGACACCAGTCCTTGACTAGCATCAGTTGCAGGAAGGCTATTGATCTCAAGTAAGATATTCAGCACTTTCTGCAAAAAGAAGGACTGCAGGGTGTCGACATCGAAGGGTATTTGAGACGAGGGCACATCAACCTTACTGCTAAGTTCTTTTAGGATCTTAAAGATTTCCTTTTGCTTATTAGGTGCCTCAGAAATCCGAACCTCATAATATTCAGCTTTCCTTGAAGTAATAGCTCTCTTATAGAGGGCCAGAGCGCCTTTATAGAGGATCAGGTCAGAGGCCTTATAGGCTCTTCTCCACTGTCTTTCTACTTTACGTAGGCTCTGTCTATGTATTCGTAAAGCCTCGTTAAACCAGGGGGCCCCTTTGTTTTTAGGCTTGACTCTTTCCCAGCGTACTGGTGCCAGATAGTCGACGGCCAGGAGGAGAGTATCACTAAGAGACTGGCTGGTTAGGTCAATATTAGTATAACCTTCCTCAGGCCTATACGGGGGGAGTCTAAGGAGGAAGTTAGTAAGGTTATCCGACTCGATCTTGTGCCAGCTTCGCACTCTCCTCCACTCTGGAGGTGGACGGGTGGAGGGACCGCCCAGAGGGACCCAGCAAGAAATAAGAAAATGATCCGACCAGACACATGGGAGACATTTTAAAAGTCTATCTTGCTGGCTGGTAGACCAAACCAAATCAAGGGTGTGTCCCTTGACCTGAGTAGGGCCATTAACCAGCTGATGGAACCCCAAGTTAGCCATAGTCGTATCGAGCTGACACGCCTGAGAATCACATGGATTGCTGTCCCAGTGGAAGTTAAAATTGCCCACAACCATGAGTCTTTGATAGCGTGTACTAAGATCTGATAAGGTTTCGCTAAAGTGATCGCAGAACCCTGGTGAGGCGTCCGGAGGGCGATAAACTGTTAGCAATACAAAGCAAGAGGAGTCAGACGTAAACTTAACTCCTAGGAGCTCCGACTTATCCAGGCTTTCTGCTAATATTTTGGTGGCCTTTAGACTAGATTTGAAGAAAGTCGCCACCCCCCCACCTCTTCTATCATCCTGCCTGTTGTGCCAACAGACATCGAAATCATCTGGCAGGGAGGAAATGAGGTCAGGGACAGATGCCTCCCCCATCCAAGTTTCTGTCAGTGATAAGATATCAATATCGCCATCTTGAAGGAGGGTGAAAATTTCAAGACGGTGTTTGTTTAAGGATCTTGTATTCAAGAGAGCCACTGTCAGGCGCGGCGATTTCACTGAACTAGATACAGGGAAGACTGGGGGAGCGTCCGCGTAGGTGGAAATCACAGCGGGAGTCCTAGAGATGTTTTCCTTCCCCAAGATTGACAGAGTATGGGGTTTAAGCGGAAAGGCCAATGTAGCAAAGGACATCAACTCGGCAGACGAATACCTCAGCATTTGGCCAAGGTTGATGGCCCCTGGTCCCGGCAGGGCGCGGACGGGCGCAGACGGGCTTGCCTTAGGCGCGCCTTCGGCGCGCCCGCTGCGCGCGTTCGCTCCAGCGCGCTAAAGTACCGTCCCCTACCGCCCTCCAACCAATCAGCTCTGCTGTGCAGCAGCTGCTAGCTCCCTCCCTCTTGGCACTAGACTGCGCTTAGGGCGGAAGTGGAGAGCCAACCGGAAGTAGGTCAAAGAAGTGAGTTCTTTAAAAAATCAAAACGTGACTTTACACAGATTTTAAACAGATTTAAAAATACAATTTTCATGTGCAGACAGATACTCAAGCGCTGCTTTTGCCGCGACGTATGAAGCAGGACTACCAGAGGGCTATCGATGCCCCTCTTGCTTCGTCCGCTGCGCGTTCGCTCCAGCGCGCTAAAGTACCGTCCCCTACCGCCCTCCAACCAATCAGCTCTGCTGTGCAGCAGCTGCTAGCTCCCTCCCTCTTGGCACTAGACTGCGCTTGGGGCGGAAGTGGAGAGCCAACCGGAAGTAGGTCAAAGAAGTGAGTTCTTTAAAAAATCAAAACGTGACTTTACACAGATTTTAAACAGATTTAAAAATACAATTTTCATGTGCAGACAGATACTCAAGCGCTGCTTTTGCCGCGACGTATGAAGCAGGACTACCAGAGGGCTATCGATGCCCCTCTCGCTTCGTCCGCTGCGCGTTCGCTCCAGCGCGCTAAAGTACCGTCCCCTACCGCCCTCCAACCAATCAGCTCTGCTGTGCAGCAGCTGCTAACTCCCTCCCTCTTGGCACTAGACTGCGCTTAGGGCGGAAGTGGAGAGCCAACCGGAAGTAGGTCAAAGAAGTGAGTTCTTTAAAAAATCAAAACGTGACTTTACACAGATTTTAAACAGATTTAAAAATACAATTTTCATGTGCAGACAGATACTCAAGCGCTGCTTTTGCCGCGACGTATGAAGCAGGACTACCAGAGGGCTATCGATGAGAAAAAGTCTGTAAAAATGGCAATTTTGGTCACATTGATGCTTTAAAACGTAGTTAATCAACATGAGGGACAATCAAAATGACATTTTGAATCAATTTTTCTGCAGTCCAAGAAATCAATTTTCTGATGAAAAATGATGACCCGTGAGCTGTCGAACTTTCTCCAGATGGTCAGAAATGGTAATTTTTTAATGTTTAATTTTTTGACTGTAAATGACTATTGCATGTGAATTATCACGTTCCAAACTTAAATAAGTGTGTTTAGAGTCATTTTAGTGCCTGAAATTGCTCAAAATAAAAGCTTCTGAGTAGGAGAAAAAGTCTGTAAAAATGGCAATTTTGGTCACATTGATGCTTTAAAACGTAGTTATTCAACATGAGGGACAATCAAAATGACATTTTGAATCAATTTTTCTGCAGTCCAAGAAATCAATTTTCTGATGAAAAACGATGATCCATAACCTGTCGAACTTTCTCCAGATGGTCAGAAATGGTAATTTTTTAATGTTTAATTTTTTGACTTAATTGACTTTTGCATGTGAATTATCACGTTCCAAACTTAAATAAGTGTGTTTAGAGTCCTTTTAATGCCTGAAATTGGTCGATATAGAAGCTTCTGAGTAGGAGAAAAAGTCTGTAAAAATGGCAATTTTGATCACATTGAGGCTTTAAAAAGTAGTTATTCAACATGAGGCACTATCCAAATGACATTTTGAATCAATTTTTCTACACTCCAAAAAATCAATTTTCTGATGAAAAATGATGACCCGTGAGCTGTCGAACTTTCTCCAGATGGTCAGAAATGGTAATTTTTTTAATGTTTAATTTTTTGACTTAAATGGCTTTTGCATGTGAATTATCACGTTCCAAACTTAAATAAGTGTGTTTAGAGTCATTTTAATGCCTGAAATTGGTCGAAAAAGAAGCTTACGAGTAGAAGAAAAAGTCTGTAAAAATGCCAGTTTTGGTCACATTGAGGCTTTAAAACATAGTTATTCAACATGAGGGACAATCAAAATCACATTTTGAATCAATTTTTCTACAGTAAAAAAAAAGCAATTTTCTGATTAAAAACAATGACCCGTGACCTGTCAAACTTTCTCCAGATGGTCAGAAATGGTAATTTTTTAATGTTTATTTTTTTGACTGTAAATGACTATTGCATATGAATTATCACTTTTGGAAGTAAAATAAGTGTGTTTAGAGTCATTTTAGTGTCTGAAATTGCTCAAAATAAAAGCTTCTGAGTAGGAGAAAAAGTCTGTAAAAATGGCAATTTTGGTCACATTGATGCTTTAAAACGTTATTCAACATGAGGGACAATCAAAATGACATTTTGAATCAATTTTTCTGCAGTCCAAGAAATCAATTTTCTGATGAAAAATGGTGACCCGTGACCTGTTGAACTTTCTCCAGATGGTCAGAAATGGTAAGTTTTTTTATGTTTAGTTTTTTTAATGTAAATGACTATTGCATGTGAATTATCACTTTTGGAACTAAAATATGTGTGTTTAGAGTCATTTTAATGAATGAAATTGGTCGATATAGAAGCTTCTGAGTAGGAGAAAAAGTCTGTAACAATGGTAATTTTGGTCACATTGAGGTTTTAAAAAGTAGTTATTCAACATGAGGGACAATCAAAATGACATTTTGAATAAATTTTTCTACAGTCCAAAAAATCATTTTTCTGATGAAAAACAATGACCCGTGAGCTGTCGAACTTTCTCCAGACTGGTCAGAAATGGAAATTTTTTCATGTTTAAGTTTTTTGACTGTAAATGACTATTGCATGTGAATTATCACTTTTGGAACTAAAATAAGTGTGTTTAGAATCAATTTATGCCTGAAATTGGTCGAAATAGAAGCTTCTGAGTATGAGAAAAAGTCTGTAAAAATGGCAATTTTGGTCACATTGAGCCTTTAAAACGTAGTTAATCAACATGAGGGACAATCACATTTTGAATCCTTTTTTCTGCAGTCAAAAAAATTATTTTTCTGATGAAAAACTATGACTTGTGACCCGTCGAACTTTCTCCAGATGGTCAGAAATGGTAAGTTTTTTTAATGTTTAATTTTTGACTTAAATGACTTTTGAATGTGAATTAATACGTTTGGAACTTAAATAAGTGTGTTTAGAGTCATTTTAACCTCTTCAATGCCCATGACGAGCTGGTCTCGTCATGGGCCGCGGTTGCGCTGTGCCCATGACGAGACCGGCTCGTCATAAACCCCGCCCGCTAATGAAACAGCCGGCACAGGGCGGGGAAAGGGGCGGGCACTGAAGGGGTTAATGCCTGAAATTGGTCGAAATAGAAGCTTACGAGTAGAAGAAAAAGTCTGTAAAAATGGCAATTTTGATCACATTGAGGCTTTAAAAAGTAGTTATTCAACATGAGGCACTATCCAAATGACATTTTGAATTAATTTTTCTACACTCCAAAAAATCTATTTTCTGATGAAAAACGATGACCTGTTAAACTTTCTCCAGATGGTCAGAAATGGTAATTTTTTAATGTTTATTTTTTTGACTGTAAATGACTATTGCATGTGAATTATCACTTTTGGAAGTAAAATAAGTGTGTTTAGAGTCAATTTATGCCTGAAATTGGTCGAAATAGAAGCTTCTAAGTAGGAGAAAAAGTCTGTAAAAATGGAAATTTTGGTCATATTGAGGCTTTAAAACATAGTTATTTAACATGAGGGACAATCAAAATAACATTTTGAATCAATTTTTCTACAGTCCAAAAAATCAATTTTCTGATGAATAACGATGACCCGTGACCTGTCGAACTTTCTCAAGATGGTCAGAAATGGTAATATTTTAATGTTTAATTTTTGACTTAAATGACTTTTGCATGTGAATTATCACGTTCCAAACTTAAATAAGTGTGTTTAGAGTCATTTTAATGCCTGAAATTGGTCGAAATAGAAGCTTACGAGTAGAAGAAAAAGTCTGTAAAAATGCCAATTTTGGTCACATTTAGGCTTTAAAAAGTTATTCAACATGAGGCACTATCCAAATGACATTTTGAATCAATTTTTCTACACTCCAAAAAATCTATTTTCTTATGAAAAACGATGACCTGTTGAACTTTCTCCAGATGGTCAGAAATGGTAATTTTTTAATGTTTAATTTTTTGACTGTAAATGACTATTGCATGTGAATTATCACTTTTGGAACTAAAATATGTGTGTTTCGAGTCATTTTAATGAATGAAATTGGTCGATATAGAAGCTTCTGAGTAGGAGAAAAAGTCTGTAAAAATGGCAATTTTGATCACATTGAGGCTTTAAAAAGTAGTTATTCAACATGAGGCACTATCCAAATGACATTTTGAATCAATTTTTCTACACTCCAAAAAATCAATTTTCTGATGAAAAATGATGACCCGTTGTTGAAAGGGTAATCCTTTCAGAAGAAGAAAGATGCTGAGGCTTGAAGAAGAATATCTTAGGTTTATTTCCAGTAGTAGGTATAAACAACTCATCCACCCAACTGTCAGTAAGATAATGATCTCACTGCTCACTAACATTCCACAGCTGGCTCAGTCCTGACATTCCAGAACACCAAGCATCATCAGAGTGAAGAACATAGACAAAATGTAATTACAGGAAAAGAAAGCCATTACAACATATCTCCCTCCTTTACCCCTAAACAAACACATAACAATAAACACATTAACATCATGTGGCAATTAATTACGTGACATAGTCCTTTAAATGGGAGGGAAGACAAATATTCCTCCTGGGTCTTATATTAACCTCCGGAGCTCCTTCCCCTTCCATGGCAGAGTGAGGAAAGCTTGATGTTACATCAGTTTTGCATACAGCAACACGACTTAGATTCCAAACCCTGTGATCACTAGTTCTTATAGAATTCTTGAACACTTTGACAACTTTTAACGGTTTGCTGAATTTAGATCCAGACACAGCAAAACCTGGTCTCTTGATCCGAACCCAATCACCCACCTTAACCTTTGTGGACTTGACAGCATGACGAACATCATAGTTTTCTTTACTCTTAGAACATTTCAAATCTTCCTGTTCTTGCCATGATGTAGAATCAACCTCACGAGATCTGCTAGTAAGAAACTTATTTACCCATGGTGGATCTAAAAAAGTAACAGGATCCCTTCCACGAAACAAAAGAAAAGGAGACTTCCCTGTAGTGGTATGTGGGGTAAACCGATACACAGACACTCTTTTCAAAACCTCCTCCTGCCAATTAAGACCATTGGACTTTGCTAAAGACACCGTTTCCTTCAAAACCCTGTTGAACCTTTCTACAGTTCCATTGGATTCTGGGTAATACAAAGAACATTTCTTGTGAACAATCCCACAATCACCAAGAAAAGTCTCCATCTCACTCGAAACAAGTTGCACACCATTGTCTGTAAGCAAGGTCTCAGGAATCCCTTCCTTGGCAATAATATCTTTTAGACATCGAATAACCGTAGCAGAATTAACATTCTTCACAAAAACCACTTCTGGCCACCTTGAGAACAAATCCATAACTACTATAACAAACGTGTCCGAACCATCCCCATGAATAGGCCCTAAAATATCAAGAGCAATATCCTTCCAGGGGCCACACGGACGAACTCTTTTCTCCATGGGCTGTGTCCTGGTTTTCAAAACCTTTTCACTGAGCGCACACTGGACACATTCCCTGACTAAATGTTCAATCTGTGTGTCTAAACCTGGCCACCAATAGCTAGAACGCACCCTCTCCTTAGTTTTAGAAATTCCTAAGTGTGCCTCATGTGCCAAATCCAAAACCTCTTTCCTTAAAGACACAGGGGTAACTAATTTGTGACCTCTCAACAACAAACCCTCACAACTTGAAAGTTGATCTTTAACCATCCAAAAATCTCTCACAGAGTCACTGCCTTGATCTTTATGGTTCCATCCCTCACAGATTAATTTGGAGACTTCTTGAATAGTGTTGTCACACTTACAAGCATCCAACCACCTCTCACGAGAAATAACCTTATAATCCACTCCACAGACAAAATCCTGTGGAAGACTAAAAGATGGATCTGAATCCTGATCCAATTTGTCTTGTTGATCGTCAGGAACTAACCTTGAAAGAGTATCCGCAACAACATTTTCTGACCCCGGAACATGTTTAACAATGAAGTTGAACCCCTGTAATCCAACCACCCATTTTGAAATTCTGGGAGATATCGAGTCAATCCCTTTTTTAGTTAGTACTTCACAAAGGGGCTTGTGATCAGTTCTTACAACAAATGAGGTGCCCCACAAAAACTTTTTTAATTTCTTAATAGCCCAGTGTACCGCAAGGGCTTCACGTTCAATTACAGAATAGCGACATTCAGCCCCTTTCAAACACCTAGATATAAACATGATGGTATTTTCAGGCAGAACACCCCCTTGATACAGGACTGCACCAATACCTTTCAGACTTGCATCAGTAGATATAATAGAGCTCTTACTGGGGTCAAAATTCTTTAAATTTGGAGCATTCTGTAATTTCATTTTTATGTCATTAAATTCCTTGTCACACAAACTATTCCAACTAAACTTCTCTCCTTTCTTTAACAAATTTCTCATATTGAACGTGACCTCAGCAAAATTCCTTATGAATTTATTATAGTATTCGGCCATACCTAAAAATCTCATGAGTTCTTCCTTGGAAGAAGGAACTACAAGATCTCTAATGGTATTTACAAGGTCAGCTTTTGGAACTACACCTTCCGCACTAATAGTGTGTCCCAAATAGTCAATTTTGTTGAGACCAAACTTACACTTTTCCTTCTTTACAGTCAAATTGTGAGAGGTAAGCCTATCCAGCACTTGTCTAACCCTTCTTTCATGTTCAGCAACCGTAGACCCATATACCAAAATGTCGTCTTGGTACACACAAATTCCAGGGATGTTAATTAAGACCTTCTCCATGACCCGCTGAAAAACTGAGGCAGCAGAAACCAGACCAAATGGAAGTCTAATAAATCTAAATGTCCCAAATGGAGTAATAAAGGCAGTTAGATCTCTGGAAGACTCATCAAGTAAGATTTGATGGTACGCCGATGTTAAGTCAATCGTACTAAATATCTTTGCCCCACCTACCATGCTCAACAGCTCAGATATGTTAGGTAAGGGATATTTATCTACCTGAACACATTTATTGAGTTGTCTGAGGTCCACACAGAGCCTCAAAGAGTTGTCAGGTTTCCTTGCGGCCACCACCGGAGCAAGCCAAGATGTACCCTCCACCTCCTCAATTATGCCCTGGGACTTCAGTTTATTTAACTCCTTAAGCATGTCTTCCTTGACAGTGAACGGAACATTTCTGACTTTACAGGAAACAGGAGTTGAGCCAGGACAAAGTTTAATCTTATGACAGTAACCCTTAAGGCAACCTAGTTTGTCACCAAAAACCAGAGGATATTGACTTATCAAAAGAGTTTGTAGTGAAGAACCGTCCACCACCGACTCAACACTCTTTTTTTCTCTCAGAATGATAGGAGGATTGCTGTTCGGGTCTAACATGACACCAAGATCTTTTTGGTGCCACCAGCTGATGATACCATCACCTTTCTTTGAAACATAAACTTTTCCACTAGCAAAACGTTCCCCGTATTCAATTAGACCATTAAAGTAACCCCTTAACTCAATGGGATCACCTCCATATGCAGTTGGACGAATGTCTGGCTTCAATAGTTTAACTTTCTTGCACAAATTATCCTCAAAGAATTTGCTAGAAATGATAGTAATCTTGGCTCCTGAGTCAAACAAAACCTTAGTTCTGTGACCCTCCACCAAAATGAAATCAAGAGGCCCCTCAGCCCCAACCTGGACCACAATTTGTCCACACTCAAAATCATGCTGATCTGATGTGTTGCCACCAGAGACTTCACTAACTTTTTTCTTTAAATTTTTGAACCTGCAGGCACATACAAAGTGACCCTTCTTCTTACAATGAGAACATGTAACATTTAGTGCAGGACATGACTTATCATTTGCCCAATGTGAAGTGCTATTGCATCTGTAACACTTCCCACCCCTGTTAGGATTCTCACTAGATTTATTTGCACTCATATCTTTAACACGTGACTTTACGTGAGAGTCACCCTTGTCCGCTTCTTTCCTAGACGCCAAACTTGTATTAATCACCGACACTTCTTTGTTAAGATCCTTCTTTATCACCTTTACACATTGTAAAGAGTGTTCTATTCTCTTAGCAATCACTAGAACTTCATCCAAAGAAGGTTCATCTTTCATCCAGAGTTCATCACGTACTTTCTCAGATACACAACCAAGCATAAACTGGTCTCGTATTCTTTCATCCATTAGTGCGTCAAACTTACAACTGGAAGCTAGGCGTCTAAGTTCCGTTATATAATTCTCTATATTTTCCTCATCCTTTTGCATACGTTTGCCAAAATGATATCTTTCCAAGATGGTGCTAACTTTTGGTAAGTAGTGAGCATCAAGTTTATAAATGCATTGCTCATACTCATTGAGACCCGAACTGGAACTGCTAGGGACATCAGGTAAATGGTCAAAGACATCTTGTCCCTCAGACCCAAGACAATGCATCAATAAAGCGGTCTTCCTCTCAACACTTAAAGAGGTACCACAGACACGAGCATAGCGCTTGAAGACCTTCTTCCACTTGGACCATTTAATGGGAGGATCACCTGGGGATTGTAGAAAAAATGGGGCCGCAGTGACGTTTTGCATGTTAAGGAGAAAATATAGATGTGCAAAAAAAAAAAAAATACCGCACAACCTACTTAACAACTTGTGTTGATTGAAAAGAATTCACAAAGCAGGCAAATACCCATTAAGTACTTTGGCAAGAACGACTAGCTTAAACAAAACCTGTTATGCTGTGTAAAACTGGTCCAATAACCAAGTGTCTAGTAGTAAAGAGCCGTGCGTGTCAGCGCTGTTAGGTTAAGGATGATTGGCACACTAAATGTTAAGAAGAAGGCTGAGAGTAACGCCGTTAGGCTGAGCGTGTCAGCGCTGTTAAAATTAAAGATGATTGACACGCCAAGAGTCAAAAAGATTAGCTGTGCGTGTCAGCGCTGTTCGGCGTTAAGCTGTGCGTGTCAGCGCTGTTAGGATCAAGACGATTGACACACCAGAGTAACGCCGTTAGGCTGAGCGTGTCAGCGCTGTTAAAAATAAAGATGATTGACACGCCAAAAGTCAAGAAGATTAGCTGTGCGTGTCAGCGCTGTTAGGATCAGGACGATTGACACAGCAGCAATTGAAATGAAGACTTTAAATGACGACGTTAGGCTGTGCATGTCAGCGCTATTAAATAAAGGCAATTGACACGCTTGAGGTTGTAAAGAAAGTGCTGTGCGTGTCAGCGCAAACTGAATATGAATACTGAAAGGAGCTTCACATTTGCCCACGTAATATCCGTTCAGTAATAAAGTTATCAAGGACAGAGTAGACACTTTCTTAAAAAAAACTCCTCAATGTTTATGACGATGTATGCTTAGCAACCCATTGTTGTAGCATCCAGTATGTTTTCCAGCGAATCAGATTTCGTCAAAGTAGGAAAGTACAAAGCAGCCAATCAGGAAACAGCTTTTTCACCACCAATCCAGGAGAAGTACTGAAAATAGTGTAACGCGTTTCATGCCTCGTAACGCGTTTCATGCCTCATACCAGCCACCATGCATTCCAAACAGTGACAAGGATATCCAGAACTTCAAGGCGTCATGGCTACTGTAGACAGGAGAACGCGCAGCTAATAACGACCGGAGCGCGTGTAGAAGCGCGAGGGCTAACGTAAGTAATTTGATTTTTCCCAATTTGCTACAGTTAAAGGGGAAAAGTGCGTGATTTGAGCACTCTTAGTTCAAAATACCACGGCTACCTCGTTATTACTGGAAAGTACTGTCATTAGACGCTAATGGAAATATCAGAAAGAGTTTTAGAGAAGTTGCGCAAATGCCAAGCAGAGGCAGGAATATTAAAAAATTGTCTCTAAGCGAAGTTTAATTAAGTAAGGAACGTTCTTACTTGATATAAAAGGTCTTCTTTGAATAGAAGAGATGAAATTTCGTAGGTTTCGCCAGAGATGCGATGAAAGTTGGAGTTGAGTTGAGATCCCATCCTCGTCGCCAGTGTTGAAAGGGTAATCCTTTCAGAAGAAGAAAGATGCTGAGGCTTGAAGAGGAATATCTTAGGTTTATTTCGAGTAGTAGGTATAAACAACTCATCCACCCAACTGTCAGTAAGATAATGATCTCACTGCTCACTAACATTCCACAGCTGGCTCAGTCCTGACATTCCAGAACACCAAGCATCATCAGAGTGAAGAACATAGACAAAATGTAATTACAGGAAAAGAAAGCCATTACAACACCCGTGACCTGTTGAACTTTCTCCAGATGGTCAGAAATGGTAAGTTTTTTAATGTTTAATTTTTTGACTGTAAATGACTATTGCATGTGAATTATCACTTTTGGAACTAAAATATGTGTGTTTAGAGTCATTTTAATGAATGAAATTGGTCGATATAGAAGCTTCTGAGTAGGAGAAAAAGTCTGTAAAAATTGTAATTTTGGTCACATTGAGGATTTAAAAAGTAGTTATTCAACATTAGGGACAATCAAAATGACATTTTGAATAAATTTTTCAACAGTCCAAGAAATCAAGTTTCTGATAAAAAACGATGATCCATAACCTGTCGAACTTTCTCCAGATGGTCAGAAATGGTAATTTTTTTAATGTTTAATTTTTTTACTTAAATGACTTTTGCATGTGAATTAATACGTTTGGAACTTAAATAGGTGTGTTTAGAGTCATTTTAATGCCTGAAATTGGTCGAAATAGAAGCTTGCGAGTAGAAGAAAGTCTGTAAAAATGCCAATTTTGGTCACATTTAGGCTTTAAAAAGTTGTTATTCAACATGAGGCACTCTCCAAATGACATTTTGAATCAATTTTTCTACACTCCAAGAAATAAATTTTCTGATGAAAAATGATGACCCATGACCTGTTGACCTTTCTCCAGATGGTCAGAAATGGTAATATTTTAATGTTTAATTTTTTGACTGTAAATGACTATTGCATGTGAATTATCACTTTTGGAACTAAAATATGTGTGTTTAGAGTCATTTTAATGAATGAAATTTGTCGATATAGAAGCTTCTGAGTAGGAGAAAAAGTCTGTAAAAATGGTAATTTTGGTCACATTGAGGCTTTAAAAAGTAGTTATTCAACGTGAGGCACTATCCAAATGACATTTTGAATCAATTTTTCTACACTCCAAAAAATCAATTTTCTGATGAAAAATGATGACCCGTGACCTGTTGAACTTTCTCCAGATGGTCAGAAATGGTAAGTTTTTTAATGTTTAATTTTTTGACTGTAAATGACTATTGCATGTGAATTATCACTTTTGGAACTAAAATATGTGTGTTTAGAGTCATTTTAATGAATGAAATTGGTCGATATAGAAGCTTCTGAGTAGGAGAAAAAGTCTGTAAAAATGGTAATTTTGGTCACATTGAGGATTTAAAATGTAGTTATTCAACATGAGGGACAATCAAAATGACATTTTGAATCATTTTTTCTGCAGTCAAAAAAATGAATTTTCTGATGAAAAACTATGACCTGTGACCCGTCGAACTTTCTCCAGATGGTCAGAAATGGTAAGTTTTCTTAATGTTTAATTTTTGACTTAAATGACTTTTGCATGTGAATTATCACGTTCCAAACTTAAATAAGTGTGTTTAGAGTCCTTTTAATGCCTGAAATTGGTTGAAAAAGAAGCTTACGAGTAGAAGAAAAAGTCTGTTAAAATTCCAATTTTGGACACATTGAGGCTTTAAAAAGTAGTTATTCAACATGAGGCACTATCCAAATGACATTTTTAATCCATTTTATTTCAGTCCAAAAAATCAATTTTCTGATGATTAACGATGACCCGTGACCTGTCGAACTTTATCCAGATTGTCAGAAATGGAATTTTTTTAATGTTTAAAGTTTTTTTCCTGTTAATGACTATTGCATGTAAATTATCACTTTTGGAACTAAAATAAGTGTGTTTAGAGTCATTTTAGTGCCTGAAATTGCTCAAAATAAAAGCTTCTGAGCAGGAGAAAAAGTCTGTAAAAATGGCAATTTTGGTCACATTGATGCTTTAAAACGTAGTTATTCAACATGAGGGACAATCAAAATGACATTTTGAATCATTTTTTCTGCAGTCAAAAAAATCAATTTTCTGATGAAAAACTATGACCTGTGACCCGTCGAACTTTCTCCAGATGGTCAGAAATGGTAAGTTTTTTTAATGTTTAATTTTTTACTTAAATGACTTTTGCATGTGAATTATCACGTTCCAAACTTAAATAAGTGTGTTTAGAGTCATTTTAGTGCCTGAAATTGCTCAAAATAAAAGCTTCTGAGTAGGAGAAAAAGTCTGTAAAAATGGCAATTTTGGTCACATTGATGCTTTAAAACATAGTTATTCAACATGAGGGACAATCAAAATGACATTTTGAATCAATTTTTCTGCAGTCCAAGAAATCAAGTTTCTGATAAAAAACGATGATCCATAACCTGTCGAACTTTCTCCAGATGGTCAGAAATGTAAATTGTTTTAATGTTTAATTTTTTGACTGTAAATGACTATTGCATGTGAATTATCACTTTTGGAACTAAAATATGTGTGTTTCGAGTCATTTTAATGAATGAAATTGGTCGATATAGAAGCTTCTGAGTAGGAGAAAAAGTCTGTAAAAATGGCAATTTTGATCACATTGAGGCTTTAAAAAGTAGTTATTCAACATGAGGCACTATCCAAATGACATTTTGAATCAATTTTTCTGCAGTCCAAGAAATCAATTTTCTGATGAAAAATGATGACCCGTGACCTGTTGAACTTTCTCCAGATGGTCAGAAATGGTAAGTTTTTTAATGTTTAATTTTTTGACTGTAAATGACTATTGCATGTGAATTATCACTTTTGGAACTAAAATATGTGTGTTTCGAGTCATTTTAATGAATGAAATTGGTCGATATAGAAGCTTCTGAGTAGGAGAAAAAGTCTGTAAAAATGGTAATTTTGGTCACATTGAGGATTTAAAAAGTAGTTATTCAACATTAGGGACAATCAAAATAACATTTTGAATAAATTTTTCTACAGTCCAAAAAATCATTTTTCTGATGAAAAACAATGACCCGTGAGCTGTCGAACTTTCTCCAGATGGTCAGAAATGGTAAGTTTTTTTAATGTTTAATTTTTGACTTAAATGACTTTTGCATGTGAATTATCACGTTCCAAACTTAAATAAGTGTGTTTAGAGTCCTTTTAATGCCTGAAATTGGTCGAAAAAGAAGCTTACGAGTAGAAGAAAAAGTCTGTAAAAATGGAAATTTTGGTCACATTGAGTCTTTAAAACGTAGTTATTCAACATGAGGGACAATCAAAATGACATTTTGAATCATTTTTTCTGCAGTCAAAAAAATCAATTTTCTGATGAAAAACTATGACATGTGACCCGTCGAACTTTCTCCAGATTGTCAGAAATGGAAGTTTTTTTAATGTTTAAAGTTTTTTTCCTGTTAATGACTATTGCATGTAAATGATCACTTTTGGAACTAAAATAAGTGTGTTTAGAGTCATTTTAATGAATGAAATTGGTTGATATAGAAGCTTCTGAGTAGGAGAAAAAGTCTGCAGTCCAAGAAATCAATTTTCTGATAAAAAACGATGATCCATAACCTGTCGAAGTTTCTCCAGATGGTCAGAAATGGTAATTTTTTAATGTTTAATTTTTTGACTGTAAATGACAATTGCATGTGAATTGTCACTTTTGGAACTAAAATAAGTGTGTTTAGAGTCAATTTATGCCTGAAATTGGTCGAAATAGAAGCTTCTGAGTATGAGAAAAAGTCTGTAAAAATGGCAATTTTGGTCACATTGAGCCTTTAAAACGTAGTTAATCAACATGAGGGACAATCACATTTTGAATCCTTTTTTCTGCAGTCAAAAAAATAAATTTTCTGATGAAAAACTATGACTTGTGACCCGTCAAACTTTCTCCAGATGGTCAGAAATGGTAAGTTTTTTTAATGTTTAATTTTTGACTTAAATGACTTTTGCATGTGAATTATCACGTTCCAAACTTAAATAAGTGTGTTTCGAGTCCTTTTAATGCCTGAAATTGGTCGATATAGAAGCTTCTGAGTAGGAGAAAAAGTCTGTAAAAATGGCAATTTTGATCACATTGAGGCTTTAAAAAGTAGTTATTCAACATGAGGCACAATCCAAATGACATTTTGAATCAATTTTTCTACACTCCAAAAAATCAATTTTCTGATGAAAAATGATGACCCGTGACCTGTTGAACTTTCTCCAGATGGTCAGAAATGGTAAGTTTTTGTTATGTTTAATTTTTTGACTGTAAATGACAATTGCATGTGAATTATCACTTTTGGAACTAAAATATGTGTGTTTAGAGTCATTTTAATGAATGAAATTTGTCGATATAGAAGCTTCTGAGTAGGAGAAAAAGTCTGTAAAAATGGCAATTTTGATCACATTGAGGCTTTAAAAAGTAGTTATTCAACATGAGGCACTATCCAAATGACATTTTGAATCAATTTTTCTACACTCCAAAAAATCAATTTTCTGATGAAAAATGATGACCCGTGACCTGTTGAACTTTCTCCAGATGGTCAGAAATGGTAAGTTTTTGTTATGTTTAATTTTTTGACTGTAAATGACTATTGCATGTGAATTATCACTTTTGGAACTAAAATATGTGTGTTTAGAGTCATTTTAATGAATGAAATTGGTCGATATAGAAGCTTCTGAGTAGGAGAAAAAGTCTGTAAAAATGGTAATTTTGGTCACATTGAGGCTTTAAAACATAGTTATTCAACATGAGGGACAATCAAAATGACATTTTGAATCCATTTTTCTACAGTAAAAAAAAAAGCAATTTTCTCATTAAAAACAATGACCCGTGACCTGTTGAACTTTCTCCAGATGGTCAGAAATGGTAATTTTTTTAATGTTTAATTTTTTTACTTAAATGACTTTTGCATGTGAATTAATACGTTTGGAACTTAAATAAGTGTGTTTAGAGTCCTTTTAATGCCTGAAATTGGTCGAAATAGAATCTTGCGAGTAGAAGAAAGTCTGTAAAAATGCCAATTTTGGTCTTATTTAGGCTTTAAAAAGTTGTTATTCAACATGAGGCACTCTCCAAATGACATTTTGAATCAATTTTTGTACACTCCAAGAAATACATTTTCTGATGAAAAATGATGACCCGTGACCTGTTGACCTTTCTCCAGATGGTCAGAAATGGTAATTTTTTAATGTTTACTTTTTTTGACTGTAAATGACTATTGCATGTGAATTATCACTTTTGGAAGTAAAATAAGTGTGTTTAGAGTCAATTTATGCCTGAAATTGGTCGAAATAGAAGCTTCTGAGTAGGAGAAAAAGTCTGTAAAAATGGCAATTTTGGTCACATTGAGCCTTTAAAACGTAACTAATCAACATGAGGGACAATCAAAATGACATTTTGAATCATTTTTTCTGCAGTCCAAAAAATCAATTTTCTGATGAATAACGATGACCCGTGACCTGTCGAACTTTCTCAAGATGGTCAGAAATGGTGATTTTTTTAATGTTTAATTTTTGACTTAAATGACTTTTGCATGTGAATTATCACGTTCCAAACTTAAATAAGTGTGTTTAGAGTCCTTTTCATGCCTGAAATTGGTCGAAATAGAAGCTTACGAGTAGAAGAAAAAGTCTGTTAAAATTCCAATTTTGGACACATTGAGGCTTTAAAAAGTAGTTATTCAACATGAGGCACTATCCAAATGACATTTTTAATCAATTTTATTTCAGTCCAAAAAATCAATTTTCTGATGATTAACGATGACCCGTGACCTGTCGAACTTTCTCCAGATTGTCAGAAATGGAATTTTTTTAATGTTTAAAGTTTTTTTCCTGTTAATGACTATTGCATGTAAATTATCACTTTTGGAACTAAAATAAGTGTGTTTAGAGTCATTTTAGTGCCTGAAATTGCTCAAAATAAAAGCTTATGAGTAGGAGAAAAAGTCTGTAAAAATAGCAATTTTGGTCACAGTGATGCTTTAAAACGTAGATATTCAACATGAGGGACAATCAAAATGACTTTTGAATCAATTTTTCTGCAGTCCAAGAAATCAATTTTCTGATGAAAAACGATGACATGTTGAACTTTCTCCAGATGGTCAGAAATGGTAAGTTTTTTTAATGTTTAATTTTTGACTTAAATGACTTTTGCATGTGAATTATCACGTTTCAAACTTAAATAAGTGTGTTTAGAGTCATTTTAATGCCTGAAATTGGTCGAAATAGAAGCTTGCGAGTAGAAGAAAAAGTCTGTTAAAATTCCAATTTTGGACACATTGAGGCTTTAAAAAGTAGTTATTCAACATGAGGCACTATCCAAATGACATTCTTAATCAATTTTATTTCAGTCCAAAAAATCAATTTTCTGATGAATAACGATGACCCACGGGTCATCGTTATTCATCAGAAAATTGATTTTTTGGACTGAAATAAAATTCACATGCAATAGTGAACTTTCTCCAGATTGTCAGAAATGGAAGTTTTTTTTAACCCCTTCAGTGCCCATGACGAGCTGGACTCGTCATGGGCTGCGGTGGCGCTGTGCCCATGACGAGTCCAGCTCGTCATGAACTCCGCCCGCTAATGAAAGGCGCGGCACTGGGCGGGGAAAGGGGCGGGCATGCAAGGGGTTAATGTTTAAAGTTTTTTTCCTGTTAATGACTATTGCATGTAAATTATCACTTTTGGAACTAAAATAAGTGTGTTTAGAGTCATTTTAGTGCCTGAAATTGCTCAAAATAAAAGCTTCTGAGCAGGAGAAAAAGTCTGTAAAAATGGCAATTTTGGTCACATTGATGCTTTAAAACGTAGTTATTCAACATGAGGGACAATCAAAATGACATTTTGAATCAATTTTTCTGCAGTCCAAGAAATCAATTTTCTGATAAACGATGATCCATAACCTGTCGAATTTTCTCCAGATGGTCAGAAATGGTAATTTTTTAATGTTTATTTTTTTTTGACTGTAAATGACTATTGCATGTGAATTATCACTTTTGGAACTAAAATAAGTGTGTTTAGAGTCATTTTAGTGCCTGAAATTGGTCGATATCGAAGCTTCTGAGTAGGAGAAAAAGTCTGTAAAAATGGTAATTTTGGTCACATTGAGGATTTAAAATGTAGTTATTCAACATGAGGGACAATCAAAATGATATTTTGAATCAATTTTTCTACAGTCCAAAAAATCATTTTTCTGATGAAAAACAATGACCCGTGAGCTGTCGAACTTTCTCCAGACTGGTCAGAAATGGAAATTTTTTCATGTTTAATTTTTTGACTGTAAATGACTATTGCATGTGAATTGTCACTTTTGGAACTAAAATAAGTGTGTTTAGAGTCATTTTAGTGCCTGAAATTGCTCAAAATTAAAGCTTCTGAGTAGGAGAAAAAGTCTGTAAAAATAGCAATTTTGGTCACATTGATGCTTTAAAACGTAGTAATTCAACATGAGGCACTATCCAAATGACATTTTGAATCATTTTTTCTACACTCCAAAAAATCAATTTTCTGATGAAAAATGATGACCCGTGACCTGTTGAACTTTCTCCAGATGGTCAGAAATGGTAAGTTTTTTAATGTTTAATTTTTGACTTAAATGACTTTTGAATGTGAATTAATACGTTTGGAACTTAAATAAGTGTGTTTAGAGTCATTTTAATGCCTGAAATTGGTCGAAATAGAAGCTTACGAGTAGGAGAAAAAGTCTGTAAAAATGCCAATTTTGGTCACATTTAGGCTTTAAAAAGTTATTCAACATGAGGCAGTATTCAAATGACATTTTGAATCATTTTTTCTACACTCCAAAAAATCAATTTTCTGATGAAAAACTATGACCTGTGACCCGTCGAACTTTCTCCAGATTGTCAGAAATGGTAATTTTTTTAATGTTTAATTTTTTTACTTAAATGACTTTTGCATGCCTGAAATTGGTCGAAATAGAATCTTGCGAGTAGAAGAAAAAGTCTGTTAAAATTCCAATTTTGGACACATTGAGGCTTTAAAAAGTAGTTATTCAACATGAGGCACTATCCAAATGACATTTTTAATCAATTTTATTTCAGTCCAAAAAATCAATTTTCTGATGATTAACGATGACCCGTGACCTGTCGAACTTTCTCCAGATTGTCAGAAATGGAATTTTTTTAATGTTTAAAGTTTTTTTCCTGTTAATGACTATTGCATGTAAATTATCACTTTTGGAACTAAAATAAGTGTGTTTAGAGTCATTTTAGTGCCTGAAATTGCTCAAAATAAAAGCTTCTGAATAGGAGAAAAAGTCTGTAAAAATAGCAATTTTGGTCACATTGATGCTTTAAAACGTAGTAATTCAACATGAGGGACAATCAAAATGACATTTTGAATCAATTTTTCTGCAGTCCAAGAAATCAATTTTCTGATGAAAAACGATGATCCATAACCTGTCGAACTTTCTCCAGATGGTCAGAAATGGAAATTTTTTCATGTTTAATTTTTTGACTGTAAATGACTATTGCATGTGAATTGTCACTTTTGGAACTAAAATAAGTGTGTTTAGAGTCATTTTAGTGCCTGAAATTGCTCAAAAAAAAAGCTTCTGAGTAGGAGAAAAAGTCTGTAAAAATGGCAATTTTGGTCACATTGATGCTTTAAAACGTAGTTATTCAACATGAGGGACAATCAAAATGACATTTTGAATCAATTTTTCTGCAGTCCAAGAAATCAATTTTCTGATGAAAAATGGTAACCCGTGACCTGTTGAACTTTCTCCAGATGGTCAGAAATGGTAAGTTTTTTTATGTTTAATTTTTTGAATGTAAATGACTATTGCATGTGAATTATCACTTTTGGAACTAAAATATGTGTGTTTAGAGTCATTTTAATGAATGAAATTGGTCGATATAGAAGCTTCTGAGTAGGAGAAAAAGTCTGTAAAAATGGTAATTTTGGTCACATTGAGGCTTTAAAAAGTAGTTATTCAACATGAGGGACAATCAAAATGACATTTTGAATCAATTTTTCTACAGTCCAAAAAATCTATTTTCTGATGAAAAACGATGACCTGTTGAACTTTCTCCAGATGGTCAGAAATGGTAATTTTTTAATGTTTACTTTTTTTGACTGTAAATGACTATTGCATGTGAATTATCACTTTTGGAAGTAAAATAAGTGTGTTTAGAGTCATTTTAGTGCCTGAAATTGCTCAAAATAAAAGCTTCTGAGTAGGAGAAAAAGTCTGTAAAAATGGCAATTTTGGTCACATTGATGCTTTACAACTTAGTTATTCAACATGAGGGACAATCAAAATGACATTTTGAATCAATTTTTCTGCAGTCCAAAAAATCATTTTTCTGATGAAAAACAATGACCCGTGAGCTGTCGAACTTTCTCCAGATGGTCAGAAATGGTAAGTTTTTTTAATGTTTAATTTTTGACTTAAATGACTTTTGCATGTGAATTATCACGTTCCAAACTTAAATAAGTGTGTTTAGAGTCATTTTAATGCCTGAAATTGGTCGAAATAGAAGCTTACGAGTAGAAGAAAAAGTCTGTAAAAATGCCAATTTTGGTCACATTTAGGCTTTAAAAAGTTATTCAACATGAGGCACTATCCAAATGACATTTTGAATCAATTTTTCTACACTCCAAAAAATCTATTTTCTGATGAAAAACGATGACCTGTTGAACTTTCTCCAGATGGTCAGAAATGGTAAGTTTTTTTAATGTTTAATTTTTGACTTAAATGACTTTTGCATGTGAATTATCACGTTCCAAACTTAAATGAGTGTGTTTAGAGTCATTTTAATGCCTGAAATTGGTCGAAATGGAAGCTTGCAAGTAGAAGAAAAAGTCTGTAAAAATGCCAATTTTGGTCACATTTAGGCTTTAAAAAGTTGATATTCAACATGAGGCACTCTCCAAATGACATTTTGAATCAATTTTTCTACACTCCAAGAAATAAATTTTCTGATGAAAAATTATGACCCATGACCTGTTGACCTTTCTCCAGATGGTCAGAAATGGTAATTTTTTATTGTTTAATTTTTTTACTGTAAATGACTATTGCATGTGAATTATCACTTTTGGAACTAAAATATGTGTGTTTAGAGTCATTTTAATGAATGAAATTGGTCGATATAGAAGCTTCTGAGTAGGAGAAAAAGTCTGTAAAAATGGTAATTTTGGTCACATTGAGGTTTTAAAAAGTAGTTATTCAACATGAGGGACAATCAAAATGACATTTTGAATCAATTATTCTACAGTCCAAAAAATCATTTTTCTGATGAAAAACTATGACCCGTGAGCTGTCGAACTTTCTCCAGACTGGTCAGAAATGGACATTTTTTCATGTTTAATTTTTTGACTGTAAATGACTATTGCATGTGAATTGTCACTTTTGGAACTAAAATAAGTGTGTTTAGAGTCATTTTATGCCTGAAATTGGTCAAAATAGAAGCTTCTGAGTAGGAGAAAAAGTCTGTAAAAATGGCAATTTTGGTCACATTGATGCTTTAAAACGTAGTTAATCAACATGAGGGACAATCAAAATGACATTTTGAATCAATTTTTCTACAGTCAAAAAAAATCAATTTTCTGCTGAAAAACTATGACCCGTGACCTGTTGACCTTTCTCCAGATGGTCAGAAATGGTAATTTTTTTAATGTTTAATTTTTTTACTTAAATGACTTTTGCATGTGAATTAATACGTTTGGAACTTAAATAAGTGTGTTTAGAGTCATTTTAAGCCTGAAATTGGTCGAAATAGAAGCTTGCGAGTAGAAGAAAAAGTCTGTAAAAATGCCAATTTTGGTCACATTTAGGCTTTAAAAAGTTGTTATTCAACATGAGGCACTCTCCAAATGACATTTTGAATCAATTTTTGTACACTCCAAGAAATACATTTTCTGATGAAAAATGATGACCCGTGACCTGTTGACCTTTCTCCAGATGGTCAGAAATGGTAATTTTTTAATGTTTATTTTTTTTGACTGTAAATGACTATTGCATGTGAATTATCACTTTTGGAACTAAAATATGTGTGTTTAGTCATTTTAATGAATGAAATTTGTCGATATAGAAGCTTCTGAGTAGGAGAAAGGAGCGGTAAAAATGGCAATTTTGGTCACATTGATGCTTTAAAACGTAGTTATTCAACATGAGGGACAATCAAAATGACATTTTGAATCAATTTTTCTGCAGTCCAAGAAATCAATTTTCTGATGAAAAATGGTGACCCGTGACCTGTTGAACTTTCTCCAGATGGTCAGAAATGGTAATTTTTTTTATGTTTAATTTTTTGACTGTAAATGACAATTGCATGTGAATTATCACTTTTGGAACTAAAATATGTGTGTTTAGAGTCATTTTAATGAATGAAATTGGTCGATATAGAAGCTTCTGAGTAGGAGAAAAAGTCTGTAAAAATGGCAATTTTGATCACATTGAGGCTTTAAAAAGTAGTTATTCAACATGAGGCACTATCCAAATGACGTTTTGAATCAATTTTTCTACACTCCAAAAAATCAATTTTCTGATGAAAAACAATGACCCGTGAGCTGTCGAACTTTCTCCAGATGGTCAGAAATGGTAAGTTTTTTTAATGTTTAATTTTTTTACTTAAATGACTTTTGCATGTGAATTATCACGTTCCAAACTTAAATAAGTGTGTTTAGAGTCATTTTAATGCCTGAAATTGGTCGAAAAAGAAGCTTACGAGTAGAAGAAAAAGTCTGTAAAAATGCCAGTTTTGGTCACATTGAGGCTTTAAAACATAGTTATTCAACATGAGGGACAATCAAAATGACATTTTGAATCAATTTTTCTACAGTAAAAAAAAAAACAATTTTCTCATTAAAAACAATGACCCGTGACCTGTCAAACTTTCTCCAGATGGTCAGAAATGGTAATTTTTTTAATGTTTAATTTTTTGACTTAAATGACTTTTGAATGTGAATTAATACGTTTGGAACGTAAATAAGTGTGTTTAGAGTCATTTTAATGCCTGAAATTGGTCGAAATAGAAGCTTACGAGTAGAAGAAAAAGTTTGTAAAAATGCCAATTTTGGTCACATTTAGGCTTTAAAAAGTTATTCAACATGAGGCACTATCCAAATGACATTTTGAATCAATTTTTCTACACTCCAAAAAATCTATTTTCTGATGAAAAACGATGACCTGTTGAACTTTCTCCAGATGGTCAGAAATGGTAATTTTTTAATGGTTAATTTTTTGACTGTAAATGACTTGCATGTGAATTATCACTTTTGGAACTAAAATATGTGTGTTTAGAGTCATTTTAATGAATGAAATTGGTCGATATAGAAGCTTCTGAGTAGGAGAAAAAGTCTGTAAAAATGGTAATTTTGGTCACATTGAGGTTTTAAAAAGTAGTTATTCAACATGAGGGACAATCAAAATGACATTTTGAATCAATTTTTCTACAGTACAAAAAATCATTTTTCTGATGAAAAACAATGACCCGTGAGCTGTCGAACTTTCTCCAGACTGGTCAGAAATGGAAATTTTTTCATGTTTAATTTTTTGACTGTAAATGACTATTGCATGTGAATTGTCACTTTTGGAACTAAAATATGTGTGTTTAGAGTCAATTTATGCCTGAAATTGGTCGAAATAGAAGGTTCTGAGTAGGAGAAAAAGTCTGTAAAAATGGTAATTTTGGTCACATTGAGGTTTTAAAAAGTAGTTATTCAACATGAGGGACAATCAAAATGACATTTTGAATCAATTTTTCTGCAGTCCAAGAAATAAATTTTCTTATGAAAAATGATGACCCGTGACCTGTTGAACTTTCTCCGGATGGTCAGTAATGGTAAGTTTTTTTATGTTTTAATTTTTTGAATGTAAATGACTATTGCATGTGAATTATCACTTTTGGAACTAAAATATGTGTGTTTAGTCATTTTAATGAATGAAATTTGTCGATATAGAAGCTTCTGAGTAGGAGAAAGGAGCAGTAAAAATGGCAATTTTGGTCACATTGATGCTTTAAAACGTAGTTATTCAACATGAGGGACAATCAAAATGACATTTTGAATCAATTTTTCTGCAGTCCAAGAAATCAATTTTCTGATGAAAAATGGTGACCCGTGACCTGTTGAACTTTCTCCAGATGGTCAGAAATGGTAAGTTTTTTATGTTTAATTTTTTGAATGTAAATGACTATTGCATGTGAATTGTCACTTTTGGAACTAAAATAAGTGTGTTTAGAGTCAATTTATGCCTGAAATTGGTCGATATAGAAGCTTCTGAGTAGGAGAAAGTCTGTAAAAATGGTAATTTTGGTCACATTGAGGTTTTAAAAAGTAGTTATTCAACATGAGGGACAATCAAAATGACATTTTGAATCAATTTTTCTACAGTCCAAAAAATCATTTTTCTGATGAAAAACAATGACCCGTGAGCTGTCGAACTTTCTCCAGACTGGTCAGAAATGGAAATTTTTTCATGTTTAATTTTTTGACTGTAAATGACTATTGCATGTGAATTGTCACTTTTGGAACTAAAATATGTGTGTTTAGAGTCATTTTAATGAATGAAATTGGTCGATATAGAAGCTTCTGAGTAGGAGAAAAAGTCTGTAAAAATGGTAATTTTGGTCACATTGAGGATTTAAAAAGTAGTTATTCAACATGAGGGACAATCAAAATGACATTTTGAATCAATTTTTCTACAGTCCAAAAAATCATTTTTCTGATGAAAAACAATGACCCGTGAGCTGTTGAACTTTCTCCAGATGGTCAGAAATGGTAAGTTTTTTTAATGTTTAATTTTTTGACTGTAAATGACTATTGCATGTGAATTGTCACTTTTGGAACTAAAATAAGTGTGTTTAGAGTCAATTTATGCCTGAAATTGGTCGAAATAGAAGCTTCTGAGTATGAGAAAAAGTCTGTAAAAATGGCAATTTTGGTCACATTGAGCCTTTAAAACGTAGTAAATCAACATGAGGGACAATCAAAATGACATTTTGAATCAATTTTTCTACAGTAAAAAAAAGCAATTTTCTGATTAAAAACAATGACCCGTGACCTGTCAAACTTTCTCCAGATGGTCAGAAATGGTAATTTTTTTAATGTTTAATTTTTTGACTTAAATGACTTTTGAATGTGAATTAATACGTTTGGAACTTAAATAAGTGTGTTTAGAGTCCTATTAATGCCTGAAATTGGTCGAAATAGAAGCTTACGAGTAGAAGAAAAAGTCTGTAAAAATGGCAATTTTGATCACATTGAGGCTTTAAAAAGTAGTTATTCAACATGAGGCACTATCCAAATGACATTTTGAATCAATTTTTCTACACTCCAAAAAATCTATTTTCTGATGAAAAACGATGACCTGTTGAACTTTCTCCAGATGGTCAGAAATGGTAATTTTTTAATGTTTATTTTTTTGACTGTAAATGACTATTGCATGTGAATTATCACTTTTGGAAGTAAAATAAGTGTGTTTAGAGTCATTTTAGTGCCTGAAATTGCTCAAAATAAAAGCTTCTGAGTAGGAGAAAAAGTCTGTAAAAATGGCAATTTTGGTCACATTGATGCTTTAAAACGTAGTTATTCAACATGAGGGACAATCAAAATGACATTTTGAATCCATTTTTCTGCAGTCCAAGAAATCAATTTTCTGATGAAAAATGGTGACCCGTGACCTGTTGAACTTTCTCCAGATGGTCAGAAATGGTAAGTTTTTTTATGTTTAATTTTTTTAATGTAAATGACTATTGCATGTGAATTGTCACTTTTGGAACTAAAATAAGTGTGTTTAGAGTCAATTTATGCCTGAAATTGGTCGAAATAGAAGCTTCTGAGTATGAGAAAAAGTCTGTAAAAATGGCAATTTTGGTCACATTGAGCTTTTAAAACGTAGTTAATCAACATGAGGGACAATCACATTTTGAATCCTTTTTTCTGCAGTCAAAAAAATAAATTTTCTGATGAAAAACTATGACTTGTGACCCGTCGAACTTTCTCCAGATGGTCAGAAATGGTAAGTTTTTTTAATGTTTAATTTTTGACTTAAATGACTTTTGCATGTGAATTATCACGTTCCAAACTTAAATAAGTGTGTTTAGAGTCCTTTTAATGCCTGAAATTGGTCGATATAGAAGCTTCTGAGTAGGAGAAAAAGTCTGTAAAAATGGCAATTTTGATCACATTGAGGCTTTAAAAAGTAGTTATTCAACATGAGGCACTATCCAAATGACATTTTGAATCAATTTTTCTACACTCCAAAAAATCAATTTTCTGATGAAAAATGATGACCCGTGACCTGTTGAACTTTCTCCAGATGGTCAGAAATGGTAAGTTTTTTTTATGTTTAATTTTTTGACTGTAAATGACAATTGCATGTGAATTATCACTTTTGGAACTAAAATATGTGTGTTTAGAGTCATTTTAATGAATGAAATTTGTCGATATAGAAGCTTCTGAGTAGGAGAAAAAGTCTGTAAAAATGGCAATTTTGATCACATTGAGGCTTTAAAAAGTAGTTATTCAACATGAGGCACTATCCAAATGACATTTTGAATCAATTTTTCTACAGTCCAAAAAATCAATTTTCTGATGAAAAACAATGACCCGTGAGCTGTCGAACTTTCTCCAGACTGGTCAGAAATGGAAATTTTTTCATGTTTAATTTTTTGACTGTAAATGACTATTGCATGTGAATTGTCACTTTTGGAAGTAAAATAAGTGTGTTTAGAGTCAATTTATGCCTGAAATTGGTCGAAATAGAAGCTTCTGAGTAGGAGAAAAAGTCTGTAAAAATGGAAATTTTGGTCACATTGAGCCTTTAAAACGTAGTTATTCAACATGAGGGACAATCAAAATGACATTTTGAATCATTTTTTCTGCAGTCAAAAAAATCAATTTTCTGATGAAAAACTATGACCTGTGACCCATCGAACTTTCTCCAGATGGTCAGAAATGGTAAGTTTTTTTAATGTTTAATTTTTTACTTAAATGACTTTTGCATGTGAGTTATCACGTTCCAAACTTAAATAAGTGTGTTTAGAGTCCTTTTAATGCCTGAAATTGGTTGAAAAAGAAGCTTACGAGTAGAAGAAAAAGTCTGTAAAAATGGAAATTTTGGTCACATTGAGGCTTTAAAACATAGTTATTCAACATGAGGGACAATCAAAATGACATTCTTAATCAATTTTATTTCAGTCCAAGAAATCAATTTTCTGATAAAAAACGATGATCCATAACCTGTCGAACTTTCTCCAGATGGTCAGAAATGGTAATTTTTTTAATGTTTAATTTTTTTACTTAAATGACTTTTGCATGTGAATTAATACGTTTGGAACTTAAATAAGTGTTTAGAGTCATTTTAATGCCTGAAATTGGTCGAAATAGAAGCTTACGAGTAGAAGGAAAAGTCTGTAAAAATTGCAATTTTGATCACATTGAGGCTTTAAAAAGTAGTTATTCAACACGAGGCACTATCCAAATGACATTTTGAATCAATTTTTCTACACTCCAAAAAATCAATTTTCTGATGAAAAATGATGACCCGTGACCTGTTGAACTTTCTCCAGATGGTCAGAAATGGTAAGTTTTTTAATGTTTAATTTTTTGACTGTAAATGACTATTGCATGTGAATTATCACTTTTGGAACTAAAATATGTGTGTTTAGAGTCATTTTAATGAATGAAATTGGTCGATATAGAAGCTTCTGAGTAGGAGAAAAAGTCTGTAAAAATGGTAATTTTGGTCACATTGAGGTTTTAAAAAGTAGTTATTCAACATGAGGGACAATCAAAATGACATTTTGAATCCATTTTTCTACAGTCCAAAAAATCATTTTTCTGATGAAAAACTATGACCCGTGAGCTGTCGAACTTTCTCCAGACTGGTCAGAAATGGAAATTTTTTCATGTTTAATTTTTTGACTGTAAATGACTATTGCATGTGAATTGTCACTTTTGGAACTAAAATAAGTGTGTTTAGAGTCAATTTATGCCTGAAATTGGTCGAAATAGAAGCTTCTGAGTATGAGAAAAAGTCTGTAAAAATGGCAATTTTGGTCACATTGAGCCTTTAAAACGTAGTTAATCAACATGAGGGACAATCAAAATGACATTTTGAATCATTTTTTCTGCAGTCAAAAAAATGAATTTTCTGATGAAAAACTATGACCTGTGACCCGTCGAACTTTCTCCAGATGGTCAGAAATGGTAAGTTTTTTAAATGTTTAATTTTTGACTTAAATGACTTTTGCATGTGAATTATCACGTTTCAAACTTAAATAAGTGTGTTTAGAGTCATTTTAATGCCTGAAATTGGTCGAAATAGAAGCTTGCGAGTAGAAGAAAAAGTCTGTTAAAATTCCAATTTTGGACACATTGAGGCTTTAAAAAGTAGTTATTCAACATGAGGCACTATCCAAATGACATTTTGAATCAATTTTTCTACACTCCAAAAAATCTATTTTCTGATGAAAAACGATGACCTGTTGAACTTTCTCCAGATGGTCAGAAATGGTAATTTTGTAATGTTTATTTTTTTGACTGTAAATGACTATTGCATGTGAATTATCACTTTTGGAAGTAAAATAAGTGTGTTTAGAGTCAATTTATGCCTGAAATTGGTCGAAATAGAAGCTTCTGAGTAGGAGAAAAAGTCTGTAAAAATGGCAATTTTGGTCACATTGAGGATTTAAAAAGTAGTTATTCAACATGAGGCACTATCCAAATGACATTCTTAATCAATTTTATTTCAGTCCAAAAAATCAATTTTCTGATGAATAACGATGATCCATAACCTGTCGAACTTTCTCCAGATTGTCAGAAATGGTAAGTTTTTTAATGTTTAATTTTTTGACTGTAAATGACTATTGCATGTGAATTATCACTTTTGGAACTAAAATATGTGTGTTTAGAATCATTTTAATGAATGAAATTGGTCGATATAGAAGCTTCTGAGTAGGAGAAAAAGTCTGTAAAAATGGTAATTTTGGTCACATTGAGGATTTAAAAAGTAGTTATTCAACATGAGGGACAATCAAAATGACATTTTGAATCAATTTTTCTACAGTCCAAAAAATCATTTTTCTGATGAAAAACAATGACCCGTGAGCTGTCGAACTTTCTCCAGATGGTCAGAAATGGTAAGTTTTTTTAATGTTTAATTTTTTTACTTAAATGACTTGCATGTGAATTATCACGTTCCAAACTTAAATAAGTGTGTTTAGAGTCATTTTAATGCCTGAAATTGGTCGAAAAAGAAGCTTACGAGTAGAAGAAAAAGTCTGTAAAAATGCCAGTTTTGGTCACATTGAGGCTTTAAAACATAGTTATTCAACATGAGGGACAATCAAAATGACATTTTGAATCAATTTTTCTACAGTAAAAAAAAAGCAATTTTCTCATTAAAAACAATGACCCGTGACCTGTCAAACTTTCTCCAGATGGTCAGAAATGGTAATTTTTTTAATGTTTAATTTTTTGACTTAAATGACTTTTGAATGTGAATTAATACGTTTGGAACGTAAATAAGTGTGTTTAGAGTCATTTTAATGCCTGAAATTGGTCGAAATAGAAGCTTACGAGTAGAAGAAAAAGTCTGTAAAAATGCCAATTTTGGTCACATTTAGGCTTTAAAAAGTTATTCAACATGAGGCACTATCCAAATGACATTTTGAATCAATTTTTCTACACTCCAAAAAATCATTTTTCTGATGAATAACGATGACCCGTGACCTGTCGAACTTTCTCCAGATTGTCAGAAATGGAAGTTTTTTTAATGTTTAAAGTTTTTTTCCTGTTAATGACTATTGCATGTGAATTAATACGTTTGGAACTTAAATAAGTGTGTTTAGAGTCATTTTAATGCCTGAAATTGGTCGAAATAGAAGCTTACGAGTAGAAGGAAAAGTCTGTAAAAATGGCAATTTTGATCACATTGAGGCTTTAAAAAGTAGTTATTCAACACGAGGCACTATCCAAATGACATTTTGAATCAATTTTTCTACACTCCAAAAAATCAATTTTCTGATGAAAAATGATGACCCGTGACCTGTTGAACTTTCTCCAGATGGTCAGAAATGGTAAGTTTTTTAATGTTTAATTTTTTGACTGTAAATGACTATTGCATGTGAATTATCACTTTTGGAACTAAAATATGTGTGTTTAGAGTCATTTTAATGAATGAAATTGGTCGATATAGAAGCTTCTGAGTAGGAGAAAAAGTCTGTAAAAATGGCAATTTTGGTCACATTGAGGATTTAAAAAGTAGTTATTCAACATGAGGCACTATCCAAATGACATTCTTAATCAATTTTATTTCAGTCCAAAAAATCATTTTTCTGATGAAAAACTATGACCCGTGAGCTGTCGAACTTTCTCCAGATGGTCAGAAATTTAAATTGTTTTAATGTTTAATGTTTTGACTTAAATGACTTTTGCATGTGAATTATCACGTTTGGACCTTAAATAGGTGTGTTTAGAGTGATTTTAATGCCTGAAATTGGTCGAAATAGAAGCTTCTGAGTAGGAGAAAAAGTCTGTAAAAATGGCAATTTTGGTCACATTGAGGATTTAAAAAGTAGTTATTCAACATGAGGCACTATCCAAATGACATTCTTAATCAATTTTATTTCAGTCCAAAAAATCAATTTTCTGATGAATAACGATGATCCATAACCTGTCGAACTTTCTCCAGATTGTCAGAAATGGTAAGTTTTTTAATGTTTAATTTTTTGACTGTAAATGACTATTGCATGTGAATTATCACTTTTGGAACTAAAATATGTGTGTTTAGAATCATTTTAATGAATGAAATTGGTCGATATAGAAGCTTCTGAGTAGGAGAAAAAGTCTGTAAAAATGGTAATTTTGGTCACATTGAGGATTTAAAAAGTAGTTATTCAACATGAGGGACAATCAAAATGACATTTTGAATCAATTTTTCTACAGTCCAAAAAATCATTTTTCTGATGAAAAACAATGACCCGTGAGCTGTCGAACTTTCTCCAGATGGTCAGAAATGGTAAGTTTTTTTAATGTTTAATTTTTTTACTTAAATGACTTGCATGTGAATTATCACGTTCCAAACTTAAATAAGTGTGTTTAGAGTCATTTTAATGCCTGAAATTGGTCGAAAAAGAAGCTTACGAGTAGAAGAAAAAGTCTGTAAAAATGCCAGTTTTGGTCACATTGAGGCTTTAAAACATAGTTATTCAACATGAGGGACAATCAAAATGACATTTTGAATCAATTTTTCTACAGTAAAAAAAAAGCAATTTTCTCATTAAAAACAATGACCCGTGACCTGTCAAACTTTCTCCAGATGGTCAGAAATGGTAATTTTTTTAATGTTTAATTTTTTGACTGTAAATGACTATTGCATGTGAATTATCACTTTTGGAACTGAAATATGTGTGTTTAGAGTCATTTTAATGAATGAAATTGGTCGATATAGAAGCTTCTGAGTAGGAGAAAAAGTCTGTAAAAATGGTAATTTTGGTCACATTGAGGTTTTAAAAAGTAGTTATTCAACATGAGGGACAATCAAAATGATATTTTGAATATTTTTTTCTGCAGTCAAAAAAAGGAATTTTCTGATGAAAAACTATGACCTGTGACCCGTCGAACTTTCTCCAGATGGTCAGAAATGGTAAGTTTTTTTAATGTTTAATTTTTGACTTAAATAACTTTTGCATGTGAATTATCACGTTCCAAACTTAAATAAGTGTGTTTAGAGTCATTTTAATGCCTGAAATTGGTCGAAATGGAAGCTTGCGAGTAGAAGAAAAAGTCTGTAAAAATGCCAATTTTGGTCACATTTAGGCTTTAAAAAGTTGTTATTCAACATGAGGCACTCTCCAAATGACATTTTGAATCAATTTTTGTACACTCCAAGAAATACATTTTCTGATGAAAAATGGTGACCCGTGACCTGTTGAACTTTCTCCAGATGGTCAGAAATGGTAAGTTTTTTTATGTTTAATTTTTTGAATGTAAATGACTATTGCATGTGAATTATCACTTTTGGAACTAAAATATGTGTGTTTAGAGTCATTTTAATGAATGAAATTGGTCGATATAGAAGCTTCTGAGTAGGAGAAAAAGTCTGTAAAAATGGTAATTTTGGTCACATTGAGGTTTTAAAAAGTAGTTATTCAACATGAGGGACAATCAAAATGACATTTTGAATCAATTTTTCTACAGTCCAAAAAATCATTTTTCTGATGAAAAACAATGACCCGTGAGCTGTCGAACTTTCTCCAGATGGTCAGAAATGGTAAGTTTTTTTATGTTTAATTTTTTGAATGTAAATGACTATTGCATGTGAATTATCACTTTTGGAACTAAAATATGTGTGTTTAGAGTCATTTTAATGAATGAAATTGGTCGATATAGAAGCTTCTGAGTAGGAGAAAAAGTCTGTAAAAATGGTAATTTTGGTCACATTGAGGTTTTAAAAAGTAGTTATTCAACATGAGGGACAATCAAAATGACATTTTGAATCATTTTTTCTGCAGTCAAAAAAAGGAATTTTCTGATGAAAAACTATGACCTGTGACCCGTCGAACTTTCTCCAGATGGTCAGAAATGGTTAGTTTTTTTAATGTTTAATTTTTGACTTAAATGACTTTTGCATGTGAATTATCACGTTCCAAACTTAAATAAGTGTGTTTAGAGTCCTTTTCATGCCTGAAATTGGTCGAAAAAGAAGCTTACGAGTAGAAGAAAAAGTCTGTAAAAATGGCAATTTTGGTCACATTGATGCTTTAAAACATAGTTATTTAACATGAGGGACAATCAAAATGACATTTTGAATCAATTTTTCTACAGTCCAAAAAATCAATTTTCTGATGAATAACGATGACCCGTGACCTGTCGAACTTTCTCAAGATGGTCAGAAATGGTAATTTTTTTAATGTTTAATTTTTTGACTTAAATGACTTTTGCATGTGAATTAATACGTTTGGAACGTAAATAAGTGTGTTTAGAGTCAATTTATGCCTGAAATTGGTCAAAATAGAAGCTTCTGAGTAGGAGAAAGTCTGTAAAAATGGCAATTTTGATCACATTGAGGCTTTAAAAAGTAGTTATTCAACACGAGGCACTATCCAAATTACATTTTGAATCAATTTTTCTGCAGTCCAAGAAATCAATTTTCTGATGAAAAATGATGACCCGTGACCTGTTGAACTTTCTCCAGATGGTCAGAAATGGTAAGTTTTTTTATGTTTAATTTTTTTAATGTAAATGACTATTGCACGTGAATTATCACTTTTGGAACTAAAATATGTGTGTTTAGAGTCATTTTAATGCCTGAAATTGGTCGAAATAGAAGCTTACGAGTAGAAGAAAAAGTCTGTTAAAATTCCAATTTTGGACACATTGAGGCTTTAAAAAGTAGTTATTCAACATGAGGCACTATCCAAATGACATTTTTAATCAATTTTATTTCAGTCCAAAAAATCAATTTTCTGATGAATAACGATGACCCGTGACCTGTCGAACTTTCTCCAGATTGTCAGAAATGGAATTTTTTTAATGTTTAAAGTTTTTTTCCTGTTAATGACTATTGCATGTAAATTATCACTTTTGGAACTAAAATAAGTGTGTTTAGAGTCATTTTAGTGCCTGAAATTGCTCAAAATAAAAGCTTCTGAGTAGGAGAAAAAGTCTGTAAAAATGGCAATTTTGGTCACATTGATGCTTTAAAACGTAGTTATTCAACATGAGGGAGAATCAAAATTACATTTTGAATCAATTTTTCTGCAGTCCAAGAAATCAATTTTCTGATGAAAAACGATGATCCATAACCTGTCGAACTTTCTCCAGATGGTCAGAAATGGAAATTTTTTCATGTTTAATTTTTTGACTGTAAATGACTATTGCATGTGAATTATCACTTTTGGAAGTAAAATAAGTGTGTTTAGAGTCAATTTATGCCTGAAATTGGTCGAAATAGAAGCTTCTGAGTAGGAGAAAAAGTCTGTAAAAATGGAAATTTTGGCCACATTGAGCCTTTAAAACGTAGTTATTCAACATGAGGGACAATCAAAATGACATTTTGAATCATTTTTTCTGCAGTCAAAAAAATCAATTTTCTGATGAAAAACTATGACCTGTGACCCATCGAACTTTCTCCAGATGGTCAGAAATGGTAAGTTTTTTTAATGTTTAATTTTTTACTTAAATGACTTTTGCATGTGAGTTATCACGTTCCAAACTTAAATAAGTGTGTTTAGAGTCCTTTTAATGCCTGAAATTGGTCGAAAAAGAAGCTTACGAGTAGAAGAAAAAGTCTGTAAAAATGGAAATTTTGGTCACATTGAGGCTTTAAAACATAGTTATTTAACATGAGGGACAATCAAACTGACATTCTTAATCAATTTTATTTCAGTCCAAAAAATCATTTTTCTGATGAATAACGATGACCCGTGACCTGTCGAACTTTCTCCAGATTGTCAGAAATGGAAGTTTTTTTAATGTTTAAAGTTTTTTTCCTGTTAATGACTATTGCATGTGAATTAATACGTTTGGAACTTAAATAAGTGTGTTTAGAGTCATTTTAATGCCTGAAATTGGTCGAAATAGAAGCTTACGAGTAGAAGGAAAAGTCTGTAAAAATGGCAATTTTGATCACATTGAGGCTTTAAAAAGTAGTTATTCAACACGAGGCACTATCCAAATGACATTTTGAATCAATTTTTCTACACTCCAAAAAATCAATTTTCTGATGAAAAATGATGACCCGTGACCTGTTGAACTTTCTCCAGATGGTCAGAAATGGTAAGTTTTTTAATGTTTAATTTTTTGACTGTAAATGACTATTGCATGTGAATTATCACTTTTGGAACTAAAATATGTGTGTTTAGAGTCATTTTAATGAATGAAATTAGTCGAAATAGAAGCTTGCGAGTAGAAGAAAAAGTCTGTTAAAATTCCAATTTTGGACACATTGAGGCTTTAAAAAGTAGTTATTCAACATGAGGCACTATCCAAATGACATTCTTAATCAATTTTATTTCAGTCCAAAAAATCATTTTTCTGATGAAAAACTATGACCCGTGAGCTGTCGAACTTTCTCCAGATGGTCAGAAATTTAAATTGTTTTAATGTTTAATGTTTTGACTTAAATGACTTTTGCATGTGAATTATCACGTTTGGACCTTAAATAGGTGTGTTTAGAGTGATTTTAATGCCTGAAATTGGTCGAAATAGAAGCTTCTGAGTAGGAGAAAAAGTCTGTAAAAATGGCAATTTTGGTCACATTGAGGTTTTAAAAAGTAGTTATTCAACATGAGGGACAATCAAAATGACATTTTGAATCAATTTTTCTACAGTCCAAAAAATCATTTTTCTGATGAAAAACAATGACCCGTGAGCTGTCGAACTTTCTCCAGACTGGTCAGAAATGGAAATTTTTCATGTTTAATTTTTTGACTGTAAATGACTATTGCATGTGAATTGTCAATTTTGGAAGTAAAATAAGTGTGTTTAGAGTCAATTTATGCCTGAAATTGGTCGAAATAGAAGCTTCTGAGTAGGAGAAAAAGTCTGTTAAAATTCCAATTTTGGACACATTGACGCTTTAAAAAGTAGTTATTCAACATGAGGCACTATCCAAATGACATTTTGAATCAATTTTTCTACACTCCAAAAAATCTATTTTCTGATGAAAAACGATGACCTGTTGAACTTTCTCCAGATGGTCAGAAATGGTAATTTTGTAATGTTTATTTTTTTGACTGTAAATGACTATTGCATGTGAATTATCACTTTTGGAAGTAAAATAAGTGTGTTTAGAGTCAATTTATGCCTGAAATTGGTCGAAATAGAAGCTTCTGAGTAGGAGAAAAAGTCTGTAAAAATGGAAATTTTGGTCACATTGAGCCTTTAAAACGTAGTTATTCAACATGAGGGACAATCAAAATGACATTTTGAATCATTTTTTCTGCAGTCAAAAAAATCAATTTTCTGATGAAAAACTATGACCTGTGACCCATCGAACTTTCTCCAGATGGTCAGAAATGGTAAGTTTTTTTAATGTTTAATTTTTTACTTAAATGACTTTTGCATGTGAGTTATCACGTTCCAAACTTAAATAAGTGTGTTTAGAGTCCTTTTAATGCCTGAAATTGGTCGAAAAAGAAGCTTACGAGTAGAAGAAAAAGTCTGTAAAAATGGAAATTTTGGTCACATTGAGGCTTTAAAACATAGTTATTCAACATGAGGGACAATCAAACTGACATTCTTAATCAATTTTATTTCAGTCCAAAAAATCATTTTTCTGATGAATAACGATGACCCGTGACCTGTTGAACTTTCTCCAGATGGTCAGAAATGGTAAGTTTTTTAATGTTTAATTTTTTGACTGTAAATGACTATTGCTTGTGAATTATCACTTTTGGAACTAAAATATGTGTGTTTAGAGTCATTTTAATGCCTGAAATTGGTCGAAATAGAAGCTTACGAGTAGAAGGAAAAGTCTGTAAAAATGGCAATTTTGATCACATTGAGGCTTTAAAAAGTAGTTATTCAACACGAGGCACTATCCAAATGACATTTTGAATCAATTTTTCTACACTCCAAAAAATAAATTTTCTGATGAAAAATGATGACCCGTGACCTGTTGAACTTTCTCCAGATGGTCAGAAATGGTAAGTTTTTTTAATGTTTAATTTTTTGACTGTAAATGACTATTGCATGTGAATTGTCACTTTTGGAACTAAAATAAGTGTGTTTAGAGTCAATTTATGCCTGAAATTGGTCGAAATAGAAGCTTCTGAGTATGAGAAAAAGTCTGTAAAAATGGCAATTTTGGTCACATTGAGCCTTTAAAACGTAGTTAATCAACATGAGGGACAATCAAAATGACATTTTGAATCATTTTTTCTGCAGTCAAAAAAATGAATTTTCTGATGAAAAACTATGACCTGTGACCCGTCGAACTTTCTCCAGATGGTCAGAAATGGTAAGGTTTTTTAATGTTTAATTTTTGACTTAAATTACTTTTGCATGTGAATTATCACGTTTCAAACTTAAATAAGTGTGTTTAGAGTAATTTTAATGCCTGAAATTAGTCGAAATAGAAGCTTGCGAGTAGAAGAAAAAGTCTGTTAAAATTCCAATTTTGGACACATTGAGGCTTTAAAAAGTAGTTATTCAACATGAGGCACTATCCAAATGACATTCTTAATCAATTTTATTTCAGTCCAAAAAATCATTTTTCTGATGAAAAACTATGACCCGTGAGCTGTCGAACTTTCTCCAGATGGTCAGAAATTTAAATTGTTTTAATGTTTAATGTTTTGACTTAAATGACTTTTGCATGTGAATTATCACGTTTGGACCTTAAATAGGTGTGTTTAGAGTGATTTTAATGCCTGAAATTGGTCGAAATAGAAGCTTCTGAGTAGGAGAAAAAGTCTGTAAAAATGGCAATTTTGGTCACATTGAGGTTTTAAAAAGTAGTTATTCAACATGAGGGACAATCAAAATGACATTTTGAATCAATTTTTCTACAGTCCAAAAAATCATTTTTCTGATGAAAAACAATGACCCGTGAGCTGTCGAACTTTCTCCAGACTGGTCAGAAATGGAAATTTTTCATGTTTAATTTTTTGACTGTAAATGACTATTGCATGTGAATTGTCACTTTTGGAACTAAAATAAGTGTGTTTAGAGTCAATTTATGCCTGAAATTGGTCGAAATAGAAGCTTCTGAGTATGAGAAAAAGTCTGTAAAAATGGCAATTTTGGTCACATTGAGCCTTTAAAACGTAGTTAATCAACATGAGGGACAATCAAAATGACATTTTGAATCATTTTTTCTGCAGTCAAAAAAATGAATTTTCTGATGAAAAACTATGACCTGTGACCCGTCGAACTTTCTCCAGATGGTCAGAAATGGTAAGTTTTTTTAATGTTTAATTTTTGACTTAAATGACTTTTGCATGTGAATTATCACGTTTCAAACTTAAATAAGTGTGTTTAGAGTCATTTTAATGCCTGAAATTGGTCGAAATAGAAGCTTGCGAGTAGAAGAAAAAGTCTGTTAAAATTCCAATTTTGGACACATTGAGGCTTTAAAAAGTAGTTATTCAACATGAGGCACTATCCAAATGACATTCTTAATCAATTTTATTTCAGTCCAAAAAATCAATTTTCTGATGAATAACGATGATCCATAACCTGTCGAACTTTCTCCAGATTGTCAGAAATGGTAAGTTTTTTAATGTTTAATTTTTTGACTGTAAATGACTATTGCATGTGAATTATCACTTTTGGAACTAAAATATGTGTGTTTAGAATCATTTTAATGAATGAAATTGGTCGATATAGAAGCTTCTGAGTAGGAGAAAAAGTCTGTAAAAATGGTAATTTTGGTCACATTGAGGATTTAAAAAGTAGTTATTCAACATGAGGGACAATCAAAATGACATTTTGAATCAATTTTTCTACAGTCCAAAAAATCATTTTTCTGATGAAAAACAATGACCCGTGAGCTGTCGAACTTTCTCCAGATGGTCAGAAATGGTAATTTTTTTAATGTTGAATTTTTTGACTTAAATGACTTTTGAATGTGAATTAATACGTTTGGAACGTAAATAAGTGTGTTTAGAGTCATTTTAATGCCTGAAATTGGTCGAAATAGAAGCTTACGAGTAGAAGAAAAAGTCTGTAAAAATGCCAATTTTGGTCACATTTAGGCTTTAAAAAGTTATTCAACATGAGGCACTATCCAAATGACATTTTGAATCAATTTTTCTACACTCCAAAAAATCTATTTTCTGATGAAAAACGATGACCTGTTGAACTTTCTCCAGATGGTCAGAAATGGTAATTTTTTTATGTTTAATTTTTTGACTGTAAATGACTATTGCATGTGAATTATCACTTTTGTAACTAAAATATGTGTGTTTAGAGTCATTTTAATGAATGAAATTGGTCGATATAGAAGCTTCTGAGTAGGAGAAAAAGTCTGTAAAAATGGTAATTTTGGTCACATTGAGGTTTTAAAAAGTAGTTATTCAACATGAGGGACAATCAAAATGATATTTTGAATATTTTTTTCTGCAGTCAAAAAAAGGAATTTTCTGATGAAAAACTATGACCTGTGACCCGTCGAACTTTCTCCAGATGGTCAGAAATGGTAAGTTTTTTTAATGTTTAATTTTTGACTTAAATAACTTTTGCATGTGAATTATCACGTTCCAAACTTAAATAAGTGTGTTTAGAGTCATTTTAATGCCTGAAATTGGTCGAAATGGAAGCTTGCGAGTAGAAGAAAAAGTCTGTAAAAATGCCAATTTTGGTCACATTTAGGCTTTAAAAAGTTGTTATTCAACATGAGGCACTCTCCAAATGACATTTTGAATCAATTTTTGTACACTCCAAGAAATACATTTTCTGATCAAAAATGGTGACCCGTGACCTGTTGAACTTTCTCCAGATGGTCAGAAATGGTAAGTTTTTTTATGTTTAATTTTTTGAATGTAAATGACTATTGCATGTGAATTATCACTTTTGGAACTAAAATATGTGTGTTTAGAGTCATTTTAATGAATGAAATTGGTCGATATAGAAGCTTCTGAGTAGGAGAAAAAGTCTGTAAAAATGGTAATTTTGGTCACATTGAGGTTTTAAAAAGTAGTTATTCAACATGAGGGACAATCAAAATGACATTTTGAATCAATTTTTCTACAGTCCAAAAAATCATTTTTCTGATGAAAAACAATGACCCGTGAGCTGTCGAACTTTCTCCAGATGGTCAGAAATGGTAAGTTTTTTTATGTTTAATTTTTTGAATGTAAATGACTATTGCATGTGAATTATCACTTTTGGAACTAAAATATGTATGTTTAGAGTCATTTTAATGAATGAAATTGGTCGATATAGAAGCTTCTGAGTAGGAGAAAAAGTCTGTAAAAATGGTAATTTTGGTCACATTGAGGTTTTAAAAAGTAGTTATTCAACATGAGGGACAATCAAAATGACATTTTGAATCATTTTTTCTGCAGTCAAAAAAAGGAATTTTCTGATGAAAAACTATGACCTGTGACCCGTCGAACTTTATCCAGATGGTCAGAAATGGTAAGTTTTTTTAATGTTTAATTTTTGACTTAAATGACTTTTGCATGTGAATTATCACGTTCCAAACTTAAGTGTGTTTAGAGTCCTTTTCATGCCTGAAATTGGTCGAAAAAGAAGCTTACGAGTAGAAGAAAAAGTCTGTAAAAATGGCAATTTTGGTCACATTGATGCTTTAAAACATAGTTATTTAACATGAGGGACAATCAAAATGACATTTTGAATCAATTTTTCTACAGTCCAAAAAATCAATTTTCTGATGAATAACGATGACCCGTGACCTGTCGAACTTTCTCAAGATGGTCAGAAATGGTAATTTTTTTAATGTTTAATTTTTTGACTTAAATGACTTTTGCATGTGAATTAATACGTTTGGAACGTAAATAAGTGTGTTTAGAGTCATTTTAATGCCTGAAATTGGTCAAAATAGAAGCTTACGAGTAGAAGAAAAAGTCTGTTAAAATTCCAATTTTGGACACATTGAGGCTTTAAAAAGTAGTTATTCAACATGAGGCACTATCCAAATGACATTTTTAATCAATTTTATTTCAGTCCAAAAAATCAATTTTCTGATGAAAAACGATGATCCATAACCTGTCGAACTTTCTCCAGATGGTCAGAAATGGAAATTTTTTCATGTTTAATTTTTTGACTGTAAATGACTATTGCATGTGAATTGTCACTTTTGGAACTAAAATAAGTGTGTTTAGAGTCATTTTAGTGCCTGAAATTGCTCAAAATAAAAGCTTCTGAGTAGGAGAAAAAGTCTGTAAAAATGGCAATTTTGGTCACATTGATGCTTTAAAACGTAGTTATTCAACATGAGGCACTCTCCAAATGACATTTTGAATCAATTTTTCTACACTCCAAGAAATAAATTTTCTGATGAAAAATGACCCATGACCTGTTGACCTTTCTCCAGATGGTCAGAAATGGTAATTTTTTAATGTTTAATTTTTTGACTGTAAATGACTATTGCATGTGAATTGTCACTTTTGGAACTAAAATAAGTGTGTTTAGAGTCATTTTAATGAATGAAATTGGTCGATATAGAAGCTTCTGAGTAGGAGAAAAAGTCTGTAAAAATGGCAATTTTGATCACATTGAGGCTTTAAAAAGTAGTTATTCAACATGAGGCACTATCCAAATGACATTTTGAATCAATTTTTCTACACTCCAAAAAATCAATTTTCTGATGAAAAATGATAACCCGTGACCTGTTGAACTTTCTCCAGATGGTCAGAAATGGTAAGTTTTTTTTATGTTTAATTTTTTGACTGTAAATGACAATTGCATGTGAATTATCACTTTTGGAACTAAAATATGTGTGTTTAGAGTCATTTTATTGAATGAAATTTGTCGTTATAGAAGCTTCTGAGTAGGAGAAAAAGTCTGTAAAAATGGCAATTTTTATCACATTGAGGCTTTAAAAAGTAGTTATTCAACATGAGGCACTATCCAAATGACATTTTGAATCAATTTTTCTACACTCCAAAAAATCAATTTTCTGATGAAAAATGATGACCCGTGACCTGTTGAACTTTCTCCAGATGGTCAGAAATGGTAAGTTTTTTAATGTTTAATTTTTTGACTGTAAATGACTATTGCATGTGAATTATCACTTTTGGAACTAAAATATGTGTGTTTAGAGTCATTTTAATGAATGAAATTGGTCGATATAGAAGCTTCTGAGTAGGAGAAAAATTCTGTAAAAATGGTAATTTTGGTCACATTGAGGATTTAAAAAGTAGTTATTCAACATGAAGGACAATCAAAATGACATTTTGAATCAATTTTTCTACAGTCCAAAAAATCATTTTTCTGATGAAAAACAATGACCCGTGAGCTGTCGAACTTTCTCCAGATGGTCAGAAATGGTAAGTTTTTTTAATGTTTAATTTTTTTACTTAAATGACTTTTGCATGTGAATTATCACGTTCCAAACTTAAATAAGTGTGTTTAGAGTCATTTTAATGCCTGAAATTGGTCGAAAAAGAAGCTTACGAGTAGAAGAAAAAGTCTGTAAAAATGCCAGTTTTGGTCACATTGAGGCTTTAAAACATAGTTATTCAACATGAGGGACAATCAAAATGACATTTTGAATCAATTTTTCTACAGTAAAAAAAAAGCAATTTTCTCATTAAAAACAATGACCCGTGACCTGTCAAACTTTCTCCAGATGTTCAGAAATGGTAATTTTTTTAATGTTTAATTTTTTGACTTAAATGACTTTTGAATGTGAATTAATACGTTTGGAACGTAAATAAGTGTGTTTAGAGTCATTTTAATGCCTGAAATTGGTCGAAATAGAAGCTTACGAGTAGAAGAAAAAGTCTGTAAAAATGCCAATTTTGGTCACATTTAGGCTTTAAAAAGTTATTCAACATGAGGCACTATCCAAATGACATTTTGAATCAATTTTACTACACTCCAAAAAATCTATTTTCTGATGAAAAACGATGACCTGTTGAACTTTCTCCAGATGGTCAGAAATGGTAATTTTTTAATGTTTAATTTTTTGACTGTAAATGACTATTGCATGTGAATTATCACTTTTGGAACTAAAATATGTGTGTTTAGAGTCATTTTAATGAATGAAATTGGTCGATATAGAAGCTTCTGAGTAGGAGAAAAAGTCTGTAAAATGGTAATTTTGGTCACATTGAGGTTTTAAAAAGTAGTTATTCAACATGAGGGACAATCAAAATGACATTTTGAATCAATTTTTCTACAGTACAAAAAATCAATTTTCTGATGAAAAATGATGACCCGTGACCTGTCGAACTTTCTCCAGACTGGTCAGAAATGGAAATTTTTTCATGTTTAATTTTTTGACTGTAAATGACTATTGCATGTGAATTGTCACTTTTGGAACTAAAATAAGTGTGTTTAGAGTCAATTTATGCCTGAAATTGGTCGAAATAGAAGCTTCGGAGTAGGAGAAAAAGTCTGTAAAAATCGTAATTTTGGTCACATTGAGGTTTTAAAAAGTAGTTATTCAACATGAGGGACAATCAAAATGACATTTTGAATCAATTTTTCTACAGTCCAAAAAATCTATTTTCTGATGAAAAACGATGACCTGTTGAACTTTCTCCAGATGGTCAGAAATGGTAATTTTTTAATGTTTACTTTTTTGACTGTAAATGACTATTGCATGTGAATTATCACTTTTGGAAGTAAAATAAGTGTGTTTAGAGTCATTTTAGTGCCTGAAATTGCTCAAAATAAAAGCTTCTGAGTAGGAGAAAAAGTCTGTAAAAATGGCAATTTTGGTCACATTGATGCTTTACAACTTAGTTATTCAACATGAGGGACAATCAAAATGACATTTTGAATCAATTTTTCTGCAGTCCAAGAAATCAATTTTCTGATGAAAAATGATGACCCGTGACCTGTCGAACTTTCTCCAGATGGTCAGAAATGTAAATTGTTTTAATGTTTAATTTTTTGACTTAAATGACTTTTGCATGTGAATTATCACGTTTGGACCTTAAATAGGTGTGTTTAGAGTGATTTTAATGCCTGAAATTGGTCGAAATAGAAGCTTCTGAGTAGGAGAAAAAGTCTGTAAAAATGGCAATTTTGATCACATTGAGGCTTTAAAAAGTAGTTATTCAACATGAGGGACAATCAAAATGACATTTTGAATCAATTTTTCTGCAGTCCAAGAAATCCATTTTCTGATGAAAAATGATAACCCGTGACCTGTTGAACTTTCTCCAGATGGTCAGAAATGGTAAGTTTTTTAATGTTTAATTTTTTGACTGTAAATGACTATTGCATGTAAATTATCACTTTTGGAAGTAAAATAAGTGTGTTTAGAGTCATTTTAATGCCTGAAATTGGTCGAAAAAGAAGCTTACGAGTAGAAGAAAAAGTCTGTAAAAATGCCAGTTTTGGTCACATTGAGGCTTTAAAACATAGTTATTCAACATGAGGGACAATCAAAATGACATTTTGAATCAATTTTTCTACAGTAAAAAAAAAAGCAATTTTCTGATTAAAAACAATGACCCGTGACCTGTCAAACTTTCTCCAGATGGTCAGAAATGGTAATTTTTTTAATGTTTAATTTTTTGACTTAAATGACTTTTGAATGTGAATTAATACGTTTGGAACTTAAATAGGTGTGTTTAGAGTCATTTTAATGCCTGAAATTGGTCGAAATAGAAGCTTACGAGTAGAAGAAAAAGTCTGTAAAAATGGCAATTTTGATCACATTGAGGCTTTAAAAAGTAGTTATTCAACATGAGGCACTATCCAAATGACATTTTGAATCAATTTTTCTACACTCCAAAAAATCTATTTTCTGATGAAAAACGATGACCTGTTGAACTTTCTCCAGATGGTCAGAAATGGTAATTTTTTAATGTTTATTTTTTTGACTGTAAATGACTATTGCATGTGAATTATCACTTTTGGAAGTAAAATAAGTGTGTTTAGAGTCATTTTAGTGCCTGAAATTGCTCAAAATAAAAGCTTCTGAGTAGGAGAAAAAGTCTGTAAAAATGGCAATTTTGGTCACATTGATGCTTTAAAACGTAGTTATTCAACATGAGGGACAATCAAAATGACATTTTGAATCCTTTTTTCTGCAGTCAAAAAAATAAATTTTCTGATGAAAAACTATGACTTGTGACCCGTCGAACTTTCTCCAGATGGTCAGAAATGGTAAGTTTTTTTTAATGTTTAATTTTTGACTTAAATGACTTTTGCATGTGAATTATCACGTTCCAAACTTAAATAAGTGTGTTTAGAGTCCTTTTAATGCCTGAAATTGGTCGATATAGAAGCTTCTGAGTAGGAGAAAAAGTCTGTAAAAATGGCAATTTTGATCACATTGAGGCTTTAAAAAGTAGTTATTCAACATGAGGCACTATCAAAATGACATTTTGAATCAATTTTTCTATACTCCAAAAAATCAATTTTCTGATGAAAAATGATGACCCGTGACCTGTTGAACTTTCTCCAGATGGTCAGAAATGGTAATTTTTTAATGTTTAATTTTTTGACTGTAAATGACTATTGCATGTGAATTATCACTTTTGGAACTAAAATATGTGTGTTTAGAGTCATTTTAATGAATGAAATTGGTCGATATAGAAGCTTCTGAGTAGGAGAAAAAGTCTGTAAAATGGTAATTTTGGTCACATTGAGGTTTTAAAAAGTAGTTATTCAACATGAGGGACAATCAAAATGACATTTTGAATCAATTTTTCTACAGTACAAAAAATCATTTTTCTGATGAAAAACAATGACCCGTGAGCTGTCGAACTTTCTCCAGACTGGTCAGAAATGGAAATTTTTTCATGTTTAATTTTTTGACTGTAAATGACTATTGCATGTGAATTGTCACTTTTGGAACTAAAATAAGTGTGTTTAGAGTCAATTTATGCCTGAAATTGGTCGAAATAGAAGCTTCTGAGTATGAGAAAAAGTCTGTAAAAATGGCAATTTTGGTCACATTGAGCCTTTAAAACGTAGTTAATCAACATGAGGGACAATCACATTTTGAATCCTTTTTTCTGCAGTCAAAAAAATTAATTTTCTGATGAAAAACTATGACTTGTGACCCTTGAGGCACTATCCAAATGACATTTTGAATCAATTTTTCTACACTCCAAAAAATCTATTTTCTGATGAAAAACGATGACCTGTTGAACTTTCTCCAGATGGTCAGAAATGGTAATTTTGTAATGTTTATTTTTTTTGACTGTAAATGACTATTGCATGTGAATTATCACTTTTGGAACTAAAATATGTGTGTTTAGTCATTTTAATGAATGAAATTTGTCGATATAGAAGCTTCTGAGTAGGAGAAAAAGTCTGTAAAAATGGCAATTTTGGTCACATTGATGCTTTAAAACGTAGTTATTCAACATGAGGGACAATCAAAATGACATTTTGAATCAATTTTTCTGCAGTCCAAGAAATCAATTTTCTGTTGAAAAATGGTAACACGTGACCTGTTGAACTTTCTCCAGATGGTCAGAAATGGTAAGTTTTTTTATGTTTAATTTTTTGAATGTAAATGACTATTGCATGTGAATTATCACTTTTGGAACTAAAATATGTGTGTTTAGAGTCATTTTAATGAATGAAATTGGTCGATATAGAAGCTTCTGAGTAGGAGAAAAAGTCTGTAAAAATGGCAATTTTGGTCACATTGATGCTTTACAACTTAGTTATTCAACATGAGGGACAATCAAAATGACATTTTGAATCAATTTTTCTGCAGTCCAAGAAATCAATTTTCTGATGAAAAACGATGATCCATAACCTGTCGAACTTTCTCCAGATGGTCAGAAATGTAAATTGTTTTAATGTTTAATTTTTTGACTTAAATGACTTTTGCATGTGAATTATCACGTTTGGACCTTAAATAGGTGTGTTTAGAGTGATTTTAATGCCTGAAATTGGTCGAAATAGAAGCTTCTGAGTAGGAGAAAAAGTCTGTAAAAATGGCAATTTTGATCACATTGAGGCTTTAAAAAGTAGTTATTCAACATGAGGCACTATCCAAATGACATTTTGAATCAATTTTTCTACACTCCAAAAAATCAATTTTCTGATGAAAAATGATGACCCGTGACCTGTTGAACTTTCTCCAGATGGTCAGAAATGGTAAGTTTTTTAATGTTTAATTTTTTGACTGTAAATGACTATTGCATGTAAATTATCACTTTTGGAAGTAAAATAAGTGTGTTTAGAGTCATTTTAGTGCCTGAAATTGCTCAAAATAAAAGCTTCTGAGTAGGAGAAAAAGTCTGTAAAAATGGCAATTTTGATCACATTGATGCTTTAAAACGTAGTTAATCAACATGAGGGACAATCAAAATGACATTTTGAATCAATTTTTCTACAGTAAAAAAAAAGCAATTTTCTGATTAAAAACAATGACCCGTGACCTGTCAAACGTTCTCCAGATGGTCAGAAATGGTAATTTTTTTAATGTTTAATTTTTTGACTTAAATTACTTTTGAATGTGAATTAATACGTTTGGAACTTAAATAAGTGTGTTTAGAGTCATATTAATGCCTGAAATTGGTCGAAATAGAAGCTTACGAGTAGAAGAAAAAGTCTGTAAAAATGGCAATTTTGATCACATTGAGGCTTTAAAAAGTAGTTATTCAACATGAGGCACTATCCAAATGACATTTTGAATCAATTTTTCTACACTCCAAAAAATCTATTTTCTGATGAAAAACGATGACCTGTTGAACTTTCTCCAGACTGGTCAGAAATGGAAATTTTTTCATGTTTAATTTTTTGACTGTAAATAACTATTGCATGTGAATTGTCACTTTTGGAACTAAAATAAGTGTGTTTAGAGTCAATTTATGCCTGAAATTGGTCGAAATAGAAGCTTCTGAGTATGAGAAAAAGTCTGTAAAAATGGCAATTTTGGTCACATTGAGCCTTTAAAACGTAGTTAATCAACATGAGGGACAATCACATTTTGAATCCTTTTTTCTGCAGTCAAAAAAATAAATTTTCTGATGAAAAACTATGACTTGTGACCCGTCGAACTTTCTCCAGATGGTCAGAAATGGTAAGTTTTTTTAATGTTTAATTTTTGACTTAAATGACTTTTGCATGTGAATTATCACGTTCCAAACTTAAATAAGTGTGTTTACAGTCCTTTTAATGCCTGAAATTGGTCGATATAGAAGCTTCTGAGTAGGAGAAAAAGTCTGTAAAAATGGCAATTTTGATCACATTGAGGCTTTAAAAAGTAGTTATTCAACATGAGGCACTATCCAAATGACATTTTGAATCAATTTTTCTACACTCCAAAAAATCAATTTTCTGATGAAAAATGATGACCCATGACCTGTTGAACTTTCTCCAGATGGTCAGAAATGGTAAGTTTTTTTATGTTTAATTTTTTGAATGTAAATGACTATTGCATGTGAATTATCACTTTTGGAACTAAAATATGTGTGTTTAGAGTCATTTTAATGAATGAAATTGGTCGATATAGAAGCTTCTGAGTAGGAGAAAAAGTCTGTAAAAATGGTAATTTTGGTCACATTGAGGTTTTAAAAAGTAGTTATTCAACATGAGGCACTATCCACATGACATTTTGAATCAATTTTTCTACACTCCAAAAAATCTATTTTCTGATGAAAAACGATGACCTGTTGAACTTTCTCCAGATGGTCAGAAATGGTCATTTTTTAATGTTTAATTTTTTGACTGTAAATGACTATTGCATGTGAATTATCACTTTTGGAACTAAAATATGTGTGTTTAGAGTCATTTTAATGAATGAAATTGGTCGATATAGAAGCTTCTGAGTAGGAGAAAAAGTCTGTAAAAATGGTAATTTTGGTCACATTGAGGTTTTAAAAAGTAGTTATTCAACATGAGGGACAATCAAAATGACATTTTGAATCAATTTTTCTACAGTACAAAAAATCATTTTTCTGATGAAAAACAATGACCCGTGAGCTGTCGAACTTTCTCCAGACTGGTCAGAAATGGAAATGTTTTCATGTTTAATTTTTTTACTGTAAATGACTATTGCATGTGAATTGTCACTTTTGGAACTAAAATAAGTGTGTTTAGAGTCAATTTATGCCTGAAATTGGTCGAAATAGAAGCTTCTGAGTAGGAGAAAAAGTCTGTAAAAATGGTAATTTTGGTCACATTGAGGTTTTAAAAAGTAGTTATTCAACATGAGGGACAATCAAAATGACATTTTGAATAATTTTTTCTGCAGTCTAAAAAAGGAATTTTCTGATGAAAAACTATGACCTGTGACCCGTCGAACTTTCTGCAGATGGTCAGAAATGGTAAGTTTTTTTAATGTTTAATTTTGACTTAAATAACTTTTGCATGTGAATTATCACGTTCCAAACTTAAATAAGTGTGTTTAGAGTCATTTTAATGCCTGAAATTGGTCGAAATGGAAGCTTGCGAGTAGAAGAAAAAGTCTGTAAAAATGCCAATTTTGGTCACATTTAGGCTTTAAAAAGTTGTTATTCAACATGAGGCACTCTCCAAATGACATTTTGAATCAATTTTTGTACACTCCAAGAAATAAATTTTCTGATGAAAAATGATGACCCGTGACCTGTTGACCTTTCTCCAGATAGTCAGAAATGGTAATTTTTTAATGTTTATTTTTTTTGACTGTAAATGACTATTGCATGTGAATTATCACTTTTGGAACTAAAATATGTGTGTTTAGTCATTTTAATGAATGAAATTTGTCGATATAGAAGCTTCTGAGTAGGAGAAAAAGTCTGTAAAAATGGCAATTTTGGTCACATTGATGCTTTAAAACGTAGTTATTCAACATGAGGGACAATCAAAATGACATTTTGAATCAATTTTTCTGCAGTCCAAGAAATCAATTTTCTGATGAAAAATGGTAACCCGTGACCTGTTGAACTTTCTCCAGATGGTCAGAAATGGTAAGTTTTTTTATGTTTAATTTTTTGAATGTAAATGACTATTGCATGTGAATTATCACTTTTGGAACTAAAATATGTGTGTTTAGAGTCATTTTAATGAATGAAATTGGTCGATATAGAAGCTTCTGAGTAGGAGAAAAAGTCTGTAAAAATGGCAATTTTGGTCACATTGATGCTTTACAACTTAGTTATTCAACATGAGGGACAATCAAAATGACATTTTGAATCAATTTTTCTGCAGTCCAAGAAATCAATTTTCTGATGAAAAACGATGATCCATAACCTGTCGAACTTTCTCCAGATGGTCAGAAATGTAGATTGTTTTAATGTTTAATTTTTTGACTTAAATGACTTTTGCATGTGAATTATCACGTTTGGACCTTAAATAGGTGTGTTTAGAGTGATTTTAATGCCTGAAATTGGTCGAAATAGAAGCTTCTGTGTAGGAGAAAAAGTCTGTAAAAATGGCAATTTTGATCACATTGAGGCTTTAAAAAGTAGTTATTCAACATGAGGCACTATCCAAATGACATTTTGAATCAATTTTTCTACACTCCAAAAAATCAATTTTCTGATGAAAAATGATGACCCGTGACCTGTTGAACTTTCTCCAGATGGTCAGAAATGGTAAGTTTTTTAATGTTTAATTTTTTGACTGTAAATGACTATTGCATGTAAATTATCACTTTTGGAAGTAAAATAAGTGTGTTTAGAGTCATTTTAGTGCCTGAAATTGCTCAAAATAAAAGCTTCTGAGTAGGAGAAAAAGTCTGTAAAATTGCCATTTTGGTCACATTGATGCTTTAAAACGTAGTTAATCAACATGAGGGACAATCAAAATGACATTTTGAATCAATTTTTCTACAGTAAAAAAAAAGCAATTTTCTGATTAAAAACAATGACCCGTGACCTGTCAAACGTTCTCCAGATGGTCAGAAATGGTAATTTTTTTAATGTTTAATTTTTTGACTTAAATGACTTTTGAATGTGAATTAATACGTTTGGAACTTAAATAAGTGTGTTTAGAGTCATATTAATGCCTGGAATTGGTCGAAATAGAAGCTTACGAGTAGAAGAAAAAGTCTGTAAAAATGGCAATTTTGATCACATTGAGGCTTTAAAAAGTAGTTATTCAACATGAGGCACTATCCAAATGACATTTTGAATCAATTTTTCTACACTCCAAAAAATCTATTTTCTGATGAAAAACGATGACCTGTTGAACTTTCTCCAGACTGGTCAGAAATGGAAATTTTTTCATGTTTAATTTTTTGACTGTAAATAACTATTGCATGTGAATTGTCACTTTTGGAACTAAAATAAGTGTGTTTAGAGTCAATTTATGCCTGAAATTGGTCGAAATAGAAGCTTCTGAGTATGAGAAAAAGTCTGTAAAAATGGCAATTTTGGTCACATTGAGCCTTTAAAACGTAGTTAATCAACATGAGGGACAATCACATTTTGAATCCTTTTTTCTGCAGTCAAAAAAATAAATTTTCTGATGAAAAACTATGACTTGTGACCCGTCGAACTTTCTCCAGATGGTCAGAAATGGTAAGTTTTTTTAATGTTTAATTTTTGACTTAAATGACTTTTGCATGTGAATTATCACGTTCCAAACTTAAATAAGTGTGTTTACAGTCCTTTTAATGCCTGAAATTGGTCGATATAGAAGCTTCTGAGTAGGAGAAAAAGTCTGTAAAAATGGCAATTTTGATCACATTGAGGCTTTAAAAAGTAGTTATTCAACATGAGGCACTATCCAAATGACATTTTGAATCAATTTTTCTACACTCCAAAAAATCAATTTTCTGATGAAAAATGATGACCCATGACCTGTTGAACTTTCTCCAGATGGTCAGAAATGGTAAGTTTTTTTATGTTTAATTTATTGAATGTAAATTACTATTGCATGTGAATTATCACTTTTGGAACTAAAATATGTGTGTTTAGAGTCATTTTAATGAATGAAATTGGTCGATATAGAAGCTTCTGAGTAGGAGAAAAAGTCTGTAAAAATGGTAATTTTGGTCACATTGAGGTTTTAAAAAGTAGTTATTCAACATGAGGCACTATCCACATGACATTTTGAATCAATTTTTCTACACTCCAAAAAATCTATTTTCTGATGAAAAACGGTGACCTGTTGAACTTTCTCCAGATGGTCAGAAATGGTAATTTTTTAATGTTTAATTTTTTGACTGTAAATGACTATTGCATGTGAATTATCACTTTTGGAACTAAAATATGTGTGTTTAGAGTCATTTTAATGAATGAAATTGGTCGATATAGAAGCTTCTGAGTAGGAGAAAAAGTCTGTAAAAATGGTAATTTTGGTCACATTGAGGTTTTAAAAAGTAGTTATTCAACATGAGGGACAATCAAAATGACATTTTGAATAATTTTTTCTGCAGTCAAAAAAAGGAATTTTCTGATGAAAAACTATGACCTGTGACCCGTCGAACTTTCTGCAGATGGTCAGAAATGGTAAGTTTTTTTAATGTTTAATTTTGACTTAAATAACTTTTGCATGTGAATTATCACGTTCCAAACTTAAATAAGTGTGTTTAGAGTCATTTTAATGCCTGAAATTGGTCGAAATGGAAGCTTGCGAGTAGAAGAAAAAGTCTGTAAAAATGCCAATTTTGGTCACATTTAGGCTTTAAAAAGTTGTTATTCAACATGAGGCACTCTCCAAATGACATTTTGAATCAATTTTTGTACACTCCAAGAAATAAATTTTCTGATGAAAAATGATGACCCGTGACCTGTTGACCTTTCTCCAGATAGTCAGAAATGGTAATTTTTTAATGTTTATTTTTTTTGACTGTAAATGACTATTGCATGTGAATTATCACTTTTGGAACTAAAATATGTGTGTTTAGTTATTTTAATGAATGAAATTTGTCGATATAGAAGCTTCTGAGTAGGAGAAAAAGTCTGTAAAAATGGCAATTTTGGTCACATTGATGCTTTAAAACGTAGTTATTCAACATGAGGGACAATCAAAATGACATTTTGAATCAATTTTTCTGCAGTCCAAGAAATCAATTTTCTGATGAAAAATGGTAACCCGTGACCTGTTGAACTTTCTCCAGATGGTCAGAAATGGTAAGTTTTTTTATGTTTAATTTTTTGAATGTAAATGACTATTGCATGTGAATTATCACTTTTGGAACTAAAATATGTGTGTTTAGAGTCATTTTAATGAATGAAATTGGTCGATATAGAAGCTTCTGAGTAGGAGAAAAAGTCTGTAAAAATGGCAATTTTGGTCACATTGATGCTTTACAACTTAGTTATTCAACATGAGGGACAATCAAAATGACATTTTGAATCAATTTTTCTGCAGTCCAAGAAATCAATTTTCTGATGAAAAACGATGATCCATAACCTGTCGAACTTTCTCCAGATGGTCAGAAATGTAAATTGTTTTAATGTTTAATTTTTTGACTTAAATGACTTTTGCATGTGAATTATCACGTTTGGACCTTAAATAGGTGTGTTTAGAGTGATTTTAATGCCTGAAATTGGTCGAAATAGAAGCTTCTGAGTAGGAGAAAAAGTCTGTAAAAATGGCAATTTTGATCACATTGAGGCTTTAAAAAGTAGTTATTCAACATGAGGCACTATCCAAATGACATTTTGAATCAATTTTTCTACACTCCAAAAAATCAATTTTCTGATGAAAAATGATGACCCGTGACCTGTTGAACTTTCTCCAGATGGTCAGAAATGGTAAGTTTTTTAATGTTTAATTTTTTGACTGTAAATGACTATTGCATGTAAATTATCACTTTTGGAAGTAAAATAAGTGTGTTTAGAGTCATTTTAGTGCCTGAAATTGCTCAAAATAAAAGCTTCTGAGTAGGAGAAAAAGTCTGTAAAAATGGCAATTTTGGTCACATTGATGCTTTAAAACGTAGTTAATCAACATGAGGGACAATCAAAATGACATTTTGAATCAATTTTTCTACAGTAAAAAAAAAGCAATTTTCTGATTAAAAACAATGACCCGTGACCTGTCAAACGTTCTCCAGATGGTCAGAAATGGTAATTTTTTTAATGTTTAATTTTTTGACTTAAATGACTTTTGAATGTGAATTAATACGTTTGGAACTTAAATAAGTGTGTTTAGAGTCATATTAATGCCTGAAATTGGTCGAAATAGAAGCTTACGAGTAGAAGAAAAAGTCTGTAAAAATGGCAATTTTGATCACATTGAGGCTTTAAAAAGTAGTTATTCAACATGAGGCACTATCCAAATGACATTTTGAATCAATTTTTCTACACTCCAAAAAATCTATTTTCTGATGAAAAACGATGACCTGTTGAACTTTCTCCAGACTGGTCAGAAATGGAAATTTTTTCATGTTTAATTTTTTGACTGTAAATAACTATTGCATGTGAATTGTCACTTTTGGAACTAAAATAAGTGTGTTTAGAGTCAATTTATGCCTGAAATTGGTCGAAATAGAAGCTTCTGAGTATGAGAAAAAGTCTGTAAAAATGGCAATTTTGGTCACATTGAGCCTTTAAAACGTAGTTAATCAACATGAGGGACAATCACATTTTGAATCCTTTTTTCTGCAGTCAAAAAAATAAATTTTCTGATGAAAAACTATGACTTGTGACCCGTCGAACTTTCTCCAGATGGTCAGAAATGGTAAGTTTTTTTAATGTTTAATTTTTGACTTAAATGACTTTTGCATGTGAATTATCACGTTCCAAACTTAAAGAAGTGTGTTTACAGTCCTTTTAATGCCTGAAATTGGTCGATATAGAAGCTTCTGAGTAGGAGAAAAAGTCTGTAAAAATGGCAATTTTGATCACATTGAGGCTTTAAAAAGTAGTTATTCAACATGAGGCACTATCCAAATGACATTTTGAATCAATTTTTCTACACTCCAAAAAATCAATTTTCTGATGAAAAATGATGACCCATGACCTGTTGAACTTTCTCCAGATGGTCAGAAATGGTAAGTTTTTTTATGTTTAATTTTTTGAATGTAAATGACTATTGCATGTGAATTATCACTTTTGGAACTAAAATATGTGTGTTTAGAGTCATTTTAATGAATGAAATTGGTCGATATAGAAGCTTCTGAGTAGGAGAAAAAGTCTGTAAAAATGGTAATTTTGGTCACATTGAGGTTTTAAAAAGTAGTTATTCAACATGAGGCACTATCCACATGACATTTTGAATCAATTTTTCTACACTCCAAAAAATCTATTTTCTGATGAAAAACGATGACCTGTTGAACTTTCTCCAGATGGTCAGAAATGGTAATTTTTTAATGTTTAATTTTTTGACTGTAAATGACTATTGCATGTGAATTATCACTTTTGGAACTAAAATATGTGTGTTTAGAGTCATTTTAATGAATGAAATTGGTCGATATAGAAGCTTCTGAGTAGGAGAAAAAGTCTGTAAAAATGGTAATTTTGGTCACATTGAGGTTTTAAAAAGTAGTTATTCAACATGAGGGACAATCAAAATGACATTTTGAATCAATTTTTCTACAGTACAAAAAATCATTTTTCTGATGAAAAACAATGACCCGTGAGCTGTCGAACTTTCTCCAGACTGGTCAGAAATGGAAATGTTTTCATGTTTAATTTTTTTACTGTAAATGACTATTGCATGTGAATTGTCACTTTTGGAACTAAAATAAGTGTGTTTAGAGTCAATTTATGCCTGAAATTGGTCGAAATAGAAGCTTCTGAGTAGGAGAAAAAGTCTGTAAAAATGGTAATTTTGGTCACATTGAGGTTTTAAAAAGTAGTTATTCAACATGAGGGACAATCAAAATGACATTTTGAATAATTTTTTCTGCAGTCTAAAAAAGGAATTTTCTGATGAAAAACTATGACCTGTGACCCGTCGAACTTTCTGCAGATGGTCAGAAATGGTAAGTTTTTTTAATGTTTAATTTTGACTTAAATAACTTTTGCATGTGAATTATCACGTTCCAAACTTAAATAAGTGTGTTTAGAGTCATTTTAATGCCTGAAATTGGTCGAAATGGAAGCTTGCGAGTAGAAGAAAAAGTCTGTAAAAATGCCAATTTTGGTCACATTTAGGCTTTAAAAAGTTGTTATTCAACATGAGGCACTCTCCAAATGACATTTTGAATCAATTTTTGTACACTCCAAGAAATAAATTTTCTGATGAAAAATGATGACCCGTGACCTGTTGACCTTTCTCCAGATAGTCAGAAATGGTAATTTTTTAATGTTTATTTTTTTTGACTGTAAATGACTATTGCATGTGAATTATCACTTTTGGAACTAAAATATGTGTGTTTAGTCATTTTAATGAATGAAATTGGTCGATATAGAAGCTTCTGAGTAGGAGAAAAAGTCTGTAAAAATGGCAATTTTGGTCACATTGATGCTTTACAACTTAGTTATTCAACATGAGGGACAATCAAAATGACATTTTGAATCAATTTTTCTGCAGTCCAAGAAATCAATTTTCTGATGAAAAACGATGATCCATAACCTGTCGAACTTTCTCCAGATGGTCAGAAATGTAAATTGTTTTAATGTTTAATTTTTTGACTTAAATGACTTTTGCATGTGAATTATCACGTTTGGACCTTAAATAGGTGTGTTTAGAGTGATTTTAATGCCTGAAATTGGTCGAAATAGAAGCTTCTGAGTAGGAGAAAAAGTCTGTAAAAATGGCAATTTTGATCACATTGAGGCTTTAAAAAGTAGTTATTCAACATGAGGCACTATCCAAATGACATTTTGAATCAATTTTTCTACACTCCAAAAAATCAATTTTCTGATGAAAAATGATGACCCGTGACCTGTTGAACTTTCTCCAGATGGTCAGAAATGGTAAGTTTTTTAATGTTTAATTTTTTGACTGTAAATGACTATTGCATGTAAATTATCACTTTTGGAAGTAAAATAAGTGTGTTTAGAGTCATTTTAGTGCCTGAAATTGCTCAAAATAAAAGCTTCTGAGTAGGAGAAAAAGTCTGTAAAAATGGCAATTTTGGTCACATTGATGCTTTAAAACGTAGTTAATCAACATGAGGGACAATCAAAATGACATTTTGAATCAATTTTTCTACAGTAAAAAAAAAGCAATTTTCTGATTAAAAACAATGACCCGTGACCTGTCAAACGTTCTCCAGATGGTCAGAAATGGTAATTTTTTTAATGTTTAATTTTTTGACTTAAATGACTTTTGAATGTGAATTAATACGTTTGGAACTTAAATAAGTGTGTTTAGAGTCATATTAATGCCTGAAATTGGTCGAAATAGAAGCTTACGAGTAGAAGAAAAAGTCTGTAAAAATGGCAATTTTGATCACATTGAGGCTTTAAAAAGTAGTTATTCAACATGAGGCACTATCCAAATGACATTTTGAATCAATTTTTCTACACTCCAAAAAATCTATTTTCTGATGAAAAACGATGACCTGTTGAACTTTCTCCAGACTGGTCAGAAATGGAAATTTTTTCATGTTTAATTTTTTGACTGTAAATAACTATTGCATGTGAATTGTCACTTTTGGAACTAAAATAAGTGTGTTTAGAGTCAATTTATGCCTGAAATTGGTCGAAATAGAAGCTTCTGAGTATGAGAAAAAGTCTGTAAAAATGGCAATTTTGGTCACATTGAGCCTTTAAAACGTAGTTAATCAACATGAGGGACAATCACATTTTGAATCCTTTTTTCTGCAGTCAAAAAAATAAATTTTCTGATGAAAAACTATGACTTGTGACCCGTCGAACTTTCTCCAGATGGTCAGAAATGGTAAGTTTTTTTAATGTTTAATTTTTGACTTAAATGACTTTTGCATGTGAATTATCACGTTCCAAACTTAAATAAGTGTGTTTACAGTCCTTTTAATGCCTGAAATTGGTCGATATAGAAGCTTCTGAGTAGGAGAAAAAGTCTGTAAAAATGGCAATTTTGATCACATTGAGGCTTTAAAAAGTAGTTATTCAACATGAGGCACTCTCCAAATGACATTTTGAATCAATTTTTCTACACTCCAAAAAATCAATTTTCTGATGAAAAATGATGACCCATGACCTGTTGAACTTTCTCCAGATGGTCAGAAATGGTAAGTTTTTTTATGTTTAATTTTTTGAATGTAAATGACTATTGCATGTGAATTATCACTTTTGGAACTAAAATATGTGTGTTTAGAGTCATTTTAATGAATGAAATTGGTCGATATAGAAGCTTCTGAGTAGGAGAAAAAGTCTGTAAAAATGGTAATTTTGGTCACATTGAGGTTTTAAAAAGTAGTTATTCAACATGAGGCACTATCCACATGACATTTTGAATCAATTTTTCTACACTCCAAAAAATCTATTTTCTGATGAAAAACGATGACCTGTTGAACTTTCTCCAGATGGTCAGAAATGGTAATTTTTTAATGTTTAATTTTTTGACTGTAAATGACTATTGCATGTGAATTATCACTTTTGGAACTAAAATATGTGTGTTTAGAGTCATTTTAATGAATGAAATTGGTCGATATAGAAGCTTCTGAGTAGGAGAAAAAGTCTGTAAAAATGGTAATTTTGGTCACATTGATGCTTTAAAACGTAGTTATTCAACATGAGGGACAATCAAAATGACATTTTGAATCAATTTTTCTGCAGTCCAAGAAATCAATTTTCTGATGAAAAATGGTAACCCGTGACCTGTTGAACTTTCTCCAGATGGTCAGAAATGGTAAGTTTTTTTATGTTTAATTTTTTGAATGTAAATGACTATTGCATGTGAATTATCACTTTTGGAACTAAAATATGTGTGTTTAGAGTCATTTTAATGAATGAAATTGGTCGATATAGAAGCTTCTGAGTAGGAGAAAAAGTCTGTAAAAATGGCAATTTTGGTCACATTGATGCTTTACAACTTAGTTATTCAACATGAGGGACAATCAAAATGACATTTTGAATCAATTTTTCTGCAGTCCAAGAAATCAATTTTCTGATGAAAAACGATGATCCATAACCTGTCGAACTTTCTCCAGATGGTCAGAAATGTAAATTGTTTTAATGTTTAATTTTTTGACTTAAATGACTTTTGCATGTGAATTATCACGTTTGGACCTTAAATAGGTGTGTTTAGAGTGATTTTAATGCCTGAAATTGGTCGAAATAGAAGCTTCTGAGTAGGAGAAAAAGTCTGTAAAAATGGCAATTTTGATCACATTGAGGCTTTAAAAAGTAGTTATTCAACATGAGGCACTATCCAAATGACATTTTGAATCAATTTTTCTACACTCCAAAAAATCAATTTTCTGATGAAAAATGATGACCCGTGACCTGTTGAACTTTCTCCAGATGGTCAGAAATGGTAAGTTTTTTAATGTTTAATTTTTTGACTGTAAATGACTATTGCATGTAAATTATCACTTTTGGAAGTAAAATAAGTGTGTTTAGAGTCATTTTAGTGCCTGAAATTGCTCAAAATAAAAGCTTCTGAGTAGGAGAAAAAGTCTGTAAAAATGGCAATTTTGGTCACATTGATGCTTTAAAACGTAGTTATTTAACATGAGGGACAATCAAAATGACATTTTGAATCAATTTTTCTGCAGTCCAAGAAATCAATTTTCTGATGAAAAATGATGACCCGTGACCTGTTGAACTTTCTCCGGATGGTCAGTAATGGTAAGTTTTTTTATGTTTAATTTTTTGAATGTAAATGACTATTGCATGTGAATTATCACTTTTGGAACTAAAATAAGTGTGTTTAGAGTCAATTTATGCCTGAAATTGGTCGAAATAGAAGCTTCTGAGTATGAGAAAAAGTCTGTAAAAATGGCAATTTTGGTCACATTGAGCCTTTAAAACGTAGTTAATCAACATGAGGGACAATCAAAATGACATTTTGAATCAATTTTTCTACAGTAAAAAAAAAGCAATTTTCTGATTAAAAACAATGACCCGTGACCTGTCAAACTTTCTCCAGATGGTCAGAAATGGTAATTTTTTTAATGTTTAATTTTTTGACTTAAATGACTTTTGAATGTGAATTAATACGTTTGGAACTTAAATAAGTGTGTTTAGAGTCATATTAATGCCTGAAATTGGTCGAAATAGAAGCTTACGAGTAGAAGAAAAAGTCTGTAAAAATGGCAATTTTGATCACATTGAGGCTTTAAAAAGTAGTTATTCAACATGAGGCACTATCCAAATGACATTTTGAATCAATTTTTCTACACTCCAAAAAATCTATTTTCTGATGAAAAACGATGACCTGTTGAACTTTCTCCAGACTGGTCAGAAATGGAAATTTTTTCATGTTTAATTTTTTGACTGTAAATGACTATTGCATGTGAATTGTCACTTTTGGAACTAAAATAAGTGTGTTTAGAGTCAATTTATGCCTGAAATTGGTCGAAATAGAAGCTTCTGAGTATGAGAAAAAGTCTGTAAAAATGGCAATTTTGGTCACATTGAGCCTTTAAAACGTAGTTAATCAACATGAGGGACAATCACATTTTGAATCCTTTTTTCTGCAGTCAAAAAAATAAATTTTCTGATGAAAAACTATGACTTGTGACCCGTCGAACTTTCTCCAGATGGTCAGAAATGGTAAGTTTTTTTAATGTTTAATTTTTGACTTAAATGACTTTTGCATGTGAATTATCACGTTCCAAACTTAAATAAGTGTGTTTAGAGTCCTTTTAATGCCTGAAATTGGTCGATATAGAAGCTTCTGAGTAGGAGAAAAAGTCTGTAAAAATGGCAATTTTGATCACATTGAGGCTTTAAAAAGTAGTTATTCAACATGAGGCACTATCCAAATGACATTTTGAATTAATTTTTCTACACTCCAAAAAATCAATTTTCTGATGAAAAATGATGACCCATGACGTGTTGAACTTTCTCCAGATGGTCAGAAATGGTAAGTTTTTTTTATGTTTAATTTTTTGACTGTAAATGACAATTGCATGTGAATTATCACTTTTGGAACTAAAATATGTGTGTTTAGAGTAATTTTAATGAATGAAATTTGTCGATATAGAAGCTTCTGAGTAGGAGAAAAAGTCTGTAAAAATGGCAATTTTGATCACATTGAGGCTTTAAAAAGTAGTTATTCAACATGAGGCACTATCCAAATGACATTTTGAATCAATTTTTCTACACTCCAAAAAATCTATTTTCTGATGAAAAACGATGACCTGTTGAACTTTCTCCAGATGGTCAGAAATGGTAATTTTTTAATGTTTATTTTTTTGACTGTAAATGACTATTGCATGTGAATTATCACTTTTGGAAGTAAAATAAGTGTGTTTAGAGTCATTTTAGTGCCTGAAATTGCTCAAAATAAAAGCTTCTGAGTAGGAGAAAAAGTCTGTAAAAATGGCAATTTTGGTCACATTGATGCTTTAAAACGTAGTTATTCAACATGAGGGACAATCAAAATGACATTTTGAATCCATTTTTCTGCAGTCCAAGAAATCAATTTTCTGATGAAAAATGGTGACCCGTGACCTGTTGAACTTTCTCCAGATGGTCAGAAATGGTAAGTTTTTTTATGTTTAATTTTTTTAATGTAAATGACTATTGCATGTGAATTATCACTTTTGGAACTAAAATATGTGTGTTTAGAGTAATTTTAATGAATGAAATTGGTCGATATAGAAGCTTCTGAGTAGGAGAAAAAGTCTGTAAAAATGGTAATTTTGGTCACATTGAGGTTTTAAAAAGTAGTTATTCAACATGAGGGACAATCAAAATGACATTTTGAATCAATTTTTCTACAGTCCAAAAAATCATTTTTCTGATGAAAAACAATGACCCGTGAGCTGTCGAACTTTCTCCAGACTGGTCAGAAATGGAAATTTTTTCATGTTTAATTTTTTGACTGTAAATGACTATTGCATGTGAATTGTCACTTTTGGAACTAAAATAAGTGTGTTTAGAGTCAATTTATGCCTGAAATTGGTCGAAATAGAAGCTTCTGAGTATGAGAAAAAGTCTGTAAAAATGGCAATTTTGGTCACATTGAGCCTTTAAAACGTAGTTAATCAACATGAGGGACAATCACATTTTGAATCCTTTTTTCTGCAGTCAAAAAAATAAATTTTCTGATGAAAAACTATGACTTGTGACCCGTCGAACTTTCTCCAGATGGTCAGAAATGGTAAGTTTTTTTTAATGTTTAATTTTTGACTTAAATGACTTTTGCAGGTGAATTATCACGTTCCAAACTTAAATAAGTGTGTTTAGAGTCCTTTTAATGCCTGAAATTGGTCGATATAGAAGCTTCTGAGTAGGAGAAAAAGTCTGTAAAAATGGCAATTTTGATCACATTGAGGCTTTAAAAAGTAGTTATTCAACATGAGGCACTATCCAAATGACATTTTGAATCAATTTTTCTACACTCCAAAAAATCAATTTTCTGATGAAAAATGATGACCCATGACCTGTTGAACTTTCTCCAGATGGTCAGAAATGGTAAGTTTTTTTATGTTTAATTTTTTGAATGTAAATGACTATTGCATGTGAATTATCACTTTTGGAACTAAAATATGTGTGTTTAGAGTCATTTTAATGAATGAAATTGGTCGATATAGAAGCTTCTGAGTAGGAGAAAAAGTCTGTAAAAATGGTAATTTTGGTCACATTGAGGTTTTAAAAAGTAGTTATTCAACATGAGGGACAATCAAAATGACATTTTGAATCAATTTTTCTACAGTCCAAAAAATCATTTTTCTGATTAAAAACAATGATCCGTGACCTGTCAAACTTTCTCCAGATGGTCAGAAATGGTAATTTTTTTAATGTTTAATTTTTTGACTTAAATGACTTTTGAATGTGAATTAATACGTTTGGAACTTAAATAAGTGTGTTTAGAGTCATATTAATGCCTGAAATTGGTCGAAATAGAAGCTTACGAGTAGAAGAAAAAGTCTGTAAAAATGGCAATTTTGATCACATTGAGGCTTTAAAAAGTAGTTATTCAACATGAGGCACTATCCAAATGACATTTTGAATCAATTTTTCTACACTCCAAAAAATCTATTTTCTGATGAAAAACGATGACCTGTTGAACTTTCTCCAGACTGGTCAGAAATGGAAATTTTTTCATGTTTAATTTTTTGACTGTAAATGACTATTGCATGTGAATTGTCACTTTTGGAACTAAAATAAGTGTGTTTAGAGTCAATTTATGCCTGAAATTGGTCGAAATAGAAGCTTCTGAGTATGAGAAAAAGTCTGTAAAAATGGCAATTTTGATCACATTGAGGCTTTAAAAAGTAGTTATTCAACATGAGGCACTATCCAAATGACATTTTGAATCAATTTTTCTACACTCCAAAAAATCAATTTTCTGATGAAAAATGATGACCCGTGACCTGTTGAACTTTCTCCAGATGGTCAGAAATGGTAAGTTTTTTAATGTTTAATTTTTTGACTGTAAATGACTATTGCATGTAAATTATCACTTTTGGAACTAAAATATGTGTGTTTAGAGTCATTTTAATGAATGAAATTGGTCGATATAGAACCTTCTGAGTAGGAGAAAAAGTCTGTAAAAATGGTAATTTTGGTCACATTGAGGTTTTAAAAAGTAGTTATTCAACATGAGGGACAATCAAAATGACATTTTGAATCAATTTTTCTACAGTCCAAAAAATCATTTTTCTGATGAAAAACAATGACCCGTGAGCCGTCGAACTTTCTCCAGACTGGTCAGAAATGGAAATTTTTCATGTTTAATTTTTTGACTGTAAATGACTATTGCATGTGAATTGTCACTTTTGGAACTAAAATAAGTGTGTTTAGAGTCAATTTATGCCTGAAATTGGTCGAAATAGAAGCTTCTGAGTATGAGAAAAAGTCTGTAAAAATGGCAATTTTGGTCACATTGAGCCTTTAAAACGTAGTTAATCAACATGAGGGACAATCAAAATGACATTTTGAATCAATTTTTCTACAGTAAAAAAAAAGCAATTTTCTGATTAAAAACAATGACCCGTGACCTGTCAAACTTTCTCCAGATGGTCAGAAATGGTAATTTTTTTAATGTTTAATTTTTTGACTTAAATGACTTTTGAATGTGAATTAATACGTTTGGAACTTAAATAAGTGTGTTTAGAGTCATATTAATGCCTGAAATTGGTCGAAATAGAAGCTTACGAGTAGAAGAAAAAGTCTGTAAAAATGGCAATTTTGATCACATTGAGGCTTTAAAAAGTAGTTATTCAACATGAGGCACTATCCAAATGACATTTTGAATCAATTTTTCTACACTCCAAAAAATCTATTTTCTGATGAAAAACGATGACCTGTTGAACTTTCTCCAGATTGTCAGAAATGGAATTTTTTTAATGTTTAAAGTTTTTTTCCTGTTAATGACTATTGCATGTAAATTATCACTTTTGGAACTAAAATAAGTGTGTTTAGAGTCATTTTAGTGCCTGAAATTGCTCAAAATAAAAGCTTCTGAGTAGGAGAAAAAGTCTGTAAAAATGGCAATTTTGGTCACATTGATGCTTTAAAACGTAGTTATTCAACATGAGGCACTCTCCAAATGACATTTTGAATCAATTTTTCTACACTCCAAGAAATAAATTTTCTGATGAAAAATGATGACCCATGACCTGTTGACCTTTCTCCAGATGGTCAGAAATGGTAATTTTTTAATGTTTAATTTTTTGACTGTAAATGACTATTGCATGTGAATTATCACTTTTGGAACTAAAATATGTGTGTTTAGAGTCAATTTATGCCTGAAATTGGTCGAAATAGAAGCTTCTGAGTATGAGAAAAAGTCTGTAAAAATGGCAATTTTGGTCACATTGAGCCTTTAAAACGTAGTTAATCAACATGAGGGACAATCACATTTTGAATCCTTTTTTCTGCAGTCAAAAAAATAAATTTTCTGATGAAAAACTATGACTTGTGACCCGTCGAACTTTCTCCAGATGGTCAGAAATGGTAAGTTTTTTTAATGTTTAATTTTTGACTTAAATGACTTTTGCATGTGAATTATCACGTTCCAAACTTAAATAAGTGTGTTTAGAGTCCTTTTAATGCCTGAAATTGGTCGATATAGAAGCTTCTGAGTAGGAGAAAAAGTCTGTAAAAATGGCAATTTTGATCACATTGAGGCTTTAAAAAGTAGTTATTCAACATGAGGCACTATCCAAATGACATTTTGAATCAATTTTTCTACACTCCAAAAAATCAATTTTCTGATGAAAAATGATAACCCGTGACCTGTTGAACTTTCTCCAGATGGTCAGAAATGGTAATTTTTTTTATGTTTAATTTTTTGACTGTAAATGACAATTGCATGTGAATTATCACTTTTGGAACTAAAATATGTGTGTTTACAGTCATTTTAATGAATGAAATTGGTCGATATAGAAGCTTCTGAGTAGGAGAAAAAGTCTGTAAAAATGGTAATTTTGGTCACATTGAGGTTTTAAAAAGTAGTTATTCAACATGAGGCACTATCCACATGACATTTTGAATCAATTTTTCTACACTCCAAAAAATCTATTTTCTGATGAAAAACGATGACCTGTTGAACTTTCTCCAGATGGTCAGAAATGGTAATTTTTTAATGTTTAATTTTTTGACTGTAAATGACTATTGCATGTGAATTATCACTTTTGGAACTAAAATATGTGTGTTTAGAGTCATTTTAATGAATGAAATTGGTCGATATAGAAGCTTCTGAGTAGGAGAAAAAGTCTGTAAAAATGGTAATTTTGGTCACATTGAGGTTTTAAAAAGTAGTTATTCAACATGAGGGACAATCAAAATGACATTTTGAATAATTTTTTCTGCAGTCAAAAAAAGGAATTTTCTGATGAAAAACTATGACCTGTGACCCGTCGAACTTTCTGCAGATGGTCAGAAATGGTAAGTTTTTTTAATGTTTAATTTTGACTTAAATAACTTTTGCATGTGAATTATCACGTTCCAAACTTAAATAAGTGTGTTTAGAGTCATTTTAATGCCTGAAATTGGTCGAAATGGAAGCTTGCGAGTAGAAGAAAAAGTCTGTAAAAATGCCAATTTTGGTCACATTTAGGCTTTAAAAAGTTGTTATTCAACATGAGGCACTCTCCAAATGACATTTTGAATCAATTTTTGTACACTCCAAGAAATAAATTTTCTGATGAAAAATGATGACCCGTGACCTTTTGACCTTTCTCCAGATAGTCAGAAATGGTAATTTTTTAATGTTTATTTTTTTTGACTGTAAATGACTATTGCATGTGAATTATCACTTTTTGAACTAAAATATGTGTGTTTAGTCATTTTAATGAATGAAATTTGTCGATATAGAAGCTTCTGAGTAGGAGAAAAAGTCTGTAAAAATGGCAATTTTGGTCACATTGATGCTTTAAAACGTAGTTATTCAACATGAGGGACAATCAAAATGACATTTTGAATCAATTTTTCTGCAGTCCAAGAAATCAATTTTCTGATGAAAAATGGTAACCCGTGACCTGTTGAACTTTCTCCAGATGGTCAGAAATGGTAAGTTTTTTTATGTTTAATTTTTTGAATGTAAATGACTATTGCATGTGAATTATCACTTTTGGAACTAAAATATGTGTGTTTAGAGTCATTTTAATGAATGAAATTGGTCGATATAGAAGCTTCTGAGTAGGAGAAAAAGTCTGTAAAAATGGCAATTTTGGTCACATTGATGCTTTACAACTTAGTTATTCAACATGAGGGACAATCAAAATGACATTTTGAATCAATTTTTCTGCAGTCCAAGAAATCAATTTTCTGATGAAAAACGATGATCCATAACCTGTCGAACTTTCTCCAGATGGTCAGAAATGTAAATTGTTTTAATGTTTAATTTTTTGACTTAAATGACTTTTGCATGTGAATTATCACGTTTGGACCTTAAATAGGTGTGTTTAGAGTGATTTTAATGCCTGAAATTGGTCGAAATAGAAGCTTCTGAGTAGGAGAAAAAGTCTGTAAAAATGGCAATTTTGATCACATTGAGGCTTTAAAAAGTAGTTATTCAACATGAGGCACTATCCAAATGACATTTTGAATCAATTTTTCTACACTCCAAAAAATCAATTTTCTGATGAAAAATGATGACCCGTGACCTGTTGAACTTTCTCCAGATGGTCAGAAATGGTAAGTTTTTTAATGTTTAATTTTTTGACTGTAAATGACTATTGCATGTAAATTATCACTTTTGGAAGTAAAATAAGTGTGTTTAGAGTCATTTTAGTGCCTGAAATTGCTCAAAATAAAAGCTTCTGAGTAGGAGAAAAAGTCTGTAAAAATGGCAATTTTGGTCACATTGATGCTTTAAAACGTAGTTATTTAACATGAGGGACAATCAAAATGACATTTTGAATCAATTTTTCTGCAGTCCAAGAAATCAATTTTCTGATGAAAAATGATGACCCGTGACCTGTTGAACTTTCTCCGGATGGTCAGTAATGGTAAGTTTTTTTATGTTTAATTTTTTGAATGTAAATGACTATTGCATGTGAATTATCACTTTTGGAAGTAAAATAAGTGTGTTTAGAGTCAATTTATGCCTGAAATTGGTCGAAATAGAAGCTTCTGAGTATGAGAAAAAGTCTGTAAAAATGGCAATTTTGGTCACATTGAGCCTTTAAAACGTAGTTAATCAACATGAGGGACAATCAAAATGACATTTTGAATCAATTTTTCTACAGTAAAAAAAAAGCAATTTTCTGATTAAAAACAATGACCCGTGACCTGTCAAACTTTCTCCAGATGGTCAGAAATGGTAATTTTTTTAATGTTTAATTTTTTGACTTAAATGACTTTTGAATGTGAATTAATACGTTTGGAACTTAAATAAGTGTGTTTAGAGTCATATTAATGCCTGAAATTGGTCGAAATAGAAGCTTACGAGTAGAAGAAAAAGTCTGTAAAAATGGCAATTTTGATCACATTGAGGCTTTAAAAAGTAGTTATTCAACATGAGGCACTATCCAAATGACATTTTGAATCAATTTTTCTACACTCCAAAAAATCTATTTTCTGATGAAAAACGATGACCTGTTGAACTTTCTCCAGACTGGTCAGAAATGGAAATTTTTTCATGTTTAATTTTTTGACTGTAAATGACTATTGCATGTGAATTGTCACTTTTGGAACTAAAATAAGTGTGTTTAGAGTCAATTTATGCCTGAAATTGGTCGAAATAGAAGCTTCTGAGTATGAGAAAAAGTCTGTAAAAATGGCAATTTTGGTCACATTGAGCCTTTAAAACGTAGTTAATCAACATGAGGGACAATCACATTTTGAATCCTTTTTTCTGCAGTCAAAAAAATAAATTTTCTGATGAAAAACTATGACTTGTGACCCGTCGAACTTTCTCCAGATGGTCAGAAATGGTAAGTTTTTTTAATGTTTAATTTTTGACTTAAATGACTTTTGCATGTGAATTATCACGTTCCAAACTTAAATAAGTGTGTTTAGAGTCCTTTTAATGCCTGAAATTGGTCGATATAGAAGCTTCTGAGTAGGAGAAAAAGTCTGTAAAAATGGCAATTTTGATCACATTGAGGCTTTAAAAAGTAGTTATTCAACATGAGGCACTATCCAAATGACATTTTGAATTAATTTTTCTACACTCCAAAAAATCAATTTTCTGATGAAAAATGATGACCCATGACCTGTTGAACTTTCTCCAGATGGTCAGAAATGGTAAGTTTTTTTTATGTTTAATTTTTTGACTGTAAATGACAATTGCATGTGAATTATCACTTTTGGAACTAAAATATGTGTGTTTAGAGTAATTTTAATGAATGAAATTTGTCGATATAGAAGCTTCTGAGTAGGAGAAAAAGTCTGTAAAAATGGCAATTTTGATCACATTGAGGCTTTAAAAAGTAGTTATTCAACATGAGGCACTATCCAAATGACATTTTGAATCAATTTTTCTACACTCCAAAAAATCTATTTTCTGATGAAAAACGATGACCTGTTGAACTTTCTCCAGATGGTCAGAAATGGTAATTTTTTAATGTTTATTTTTTTGACTGTAAATGACTATTGCATGTGAATTATCACTTTTGGAAGTAAAATAAGTGTGTTTAGAGTCATTTTAGTGCCTGAAATTGCTCAAAATAAAAGCTTCTGAGTAGGAGAAAAAGTCTGTAAAAATGGCAATTTTGGTCACATTGATGCTTTAAAACGTAGTTATTCAACATGAGGGACAATCAAAATGACATTTTGAATCCATTTTTCTGCAGTCCAAGAAATCAATTTTCTGATGAAAAATGGTGACCCGTGACCTGTTGAACTTTCTCCAGATGGTCAGAAATGGTAAGTTTTTTTATGTTTAATTTTTTTAATGTAAATGACTATTGCATGTGAATTATCACTTTTGGAACTAAAATATGTGTGTTTAGAGTAATTTTAATGAATGAAATTGGTCGATATAGAAGCTTCTGAGTAGGAGAAAAAGTCTGTAAAAATGGTAATTTTGGTCACATTGAGGTTTTAAAAAGTAGTTATTCAACATGAGGGACAATCAAAATGACATTTTGAATCAATTTTTCTACAGTCCAAAAAATCATTTTTCTGATGAAAAACAATGACCCGTGAGCTGTCGAAATTTCTCCAGACTGGTCAGAAATGGAAATTTTTTCATGTTTAATTTTTTGACTGTAAATGACTATTGCATGTGAATTGTCACTTTTGGAACTAAAATAAGTGTGTTTAGAGTCAATTTATGCCTGAAATTGGTCGAAATAGAAGCTTCTGAGTATGAGAAAAAGTCTGTAAAAATGGCAATTTTGGTCACATTGAGCCTTTAAAACGTAGTTAATCAACATGAGGGACAATCACATTTTGAATCCTTTTTTCTGCAGTCAAAAAAATAAATTTTCTGATGAAAAACTATGACTTGTGACCCGTCGAACTTTCTCCAGATGGTCAGAAATGGTAAGTTTTTTTTAATGTTTAATTTTTGACTTAAATGACTTTTGCATGTGAATTATCACGTTCCAAACTTAAATAAGTGTGTTTAGAGTCCTTTTAATGCCTGAAATTGGTCGATATAGAAGCTTCTGAGTAGGAGAAAAAGTCTGTAAAAATGGCAATTTTGATCACATTGAGGCTTTAAAAAGTAGTTATTCAACATGAGGCACTATCCAAATGACATTTTGAATCAATTTTTCTACACTCCAAAAAATCAATTTTCTGATGAAAAATGATGACCCATGACCTGTTGAACTTTCTCCAGATGGTCAGAAATGGTAAGTTTTTTTATGTTTAATTTTTTGAATGTAAATGACTATTGCATGTGAATTATCACTTTTGGAACTAAAATATGTGTGTTTAGAGTCATTTTAATGAATGAAATTGGTCGATATAGAAGCTTCTGAGTAGGAGAAAAAGTCTGTAAAAATGGTAATTTTGGTCACATTGAGGTTGTAAAAAGTAGTTATTCAACATGAGGGACAATCAAAATGACATTTTGAATCAATTTTTCTACAGTCCAAAAAATCATTTTTCTGATGAAAAACAATGACCCGTGAGCCGTCGAACTTTCTCCAGACTGGTCAGAAATGGAAATTTTTCATGTTTAATTTTTTGACTGTAAATGACTATTGCATGTGAATTGTCACTTTTGGAACTAAAATAAGTGTGTTTAGAGTCAATTTATGCCTGAAATTGGTCGAAATAGAAGCTTCTGAGTATGAGAAAAAGTCTGTAAAAATGGCAATTTTGGTCACATTGAGCCTTTAAAACGTAGTTAATCAACATGAGGGACAATCAAAATGACATTTTGAATCAATTTTTCTACAGTAAAAAAAAAGCAATTTTCTGATTAAAAACAATGATCCGTGACCTGTCAAACTTTCTCCAGATGGTCAGAAATGGTAATTTTTTTAATGTTTAATTTTTTGACTTAAATGACTTTTGAATGTGAATTAATACGTTTGGAACTTAAATAAGTGTGTTTAGAGTCATATTAATGCCTGAAATTGGTCGAAATAGAAGCTTACGAGTAGAAGAAAAAGTCTGTAAAAATGGCAATTTTGATCACATTGAGGCTTTAAAAAGTAGTTATTCAACATGAGGCACTATCCAAATGACATTTTGAATCAATTTTTCTACACTCCAAAAAATCTATTTTCTGATGAAAAACGATGACCTGTTGAACTTTCTCCAGACTGGTCAGAAATGGAAATTTTTTCATGTTTAATTTTTTGACTGTAAATGACTATTGCATGTGAATTGTCACTTTTGGAACTAAAATAAGTGTGTTTAGAGTCAATTTATGCCTGAAATTGGTCGAAATAGAAGCTTCTGAGTATGAGAAAAAGTCTGTTAAAATGGCAATTTTGATCACATTGAGGCTTTAAAAAGTAGTTATTCAACATTAGGCACTATCCAAATGACATTTTGAATCAATTTTTCTACACTCCAAAAAATCAATTTTCTGATGAAAAATGATGACCCGTGACCTGTTGAACTTTCTCCAGATGGTCAGAAATGGTAAGTTTTTTAATGTTTAATTTTTTGACTGTAAATGACTATTGCATGTAAATTATCACTTTTGGAAGTAAAATAAGTGTGTTTAGAGTCATTTTAGTGCCTGAAATTGCTCAAAATAAAAGCTTCTGAGTAGGAGAAAAAGTCTGTAAAAATGGCAATTTTGGTCACATTGATGCTTTAAAACGTAGTTATTCAACATGAGGGACAATCAAAATGACATTTTGAATCAATTTTTCTGCAGTCCAAGAAATCAATTTTCTGATGAAAAATGATGACCCGTGACCTGTTGAACTTTCTCCGGATGGTCAGTAATGGTAAGTTTTTTTATGTTTAATTTTTTGAATGTAAATGACTATTGCATGTGAATTATCACTTTTGGAACTAAAATATGTGTGTTTAGAGTCATTTTAATGAATGAAATTGGTCGATATAGAACCTTCTGAGTAGGAGAAAAAGTCTGTAAAAATGGTAATTTTGGTCACATTGAGGTTTTAAAAAGTAGTTATTCAACATGAGGGACAATCAAAATGACATTTTGAATCAATTTTTCTACAGTCCAAAAAATCATTTTTCTGATGAAAAACAATGACCCGTGAGCAGTCGAACTTTCTCCAGACTGGTCAGAAATGGAAATTTTTCATGTTTAATTTTTTGACTGTAAATGACTATTGCATGTGAATTGTCACTTTTGGAACTAAAATAAGTGTGTTTAGAGTCAATTTATGCCTGAAATTGGTCGAAATAGAAGCTTCTGAGTATGAGAAAAAGTCTGTAAAAATGGCAATTTTGGTCACATTGAGCCTTTAAAACGTAGTTAATCAACATGAGGGACAATCAAAATGACATTTTGAATCAATTTTTCTACAGTAAAAAAAAAGCAATTTTCTGATTAAAAACAATGACCTGTCGAACTTTCTCCAGATGGTCAGAAATGGTAATTTTTTTAATGTTTAATTTTTTGACTTAAATGACTTTTGAATGTGAATTAATACGTTTGGAACTTAAATAAGTGTGTTTAGAGTCATATTAATGCCTGAAATTGGTCGAAATAGAAGCTTACGAGTAGAAGAAAAAGTCTGTAAAAATGGCAATTTTGATCACATTGAGGCTTTAAAAAGTAGTTATTCAACATGAGGCACTATCCAAATGACATTTTGAATCAATTTTTCTACACTCCAAAAAATCTATTTTCTGATGAAAAACGATGACCTGTTGAACTTTCTCCAGATTGTCAGAAATGGAATTTTTTTAATGTTTAAAGTTTTTTTCCTGTTAATGACTATTGCATGTAAATTATCACTTTTGGAACTAAAATAAGTGCGTTTAGAGTCATTTTAGTGCCTGAAATTGCTCAAAATAAAAGCTTCTGAGTAGGAGAAAAAGTCTGTAAAAATGGCAATTTTGGTCACATTGATGCTTTAAAACGTAGTTATTCAACATGAGGGAGAATCAAAATGACATTTTGAATCAATTTTTCTGCAGTCCAAGAAATCAATTTTCTGATGAAAAACGATGATCCATAACCTGTCGAACTTTCTCCAGATGGTCAGAAATGGAAATTTTTTCATGTTTAATTTTTTGACTGTAAATGACTATTGCATGTGAATTGTCACTTTTGGAACTAAAATAAGTGTGTTTAGAGTCATTTTAGTGCCTGAAATTGCTCAAAATAAAAGCTTCTGAGTAGGAGAAAAAGTCTGTAAAAATGGCAATTTTGGTCACATTGATGCTTTAAAACGTAGTTATTCAACATGAGGGACAATCAAAATGACATTTTGAATCAATTTTTCTACAGTCTAAAAAATCATTTTTCTGATGAAAAACAATGACCCGTGAGCTGTCGAACTTTCTCCAGACTGGTCAGAAATGGAAATTTTTTCATGTTTAATTTTTTGACTGTAAATGACTATTGCATGTGAATTGTCACTTTTGGAAGTAAAATAAGTGTGTTTAGAGTCAATTTATGCCTGAAATTGGTCGAAATAGAAGCTTCTGAGTATGAGAAAAAGTCTGTAAAAATGGCAATTTTGGTCACATTGAGCCTTTAAAACGTAGTTAATCAACATGAGGGACAATCACATTTTGAATCCTTTTTTCTGCAGTCAAAAAAATAAATTTTCTGATGAAAAACTATGACTTGTGACCCGTCGAACTTTCTCCAGATGGTCAGAAATGGTAAGTTTTTTTAATGTTTAATTTTTGACTTAAATGACTTTTGCATGTGAATTATCACGTTCCAAACTTAAATAAGTGTGTTTAGAGTCCTTTTAATGCCTGAAATTGGTCGATATAGAAGCTTCTGAGTAGGAGAAAAAGTCTGTAAAAATGGCAATTTTGATCACATTGAGGCTTTAAAAAGTAGTTATTCAACATGAGGCACTATCCAAATGACATTTTGAATCAATTTTTCTACACTCCAAAAAATCAATTTTCTGATGAAAAATGATAACCCGTGACCTGTTGAACTTTCTCCAGATGGTCAGAAATGGTAATTTTTTTTATGTTTAATTTTTTGACTGTAAATGACAATTGCATGTGAATTATCACTTTTGGAACTAAAATATGTGTGTTTAGAGTCATTTTAATGAATGAAATTTGTCGATATAGAAGCTTCTGAGTAGGAGAAAAAGTCTGTAAAAATGGCAATTTTGATCACATTGAGGCTTTAAAAAGTAGTTATTCAACATGAGGCACTATCCAAATGACATTTTGAATCAATTTTTCTACACTCCAAAAAATCAATTTTCTGATGAAAAATGATGACCCGTGACCTGTTGATCTTTCTCCAGATGGTCAGAAATGGTAAGTTTTTTAATGTTTAATTTTTTGACTGTAAATGACTATTGCATGTGAATTATCACTTTTGGAACTAAAATATGTGTGTTTAGAGTCATTTTAATGAATGAAATTGGTCGATATAGAAGCTTCTGAGTAGGAGAAAGTCTGTAAAAATGGTAATTTTGGTCACATTGAGGATTTAAAAAGTAGTTATTCAACATGAGGGACAATCAAAATGACATTTTGAATCAATTTTTCTACAGTAAAAAAAAAGCAATTTTCTCATTAAAAACAATGACCCGTGACCTGTCAAACTTTCTCCAGATGGTCAGAAATGGTAATTTTTTTAATGTTTAATTTTTTGACTTAAATGACTTTTGAATGTGAATTAATACGTTTGGAACGTAAATAAGTGTGTTTAGAGTCATTTTAATGCCTGAAATTGGTCGAAATAGAAGCTTACGAGTAGAAGAAAAAGTCTGTAAAAATGCCAATTTTGGTCACATTTAGGCTTTAAAAAGTTATTCAACATGAGGCACTATCCAAATGACATTTTGAATCAATTTTTCTACACTCCAAAAAATCTATTTTCTGATGAAAAACGATGACCTGTTGAACTTTCTCCAGATGGTCAGAAATGGTAATTTTTTAATGTTTAATTTTTTGACTGTAAATGACTATTGCATGTGAATTGTCACTTTTGGAACTAAAATGTGTGTTTAGAGTCATTTTAATGAATGAAATTGGTCGATATAGAAGCTTCTGAGTAGGAGAAAAAGTCTGTAAAAATGGTAATTTTGGTCACATTGAGGATTTAAAAAGTAGTTATTCAACATGAGGGACAATCAAAATGACATTTTGAATCAATTTTTCTACAGTCCAAAAAATCATTTTTCTGATGAAAAACAATGACCCGTGAGCTGTCGAACTTTCTCCAGATGGTCAGAAATGGTAAGTTTTTTTAATGTTTAATTTTTTTACTTAAATGACTATTGCATGTGAATTATCACTTTTGGAACTAAAATATGTGTGTTTAGTCATTTTAATGAATGAAATTTGTCGATATAGAAGCTTCTGAGTAGGAGAAAGGAGCGGTAAAAATGGCAATTTTGGTCACATTGATGCTTTAAAACGTAGTTATTCAACATGAGGGACAATCAAAATGACATTTTGAATCAATTTTTCTGCAGTCCAAGAAATCAATTTTCTGATGAAAAATGGTAACCCGTGACCTGTTGAACTTTCTCCAGATGGTCAGAAATGGTAAGTTTTTTTATGTTTAATTTTTTGAATGTAAATGACTATTGCATGTGAATTATCACTTTTGGAACTGAAATATGTGTGTTTAGAGTCATTTTAATGAATGAAATTGGTCGATATAGAAGCTTCTGAGTAGGAGAAAAAGTCTGTAAAAATGGTAATTTTGGTCACATTGAGGCTTTAAAAAGTAGTTATTCAACATGAGGGACAATCAAAATGACATTTTGAATCAATTTTTCTACAGTCCAAAAAATCTATTTTCTGATGAAAAACGATGATCCATGACCTGTTGAACTTTCTCCAGATGGTCAGAAATGTAAATTGTTTTAATGTTTAATTTTTTGACTTAAATGACTTTTGCATGTGAATTATCACGTTTGGACCTTAAATAGGTGTGTTTAGAGTGATTTTAATGCCTGAAATTGGTCGAAATAGAAGCTTCTGAGTAGGAGAAAAAGTCTGTAAAAATGGCAATTTTGATCACATTGAGGCTTTAAAAAGTAGTTATTCAACATGAGGCACTATCCAAATGACATTTTGAATCAATTTTTCTACACTCCAAAAAATCAATTTTCTGATGAAAAATGATGACCCGTGACCTGTTGAACTTTCTCCAGATGGTCAGAAATGGTAAGTTTTTTAATGTTTAATTTTTTGACTGTAAATGACTATTGCATGTAAATTATCACTTTTGGAAGTAAAATAAGTGTGTTTAGAGTCATTTTAGTGCCTGAAATTGCTCAAAATAAAAGCTTCTGAGTAGGAGAAAAAGTCTGTAAAAATGGCAATTTTGGTCACATTGATGCTTTAAAACGTAGTTATTCAACATGAGGGACAATCAAAATGACATTTTGAATCAATTTTTCTGCAGTCCAAGAAATCAATTTTCTGATGAAAAATGATGACCCGTGACCTGTTGAACTTTCTCCGGATGGTCAGTAATGGTAAGTTTTTTTATGTTTAATTTTTTGAATGTAAATGACTATTGCATGTGAATTATCACTTTTGGAACTAAAATATGTGTGTTTAGAGTCATTTTAATGAATGAAATTGGTCGATATAGAACCTTCTGAGTAGGAGAAAAAGTCTGTAAAAATGGTAATTTTGGTCACATTGAGGTTTTAAAAAGTAGTTATTCAACATGAGGGACAATCAAAATGACATTTTGAATCAATTTTTCTACAGTCCAAAAAATCATTTTTCTGATGAAAAACAATGACCCGTGAGCCGTCGAACTTTCTCCAGACTGGTCAGAAATGGAAATTTTTCATGTTTAATTTTTTGACTGTAAATGACTATTGCATGTGAATTGTCACTTTTGGAACTAAAATAAGTGTGTTTAGAGTCAATTTATGCCTGAAATTGGTCGAAATAGAAGCTTCTGAGTATGAGAAAAAGTCTGTAAAAATGGCAATTTTGGTCACATTGAGCCTTTAAAACGTAGTTAATCAACATGAGGGACAATCAAAATGACATTTTGAATCAATTTTTCTACAGTAAAAAAAAAGCAATTTTCTGATTAAAAACAATGACCCGTGACCTGTCAAACTTTCTCCAGATGGTCAGAAATGGTAATTTTTTTAATGTTTAATTTTTTGACTTAAATGACTTTTGAATGTGAATTAATACGTTTGGAACTTAAATAAGTGTGTTGAGAGTCATATTAATGCCTGAAATTGGTCGAAATAGAAGCTTACGAGTAGAAGAAAAAGTCTGTAAAAATGGCAATTTTGATCACATTGAGGCTTTAAAAAGTAGTTATTCAACATGAGGCACTATCCAAATGACATTTTGAATCAATTTTTCTACACTCCAAAAAATCTATTTTCTGATGAAAAACGATGACCTGTTGAACTTTCTCCAGATTGTCAGAAATGGAATTTTTTTAATGTTTAAAGTTTTTTTCCTGTTAATGACTATTGCATGTAAATTATCACTTTTGGAACTAAAATAAGTGCGTTTAGAGTCATTTTAGTGCCTGAAATTGCTCAAAATAAAAGCTTCTGAGTAGGAGAAAAAGTCTGTAAAAATGGCAATTTTGGTCACATTGATGCTTTAAAACGTAGTTATTCAACATGAGGGAGAATCCAAATGACATTTTGAATCAATTTTTCTGCAGTCCAAGAAATCAATTTTCTGATGAAAAACGATGATCCATAACCTGTCGAACTTTCTCCAGATGGTCAGAAATGGAAATTTTTTCATGTTTAATTTTTTGACTGTAAATGACTATTGCATGTGAATTGTCACTTTTGGAACTAAAATAAGTGTGTTTAGAGTCATTTTAGTGCCTGAAATTGCTCAAAATAAAAGCTTCTGAGTAGGAGAAAAAGTCTGTAAAAATGGCAATTTTGGTCACATTGAGGCTTTAAAACATAGTTATTCAACATGAGGGACAATCAAAATGACATTCTTAATCAATTTTATTTCAGTCCAAAAAAACATTTTTCTGATGAATAACGATGACCCGTGAGCTGTCGAACTTTCTCCAGATGGTCAGAAATGGACATTTTTTCATGTTTAATTTTTTGACTGTAAATGACTATTGCATGTGAATTGTCACTTTTGGAACTAAAATAAGTGTGTTTAGAGTCAATTTATGCCTGAAATTGGTCGAAATAGAAGCTTCTGAGTAGGAGAAAAAGTATGTAAAAATGGCAATTTTGGTCACATTGAGCCTTTCAAACGTAGTTATTCAACATGAGGCACTATCCAAATGACATTTTTAATCAATTTTATTTCAGTCCAAAAAATCAATTTTCTGATGAATAACGATGACCCGTGACCTGTCGAACTTTCTCCAGATTGTCAGAAATGGAAGTTTTTTTTAATGTTTAAAGTTTTTTTCCTGTTAATGACTATTGCATGTAAATTATCACTTTTGGAACTAAAATAAGTGTGTTTAGAGTCATTTTAGTGCCTGAAATTGCTCAAAATAAAAGCTTCTGAGTAGGAGAAAAAGTCTGTAAAAATGGCAATTTTGGTCACATTGATGCTTTAAAACGTAGTTATTCAACATGAGGGAGAATCAAAATGACATTTTGAATCAATTTTTCTGCAGTCCAAGAAATCAATTTTCTGATGTAAAATGATGACCCGTGACCTGTTGAACTTTTTCCAGATGGTCAGAAATGGTAAGTTTTTTTATGTTTAATTCTTTGAATGTAAATGACTATTGCATGTGAATTATCACTTTTAGAACTAAAATATGTGTGTTTAGAGTCATTTTAATGCCTGAAATTAGTCGAAATAGAAGCTTGCGAGTAGAAGAAAAAGTCTGTAAAAATGCCAATTTTGGTCACATTTAGGCTTCAAAAAGTTGTTATTCAACATGAGGCACTCTCCAAATGACATTTTGAATCAATTTTTGTACACTCCAAGAAATAAATTTTCTGATGAAAAATGATGACCCGTGACCTGTTGACCTTTCTCCAGATGGTCAGAAATGGTAATTTTTTAATGTTTATTTTTTTTGACTGTAATGACTATTGCATGTGAATTATCACTTTTGGAACTAAAATATGTGTGTTTAGTCATTTTAATGAATGAAATTTGTCGATATAGAAGCTTCTGAGTAGGAGAAAATGTCTGTAAAAATGGTAATTTTGGTCACATTGAGGATTTAAAAAGTAGTTATTCAACATGAGGGACAATCAAAATGACATTTTGAATCAATTTTTCTACAGTCCAAAAAATCATTTTTCTGATGAAAAACAATGACCCGTGAGCTGTCGAACTTTCTCCAGACTGGTCAGAAATGGACATTTTTTCATGTTTAATTTTTTGACTGTAAATGACTATTGCATGTGAATTATCACGTTTCAAACTTAAATAAGTGTGTTTAGAGTCATTTTAATGCCTGAAATTGGTCGAAATAGAAGCTTACGAGTAGAAGAAAAAGTCTGTTAAAATTCCAATTTTGGACACATTGAGGCTTTAAAAAGTAGTTATTCAACATGAGGCACTATCCAAATGACATTTTTAATCAATTTTATTTCAGTCCAAAAAATCAATTTTCTGATGAAAAACTATGACTTGTGACCCGTCGAACTTTCTCCAGATGGTCAGAAATGGTAAGTTTTTTTTAATGTTTAATTTTTGACTTAAATGACTTTTGCATGTGAATTATCACGTTCCAAACTTAAATAAGTGTGTTTAGAGTCATTTTAATGCCTGAAATTGGTCGAAAAAGGAGTTTACGAGTAGAAGAAAAAGTCTGTAAAAATGGAAATTTTGGTCACATTGAGGATTTAAAAAGTAGTTATTCAACATGAGGGACAATCAAAATGACATTCTTAATCAATTTTATTTCAGTCCAAAAAAACATTTTTCTGATGAAGAGCTGTCGAACTTTCTCCAGACTGGTCAGAAATGGAAATTTTTTCATGTTTAATTTTTTGACTGAAAATGACTATTGCATGTGAATTGTCACTTTTGGAAGTAAAATAAGTGTGTTTAGAGTCAATTTATGCCTGAAATTGGTCGAAATAGAAGCTTCTGAGTAGGAGAAAAAGTCTGTAAAAATGGCAATTTTGGTCACATTGAGCCTTTCAAACGTAGTTAATCAACATGAGGGACAATCAAAATGACATTTTTTTTTTTTTTTTTTTTTTTTTTTTTTGAAACCGTTTATTACATGTTAAAAAAGGTTACAGGTATGGGCCTACAACCATCCGGCCGGCCGCTAGAGTGGCAGAAGCATATGACATACCTACAGTAAAAGTCTCTTGGCGGTGCAGATCGGTAAATCAGGAGATATCAATGGCGCAGGCCACATAGCTCCAAGCCCACAATACGGTTTCCTTTTTTCAAAACAGAACAACACAAAAAACCACACCCGCAAGGCAACCCGCAATCCAAAGTGACGGCACGTGCTCCTTAAGTGGGGGATCCCAACCAGCAGCCAAACTCTGAAGAGGGGAATGGGAATAGATCAAGGACAGGGGAACCACATGCCCGCGGCTAGGGGAGGGAGTCGGCTAGGGGGACGGAGCTGGTGAGGCGGCCGGTAGCAGTGGCGGCTCACAAATACCCCCGCGATAGGCGTTCCAGGGGCCCCAGATTTTCACCCACGCCCCAGGCTTACCCCTCGCCACATACACTACCTTTTCACGAAACATACACCAATCCATATGTTCTTTCCAGGCCAACACCGTCTGGGGCCTCTGGGATCCCCACAATTGAGCAATGTCACGCTTAGCTATCATGTATCCCAGAGTCACCCACCGCTTCTGCGGGACCGAATAGTCATTTGGTTCCCACACATTCAGCAAGCATCTCCTCGCTTCAGGCAACAGCGCGACACGCGTAACCACACGCAGGACCTCATGCACACCACGCCAGAATCGCTCCACCTTTGGGCACTCCCACAGAATATGCATGAAAGTTGCCAAAGCACCACAGCCACGCTTACACAATCCGTCACCAGCAAAGCCCATACGTAGAAGCCTTGGCCCCGTCACGTAAACCCGGTGGAGGATCTTAAGCTGGACGAAGCGAAGGCGAGCCGGGATGGCCACCTCCTTCGGAGAGGCCACCGCGGAGATCCAGTCCTCGTCGTCCAGTTCCAACCCATCGGCAACCCAGGCCTCGCGGAGACTAGTCAGCAGGCACGATCTGTCATTGATCAGCTTTTTATATATGAGGGAGATCGTGCTGTCTGGGACATGGCCATCCAGCACTCGGTCCTCCAGGGGGGAGGACTCCGGAATGGACGCGACATCCGGGAAGACGGAGCCCAGCGCATGGCGGACTTGTAAGTACCGAAAGTACTCACTGCCTTGCAGCTGAAACTCCGTCTGCAGCGTCTCAAAAGTTTTGAATCCCCCCCTCGTCCAGAGATCTCCCACTGTGCTGATTCCGATCGTGTCCCACTTCTCGAAGCCCTTCGATGTCCACAGGGAGCCCAACCTCTCAGACGCATATAGCGGTGTCGCCCGGGTCAAACGGTCCCTCCACCCCATCGCTGCATTAGCCGCGTGCCAGACACGCACCATGACACGCGTCGGTCCCGTCAGACGGGAGTCGGGCGCGCCAGAGTAGAGCGCTCGATTGTAGTCGCCACCGGGCAGGAGCATCTTGTCCATTTCAAATGCCGGGTTCAGGGCGGGCCCGTAAAGGCCATGATTAATTGCAGCTAGCTGGGAGGCCCAGTAATACCGTTTAATGTCCGGGAGGGCGACCCCCCCATCGTACCACGGGAGCGTCAATTTAGCCAAAGCAATACGCGGCCTCCCGTCCCAGAACAGGCGCCGCTGCAGGCTCTCCACCTCACGGAAGTAGCGCGCCGGAACCAAGTCCATAGTATTCTGAAGCGCATACAGAAAGCGCGGCAAGGACATCATCTTAAACAAGGCCGCTCGGCCAAGCGGCGAAAGCGGAAGACGCCGCCAGCGCGCAACGTCCTCCCGCAAGCGCTGGAGGGGGGGCAGCAAGTTCCGCTCGTAGCGGACCTCCGGGTCTAGAGTAATATATATACCCAGGTACCGGAACCCCTGGGAGGCAATCTGGATCGGGCAGTCCCGTGGTAGGGCCGGAGCCTCCCCGGAGAGCACATACACGCAGGATTTCGCCCAGTTGATGACAAGGCCTGAGTTACGACCGAAGGAGCGCAAAACATCAACCAGGACAATCAGCGAGTTGCGCGGGGAGGCGAGATACAAAAGGATATCATCGGCGTAGAGGGACACGCGGTCCTCATGCTCGGGGGTCCAGCAGAGACCACGGATGGAGGGGTGCCACCGCAGCCACTCCGCAAAGGGCTCCAAGGCCAATGCAAACAGGAGCGGTGACAAGGGGCAACCCTGACGCGTGCCCCGCCCCAGCGCGAAGGGGGCCGAGACTCGCCCATTCACCACCACCTGCGCCAATGGGCCCGAATACAACAATTTGACCCAGCTAATGAATCCCGGTCCAAATCCAAATTTCGCCAGCATCGCCCAGATGTATGGCCATTCAAGCGTGTCAAACGCCATGGTGGCGTCCAAGGACGCCAAGATGGCCGGCTCCCGCACAAACGGGACACGCGCGAGCACCCCATGCAAGCGTCGCAGATTAAGAGCCGTGTTGCGATGGGGTATAAAGCCAGATTGGTCTTGGTGGACCAAATCGCCCACCATGCCAACCAGCCGGTTAGCCAGCACTTTGGCGAGGATTTTGGGCTCCGCGTTCAAGAGCGAGATAGGCCTATAGGATGTAACCCGCTCACGGGGTCTCCCCTCCTTGTGGATCACCACGATTGTGGCCAGACGCTGGTCCGGCGGGAGGGAACCCCGCGAGTGGGCCGCCAGGAACATGGCGCGCAGGTGGGGCGCCAGTACATCCGGTCGTAGCTTGTAGAGCTCGATGGGGATACCATTGGGGCCCATGGCCTTGCCGGATGCGACCGAGCGAATAGCCAGGGCAATTTCGTCCGAGGTGGGAGGAGCGTCCAGCAAATCCCTGTCCTCCACCGTAAGGGAGGGCAGCGCGATGTCCCGAAGCAGGGCATGGGAATCTTCCTCCGAGCAGGGAGAAACCGGGGAGTACACCTCGCGGAAGTAATCCGCGAAGCAGGAGACAATGGCTTCCGGCTCGGTGACAGGCACACCATCCATCCCCTCAATCAAAGGAACCACACGACTCGCTCTCTCCCTCTTGTCCAACCACGCAATCAATTTACCAGCCTTATCACCCACATCATACAGTCGCCCCTGTTGCTCTCTACTGAGGCCCCTGGCCGCCTCCGTGACGAGGGCCCTATAGGCCGCCTGCTTGAGGTGCAGAACATGCAACTTGGCGTCGGTTACCCCGCTCCCCAGGTCACCCTCTAGTTCCGCAATTTCGGCCTCCACCCGGGTTACCTCCTCCCGCTCGCGCCTCCGGGCCTGGGAGATAAAGGAGAGGGCCTCCCCTCTGAGAACTACCTTAAAAGCCTCCCACAGGGAGATGGCCTAAGGGACAGACCCCACATTCTCATCAAAGTATCGCTGTAAGGATTTGATCAAGTCGGCACGAATAGTGGGGTCACGCAAGTACCAAGCATTGATTGGAGCCACCCTGCCCCCCCCCCCTAGGGAAGACATCGAAATGTAACAGTACTGGGGAGTGATCTGAAATGCCCCGCGCCAGATGGCACACCTCTCCCACCCTCCCAGCATGGGCCGCCGGGACAAGGATGTAATCAAGCCGCGAGAGGCTACCATGGGCACCCGAGTGGAAGGTGTATTGCCGCTGCGCGGGATGCTTTAGTCGCCAGCAATCCACCAGGCCCAGAGTATCTAAAAGGCCGGACAGCCAGGCCTGTGCCCGGGGGAGGTCCCTAGGGGGATGGCGATCCAGAGACCCAGAAACTACCGCATTAAAGTCCCCCCCAACCACCAGCAGGCCACCCGGGAGGTCCAGGAGGAGGCGCCCCAAATCCGCAAATGTAGTAGATTGTAACCCAGGCGGGACGTACACTGATATAAAAACAAACACTCTACCCTCCATTCTACCCACCAGAACAGCGTAGCGTCCCCTCTCATCATGGCGCACCTCATCAATCTCCAACGGGAGCGAGTTCTTAATCATGATACCCACCCCCGCGAGCCCGAGGTGAAGCCCGAGTGGGCCACCAAACGATAGCCTCGCCGATTCATGGCATGAAAGGAGTTACCTATGAGGTGTGTCTCCTGCAGGAAGATAACATCTGGTGAGATACGTTTCAGGTACTGCAGGACCACACCACGCTTAATCCTGTCCCCCAGGCCGTTAACATTCCATGACAACACAGTCAAATCCCTACCCCCCATCATACGTAGAAGCAATCAGTCGTCCCCCACAGAGCATCTCGAGAGCAACAATACAGTAAAGGGCTTGCCTTGCGGTGCAAACAAACGACACACCCCCCCCCACCCCCCCATCCCAACAGAACTCCCCCCTCCCTGCACCCCTGCATGAGCCCAAACAGCCCCCCCAAAGTGCAGTGTGCCTGTCGCCCCATTGATGAAAAACTAACTAGTCCCCCAGAGGAGGAGGGAAGCCCCCAACAGACCCCACACGACCTCCATCGGAGGGGAACATAAACGATCAGTAAATGGTAAAGGAATGTTGTCCAGAGCAAGGCCTATTCTTCACCCCTCAGTTCTGATCCGGCGGGCCCTCCCCGCCAACCGCACCCCCCCCCACCCCCTCGGCCCCGATCTCCAGGCAGAGTGTCCAACCAGTCCCCAGCCGCCTCGGGTCGGTCAAAAAAGTGCGTGCGCCCATCCACCTCCACCCTTAGCTTAGCTGGAAAAAGCATTGAGTACTTAAGGTTCAGGTCCCGTAGGCGACGTTTGACTCCGAGAAAACTCAATCTCAGTTTTTGGACCGCCGGAGTAAGGTCTGGGTAGAAATGCACATCCATGTTATCAAGCTTGACCGGTCCCTGTTGCCTGGAGGTCTGCAGGATAGCGTCTCTGTCCCGAAAATTAAAAATTCGGGCAATGAGAGGCCGCGGCGGGGCACCGGCCTTAGGTCTGCCCCCAGGGACCCGGTGAGCACGTTCCACCGCAAAAAGCTTACTCAGCCCCCGGGGCTGAAGATGGGTAAGGATCAAGTCTTCCACAAAAAGATCTGCCGCCTCCGCCTCTCGTCCCTCCGGCACTCCCACAATGCGAACGTTATTCCTCCGGGCCCGACCCTCGGAATCCTCCAGTCGCCGGTCCATCAGGGCGCTCACCTGGCCAAGCCGGCGCACCTCCTTTTGGAGGGCCACCACGTCCGTCGTGAGGCTCGTTGTGGTGTGGGCCAGGGAATCGACCCGGTCGTTGGTTTTGGACAAGTCAGCCCTCACAAGGCTAACATCCACCAGGACCGAGTCTATCTTTTGCGCTAAGGTGTCGAAGCGCTGGTCCACCGAGGCCTTCATCTCTGCGATGGCGCCCATGACGTCCCGGAGGGTCAGATCCACCGGTTGAGCAGATGCCTCCGTCGGGCCCGCCGGGGATGTGCGCGATGTCTCCGGAGATCCCTTCTGGAGGGTGTAGCGGTCCATACTGTTGGATTGAGGCGCCGGGCCGCGGCGGGTCATCTTCACCTTCGCCCGGTCGCCATCTTGTTTGGTGGACATGCCTGCTCTCCCACCGTCGTGCCAATCTCCTCGAAAGGGCCGGTAAACCAGTTCACGGGTTCCGGGGGGGGGAGGGCGACCACTGGGCCGCAGGACGACTCACGGCCGGCGGGTCAGCCGGACACCTGGACAAGGCCACACCAGCGCACCCCGCTCCGCAACCCTACCTCGCTTGAGGGCAAGGAGAGCGCAAAAGCGAAAGTGAAAGCACGGGATACGCGAGTCGCCCAGCCCTGCCCGCCGCTGTTGTTCGCTTTGTCCCCGGATCGCCCTACTACTCCAATCCGGGGGGCCAGCGCGGAGAAGGCCGCAACCTTCAATCGGTGCTCCCACCGGTGTCCGGGGTCCGATTCGAAAAGGAAAAACGGATGGCGCCTCAGCTCGGGTTCACCGATGCAGTCCCCTCAACAAGGACAGGATATAGCCAGGATTAATTCAGGAGGTCGTGGTGGTCCTCGGGAGCCTCGCACCTACGCGGCCATCTTGGTTGCGCGCTAGGCTCCTCCCCCAAAATGACATTTTGAATCATTTTTTCTGCAGTCAAAAAAAGGAATTTTCTGATGAAAAACTATGACCTGTGACCCGTCGAACTTTCTCCAGATGGTCAGAAATGGTAAGTTTTTTTAATGTTTAATTTTTGACTTAAATGACTTTTGCATGTGAATTATCACGTTCCAAACTTAAATAAGTGTGTTTAGAGTCATTTTAATGCCTGAAATTGGTCGAAATAGAAGCTTCTGAGTAGGAGAAAAAGTCTGTAAAAATGGCAATTTTGGTCACATTGATGCTTTAAAATGTAGTTATTCAACATGAGGGACAATCAAAATGACATTTTGAATCAATTTTTCTGCAGTCCAAGAAATCAATTTTCTGATGAAAAATGATGACCCGTGACCTGTTGAACTTTCTCCAGATGGTCAGAAATGGTAAGTTTTTTTATGTTTAATTTTTTAATGTAAATGACTATTGCATGTGAATTATCACTTTTGGAACTAAAATATGTGTGTTTAGAGTCATTTTATGCCTGAAATTGGTCGAAATAGAAGCTTCTGAGTAGGAAAAAAAGTCTGTAAAAATGGCAATTTTGGTCACATTGATGCTTTAAAACGTAGTTAATCAACATGAGGGACAATCAAAATGACATTTTGAATCAATTGTTCTACAGTAAAAAAAAATCAATTTTCTGATGAAAAACTATGACCCGTGACCTGTTGACCTTTCCCCAGATGGTCAGAAATGGTAATTTTTTTAATGTTTAATTTTTTGACTTAAATGACTTTTGCATGTGAATTAATACGTTTGGAACTTAAATAAGTGTGTTTAGAGTCATTTTAATGAATGAAATTTGTCGATATAGAAGCTTCTGAGTAGGAGAAAAAGTCTGTAAAAATGGCAATTTTGATCACATTGAGGCTTTAAAAAGTAGTTATTCAACATGAGGCACTATCCAAATGACATTTTGAATCAATTTTTCTACACTCCAAAAAATCAATTTTCTGATGAAAAATGATGACCCGTGACCTGTTGAACTTTCTCCAGATGGTCAGAAATGGTAAGTTTTTTAATGTTTAATTTTTTGACTGTAAATGACTATTGCATGTGAATTATCACTTTTGGAACTAAAATATGTGTGTTTTGAGTCATTTTAATGAATGAAATTGGTTGATATAGAAGCTTCTGAGTAGGAGAAAATGTCTGTAAAAATGGTAATTTTGGTCACATTGAGGATTTAAAAAGTAGTTATTCAACATGAGGGACAATCAAAATGACATTTTGAATCAATTTTTCTGCAGTCCAAGAAATCAATTTTCTGATGAAAAACGATGATCCATAACCTGTCGAACTTTCTCCAGATGGTCAGAAATGTAAATTGTTTTAATGTTTAATTTTTTGACTTAAATGACTTTTGCATGTGAATTATCACGTTTGGACCTTAAATAGGTGTGTTTAGAGTGATTTTAATGCCTGAAATTGGTCGAAATAGAAGCTTCTGAGTAGGAGAAAAAGTCTGTAAAAATGGCAATTTTGGTCACATTGAGGTTTTAAAAAGTAGTTATTCAACATGAGGGACAATCAAAATGACATTTTGAATCAATTTTTCTACAGTCGAAAAAATCATTTTTCTGATGAAAAACAATGACCCGTGAGCTGTCGAACTTTCTCCAGACTGGTCAGAAATGGAAATTTTTCATGTTTAATTTTTTGACTGTAAATGACTATTGCATGTGAATTGTCACTTTTGGAACTAAAATAAGTGTGTTTAGAGTCATTTTATGCCTGAAATTGGTCGAAATGGAAGCTTGCGAGTAGAAGAAAAAGTCTGTAAAAATGCCAATTTTGGTCACATTTAGGCTTTAAAAAGTTGTTATTCAACATGAGGCACTCTCCAAATGACATTTTGAATCAATTTTTCTACACTCCAAGAAATAAATTTTCTGATGAAAAATGATGACCCATGACCTGTCGAACTTTCTCCAGACTGGTCAGAAATGGTAATTTTTTAATGTTTAATTTTTTGACTGTAAATGACTATTGCATGTGAATTGTCACTTTTGGAACTAAAATAAGTGTGTTTAGAGTCATTTTATGCCTGAAATTGGTCGAAATAGAAGCTTCTGAGTAGGAGAAAAAGTCTGTAAAAATGGCAATTTTGGTCACATTGAGCCTTTAAAACGTAGTTATTCAACATGAGGGACAATCAAAATGACATTTTGAATCATTTTTTCTGCAGTCAAAAAAATCAATTTTCTGATGAAAAACTATGACCTGTGACCCTTCGAACTTCCTCCAGATGGTCAGAAATGGTAAGTTTTTTTAATGTTTAATTTTTTACTTAAATTACTTTTGCATGTGAATTATCACGTTCCAAACTTAAATAGGTGTGTTTAGAGTCCTTTTAATGCCTGAAATTGGTCGAAATAGAAGCTTGCGAGTAGAAGAAAAAGTCTGTTAAAATTCCAATTTTGGACACATTGAGGCTTTAAAAAGTAGTTATTCAACATGAGGCACTATCCAAATGACATTCTTAATCAATTTTATTTCAGTCCAAAAAATCAATTTTCTGATGAATAACGATGACCCGTGACCTGTCGAACTTTCTCCAGATTGTCAGAAATAGAAGTTTTTTTAATGTTTAAAGTTTTTTTCCTGTTAATGACTATTGCATGTAAATTATCACTTTTGGAACTAAAATAAGTGTGTTTAGAGTCATTTTAGTGCCTGAAATTGCTCAAAATAAAAGCTTCTGAGTAGGAGAAAAAGTCTGTAAAAATGGAAATTTTGGTCACATTGAGGTTTTAAAAAGTAGTTATTCAACATGAGGGACAATCAAAATGACATTTTGAATCAATTTTTCTACAGTCCAAAAAATCATTTTTCTGATGAAAAACAATGACCCGTGAGCTGTCGAACTTTCTCCAGACTGGTCAGAAATGGAAATTTTTTCATGTTTAATTTTTTGACTGTAAATGACTATTGCATGTGAATTGTCACTTTTGGAACTAAAATAAGTGTGTTTAGAGTCAATTTATGCCTGAAATTGGTCGAAATAGAAGCTTTTGAGTAGGAGAAAAAGTCTGTAAAAATGGCAATTTTGGTCACATTGATGCTTTAAAACGTAGTTATTCAACATGAGGGACAATCAAAATGACATTTTGAATCAATTTTTCTGCAGTTCGAGAAATCAATTTTCTGATGAAAAACGATGATCCATAACCTGTCGAACTTTCTCCAGATGGTCAGAAATGGTAATTTTTTTAATGTTTAATTTTTTTACTTAAATGACTTTTGCATGTGAATTAATACGTTTGGAACTTAAATAAGTGTGTTTAGAGTCATTTTAATGCCTGAAATTGGTCGAAATGGAAGCTTGCGAGTAGAAGAAAAAGTCTGTAAAAATGCCAATTTTGGTCACATTTAGGCTTTAAAAAGTTGTTATTCAACATGAGGCACTGTCCAAATGACATTTTGAATCAATTTTTCTACACTCCAAGAAATAAATTTTCTGATGAAAAATGATGACCCATGACCTGTTAACCTTTCTCCAGATGGTCAGAAATGGTAATTTTTTAATGTTTAATTTTTTTACTGTAAATGACTATTGCATGTGAATTATCACTTTTGTAACTAAAATATGTGTGTTTAGAGTCATTTTAATGAATGAAATTGGTCGATATAGAAGCTTCTGAGTAGGAGGAAAAGTCTGTAAAAATGGTAATTTTGGTCACATTGAGGTTTTAAAAAGTAGTTATTCAACATGAGGGACAATCAAAATGACATTTTGAATCAATTTTTCTACAGTCCAAAAAATCATTTTTCTGATGAAAAACTATGACCCGTGAGCTGTCGAACGTTCTCCAGACTGGTCAGAAATGGACATTTTTTCATGTTTAATTTTTTGACTGTAAATGACTATTGCATGTGAATTGTCACTTTTGGAACTAAAATAAGTGTGTTTAGAGTCATTTTATGCCTGAAATTGGTCGAAATAGAAGCTTCTGAGTAGGAAAAAAAGTCTGTAAAAATGGCAATTTTGGTCACATTGATGCTTTAAAACGTAGTTAATCAACATGAGGGACAATCAAAATGACATTTTGAATCAATTTTTCTACATTAAAAAAAAATCAATTTTCTGATGAAAAACTATGACCCGTGACCTGTTGACCTTTCTCCAGATGGTCAGAAATGGTAATTTTTTTAATGTTCAATTTTTTGACTTAAATGACTTTTGCATGTGAATTATCACTTTTGGAACTAAAATGTGTGTTTAGTCATTTTAATGAATGAAATTTGTCGATATAGAAGCTTCTGAGTAGGAGAAAAAGTCTGTAAAAATGGCAATTTTGGTCACATTGATGCTTTAAAACGTAGTTATTCAACATGAGGGACAATCAAAATGACATTTTGAATTTATTTTTCTGCAGTCCAAGAAATCAATTTTCTGATGAAAAACGATGATCCATAACCTGTCGAACTTTCTCCAGATGGTCAGAAATGGTAATTTTTTTAATGTTTAATTTTTTTACTTAAATGACTTTTGCATGTGAATTAATACATTTGGAACTTAAATAGGTGTGTTTAGAGTCCTTTTAATGCCTGAAATTGGTCGAAATAGAAGCTTGCGAGTAGAAGAAAAAGTCTGTTAAAATTCCAATTTTGGACACATTGAGGCTTTAAAAAGTAGTTATTCAACATGAGGCACTATCCAAATGACATTCTTAATCAATTTTATTTCAGTCCAAAAAATCAATTTTCTGATGAATAACGATGACCCGTGACCTGTCGAACTTTCTCCAGATTGTCAGAAATAGAAGTTTTTTTAATGTTTAAAGTTTTTTTCCTGTTAATGACTATTGCATGTAAATTATCACTTTTGGAACTAAAATAAGTGTGTTTAGAGTCATTTTAGTGCCTGAAATTGCTCAAAATAAAAGCTTCTGAGTAGGAGAAAAAGTCTGTAAAAATGGAAATTTTGGTCACATTGAGGTTTTAAAAAGTAGTTATTCAACATGAGGGACAATCAAAATGACATTTTGAATCAATTTTTCTACAGTCCAAAAAATCATTTTTCTGATGAAAAACAATGACCCGTGAGCTGTCGAACTTTCTCCAGACTGGTCAGAAATGGAAATTTTTTCATGTTTAATTTTTTGACTGTAAATGACTATTGCATGTGAATTGTCACTTTTGGAACTAAAATAAGTGTGTTTAGAGTCAATTTATGCCTGAAATTGGTCGAAATAGAAGCTTTTGAGTAGGAGAAAAAGTCTGTAAAAATGGCAATTTTGGTCACATTGATGCTTTAAAACGTAGTTATTCAACATGAGGGACAATCAAAATGACATTTTGAATCAATTTTTCTGCAGTCCAAGAAATCAATTTTCTGATGAAAAACGATGATCCATAACCTGTCGAACTTTCTCCAGATGGTCAGAAATGGTAATTTTTTTAATGTTTAATTTTTTTACTTAAATGACTTTTGCATGTGAATTAATACGTTTGGAACTTAAATAAGTGTGTTTAGAGTCATTTTAATGCCTGAAATTGGTCGAAATGGAAGCTTGCGAGTAGAAGAAAAAGTCTGTAAAAATGCCAATTTTGGTCACATTTAGGCTTTAAAAAGTTGTTATTCAACATGAGGCACTGTCCAAATGACATTTTGAATCAATTTTTCTACACTCCAAGAAATAAATTTTCTGATGAAAAATGATGACCCATGACCTGTTAACCTTTCTCCAGATGGTCAGAAATGGTAATTTTTTAATGTTTAATTTTTTTACCTTAAATGACTATTGCATGTGAATTATCACTTTTGGAACTAAAATATGTGTGTTTAGAGTCATTTTATGCCTGAAATTGGTCGAAATAGAAGCTTCTGAGTAGGAAAAAAAGTCTGTAAAAGTGGCAATTTTGGTCACATTGATGCTTTAAAACGTAGTTAATCAACATGAGGGACAATTAAAATGACATTTTGAATCCTTTTTTCTGCAGTCAAAAAAATGAATTTTCTGATGAAAAACTATGACTTGTGACCCGTCGAACTTTCTCCAGATGGTCAGAAATGGTAAGTTTTTTTTAATGTTTAATTTTTTGACTGTAAATGACAATTGCATGTGAATTATCACTTTTGGAACTAAAATATGTGTGTTTAGTCATTTTAATGAATGAAATTTGTCGATATAGAAGCTTCTGAGTAGGAGAAAAAGTCTGTAAAAATGGCAATTTTGATCACATTGAGGGTTTAAAAAGTAGTTATTCAACATGAGGCCCTATCCAAATGACATTTTGAATCAATTTTTCTACACTCCAAAAAATCAATTTTCTGATGAAAAATGATGACCCGTGACCTGTTGAACTTTCTCCAGATGGTCAGAAATGGTAAGTTTTTTTAATGTTTAATTTTTGACTTAAATGACTTTTGCATGTGAATTATCACGTTCCAAACTTAAATAAGTGTGTTTAGAGTCATTTTAATGCCTGAAATTGGTCGAAAAAGAAGTTTACGAGTAGAAGAAAAAGTCTGTAAAAATGGAAATTTTGGTCACATTGAGGATTTAAAAAGTAGTTATTCAACATGAGGGACAATCAAAATGACATTCTTAATCAATTTTATTTCAGTCCAAAAAAACATTTTTCTGATGAAGAGCTGTCGAACTTTCTCCAGACTGGTCAGAAATGGAAATTTTTTCATGTTTAATTTTTTGACTGGAAATGACTATTGCATGTGAATTGTCACTTTTGGAAGTAAAATAAGTGTGTTTAGAGTCAATTTATGCCTGAAATTGGTCGAAATAGAAGCTTCTGAGTAGGAGAAAAAGTCTGTAAAAATGGCAATTTTGGTCACATTGAGCCTTTCAAACGTAGTTAATCAACATGAGGGACAATCAAAATGACATTTTGAATCAATTTTTCTACAGTAAAAAAAAAGCAATTTTCTGATGAAAAACAATGACCCGTGAGCCGTCGAACTTTCTCCAGACTGGTCAGAAATGGAAATTTTTCATGTTTAATTTTTTGACTGTAAATGACTATTGCATGTGAATTGTCACTTTTGGAACTAAAATAAGTGTGTTTAGAGTCAATTTATGCCTGAAATTGGTCGAAATAGAAGCTTCTGAGTATGAGAAAAAGTCTGTAAAAATGGCAATTTTGGTCACATTGAGCCTTTAAAACGTAGTTAATCAACATGAGGGACAATCAAAATGACATTTTGAATCAATTTTTCTACAGTAAAAAAAAAGCAATTTTCTGATTAAAAACAATGATCCGTGACCTGTCAAACTTTCTCCAGATGGTCAGAAATGGTAATTTTTTTAATGTTTAATTTTTTGACTTAAATGACTTTTGAATGTGAATTAATACGTTTGGAACTTAAATAAGTGTGTTTAGAGTCATATTAATGCCTGAAATTGGTCGAAATAGAAGCTTACGAGTAGAAGAAAAAGTCTGTAAAAATGGCAATTTTGATCACATTGAGGCTTTAAAAAGTAGTTATTCAACATGAGGCACTATCCAAATGACATTTTGAATCAATTTTTCTACACTCCAAAAAATCTATTTTCTGATGAAAAACGATGACCTGTTGAACTTTCTCCAGATGGTCAGAAATGGTAAGTTTTTTAATGTTTAATTTTTTGACTGTAAATGACTATTGCATGTAAATTATCACTTTTGGAAGTAAAATAAGTGTGTTTAGAGTCATTTTAGTGCCTGAAATTGCTCAAAATAAAAGCTTCTGAGTAGGAGAAAAAGTCTGTAAAAATGGCAATTTTGGTCACATTGATGCTTTAAAACGTAGTTATTCAACATGAGGGACAATCAAAATGACATTTTGAATCAATTTTTCTGCAGTCCAAGAAATCAATTTTCTGATGAAAAATGATGACCCGTGACCTGTTGAACTTTCTCCGGATGGTCAGTAATGGTAAGTTTTTTTATGTTTAATTTTTTGAATGTAAATGACTATTGCATGTGAATTATCACTTTTGGAACTAAAATATGTGTGTTTAGAGTCATTTTAATGAATGAAATTGGTCGATATAGAACCTTCTGAGTAGGAGAAAAAGTCTGTAAAAATGGTAATTTTGGTCACATTGAGGTTTTAAAAAGTAGTTATTCAACATGAGGGACAATCAAAATGACATTTTGAATCAATTTTTCTACAGTCCAAAAAATCATTTTTCTGATGAAAAACAATGACCCGTGAGCCGTCGAACTTTCTCCAGACTGGTCAGAAATGGAAATTTTTCATGTTTAATTTTTTGACTGTAAATGACTATTGCATGTGAATTGTCACTTTTGGAACTAAAATAAGTGTGTTTAGAGTCAATTTATGCCTGAAATTGGTCGAAATAGAAGCTTCTGAGTATGAGAAAAAGTCTGTAAAAATGGCAATTTTGGTCACATTGAGCCTTTAAAACGTAGTTAATCAACATGAGGGACAATCACATTTTGAATCCTTTTTTCTGCAGTCAAAAAAATAAATTTTCTGATGAAAAACTATGACTTGTGACCCGTCGAACTTTCTCCAGATGGTCAGAAATGGTAAGTTTTTTTAATGTTTAATTTTTGACTTAAATGACTTTTGCATGTGAATTATCACGTTCCAAACTTAAATAAGTGTGTTTACAGTCCTTTTAATGCCTGAAATTGGTCGATATAGAAGCTTCTGAGTAGGAGAAAAAGTCTGTAAAAATGGCAATTTTGATCACATTGAGGCTTTAAAAAGTAGTTATTCAACATGAGGCACTATCCAAATGACATTTTGAATCAATTTTTCTACACTCCAAAAAATCAATTTTCTGATGAAAAATGATGACCCATGACCTGTTGAACTTTCTCCAGATGGTCAGAAATGGTAAGTTTTTTTATGTTTAATTTTTTGAATGTAAATGACTATTGCATGTGAATTATCACTTTTGGAACTAAAATATGTGTGTTTAGAGTCATTTTAATGAATGAAATTGGTCGATATAGAAGCTTCTGAGTAGGAGAAAAAGTCTGTAAAAATGGTAATTTTGGTCACATTGAGGTTTTAAAAAGTAGTTATTCAACATGAGGCACTATCCACATGACATTTTGAATCAATTTTTCTACACTCCAAAAAATCTATTTTCTGATGAAAAACGATGACCTGTTGAACTTTCTCCAGATGGTCAGAAATGGTAATTTTTTAATGTTTAATTTTTTGACTGTAAATGACTATTGCATGTGAATTATCACTTTTGGAACTAAAATATGTGTGTTTAGAGTCATTTTAATGAATGAAATTGGTCGATATAGAAGCTTCTGAGTAGGAGAAAAAGTCTGTAAAAATGGTAATTTTGGTCACATTGAGGTTTTAAAAAGTAGTTATTCAACATGAGGGACAATCAAAATGACATTTTGAATCAATTTTTCTACAGTACAAAAAATCATTTTTCTGATGAAAAACAATGACCCGTGAGCTGTCGAACTTTCTCCAGACTGGTCAGAAATGGAAATGTTTTCATGTTTAATTTTTTTACTGTAAATGACTATTGCATGTGAATTGTCACTTTTGGAACTAAAATAAGTGTGTTTAGAGTCAATTTATGCCTGAAATTGGTCGAAATAGAAGCTTCTGAGTAGGAGAAAAAGTCTGTAAAAATGGTAATTTTGGTCACATTGAGGTTTTAAAAAGTAGTTATTCAACATGAGGGACAATCAAAATGACATTTTGAATAATTTTTTCTGCAGTCTAAAAAAGGAATTTTCTGATGAAAAACTATGACCTGTGACCCGTCGAACTTTCTGCAGATGGTCAGAAATGGTAAGTTTTTTTAATGTTTAATTTTGACTTAAATAACTTTTGCATGTGAATTATCACGTTCCAAACTTAAATAAGTGTGTTTAGAGTCATTTTAATGCCTGAAATTGGTCGAAATGGAAGCTTGCGAGTAGAAGAAAAAGTCTGTAAAAATGCCAATTTTGGTCACATTTAGGCTTTAAAAAGTTGTTATTCAACATGAGGCACTCTCCAAATGACATTTTGAATCAATTTTTGTACACTCCAAGAAATAAATTTTCTGATGAAAAATGATGACCCGTGACCTGTTGACCTTTCTCCAGATAGTCAGAAATGGTAATTTTTTAATGTTTATTTTTTTTGACTGTAAATGACTATTGCATGTGAATTATCACTTTTGGAACTAAAATATGTGTGTTTAGTCATTTTAATGAATGAAATTTGTCGATATAGAAGCTTCTGAGTAGGAGAAAAAGTCTGTAAAAATGGCAATTTTGGTCACATTGATGCTTTAAAACGTAGTTATTCAACATGAGGGACAATCAAAATGACATTTTGAATCAATTTTTCTGCAGTCCAAGAAATCAATTTTCTGATGAAAAATGGTAACCCGTGACCTGTTAAACTTTCTCCAGATGGTCAGAAATGGTAAGTTTTTTTATGTTTAATTTTTTGAATGTAAATGACTATTGCATGTGAATTATCACTTTTGGAACTAAAATATGTGTGTTTAGAGTCATTTTAATGAATGAAATTGGTCGATATAGAAGCTTCTGAGTAGGAGAAAAAGTCTGTAAAAATGGCAATTTTGGTCACATTGATGCTTTACAACTTAGTTATTCAACATGAGGGACAATCAAAATGACATTTTGAATCAATTTTTCTGCAGTCCAAGAAATCAATTTTCTGATGAAAAACGATGATCCATAACCTGTCGAACTTTCTCCAGATGGTCAGAAATGTAAATTGTTTTAATGTTTAATTTTTTGACTTAAATGACTTTTGCATGTGAATTATCACGTTTGGACCTTAAATAGGTGTGTTTAGAGTGATTTTAATGCCTGAAATTGGTCGAAATAGAAGCTTCTGAGTAGGAGAAAAAGTCTGTAAAAATGGCAATTTTGATCACATTGAGGCTTTAAAAAGTAGTTATTCAACATGAGGCACTATCCAAATGACATTTTGAATCAATTTTTCTACACTCCAAAAAATCAATTTTCTGATGAAAAATGATGACCCGTGACCTGTTGAACTTTCTCCAGATGGTCAGAAATGGTAAGTTTTTTAATGTTTAATTTTTTGACTGTAAATGACTATTGCATGTAAATTATCACTTTTGGAAGTAAAATAAGTGTGTTTAGAGTCATTTTAGTGCCTGAAATTGCTCAAAATAAAAGCTTCTGAGTAGGAGAAAAAGTCTGTAAAAATGGCAATTTTGGTCACATTGATGCTTTAAAACGTAGTTAATCAACATGAGGGACAATCAAAATGACATTTTGAATCAATTTTTCTACAGTAAAAAAAAAGCAATTTTCTGATTAAAAACAATGACCCGTGACCTGTCAAACGTTCTCCAGATGGTCAGAAATGGTAATTTTTTTAATGTTTAATTTTTTGACTTAAATGACTTTTGAATGTGAATTAATACGTTTGGAACTTAAATAAGTGTGTTTAGAGTCATATTAATGCCTGAAATTGGTCGAAATAGAAGCTTACGAGTAGAAGAAAAAGTCTGTAAAAATGGCAATTTTGATCACATTGAGGCTTTAAAAAGTAGTTATTCAACATGAGGCACTATCCAAATGACATTTTGAATCAATTTTTCTACACTCCAAAAAATCTATTTTCTGATGAAAAACGATGACCTGTAGAACTTTCTCCAGACTGGTCAGAAATGGAAATTTTTTCATGTTTAATTTTTTGACTGTAAATAACTATTGCATGTGAATTGTCACTTTTGGAACTAAAATAAGTGTGTTTAGAGTCAATTTATGCCTGAAATTGGTCGAAATAGAAGCTTCTGAGTATGAGAAAAAGTCTGTAAAAATGGCAATTTTGGTCACATTGAGCCTTTAAAACGTAGTTAATCAACATGAGGGACAATCACATTTTGAATCCTTTTTTCTGCAGTCAAAAAAATAAATTTTCTGATGAAAAACTATGACTTGTGACCCGTCGAACTTTCTCCAGATGGTCAGAAATGGTAAGTTTTTTTAATGTTTAATTTTTGACTTAAATGACTTTTGCATGTGAATTATCACGTTCCAAACTTAAATAAGTGTGTTTACAGTCCTTTTAATGCCTGAAATTGGTCGATATAGAAGCTTCTGAGTAGGAGAAAAAGTCTGTAAAAATGGCAATTTTGATCACATTGAGGCTTTAAAAAGTAGTTATTCAACATGAGGCACTATCCAAATGACATTTTGAATCAATTTTTCTACACTCCAAAAAATCAATTTTCTGATGAAAAATGATGACCCATGACCTGTTGAACTTTCTCCAGATGGTCAGAAATGGTAAGTTTTTTTATGTTTAATTTTTTGAATGTAAATGACTATTGCATGTGAATTATCACTTTTGGAACTAAAATATGTGTGTTTAGAGTCATTTTAATGAATGAAATTGGTCGATATAGAAGCTTCTGAGTAGGAGAAAAAGTCTGTAAAAATGGTAATTTTGGTCACATTGAGGTTTTAAAAAGTAGTTATTCAACATGAGGGACAATCAAAATGACATTTTGAATAATTTTTTCTGCAGTCAAAAAAAGGAATTTTCTGATGAAAAACTATGACCTGTGACCCGTCGAACTTTCTGCAGATGGTCAGAAATGGTAAGTTTTTTTAATGTTTAATTTTGACTTAAATAACTTTTGCATGTGAATTATCACGTTCCAAACTTAAATAAGTGTGTTTAGAGTCATTTTAATGCCTGAAATTGGTCGAAATGGAAGCTTGCGAGTAGAAGAAAAAGTCTGTAAAAATGCCAATTTTGGTCACATTTAGGCTTTAAAAAGTTGTTATTCAACATGAGGCACTCTCCAAATGACATTTTGAATCAATTTTTGTACACTCCAAGAAATAAATTTTCTGATGAAAAATGATGACCCGTGACCTGTTGACCTTTCTCCAGATAGTCAGAAATGGTAATTTTTTAATGTTTATTTTTTTTGACTGTAAATGACTATTGCATGTGAATTATCACTTTTGGAAGTAAAATAAGTGTGTTTAGAGTCATTTTAGTGCCTGAAATTGCTCAAAATAAAAGCTTCTGAGTAGGAGAAAAAGTCTGTAAAAATGGCAATTTTGGTCACATTGATGCTTTAAAACGTAGTTATTTAACATGAGGGACAATCAAAATGACATTTTGAATCAATTTTTCTGCAGTCCAAGAAATCAATATTCTGATGAAAAATGATGACCCGTGACCTGTTGAACTTTCTCCGGATGGTCAGTAATGGTAAGTTTTTTTATGTTTAATTTTTTGAATGTAAATGACTATTGCATGTGAATTATCACTTTTGGAACTAAAATATGTGTGTTTAGAGTCATTTTAATGAATGAAATTGGTCGATATAGAAGCTTCTGAGTAGGAGAAAAAGTCTGTAAAAATGGTAATTTTGGTCACATTGAGGTTTTAAAAAGTAGTTATTCAACATGAGGGACAATCAAAATGACATTTTGAATCAATTTTTCTACAGTCCAAAAAATCATTTTTCTGATGAAAAACAATGACCCGTGAGCCGTCGAACTTTCTCCAGACTGGTCAGAAATGGTAAGTTTTTTAATGTTTAATTTTTTGACTGTAAATGACTATTGCATGTGAATTGTCACTTTTGGAACTAAAATAAGTGTGTTTAGAGTCAATTTATGCCTGAAATTGGTCGAAATAGAAGCTTCTGAGTATGAGAAAAAGTCTGTAAAAATGGCAATTTTGGTCACATTGAGCCTTTAAAACGTAGTTAATCAACATGAGGGACAATCAAAATGACATTTTGAATCAATTTTTCTACAGTAAAAAAAAAGCAATTTTCTGATTAAAAACAATGACCCGTGACCTGTCAAACTTTCTCCAGATGGTCAGAAATGGTAATTTTTTTAATGTTTAATTTTTTGACTTAAATGACTTTTGAATGTGAATTAATACGTTTGGAACTTAAATAAGTGTGTTTAGAGTCATATTAATGCCTGAAATTGGTCGAAATAGAAGCTTACGAGTAGAAGAAAAAGTCTGTAAAAATGGCAATTTTGATCACATTGAGGCTTTAAAAAGTAGTTATTCAACATGAGGCACTATCCAAATGACATTTTGAATCAATTTTTCTACACTCCAAAAAATCTATTTTCTGATGAAAAACGATGACCTGTTGAACTTTCTCCAGACTGGTCAGAAATGGAAATTTTTTCATGTTTAATTTTTTGACTGTAAATGACTATTGCATGTGAATTGTCACTTTTGGAACTAAAATAAGTGTGTTTAGAGTCAATTTATGCCTGAAATTGGTCGAAATAGAAGCTTCTGAGTATGAGAAAAAGTCTGTAAAAATGGCAATTTTGGTCACATTGAGCCTTTAAAACGTAGTTAATCAACATGAGGGACAATCACATTTTGAATCCTTTTTTCTGCAGTCAAAAAAATAAATTTTCTGATGAAAAACTATGACTTGTGACCCGTCGAACTTTCTCCAGATGGTCAGAAATGGTAAGTTTTTTTAATGTTTAATTTTTGACTTAAATGACTTTTGCATGTGAATTATCACGTTCCAAACTTAAATAAGTGTGTTTAGAGTCCTTTTAATGCCTGAAATTGGTCGATATAGAAGCTTCTGAGTAGGAGAAAAAGTCTGTAAAAATGGCAATTTTGATCACATTGAGGCTTTAAAAAGTAGTTATTCAACATGAGGCACTATCCAAATGACATTTTGAATTAATTTTTCTACACTCCAAAAAATCAATTTTCTGATGAAAAATGATGACCCATGACCTGTTGAACTTTCTCCAGATGGTCAGAAATGGTAAGTTTTTTTTATGTTTAATTTTTTGACTGTAAATGACAATTGCATGTGAATTATCACTTTTGGAACTAAAATATGTGTGTTTAGAGTCATTTTAATGAATGAAATTTGTCGATATAGAAGCTTCTGAGTAGGAGAAAAAGTCTGTAAAAATGGCAATTTTGATCACATTGAGGCTTTAAAAAGTAGTTATTCAACATGAGGCACTATCCAAATGACATTTTGAATCAATTTTTCTACACTCCAAAAAATCTATTTTCTGATGAAAAACGATAACCTGTTGAACTTTCTCCAGATGGTCAGAAATGGTAATTTTTTAATGTTTATTTTTTTGACTGTAAATGACTATTGCATGTGAATTATCACTTTTGGAAGTAAAATAGGTGTGTTTAGAGTCATTTTAGTGCCTGAAATTGCTCAAAATAAAAGCTTCTGAGTAGGAGAAAAAGTCTGTAAAAATGGCAATTTTGGTCACATTGATGCTTTAAAACGTAGTTATTCAACATGAGGGACAATCAAAATGACATTTTGAATCCATTTTTCTGCAGTCCAAGAAATCAATTTTCTGATGAAAAATGGTGACCCGTGACCTGTTGAACTTTCTCCAGATGGTCAGAAATGGTAAGTTTTTTTATGTTTAATTTTTTTAATGTAAATGACTATTGCATGTGAATTATCACTTTTGGAACTAAAATATGTGTGTTTAGAGTAATTTTAATGAATGAAATTGGTCGATATAGAAGCTTCTGAGTAGGAGAAAAAGTCTGTAAAAATGGTAATTTTGGTCACATTGAGGTTTTAAAAAGTAGTTATTCAACATGAGGGACAATCAAAATGACATTTTGAATCAATTTTTCTACAGTCCAAAAAATCATTTTTCTGATGAAAAACAATGACCCGTGAGCTGTCGAACTTTCTCCAGACTGGTCAGAAATGGAAATTTTTTCATGTTTAATTTTTTGACTGTAAATGACTATTGCATGTGAATTGTCACTTTTGGAACTAAAATAAGTGTGTTTAGAGTCAATTTATGCCTGAAATTGGTCGAAATAGAAGCTTCTGAGTATGAGAAAAAGTCTGTAAAAATGGCAATTTTGGTCACATTGAGCCTTTAAAACGTAGTTAATCAACATGAGGGACAATCACATTTTGAATCCTTTTTTCTGCAGTCAAAAAAATAAATTTTCTGATGAAAAACTATGACTTGTGACCCGTCGAACTTTCTCCAGATGGTCAGAAATGGTAAGTTTTTTTTAATGTTTAATTTTTGACTTAAATGACTTTTGCATGTGAATTATCACGTTCCAAACTTAAATAAGTGTGTTTAGAGTCCTTTTAATGCCTGAAATTGGTCGATATAGAAGCTTCTGAGTAGGAGAAAAAGTCTGTAAAAATGGCAATTTTGATCACATTGAGGCTTTAAAAAGTAGTTATTCAACATGAGGCACTATCCAAATGACATTTTGAATCAATTTTTCTACACTCCAAAAAATCATTTTTCTGATGAAAAATGATGACCCATGACCTGTTGAACTTTCTCCAGATGGTCAGAAATGGTAAGTTTTTTTATGTTTAATTTTTTGAATGTAAATGACTATTGCATGTGAATTATCACTTTTGGAACTAAAATATGTGTGTTTAGAGTCATTTTAATGAATGAAATTGGTCGATATAGAAGCTTCTGAGTAGGAGAAAAAGTCTGTAAAAATGGTAATTTTGGTCACATTGAGGTTTTAAAAAGTAGTTATTCAACATGAGGGACAATCAAAATGACATTTTGAATCAATTTTTCTACAGTCCAAAAAATCATTTTTCTGATGAAAAACAATGACCCGTGAGCCGTCGAACTTTCTCCAGACTGGTCAGAAATGGAAATTTTTCATGTTTAATTTTTTGACTGTAAATGACTATTGCATGTGAATTGTCACTTTTGGAACTAAAATAAGTGTGTTTAGAGTCAATTTATGCCTGAAATTGGTCGAAATAGAAGCTTCTGAGTATGAGAAAAAGTCTGTAAAAATGGCAATTTTGGTCACATTGAGCCTTTAAAACGTAGTTAATCAACATGAGGGACAATCAAAATGACATTTTGAATCAATTTTTCTACAGTAAAAAAAAAGCAATTTTCTGATTAAAAACAATGATCCGTGACCTGTCAAACTTTCTCCAGATGGTCAGAAATGGTAATTTTTTTAATGTTTAATTTTTTGACTTAAATGACTTTTGAATGTGAATTAATACGTTTGGAACTTAAATAAGTGTGTTTAGAGTCATATTAATGCCTGAAATTGGTCGAAATAGAAGCTTACGAGTAGAAGAAAAAGTCTGTAAAAATGGCAATTTTGATCACATTGAGGCTTTAAAAAGTAGTTATTCAACATGAGGCACTATCCAAATGACATTTTGAATCAATTTTTCTACACTCCAAAAAATCTATTTTCTGATGAAAAACGATGACCTGTTGAACTTTCTCCAGACTGGTCAGAAATGGAAATTTTTTCATGTTTAATTTTTTGACTGTAAATGACTATTGCATGTGAATTGTCACTTTTGGAACTAAAATAAGTGTGTTTAGAGTCAATTTATGCCTGAAATTGGTCGAAATAGAAGCTTCTGAGTATGAGAAAAAGTCTGTAAAAATGGCAATTTTGATCACATTGAGGCTTTAAAAAGTAGTTATTCAACATGAGGCACTATCCAAATGACATTTTGAATCAATTTTTCTACACTCCAAAAAATCAATTTTCTGATGAAAAATGATGACCCGTGACCTGTTGAACTTTCTCCAGATGGTCAGAAATGGTAAGTTTTTTAATGTTTAATTTTTTGACTGTAAATGACTATTGCATGTAAATTATCACTTTTGGAAGTAAAATAAGTGTGTTTAGAGTCGTTTTAGTGCCTGAAATTGCTCAAAATAAAAGCTTCTGAGTAGGAGAAAAAGTCTGTAAAAATGGCAATTTTGGTCACATTGATGCTTTAAAACGTAGTTATTCAACATGAGGGACAATCAAAATGACATTTTGAATCAATTTTTCTGCAGTCCAAGAAATCAATTTTCTGATGAAAAATGATGACCCGTGACCTGTTGAACTTTCTCCGGATGGTCAGTAATGGTAAGTTTTTTTATGTTTAATTTTTTGAATGTAAATGACTATTGCATGTGAATTATCACTTTTGGAACTAAAATATGTGTGTTTAGAGTCATTTTAATGAATGAAATTGGTCGATATAGAACCTTCTGAGTAGGAGAAAAAGTCTGTAAAAATGGTAATTTTGGTCACATTGAGGTTTTAAAAAGTAGTTATTCAACATGAGGGACAATCAAAATGACATTTTGAATCAATTTTTCTACAGTCCAAAAAATCATTTTTCTGATGAAAAACAATGACCCGTGAGCCGTCGAACTTTCTCCAGACTGGTCAGAAATGGAAATTTTTCATGTTTAATTTTTTGACTGTAAATGACTATTGCATGTGAATTGTCACTTTTGGAACTAAAATAAGTGTGTTTAGAGTCAATTTATGCCTGAAATTGGTCGAAATAGAAGCTTCTGAGTATGAGAAAAAGTCTGTAAAAATGGCAATTTTGGTCACATTGAGCCTTTAAAACGTAGTTAATCAACATGAGGGACAATCAAAATGACATTTTGAATCAATTTTTCTACAGTAAAAAAAAAGCAATTTTCTGATTAAAAACAATGACCCGTGACCTGTCAAACTTTCTCCAGATGGTCAGAAATGGTAATTTTTTTAATGTTTAATTTTTTGACTTAAATGACTTTTGAATGTGAATTAATACGTTTGGAACTTAAATAAGTGTGTTTAGAGTCATATTAATGCCTGAAATTGGTCGAAATAGAAGCTTACGAGTAGAAGAAAAAGTCTGTAAAAATGGCAATTTTGATCACATTGAGGCTTTAAAAAGTAGTTATTCAACATGAGGCACTATCCAAATGACATTTTGAATCAATTTTTCTACACTCCAAAAAATCTATTTTCTGATGAAAAACGATGACCTGTTGAACTTTCTCCAGATTGTCAGAAATGGAATTTTTTTAATGTTTAAAGTTTTTTTCCTGTTAATGACTATTGCATGTAAATTATCACTTTTGGAACTAAAATAAGTGTGTTTAGAGTCATTTTAGTGCCTGAAATTGCTCAAAATAAAAGCTTCTGAGTAGGAGAAAAAGTCTGTAAAAATGGCAATTTTGGTCACATTGATGCTTTAAAACGTAGTTATTCAAAATGAGGGAGAATCAAAATGACATTTTGAATCAATTTTTCTGCAGTCCAAGAAATCAATTTTCTGATGAAAAACGATGATCCATAACCTGTCGAACTTTCTCCAGATGGTCAGAAATGGAAATTTTTTCATGTTTAATTTTTTGACTGTAAATGACTATTGCATGTGAATTGTCACTTTTGGAACTAAAATAAGTGTGTTTAGAGTCATTTTAGTGCCTGAAATTGCTCAAAATAAAAGCTTCTGAGTAGGAGAAAAAGTCTGTAAAAATGGCAATTTTGGTCACATTGATGCTTTAAAACGTAGTTATTCAACATGAGGCACTCTCCAAATGACATTTTGAATCAATTTTTCTACACTCCAAGAAATAAATTTTCTGATGAAAAATGATGACCCATGACCTGTTGACCTTTCTCCAGATGGTCAGAAATGGTAATTTTTTAATGTTTAATTTTTTGACTGTAAATGACTATTGCATGTGAATTATCACTTTTGGAACTAAAATATGTGTGTTTAGAGTCATTTTAATGAATGAAATTGGTCGATATAGAAGCTTCTGAGTAGGAGAAAAAGTCTGTAAAAATGGTAATTTTGGTCACATTGAGGTTTTAAAAAGTAGTTATTCAACATGAGGGACAATCAAAATGACATTTTGAATCAATTTTTCTACAGTCTAAAAAATCATTTTTCTGATGAAAAACAATGACCCGTGAGCTGTCGAACTTTCTCCAGACTGGTCAGAAATGGAAATTTTTTCATGTTTAATTTTTTGACTGTAAATGACTATTGCATGTGAATTGTCACTTTTGGAAGTAAAATAAGTGTGTTTAGAGTCAATTTATGCCTGAAATTGGTCGAAATAGAAGCTTCTGAGTATGAGAAAAAGTCTGTAAAAATGGCAATTTTGGTCACATTGAGCCTTTAAAACGTAGTTAATCAACATGAGGGACAATCACATTTTGAATCCTTTTTTCTGCAGTCAAAAAAATAAATTTTCTGATGAAAAACTATGACTTGTGACCCGTCGAACTTTCTCCAGATGGTCAGAAATGGTAAGTTTTTTTAATGTTTAATTTTTGACTTAAATGACTTTTGCATGTGAATTATCACGTTCCAAACTTAAATAAGTGTGTTTAGAGTCCTTTTAATGCCTGAAATTGGTCGATATAGAAGCTTCTGAGTAGGAGAAAAAGTCTGTAAAAATGGCAATTTTGATCACATTGAGGCTTTAAAAAGTAGTTATTCAACATGAGGCACTATCCAAATGACATTTTGAATCAATTTTTCTACACTCCAAAAAATTAATTTTCTGATGAAAAATGATAACCCGTGACCTGTTGAACTTTCTCCAGATGGTCAGAAATGGTAATTTTTTTTATGTTTAATTTTTTGACTGTAAATGACAATTGCATGTGAATTATCACTTTTGGAACTAAAATGTGTGTTTAGAGTCATTTTAATGAATGAAATTTGTCGATATAGAAGCTTCTGAGTAGGAGAAAAAGTCTGTAAAAATGGCAATTTTGATCACATTGAGGCTTTAAAAAGTAGTTATTCAACATGAGGCACTATCCAAATGACATTTTGAATCAATTTTTCTACACTCCAAAAAATCAATTTTCGGATGAAAAATGATGACCCGTGACCTGTTGATCTTTCTCCAGATGGTCAGAAATGGTAAGTTTTTTAATGTTTAATTTTTTGACTGTAAATGACTATTGCATGTGAATTATCACTTTTGGAACTAAAATATGTGTGTTTAGAGTCATTTTAATGAATGAAATTGGTCGATATAGAAGCTTCTGAGTAGGAGAAAAAGTCTGTAAAAATGGTAATTTTGGTCACATTGAGGATTTAAAAAGTAGTTATTCAACATGAGGGACAATCAAAATGACATTTTGAATCAATTTTTCTACAGTCCAAAAAATCATTTTTCTGATGAAAAACAATGACCCGTGAGCTGTCGAACTTTCTCCAGATGGTCAGAAATGGTAAGTTTTTTTAATGTTTAATTTTTTTACTTAAATGACTTTTGCATGTGAATTATCACGTTCCAAACTTAAATAAGTGTGTTTAGAGTCATTTTAATGCCTGAAATTGGTCGAAAAAGAAGCTTACGAGTAGAAGAAAAAGTCTGTAAAAATGCCAGTTTTGGTCACATTGAGGCTTTAAAACATAGTTATTCAACATGAGGGACAATCAAAATGACATTTTGAATCAATTTTTCTACAGTAAAAAAAAAGCAATTTTCTCATTAAAAACAATGACCCGTGACCTGTCAAACTTTCTCCAGATGGTCAGAAATGGTAATTTTTTTAATGTTTAATTTTTTGACTTAAATGACTTTTGAATGTGAATTAATACGTTTGGAACGTAAATAAGTGTGTTTAGAGTCATTTTAATGCCTGAAATTGGTCGAAATAGAAGCTTACGAGTAGAAGAAAAAGTCTGTAAAAATGCCAATTTTGGTCACATTTAGGCTTTAAAAAGTTATTAAACATGAGGCACTATCCAAATGACATTTTGAATCAATTTTTCTACACTCCAAAAAATCTATTTTCTGATGAAAAACGATGACCTGTTGAACTTTCTCCAGATGGTCAGAAATGGTAATTTTTTAATGTTTAATTTTTTGACTGTAAATGACTATTGCATGTGAATTGTCACTTTTGGAACTAAAATATGTGTGTTTAGAGTCATTTTAATGAATGAAATTGGTCGATATAGAAGCTTCTGAGTAGGAGAAAAAGTCTGTAAAAATGGTAATTTTGGTCACATTGAGGATTTAAAAAGTAGTTATTCAACATGAGGGACAATCAAAATGACGTTTTGAATCAATTTTTCTACAGTCCAAAAAATCATTTTTCTGATGAAAAACAATGACCCGTGAGCTGTCGAACTTTCTCCAGATGGTCAGAAATGGTAAGTTTTTTTAATGTTTAATTTTTTTACTTAAATGACTATTGCATGTGAATTATCACTTTTGGAACTAAAATATGTGTGTTTAGTCATTTTAATGAATGAAATTTGTCGATATAGAAGCTTCTGAGTAGGAGAAAGGAGCGGTAAAAATGGCAATTTTGGTCACATTGATGCTTTAAAACGTAGTTATTCAACATGAGGGACAATCAAAATGACATTTTGAATCAATTTTTCTGCAGTCCAAGAAATCAATTTTCTGATGAAAAATGGTAACCCGTGACCTGTTGAACTTTCTCCAGATGGTCAGAAATGGTAATTTTTTTTATGTTTAATTTTTTGACTGTAAATGACAATTGCATGTGAATTATCACTTTTGGAACTAAAATATGTGTGTTTAGAGTCATTTTAATGAATGAAATTGGTCGATATAGAAGCTTCTGAGTAGGAGAAAAAGTCTGTAAAAATGGTAATTTTGGTCACATTGAGGTTTTAAAAAGTAGTTATTCAACATGAGGGACAATCAAAATGACATTTTGAATAAATTTTTCTACAGTCCAAAAAATCATTTTTCTGATGAAAAACGATGATCCATGACCTGTTGAACTTTCTCCAGACTGGTCAGAAATGGAAATTGTTTTAATGTTTAATTTTCTGACTTAAATGACTTTTGCATGTGAATTATCACGTTTGGACCTTAAATAGGTGTGTTTAGAGTGATTTTAATGCCTGAAATTGGTCGAAATAGAAGCTTCTGAGTAGGAGAAAAAGTCTGTAAAAATGGCAATTTTGATCACATTGAGGCTTTAAAAAGTAGTTATTCAACATGAGGCACTATCCAAATGACATTTTGAATCAATTTTTCTACACTCCAAAAAATCAATTTTCTGATGAAAAATGATGACCCGTGACCTGTTGAACTTTCTCCAGATGGTCAGAAATGGTAAGTTTTTTAATGTTTAATTTTTTGACTGTAAATGACTATTGCATGTAAATTATCACTTTTGGAAGTAAAATAAGTGTGTTTAGAGTCATTTTAGTGCCTGAAATTGCTCAAAATAAAAGCTTCTGAGTAGGAGAAAAAGTCTGTAAAAATGGCAATTTTGGTCACATTGATGCTTTAAAACGTAGTTATTCAACATGAGGGACAATCAAAATGACATTTTGAATCAATTTTTCTGCAGTCCAAGAAATCAATTTTCTGATGAAAAATGATGACCCGTGACCTGTTGAACTTTCTCCGGATGGTCAGTAATGGTAAGTTTTTTTATGTTTAATTTTTTGAATGTAAATGACTATTGCATGTGAATTATCACTTTTGGAACTAAAATATGTGTGTTTAGAGTCATTTTAATGAATGAAATTGGTCGATATAGAACCTTCTGAGTAGGAGAAAAAGTCTGTAAAAATGGTAATTTTGGTCACATTGAGGTTTTAAAAAGTAGTTATTCAACATGAGGGACAATCAAAATGACATTTTGAATCAATTTTTCTACAGTCCAAAAAATCATTTTTCTGATGAAAAACAATGACCCGTGAGCCGTCGAACTTTCTCCAGACTGGTCAGAAATGGAAATTTTTCATGTTTAATTTTTTGACTGTAAATGACTATTGCATGTGAATTGTCACTTTTGGAACTAAAATAAGTGTGTTTAGAGTCAATTTATGCCTGAAATTGGTCGAAATAGAAGCTTCTGAGTATGAGAAAAAGTCTGTAAAAATGGCAATTTTGGTCACATTGAGCCTTTAAAACGTAGTTAATCAACATGAGGGACAATCAAAATGACATTTTGAATCAATTTTTCTACAGTAAAAAAAAAGCAATTTTCTGATTAAAAACAATGACCCGTGACCTGTCAAACTTTCTCCAGATGGTCAGAAATGGTAATTTTTTTAATGTTTAATTTTTTGACTTAAATGACTTTTGAATGTGAATTAATACGTTTGGAACTTAAATAAGTGTGTTTAGAGTCATATTAATGCCTGAAATTGGTCGAAATAGAAGCTTACGAGTAGAAGAAAAAGTCTGTAAAAATGGCAATTTTGATCACATTGAGGCTTTAAAAAGTAGTTATTCAACATGAGGCACTATCCAAATGACATTTTGAATCAATTTTTCTACACTCCAAAAAATCTATTTTCTGATGAAAAACGATGACCTGTTGAACTTTCTCCAGATTGTCAGAAATGGAATTTTTTTAATGTTTAAAGTTTTTTTCCTGTTAATGACTATTGCATGTAAATTATCACTTTTGGAACTAAAATAAGTGTGTTTAGAGTCATTTTAGTGCCTGAAATTGCTCAAAATAAAAGCTTCTGAGTAGGAGAAAAAGTCTGTAAAAATGGCAATTTTGGTCACATTGATGCTTTAAAACGTAGTTATTCAACATGAGGGAGAATCAAAATGACATTTTGAATCAATTTTTCTGCAGTCCAAGAAATCAATTTTCTGATGAAAAACGATGATCCATAACCTGTCGAACTTTCTCCAGATGGTCAGAAATGGAAATTTTTTCATGTTTAATTTTTTGACTGTAAATGACTATTGCATGTGAATTGTCACTTTTGGAACTAAAATAAGTGTGTTTAGAGTCATTTTAGTGCCTGAAATTGCTCAAAATAAAAGCTTCTGAGTAGGAGAAAAAGTCTGTAAAAATGGCAATTTTGGTCACATTGAGGCTTTAAAACATAGTTATTCAACATGAGGGACAATCAAAATGACATTCTTAATCAATTTTATTTCAGTCCAAAAAAACATTTTTCTGATGAATAACGATGACCCGTGAGCTGTCGAACTTTCTCCAGACTGGTCAGAAATGGACATTTTTTCATGTTTAATTTTTTGACTGGAAATGACTATTGCATGTGAATTGTCACTTTTGGAAGTAAAATAAGTGTGTTTAGAGTCAATTTATGCCTGAAATTGGTCGAAATAGAAGCTTCTGAGTAGGAGAAAAAGTATGTAAAAATGGCAATTTTGGTCACATTGATGCTTTAAAACGTAGTTATTCAACATGAGGGAGAATCAAAATGACATTTTGAATCAATTTTTCTGCAGTCCAAGAAATCAATTTTCTGATGTAAAATGATGACCCGTGACCTGTTGAACTTTTTCCAGATGGTCAGAAATGGTAAGTTTTTTTATGTTTAATTCTTTGAATGTAAATGACTATTGCATGTGAATTATCACTTTTGGAACTAAAATATGTGTGTTTAGAGTCATTTTAATGCCTGAAATTAGTCGAAATAGAAGCTTGCGAGTAGAAGAAAAAGTCTGTAAAAATGCCAATTTTGGTCACATTTAGGCTTCAAAAAGTTGTTATTCAACATGAGGCACTCTCCAAATGACATTTTGAATCAATTTTTGTACACTCCAAGAAATAAATTTTCTGATGAAAAATGATGACCCGTGACCTGTTGACCTTTCTCCAGATGGTCAGAAATGGTAATTTTTTAATGTTTATTTTTTTTGACTGTAATGACTATTGCATGTGAATTATCACTTTTGGAACTAAAATATGTGTGTTTAGTCATTTTAATGAATGAAATTTGTCGATATAGAAGCTTCTGAGTAGGAGAAAAAGTCTGTAAAAATGGCAATTTTGATCACATTGAGGCTTTAAAAAGTAGTTATTCAACATGAGGCACTATCCAAATGACATTTTGAATCCATTTTTCTACACTCCAAAAAATCAATTTTCTGATGAAAAATGATGACCCGTGACCTGTTGAACTTTTTCCAGATGGTCAGAAATGGTAAGTTTTTTAATGTTTAATTTTTTGACTGTAAATGACTATTGCATGTGAATTATCACTTTTGGAACTAAAATATGTGTGTTTTGAGTCATTTTAATGAATGAAATTGGTCGATATAGAAGCTTCTGAGTAGGAGAAAATGTCTGTAAAAATGGTAATTTTGGTCACATTGAGGATTTAAAAAGTAGTTATTCAACATGAGGGACAATCAAAATGACATTTTGAATCAATTTTTCTACAGTCCAAAAAATCATTTTTCTGATGAAAAACAATGACCCGTGAGCTGTCGAACTTTCTCCAGACTGGTCAGAAATGGACATTTTTTCATGTTTAATTTTTTGACTGTAAATGACTATTGCATGTGAATTATCACGTTTCAAACTTAAATAAGTGTGTTTAGAGTCATTTTAATGCCTGAAATTGGTCGAAATAGAAGCTTACGAGTAGAAGAAAAAGTCTGTTAAAATTCCAATTTTGGACACATTGAGGCTTTAAAAAGTAGTTATTCAACATGAGGCACTATCCAAATGACATTTTTAATCAATTTTATTTCAGTCCAAAAAATCAATTTTCTGATGAATAACGATGACCCGTGACCTGTCGAACTTTCTCCAGATTGTCAGAAATGGAATTTTTTTAATGTTTAATTTTTTGACTTAAATGACTTTTGCATGTGAATTATCACGTTTGGACCTTAAATAGGTGTGTTTAGAGTGATTTTAATGTCTGAAATTGGTCGAAATAGAAGCTTCTGAGTAGGAGAAAAAGTCTGTAAAAATGGCAATTTTGGTCACATTGAGCCTTTAAAACGTAGTTGATCAACATGAGGGACAATCAAAATGACATTTTGAATCCTTTTTTCTGCAGTCAAAAAAATGAATTTTCTGATGAAAAACTATGACTTGTGACCCGTCGAACTTTCTCCAGATGGTCAGAAATGGTAAGTTTTTTTTAATGTTTAATTTTTGACTTAAATGACTTTTGCATGTGAATTATCACGTTCCAAACTTAAATAAGTGTGTTTAGAGTCATTTTAATGCCTGAAATTGGTCGAAAAAGGAGTTTACGAGTAGAAGAAAAAGTCTGTAAAAATGGAAATTTTGGTCACATTGAGGATTTAAAAAGTAGTTATTCAACATGAGGGACAATCAAAATGACATTCTTAATCAATTTTATTTCAGTCCAAAAAAACATTTTTCTGATGAAGAGCTGTCGAACTTTCTCCAGACTGGTCAGAAATGGAAATTTTTTCATGTTTAATTTTTTGACTGGAAATGACTATTGCATGTGAATTGTCACTTTTGGAAGTAAAATAAGTGTGTTTAGAGTCAATTTATGCCTGAAATTGGTCGAAATAGAAGCTTCTGAGTAGGAGAAAAAGTCTGTAAAAATGGCAATTTTGGTCACATTGAGCCTTTCAAACGTAGTTAATCAACATGAGGGACAATCAAAATGACATTTTTTTTTTTTTTTTTTTTTTTTTTTTTGAAACCGTTTATTACCTGTTAAAAAAGGTTACAGGTATGGGCCTACAACCATCCGGCCGGCCGCTAGAGTGGCAGAAGCATATGACATACCTACAGTCAAAGTCTCTTGGCGGTGCAGATCGGTAAATCAGGAGATATCAATGGCGCAGGCCACATAGCTCCAAGCCCACAATACGGTTTCCTTTTTTCAAAACAGAACAACACAAAAAACCACACCCGCAAGGCAACCCGCAATCCAAAGTGACGGCACGTGCTCCTTAAGTGGGGGATCCCAACCAGCAGCCAAACTCTGAAGAGGGGAATGGGAATAGATCAAGGACAGGGGAACCACATGCCCGCGGCTAGGGGAGGGAGTCGGCTAGGGGGACGGAGCTGGTGAGGCGGCCGGTAGCAGTGGCGGCTCACAAATACCCCCGCGATAGGCGTTCCAGGGGCCCCAGATTTTCACCCACGCCCCAGGCTTACCCCTCGCCACATACACTACCTTTTCACGAAACATACACCAATCCATATGTTCTTTCCAGGCCAACACCGTCGGGGGCCTCTGGGATCCCCACAATTGAGCAATGTCACGCTTAGCTATCATGTATCCCAGAGTCACCCACCGCTTCTGCGGGACCGAATAGTCATTTGGTTCCCACACATTCAGCAAGCATCTCCTCGCTTCAGGCAACAGCGCGACACGCGTAACCACACGCAGGACCTCATGCACACCACGCCAGAATCGCTCCACCTTTGGGCACTCCCACAGAATATGCATGAAAGTTGCCAAAGCACCACAGCCACGCTTACACAATCCGTCACCAGCAAAGCCCATACGTAGAAGCCTTGGCCCCGTCACGTAAACCCGGTGGAGGATCTTAAGCTGGACGAAGCGAAGGCGAGCCGGGATGGCCACCTCCTTCGGAGAGGCCACCGCGGAGATCCAGTCCTCGTCGTCCAGTTCCAACCCGTCGGCAACCCAGGCCTCGCGGAGACTAGTCAGCAGGCACGATCTGTCATTGATCAGCTTTTTATATATGAGGGAGATCGTGCTGTCTGGGACATGGCCATCCAGCACTCGGTCCTCCAGGGGGGAGGACTCCGGAATGGACGCGACATCCGGGAAGACGGAGCCCAGCGCATGGCGGACTTGTAAGTACCGAAAGTACTCACTGCCTTGCAGCTGAAACTCCGTCTGCAGCGTCTCAAAAGTTTTGAATCCCCCCCTCGTCCAGAGATCTCCCACTGTGCTGATTCCGATCGTGTCCCACTTCTCGAAGCCCTTCGATGTCCACAGGGAGCCCAACCTCTCAGACGCATATAGCGGTGTCGCCCGGGTCAAACGGTCCCTCCACCCCATCGCTGCATTAGCCGCGTGCCAGACACGCACCATGACACGCGTCGGTCCCGTCAGACGGAAGTCGGGCGCGCCAGAGTAGAGCGCTCGATTGTAGTCGCCACCGGGCAGGAGCATCTTGTCCATTTCAAATGCCGGGTTCAGGGCGGGCCCGTAAAGGCCATGATTAATTGCAGCTAGCTGGGAGGCCCAGTAATACCGTTTAATGTCCGGGAGGGCGACCCCCCCATCGTACCACGGGAGCGTCAATTTAGCCAAAGCAATACGCGGCCTCCCGTCCCAGAACAGGCGCCGCTGCAGGCTCTCCACCTCACGGAAGTAGCGCGCCGGAACCAAGTCCATAGTATTCTGAAGCGCATACAGAAAGCGCGGCAAGGACATCATCTTAAACAAGGCCGCTCGGCCAAGCGGCGGACGCCGCCAGCGCGCAACGTCCTCCCGCAAGCGCTGGAGGGGGGGCAGCAAGTTCCGCTCGTAGCGGACCTCCGGGTCTAGAGTAATATATATACCCAGGTACCGGAACCCCTGGGAGGCAATCTGGATCGGGCAGTCCCGTGGTAGGGCCGGAGCCTCCCCGGAGAGCACATACACGCAGGATTTCGCCCAGTTGATGACAAGGCCTGAGTTACGACCGAAGGAGCGCAAAACATCAACCAGGACAATCAGCGAGTTGCGCGGGGAGGCGAGATACAAAAGGATATCATCGGCGTAGAGGGACACGCGGTCCTCATGCTCGGGGGTCCAGCAGAGACCACGGATGGAGGGGTGCCACCGCAGCCACTCCGCAAAGGGCTCCAAGGCCAATGCAAACAGGAGCGGTGACAAGGGGCAACCCTGACGCGTGCCCCGCCCCAGCGCGAAGGGGGCCGAGACTCGCCCATTCACCACCACCTGCGCCAATGGGCCCGAATACAACAATTTGACCCAGCTAATGAATCCCGGTCCAAATCCAAATTTCGCCAGCATCGCCCAGATGTATGGCCATTCAAGCGTGTCAAACGCCATGGTGGCGTCCAAGGACGCCAAGATGGCCGGCTCCCGCACAAACGGGACACGCGCGAGCACCCCATGCAAGCGTCGCAGATTAAGAGCCGTGTTGCGATGGGGTATAAAGCCAGATTGGTCTTGGTGGACCAAATCGCCCACCATGCCAACCAGCCGGTTAGCCAGCACTTTGGCGAGGATTTTGGGCTCCGCGTTCAAGAGCGAGATAGGCCTATAGGATGTAACCCGCTCACGGGGTCTCCCCTCCTTGTGGATCACCACGATTGTGGCCAGACGCTGGTCCGGCGGGAGGGAACCCCGTGAGTGGGCCGCCAGGAACATGGCGCGCAGGTGGGGCGCCAGTACATCCGGTCGTAGCTTGTAGAGCTCGATGGGGATACCATTGGGGCCCATGGCCTTGCCGGATGCGACCGAGCGAATAGCCAGGGCAATTTCGTCCGAGGTGGGAGGAGCGTCCAGCAAATCCCTGTCCTCCACCGTAAGGGAGGGCAGCGCGATGTCCCGAAGCAGGGCATGGGAATCTTCCTCCGAGCAGGGAGAAACCGGGGAGTACACCTCGCGGAAGTAATCCGCGAAGCAGGAGACAATGGCTTCCGGCTCGGTGACAGGCACACCATCCATCCCCTCAATCAAAGGAACCACACGACTCGCTCTCTCCCTCTTGTCCAACCACGCAATCAATTTACCAGCCTTATCACCCACATCATACAGTCGCCCCTGTTGCTCTCTACTGAGGCCCCTGGCCGCCTCCGTGACGAGGGCCCTATAGGCCGCCTGCTTGAGGTGCAGAACATGCAACTTGGCGTCGGTTACCCCGCTCCCCAGGTCACCCTCTAGTTCCGCAATTTCGGCCTCCACCCGGGTTACCTCCTCCCGCTCGCGCCTCCGGGCCTGGGAGATAAAGGAGAGGGCCTCCCCTCTGAGAACTACCTTAAAAGCCTCCCACAGGGAGATGGCCTAAGGGACAGACCCCACATTCTCATCAAAGTATCGCTGTAAGGATTTGATCAAGTCGGCACGAATAGTGGGGTCACGCAAGTACCAAGCATTGATTGGAGCCACCCTGCCCCCCCCCCCTAGGGAAGACATCGAAATGTAACAGTACTGGGGAGTGATCTGAAATGCCCCGCGCCAGATGGCACACCTCTCCCACCCTCCCAGCATGGGCCGCCGGGACAAGGATGTAATCAAGCCGCGAGAGGCTACCATGGGCACCCGAGTGGAAGGTGTATTGCCGCTGCGCGGGATGCTTTAGTCGCCAGCAATCCACCAGGCCCAGAGTATCTAAAAGGCCGGACAGCCAGGCCTGTGCCCGGGGGAGGTCCCTAGGGGGATGGCGATCCAGAGACCCAGAAACTACCGCATTAAAGTCCCCCCCAACCACCAGCAGGCCACCCGGGAGGTCCAGGAGGAGGCGCCCCAAATCCGCAAATGTAGTAGATTGTAACCCAGGCGGGACGTACACTGATATAAAAACAAACACTCTACCCTCCATTCTACCCACCAGAACAGCGTAGCGTCCCCTCTCATCATGGCGCACCTCATCAATCTCCAACGGGAGCGAGTTCTTAATCATGATACCCACCCCCGCGAGCCCGAGGTGAAGCCCGAGTGGGCCACCAAACGATAGCCTCGCCGATTCATGGCATGAAAGGAGTTACCTATGAGGTGTGTCTCCTGCAGGAAGATAACATCTGGTGAGATACGTTTCAGGTACTGCAGGACCACACCACGCTTAATCCTGTCCCCCAGGCCGTTAACATTCCATGACAACACAGTCAAATCCCTACCCCCCATCATACGTAGAAGCAATCAGTCGTCCCCCACAGAGCATCTCGAGAGCAACAATACAGTAAAGGGCTTGCCTTGCGGTGCAAACAAACGACACACCCCCCCCACCCCCCCATCCCAACAGAACTCCCCCCTCCCTGCACCCCTGCATGAGCCCAAACAGCCCCCCCAAAGTGCAGTGTGCCTGTCGCCCCATTGATGAAAAACTAACTAGTCCCCCAGAGGAGGAGGGAAGCCCCCAACAGACCCCACACGACCTCCATCGGAGGGGAACATAAACGATCAGTAAATGGTAAAGGAATGTTGTCCAGAGCAAGGCCTATTCTTCACCCCTCAGTTCTGATCCGGCGGGCCCTCCCCGCCAACCGCACCCCCCCCACCCCCTCGGCCCCGATCTCCAGGCAGAGTGTCCAACCAGTCCCCAGCCGCCTCGGGTCGGTCAAAAAAGTGCGTGCGCCCATCCACCTCCACCCTTAGCTTAGCTGGAAAAAGCATTGAGTACTTAAGGTTCAGGTCCCGTAGGCGACGTTTGACTCCGAGAAAACTCAATCTCAGTTTTTGGACCGCCGGAGTAAGGTCTGGGTAGAAATGCACATCCATGTTATCAAGCTTGACCGGTCCCTGTTGCCTGGAGGTCTGCAGGATAGCGTCTCTGTCCCGAAAATTAAAAATTCGGGCAATGAGAGGCCGCGGCGGGGCACCGGCCTTAGGTCTGCCCCCAGGGACCCGGTGAGCACGTTCCACCGCAAAAAGCTTACTCAGCCCCCGGGGCTGAAGATGGGTAAGGATCAAGTCTTCCACAAAAAGATCTGCCGCCTCCGCCTCTCGTCCCTCCGGCACTCCCACAATGCGAACGTTATTCCTCCGGGCCCGACCCTCGGAATCCTCCAGTCGCCGGTCCATCAGGGCGCTCACCTGGCCAAGCCGGCGCACCTCCTTTTGGAGGGCCACCACGTCCGTCGTGAGGCTCGTTGTGGTGTGGGCCAGGGAATCGACCCGGTCGTTGGTTTTGGACAAGTCAGCCCTCACAAGGCTAACATCCACCAGGACCGAGTCTATCTTTTGCGCTAAGGTGTCGAAGCGCTGGTCCACCGAGGCCTTCATCTCTGCGATGGCGCCCATGACGTCCCGGAGGGTCAGATCCACCGGTTGAGCAGATGCCTCCGTCGGGCCCGCCGGGGATGTGCGCGATGTCTCCGGAGATCCCTTCTGGAGGGTGTAGCGGTCCATACTGTTGGATTGAGGCGCCGGGCCGCGGCGGGTCATCTTCACCTTCGCCCGGTCGCCATCTTGTTTGGTGGACATGCCTGCTCTCCCACCGTCGTGCCAATCTCCTCGAAAGGGCCGGTAAACCAGTTCACGGGTTCCGGGGGGGGGGAGGGCGACCACTGGGCCGCAGGACGACTCACGGCCGGCGGGTCAGCCGGACACCTGGACAAGGCCACACCAGCGCACCCCGCTCCGCAACCCTACCTCGCTTGAGGGCAAGGAGAGCGCAAAAGCGAAAGTGAAAGCACGGGATACGCGAGTCGCCCAGCCCTGCCCGCCGCTGTTGTTCGCTTTGTCCCCGGATCGCCCTACTACTCCAATCCGGGGGGCCAGCGCGGAGAAGGCCGCAACCTTCAATCGGTGCTCCCACCGGTGTCCGGGGTCCGATTCGAAAAGGAAAAACGGATGGCGCCTCAGCTCGGGTTCACCGATGCAGTCCCCTCAACAAGGACAGGATATAGCCAGGATTAATTCAGGAGGTCGTGGTGGTCCTCGGGAGCCTCGCACCTACGCGGCCATCTTGGTTGCGCGCTAGGCTCCTCCCCCAAAATGACATTTTGAATCATTTTTTCTGCAGTCAAAAAAAGGAATTTTCTGATGAAAAACTATGACCTGTGACCCGTCGAACTTTCTCCAGATGGTCAGAAATGGTAAGTTTTTTTTATGTTTAATTTTTGACTTAAATGACTTTTGCATGTGAATTATCACGTTCCAAACTTAAATAAGTGTGTTTAGAGTCATTTTAATGCCTGAAATTGGTCGAAATAGAAGCTTCTGAGTAGGAGAAAAAGTCTGTAAAAATGGCAATTTTGGTCACATTGATGCTTTAAAATGTAGTTATTCAACATGAGGGACAATCAAAATGACATTTTGAATCAATTTTTCTGCAGTCCAAGAAATCAATTTTCTGATGAAAAATGATGACCCGTGACCTGTTGAACTTTCTCCAGATGGTCAGAAATGGTAAGTTTTTTTATGTTTAATTTTTGAATGTAAATGACTATTGCATGTGAATTATCACTTTTGGAACTAAAATATGTGTGTTTAGAGTCATTTTATGCCTGAAATTGGTCGAAATAGAAGCTTCTGAGTAGGAAAAAAAGTCTGTAAAAATGGCAATTTTGGTCACATTGATGCTTTAAAACGTAGTTAATCAACATGAGGGACAATCAAAATGACATTTTGAATCAATTGTTCTACAGTAAAAAAAAATCAATTTTCTGATGAAAAACTATGACCCGTGACCTGTTGACCTTTCTCCAGATGGTCAGAAATGGTAATTTTTTTAATGTTTAATTTTTTGACTTAAATGACTTTTGCATGTGAATTAATACGTTTGGAACTTAAATAAGTGTGTTTAGAGTCATTTTAATGAATGAAATTTGTCGATATAGAAGCTTCTGAGTAGGAGAAAAAGTCTGTAAAAATGGCAATTTTGATCACATTGAGGCTTTAAAAAGTAGTTATTCAACATGAGGCACTATCCAAATGACATTTTGAATCAATTTTTCTACACTCCAAAAAATCCATTTTCTGATGAAAAATGATGACCCGTGACCTGTTGAACTTTTTCCAGATGGTCAGAAATGGTAAGTTTTTTAATGTTTAATTTTTTGACTGTAAATGACTATTGCATGTGAATTATCACTTTTGGAACTAAAATATGTGTGTTTTGAGTCATTTTAATGAATGAAATTGGTTGATATAGAAGCTTCTGAGTAGGAGAAAATGTCTGTAAAAATGGTAATTTTGGTCACATTGAGGATTTAAAAAGTAGTTATTCAACATGAGGGACAATCAAAATGACATTTTGAATCAATTTTTCTGCAGTCCAAGAAATCAATTTTCTGATGAAAAACGATGATCCATAACCTGTCGAACTTTCTCCAGATGGTCAGAAATGTAAATTGTTTTAATGTTTAATTTTTTGACTTAAATGACTTTTGCATGTGAATTATCACGTTTGGACCTTAAATAGGTGTGTTTAGAGTGATTTTAATGCCTGAAATTGGTCGAAATAGAAGCTTCTGAGTAGGAGAAAAAGTCTGTAAAAATGGCAATTTTGGTCACATTGAGGTTTTAAAAAGTAGTTATTCAACATGAGGGACAATCAAAATGACATTTTGAATCAATTTTTCTACAGTAGAAAAAATCATTTTTCTGATGAAAAACAATGACCCGTGAGCTGTCGAACTTTCTCCAGACTGGTCAGAAATGGAAATTTTTCATGTTTAATTTTTTGACTGTAAATGACTATTGCATGTGAATTGTCACTTTTGGAACTAAAATAAGTGTGTTTAGAGTCATTTTATGCCTGAAATTGGTCGAAATGGAAGCTTGCGAGTAGAAGAAAAAGTCTGTAAAAATGCCAATTTTGGTCACATTTAGGCTTTAAAAAGTTGTTATTCAACATGAGGCACTCTCCAAATGACATTTTGAATCAATTTTTCTACACTCCAAGAAATAAATTTTCTGATGAAAAATGATGACCCATGACCTGTCGAACTTTCTCCAGACTGGTCAGAAATGGTAATTTTTTAATGTTTAATTTTTTGACTGTAAATGACTATTGCATGTGAATTGTCACTTTTGGAACTAAAATAAGTGTGTTTAGAGTCATTTTATGCCTGAAATTGGTCGAAATAGAAGCTTCTGAGTAGGAGAAAAAGTCTGTAAAAATGGCAATTTTGGTCACATTGAGCCTTTAAAACGTAGTTATTCAACATGAGGGACAATCAAAATGACATTTTGAATCATTTTTTCTGCAGTCAAAAAAATCAATTTTCTGATGAAAAACTATGACCTGTGACCCTTCGAACTTCCTCCAGATGGTCAGAAATGGTAAGTTTTTTTAATGTTTAATTTTTTACTTAAATGACTTTTGCATGTGAATTATCACGTTCCAAACTTAAATAGGTGTGTTTAGAGTCCTTTTAATGCCTGAAATTGGTCGAAATAGAAGCTTGCGAGTAGAAGAAAAAGTCTGTTAAAATTCCAATTTTGGACACATTGAGGCTTTAAAAAGTAGTTATTCAACATGAGGCACTATCCAAATGACATTCTTAATCAATTTTATTTCAGTCCAAAAAATCAATTTTCTGATGAATAACGATGACCCGTGACCTGTCGAACTTTCTCCAGATTGTCAGAAATAGAAGTTTTTTTAATGTTTAAAGTTTTTTTCCTGTTAATGACTATTGCATGTAAATTATCACTTTTGGAACTAAAATAAGTGTGTTTAGAGTCATTTTAGTGCCTGAAATTGCTCAAAATAAAAGCTTCTGAGTAGGAGAAAAAGTCTGTAAAAATGGAAATTTTGGTCACATTGAGGTTTTAAAAAGTAGTTATTCAACATGAGGGACAATCAAAATGACATTTTGAATCAATTTTTCTACAGTCCAAAAAATCATTTTTCTGATGAAAAACAATGACCCGTGAGCTGTCGAACTTTCTCCAGACTGGTCAGAAATGGAAATTTTTTCATGTTTAATTTTTTGACTGTAAATGACTATTGCATGTGAATTGTCACTTTTGGAACTAAAATAAGTGTGTTTAGAGTCAATTTATGCCTGAAATTGGTCGAAATAGAAGCTTTTGAGTAGGAGAAAAAGTCTGTAAAAATGGCAATTTTGGTCACATTGATGCTTTAAAACGTAGTTATTCAACATGAGGGACAATCAAAATGACATTTTGAATCAATTTTTCTGCAGTCCAAGAAATCAATTTTCTGATGAAAAACGATGATCCATAACCTGTCGAACTTTCTCCAGATGGTCAGAAATGGTAATTTTTTTAATGTTTAATTTTTTTACTTAAATGACTTTTGCATGTGAATTAATACGTTTGGAACTTAAATAAGTGTGTTTAGAGTCATTTTAATGCCTGAAATTGGTCGAAATGGAAGCTTGCGAGTAGAAGAAAAAGTCTGTAAAAATGCCAATTTTGGTCACATTTAGGCTTTAAAAAGTTGTTATTCAACATGAGGCACTGTCCAAATGACATTTTGAATCAATTTTTCTACACTCCAAGAAATAAATTTTCTGATGAAAAATGATGACCCATGACCTGTTAACCTTTCTCCAGATGGTCAGAAATGGTAATTTTTTAATGTTTAATTTTTTTACTGTAAATGACTATTGCATGTGAATTATCACTTTTGGAACTAAAATATGTGTGTTTAGAGTCATTTTATGCCTGAAATTGGTCGAAATAGAAGCTTCTGAGTAGGAAAAAAAGTCTGTAAAAATGGCAATTTTGGTCACATTGATGCTTTAAAACGTAGTTAATCAACATGAGGGACAATTAAAATGACATTTTGAATCCTTTTTTCTGCAGTCAAAAAAATGAATTTTCTGATGAAAAACTATGACTTGTGACCCGTCGAACTTTCTCCAGATGGTCAGAAATGGTAAGTTTTTTTTAATGTTTAATTTTTTGACTGTAAATGACAATTGCATGTGAATTATCACTTTTGGAACTAAAATATGTGTGTTTAGTCATTTTAATGAATGAAATTTGTCGATATAGAAGCTTCTGAGTAGGAGAAAAAGTCTGTAAAAATGGCAATTTTGATCACATTGAGGGTTTAAAAAGTAGTTATTCAACATGAGGCCCTATCCAAATGACATTTTGAATCAATTTTTCTACACTCCAAAAAATCAATTTTCTGATGAAAAATGATGACCCGTGACCTGTTGAACTTTCTCCAGATGGTCAGAAATGGTAAGTTTTTTTAATGTTTAATTTTTGACTTAAATGACTTTTGCATGTGAATTATCACGTTCCAAACTTAAATAAGTGTGTTTAGAGTCATTTTAATGCCTGAAATTGGTCGAAAAAGAAGTTTACGAGTAGAAGAAAAAGTCTGTAAAAATGGAAATTTTGGTCACATTGAGGATTTAAAAAGTAGTTATTCAACATGAGGGACAATCAAAATGACATTCTTAATCAATTTTATTTCAGTCCAAAAAAACATTTTTCTGATGAAGAGCTGTCGAACTTTCTCCAGACTGGTCAGAAATGGAAATTTTTTCATGTTTAATTTTTTGACTGGAAATGACTATTGCATGTGAATTGTCACTTTTGGAAGTAAAATAAGTGTGTTTAGAGTCAATTTATGCCTGAAATTGGTCGAAATAGAAGCTTCTGAGTAGGAGAAAAAGTCTGTAAAAATGGCAATTTTGGTCACATTGAGCCTTTCAAACGTAGTTAATCAACATGAGGGACAATCAAAATGACATTTTGAATCAATTTTTCTACAGTAAAAAAAAAGCAATTTTCTGATGAAAAACAATGACCCGTGAGCCGTCGAACTTTCTCCAGACTGGTCAGAAATGGAAATTTTTCATGTTTAATTTTTTGACTGTAAATGACTATTGCATGTGAATTGTCACTTTTGGATCTAAAATAAGTGTGTTTAGAGTCAATTTATGCCTGAAATTGGTCGAAATAGAAGCTTCTGAGTATGAGAAAAAGTCTGTAAAAATGGCAATTTTGGTCACATTGAGCCTTTAAAACGTAGTTAATCAACATGAGGGACAATCAAAATGACATTTTGAATCAATTTTTCTACAGTAAAAAAAAAGCAATTTTCTGATTAAAAACAATGATCCGTGACCTGTCAAACTTTCTCCAGATGGTCAGAAATGGTAATTTTTTTAATGTTTAATTTTTTGACTTAAATGACTTTTGAATGTGAATTAATACGTTTGGAACTTAAATAAGTGTGTTTAGAGTCATATTAATGCCTGAAATTGGTCGAAATAGAAGCTTACGAGTAGAAGAAAAAGTCTGTAAAAATGGCAATTTTGATCACATTGAGGCTTTAAAAAGTAGTTATTCAACATGAGGCACTATCCAAATGACATTTTGAATCAATTTTTCTACACTCCAAAAAATCTATTTTCTGATGAAAAACGATGACCTGTTGAACTTTCTCCAGACTGGTCAGAAATTGAAATTTTTTCATGTTTAATTTTTTGACTGTAAATGACTATTGCATGTGAATTGTCACTTTTGGAACTAAAATAAGTGTGTTTAGAGTCAATTTATGCCTGAAATTGGTCGAAATAGAAGCTTCTGAGTATGAGAAAAAGTCTGTAAAAATGGCAATTTTGATCACATTGAGGCTTTAAAAAGTAGTTATTCAACATGAGGCACTATCCAAATGACATTTTGAATCAATTTTTCTACACTCCAAAAAATCCATTTTCTGATGAAAAATGATGACCCGTGACCTGTTGAACTTTCTCCAGATGGTCAGAAATGGTAAGTTTTTTTAATGTTTAATTTTTGACTTAAATGACTTTTGCATGTGAATTATCACGTTCCAAACTTAAATAAGTGTGTTTAGAGTCATTTTAATGCCTGAAATTGGTCGAAATAGAAGCTTGCGAGTAGAAGAAAAAGTCTGTAAAAATGCCAATTTTGGTCAAATTCAGGCTTTAAAAAGTTGTTATTCAACATGAGGCACTCTCCAAATGACATTTTGAATCAATTTTTGTACACTCCAAGAAATAAATTTTCTGATGAAAAATGATGACCCGTGACCTGTTGACCTTTCTCCAGATGGTCAGAAATGGTAATTTTTTAATGTTTATTTTTTTTGACTGTAAATGACTATTGCATGTGAATTATCACTTTTGGAACTAAAATATGTGTGTTTAGTCATTTTAATGAATGAAATTTGTCGATATAGAAGCTTCTGAGTAGGAGAAAAAGTCTGTAAAAATGGCAATTTTGATCACATTGAGGCTTTAAAAAGTAGTTATTCAACATGAGGCACTATCCAAATGACATTTTGAATCAATTTTTCTACACTCCAAAAAATCCATTTTCTGATGAAAAATGATGACCCGTGACCTGTTGAACTTTTTCCAGATGGTCAGAAATGGTAAGTTTTTTAATGTTTAATTTTTTGACTGTAAATGACTATTGCATGTGAATTATCACTTTTGGAACTAAAATATGTGTGTTTTGAGTCATTTTAATGAATGAAATTGGTTGATATAGAAGCTTCTGAGTAGGAGAAAATGTCTGTAAAAATGGTAATTTTGGTCACATTGAGGATTTAAAAAGTAGTTATTCAACATGAGGGACAATCAAAATGACATTTTGAATCAATTTTTCTACAGTCCAAAAAATCATTTTTCTGATGAAAAACAATGACCCGTGAGCTGTCGAACTTCCTCCAGACTGGTCAGAAATGGACATTTTTTCATGTTTAATTTTTTGACTGTAAATGACTATTGCATGTGAATTATCACATTTCAAACTTAAATAAGTGTGTTTAGAGTCATTTTAATGCCTGAAATTGGTCGAAATAGAAGCTTACGAGTAGAAGAAAAAGTCTGTTAAAATTCCAATTTTGGACACATTGAGGCTTTAAAAAGTAGTTATTCAACATGAGGCACTATCCAAATGACATTTTTAATCAATTTTATTTCAGTCCAAAAAATCAATTTTCTGATGAATAACGATGACCCGTGACCTGTCGAACTTTCTCCAGATTGTCAGAAATGGAATTTTTTTAATGTTTAAAGTTTTTTTCCTGTTAATGACTATTGCATGTAAATTATCACTTTTGGAACTAAAATAAGTGTGTTTAGAGTCATTTTAGTGCCTGAAATTGCTCAAAATAAAAGCTTCTGAGTAGGAGAAAAAGTCTGTAAAAATGGCAATTTTGGTCACATTGATGCTTTAAAATGTAGTTATTCAACATGAGGGACAATCAAAATGACATTTTGAATCAATTTTTCTGCAGTCCAAGAAATCAATTTTCTGATGAAAAACGATGATCCATAACCTGTCGAACTTTCTCCAGATGGTCAGAAATGTAAATTGTTTTAATGTTTAATTTTTTGACTTAAATGACTTTTGCATGTGAATTATCAAGTTTGGACCTTAAATAGTTGTGTTTAGAGTGATTTTAATGCCTGAAATTGGTCGAAATAGAAGCTTCTGAGTAGGAGAAAAAGTCTGTAAAAATGGCAATTTTGGTCACATTGAGGTTTTAAAAAGTAGTTATTCAACATGAGGGACAATCAAAATGACATTTTGAATCAATTTTTCTACAGTCGAAAAAATCATTTTTCTGATGAAAAACAATGACCCGTGAGCTGTCGAACTTTCTCCAGACTGGTCAGAAATGGAAATTTTTCATGTTTAATATTTTTGACTGTAAATGACTATTGCATGTGAATTGTCACTTTTGGAACTAAAATAAGTGTGTTTAGAGTCAATTTATGCCTGAAATTGGTCGAAATAGAAGCTTCTGAGTATGAGAAAAAGTCTGTAAAAATGGCAATTTTGGTCACATTGAGCCTTTAAAACGTAGTTAATCAACATGAGGGACAATCAAAATGACATTTTGAATCATTTTTTCTGCAGTCAAAAAAATGAATTTTCTGATGAAAAACTATGACCTGTGACCCGTCGAACTTTCTCCAGATGGTCAGAAATGGTAAGTTTTTTTAATGTTTAATTTTTGACTTAAATGACTTTTGCATGTGAATTATCACGTTTCAAACTTAAATAAGTGTGTTTAGAGTCATTTTAATGCCTGAAATTGGTCGAAATAGAAGCTTGCGAGTAGAAGAAAAAGTCTGTTAAAATTCCAATTTTGGACACATTGAGGCTTTAAAAAGTAGTTATTCAACATGAGGCACTATCCAAATGACATTCTTAATCAATTTTATTTCAGTCCAAAAAATCAATTTTCTGATGAATAACGACGACCCGTGACCTGTCGAACTTTCTCCAGATTGTCAGAAATGGAAGTTTTTTTTAATGTTTAAAGTTTTTTTCCTGTTAATGACTATTGCATGTAAATTATCACTTTTGGAACTAAAATAAGTGTGTTTAGAGTCATTTTAGTGCCTGAAATTGCTCAAAATAAAAGCTTCTGAGTAGGAGAAAAAGTCTGTAAAAATGGCAATTTTGGTTACATTGATGCTTTAAAACGTAGTTATTCAACATGAGGGACAATCAAAATGACATTTTCAATCAATTTTTCTGCAGTCCAAGAAATCAATTTTCTGATGAAAAATGATGACCCGTGACCTGTTGAACTTTCTCCAGATGGTCAGAAATGGTAAGTTTTTTAATGTTTAATTTTTTGAATGTAAATGACTATTGCATGTGAATTATCACGTTTGGAACTAAAATATGTGTGTTTAGAGTCATTTTAATGAATGAAATTGGTCGATATAGAAGCTTCTGAGTAGGAGAAAAAGTCTGTAAAAATGGTAATTTTGGTCACATTGAGGTTTAAAAAAGTAGTTATTCAACATGAGGGACAATCAAAATGACATTTTGAATCAATTTTTCTGCAGTCCAAGAAATCAATTTTCTGATGAAAAACGATGATCCATAACCTGTCGAACATTCTCCAGATGGTCAGAAATGGTAATTTTTTTAATGTTTAACTTTTTTTACTTAAATGACTTTTGCATGTGAATTAATACGTTTGGAACTTAAATAAGTGTGTTTAGAGTCATTTTAATGCCTGAAATTGGTCGAAATGGAAGCTTGCGAGTAGAAGAAAAAGTCTGTAAAAATGCCAATTTTGGTCACATTTAGGCTTTAAAAAGTTGTTATTCAACATGAGGCACTCTCCAAATGACATTTTGAATCAATTTTTCTACACTCCAAGAAATAAATTTTCTGATGAAAAATGATGACCCATGACCTGTCGAACTTTCTCCAGACTGGTCAGAAATGGTAATTTTTTAATGTTTAATTTTTTGACTGTAAATGACTAATGCATGTGAATTGTCACTTTTGGAACTAAAATAAGTGTGTTTAGAGTCATTTTATGCCTGAAATTGGTCGAAATAGAAGCTTCTGAGTAGGAAAAAAAGTCTGTAAAAATGGCAATTTTGGTCACATTGATGCTTTAAAACATAGTTAATCAACATGAGGGACAATCAAAATGACATTTTGAATCAATTTTTCTACAGTAAAAAAAAATCAATTTTCTGATGAAAAACTATGACCCGTGACCTGTTGACCTTTCTCCAGATGGTCAGAAATGGTAATTTTTTTAATGTTTATTTTTTTTGACTGTAAATGACTATTGCATGTGAATTATCACTTTTGGAACTAAAATATGTGTGTTTAGAGTCATTTTAATGAATGACATTTGTCGATATAGAAGCTTCTGAGTAGGAGAAAAAGTCTGTAAAAATGGCAATTTTGATCACATTGAGGCTTTAAAAAGTAGTTATTCAACATGAGGCACTATCCAAATGACATTTTGAATCAATTTTTCTACACTCCAAAAAATCTATTTTCTGATGAAAAACGATGACCTGTTGAACTTTCTCCAGATGGTCAGAAATGGTAATTTTTTAATGTTTCATTTTTTGACTGTAAATGACTATTGCATGTGAATTATCACTTTTGGAAGTAAAATAAGTGTGTTTAGAGTCAATTTATGCCTGAAATTGGTCGAAATAGAAGCTTCTGAGTAGGAGAAAAAGTCTGTAAAAATGGCAATTTTGGTCACATTGAGCCTTTAAAACGTAGTTATTCAACATGAGGGACAATCAAAATGACATTTTGAATCATTTTTTCTGCAGTCAAAAAAATCAATTTTCTGATGAAAAACTATGACCTGTGACCCTTCGAACTTCCTCCAGATGGTCAGAAATGGTAAGTTTTTTTAATGTTTAATTTTTTACTTAAATGACTTTTGCATGTGAATTATCACGTTCCAAACTTAAATAGGTGTGTTTAGAGTCCTTTTAATGCCTGAAATTGGTCGAAATAGAAGCTTGCGAGTAGAAGAAAAAGTCTGTTAAAATTCCAATTTTGGACACATTGAGGCTTTAAAAAGTAGTTATTCAACATGAGGCACTATCCAAATGACATTCTTAATCAATTTTATTTCAGTCCAAAAAATCAATTTTCTGATGAATAACGATGACCCGTGACCTGTCGAACTTTCTCCAGATTGTCAGAAATAGAAGTTTTTTTAATGTTTAAAGTTTTTTTCCTGTTAATGACTATTGCATGTAAATTATCACTTTTGGAACTAAAATAAGTGTGTTTAGAGTAATTTTAGTGCCTGAAATTGCTCAAAATAAAAGCTTCTGAGTAGGAGAAAAAGTCTGTAAAAATGGCAATTTTGGTCACATTGAGGTTTTAAAAAGTAGTTATTCAACATGAGGGACAATCAAAATGACATTTTGAATCAATTTTTCTACAGTCCAAAAAATCATTTTTCTGATGAAAAACAATGACCCGTGAGCTGTCGAACTTTCTCCAGACTGGTCAGAAATGGAAATTTTTTCATGTTTAATTTTTTGACTGTAAATGACTATTGCATGTGAATTGTCACTTTTGGAACTAAAATAAGTGTGTTTAGAGTCAATTTATGCCTGAAATTGGTCGAAATAGAAGCTTTTGAGTAGGAGAAAAAGTCTGTAAAAATGGCAATTTTGGTCACATTGATGCTTTAAAACGTAGTTATTCAACATGAGGGACAATCAAAATGACATTTTGAATCAATTTTTCTGCAGTCCAAGAAATCAATTTTCTGATGAAAAACGATGATCCATAACCTGTCGAACTTTCTCCAGATGGTCAGAAATGGTAATTTTTTTAATGTTTAATTTTTTTACTTAAATGACTTTTGCATGTGAATTAATACGTTTGGAACTTAAATAAGTGTGTTTAGAGTCATTTTAATGCCTGAAATTGGTCGAAATGGAAGCTTGCGAGTAGAAGAAAAAGTCTGTAAAAATGCCAATTTTGGTCACATTTAGGCTTTAAAAAGTTGTTATTCAACATGAGGCACTGTCCAAATGACATTTTGAATCAATTTTTCTACACTCCAAGAAATAAATTTTCTGATGAAAAATGATGACCCATGACCTGTTAACCTTTCTCCAGATGGTCAGAAATGGTAATTTTTTAATGTTTAATTTTTTTACTGTAAATGACTATTGCATGTGAATTATCACTTTTGGAACTAAAATATGTGTGTTTAGAGTCATTTTAATGAATGAAATTGGTCGATATAGAAGCTTCTGAGTAGGAGGAAAAGTCTGTAAAAATGGTAATTTTGGTCACATTGAGGTTTTAAAAAGTAGTTATTCAACATGAGGGACAATCAAAATGACATTTTGAATCAATTTTTCTACAGTCCAAAAAATCATTTTTCTGATGAAAAACTATGACCCGTGAGCTGTCGAACGTTCTCCAGACTGGTCAGAAATTGACATTTTTTCATGTTTAATTTTTTGACTGTAAATGACTATTGCATGTGAATTGTCACTTTTGGAACTAAAATAAGTGTGTTTAGAGTCATTTTATGCCTGAAATTGGTCGAAATAGAAGCTTCTGAGTAGGAAAAAAAGTCTGTAAAAATGGCAATTTTGGTCACATTGATGCTTTAAAACGTAGTTAATCAACATGAGGGACAATCAAAATGACATTTTGAATCAATTTTTCTACATTAAAAAAAAATCAATTTTCTGATGAAAAACTATGACCCGTGACCTGTTGACCTTTCTCCAGATGGTCAGAAATGGTAATTTTTTTAATCTTCAATTTTTTACTTAAATGACTTTTGCATGTGAATTATCACTTTTGGAACTAAAATATGTGTGTTTAGTCATTTTAATGAATGAAATTTGTCGATATAGAAGCTTCTGAGTAGGAGAAAAAGTCTGTAAAAATGGCAATTTTGGTCACATTGATGCTTTAAAACGTAGTTATTCAACATGAGGGACAATCAAAATGACATTTTGAATTTATTTTTCTGCAGTCCAAGAAATCAATTTTCTGATGAAAAACGATGATCCATAACCTGTCGAACTTTCTCCAGATGGTCAGAAATGGTAATTTTTTTAATGTTTAATTTTTTTACTTAAATGACTTTTGCATGTGAATTAATACGTTTGGAACTTAAATAAGTGTGTTTAGAGTCATTTTAATGCCTGAAATTGGTCGAAATGGAAGCTTGCGAGTAGAAGAAAAAGTCTGTAAAAATGCCAATTTTGGTCACATTTAGGCTTTAAAAAGTTGTTATTCAACATGAGACACTGTCCAAATGACATTTTGAATCAATTTTTCTACACTCCAAGAAATAAATTTTCTGATGAAAAATGATGACCCATGACCTGTTGACCTTTCTCCAGATGGTCAGAAATGGACATTTTTTCATGTTTAATTTTTTGACTGTAAATGACTATTGCATGTGAATTGTCACTTTTGGAACTAAAATAAGTGTGTTTAGAGTCATTTTATGCCTGAAATTGGTCGAAATAGAAGCTTCTGAGTAGGAAAAAAAGTCTGTAAAAATGGAAATTTTGGTCACATTGAGGATTTAAAAAGTAGTTATTCAACATGAGGGACAATCAAAATGACATTCTTAATCAATTTTATTTCAGTCCAAAAAAACATTTTTCTGATGAAGAGCTGTCGAACTTTCTCCAGACTGGTCAGAAATGGACATTTTTTCATGTTTAATTTTTTGACTGTAAATGACTATTGCATGTGAATTATCACGTTTCAAACTTAAATAAGTGTGGTTAGAGTCATTTTAATGCCTGAAATTGGTCGAAATAGAAGCTTACGAGTAGAAGAAAAAGTCTGTTAAAATTCCAATTTTGGACACATTGAGGCTTTAAAAAGTAGTTATTCAACATGAGGCACTATCCAAATGACATTTTTAATCAATTTTATTTCAGTCCAAAAAATCAATTTTCTGATGAATAACGATGACCCGTGACCTGTCGAACTTTCTCCAGATTGTCAGAAATGGAATTTTTTTAATGTTTAATTTTTTGACTTAAATGACTTTTGCATGTGAATTATCACGTTTGGACCTTAAATAGGTGTGTTTAGAGTGATTTTAATGCCTGAAATTGGTCGAAATTGAAGCTTCTGAGTAGGAGAAAAAGTCTGTAAAATGGCAATTTTGGTCACATTGAGCCTTTAAAACGTAGTTAATCAACATGAGGGACAATCAAAATGACATTTTGAATCCTTTTTTCTGCAGTCAAAAAAATGAATTTTCTGATGAAAAACTATGACTTGTGACCCGTCGAACTTTCTCCAGATGGTCAGAAATGGTAAGTTTTTTTTAATGTTTAAGTTTTTTGACTGTAAATGACAATTGCATGTGAATTATCACTTTTGGAACTAAAATATGTGTGTTTAGAGTCATTTTAATGAATGAAATTTGTCGATATAGAAGCTTCTGAGTAGGAGAAAAAGTCTGTAAAAATGGCAATTTTGATCACATTGAGGGTTTAAAAAGTAGTTATTCAACATGAGGCCCTATCCAAATGACATTTTGAATCAATTTTTCTACACTCCAAAAAATCAATTTTCTGATGAAAAATGATGACCCGTGACCTGTTGAACTTTCTCCAGATGGTCAGAAATGGTAAGTTTTTTAATGTTTAATTTTTTGACTGTAAATGACTATTGCATGTGAATTATCACTTTTGGAACTAAAATATGTGTGTTTAGAGTCATTTTAATGAATGAAATTGGTCGATACAGAAGCTTCTGAGTAGGAGAAAAAGTCTGTAAAAATGGTAATTTTGTTCACATTGAGGATTTAAAAAGTAGTTATTCAACATGAGGGACAATCAAAATGACATTTTGAGTCAATTTTTCTACAGTCCAAAAAATCAATTTTCTGATGAAAAACAATGACCCGTGACCTGTTGAACTTTCTCCAGATGGTCAGAAATGGTAAGTTTTTTTAATGTTTAATTTTTGACTTAAATGACTTTTGCATGTGAATTATCACGTTCCAAACTTAAATAAGTGTGTTTAGAGTCATTTTAATGCCTGAAATTGGTCGAAAAAGAAGTTTACGAGTAGAAGAAAAAGTCTGTAAAAATGGAAATTTTGGTCACATTGAGGATTTAAAAAGTAGTTATTCAACATGAGGGACAATCAAAATGACATTCTTAATCAATTTTATTTCAGTCCAAAAAAACATTTTTCTGATGAATAACGATGACCCGTGAGCTGTCGAACTTTCTCCAGACTGGTCAGAAATGGAAATTTTTTCATGTTTAATTTTTTGACTGGAAATGACTATTGCATGTGAATTGTCACTTTTGGAAGTAAAATAAGTGTGTTTAGAGTCAATTTATGCCTGAAATTGGTCGAAATAGAAGCTTCTGAGTAGGAGAAAAAGTCTGTAAAAATGGCAATTTTGGTCACATTGAGCCTTTCAAACGTAGTTAATCAACATGAGGGACAATCAAAATGACATTTTGAATCATTTTTTCTGCAGTCAAAAAAAGGAATTTTCTGATGAAAAACTATGACCTGTGACCCGTCGAACTTTCTCCAGATGGTCAGAAATGGTAAGTTTTTTTAATGTTTAATTTTTGACTTAAATGACTTTTGCATGTGAATTATCACGTTCCAAACTTAAATAAGTGTGTTTAGAGTCATTTTAATGCCTGAAATTGGTCGAAATAGAAGCTTCTGAGTAGGAGAAAAAGTCTGTAAAAATGGCAATTTTGGTCAAATTCAGGCTTTAAAAAGTTGTTATTCAACATGAGGCACTCTCCAAATGACATTTTGAATCAATTTTTGTACACTCCAAGAAATAAATTTTCTGATGAAAAATGATGACCCGTGACCTGTTGACCTTTCTCCAGATGGTCAGAAATGGTAATTTTTTAATGTTTATTTTTTTTTACTGTAATGACTATTGCATGTGAATTATCACTTTTGGAACTAAAATATGTGTGTTTAGTCATTTTAATGAATGAAATTTGTCGATATAGAAGCTTCTGAGTAGGAGAAAAAGTCTGTAAAAATGGCAATTTTGATCACATTGAGGCTTTAAAAAGTAGTTATTCAACATGAGGCACTATCCAAATGACATTTTGAATCAATTTTTCTACACGCCAAAAAATCAATTTTCTGATGAAAAATGATGACCCGTGACCTGTTGAACTTTTTCCAGATGGTCAGAAATGGTAAGTTTTTTAATGTTTAATTTTTTGACTGTAAATGACTATTGCATGTGAATTAATACGTTTGGAACTTAAATAAGTGTGTTTAGAGTCATTTTAATGCCTGAAATTGGTCGAAATGGAAGCTTGCGAGTAGAAGAAAAAGTCTGTAAAAATGCCAATTTTGGTCACATTTAGGCTTTAAAAAGTTGTTATTCAACATGAGGCACTCTCCAAATGACATTTTGAATCAATTTTTCTACACTCCAAGAAATAAATTTTCTGATGAAAAATGATGACCCATGACCTGTCGAACTTTCTCCAGACTGGTCAGAAATGGTAATTTTTTAATGTTTAATTTTTTGACTGTAAATGACTATTGCATGTGAATTGTCACTTTTGGAACTAAAATAAGTGTGTTTAGAGTCATTTTATGCCTGAAATTGGTCGAAATAGAAGCTTCTGAGTAGGAGAAAAAGTCTGTAAAAATGGCAATTTTGGTCACATTGATGCTTTAAAATGTAGTTATTCAACATGAGGGACAATCAAAATGACATTTTGAATCAATTTTTCTGCAGTCCAAGAAATCAATTTTCTGATGAAAAATGATGACCCGTGACCTGTTGAACTTTCTCCAGATGGTCCGAAATGGTAAGTTTTTTTATGTTTAATTTTTGAATGTAAATGACTATTGCATGTGAATTATCACTTTTGGAACTAAAATATGTGTGTTTAGAGTCATTTTATGCCTGAAATTGGTCGAAATAGAAGCTTCTGAGTAGGAAAAAAAGTCTGTAAAAATGGCAATTTTGGTCACATTGATGCTTTAAAACGTAGTTAACATGAGGGACAATCAAAATGACATTTTGAATCAATTGTTCTACAGTAAAAAAAAAATCAATTTTCTGATGAAAAACTATGACCCGTGACCTGTTGACCTTTCTCCAGATGGTCAGAAATGGTAATTTTTTTAATGTTTAATTTTTTGACTTAAATGACTTTTGCATGTGAATTAATACGTTTGGAACTTAAATAAGTGTGTTTAGAGTCATTTTAATGCCTGAAATTGGTCGAAATAGAAGCTTGCGAGTAGAAGAAAAAGTCTGTAAAAATGCCAATTTTGGTCAAATTCAGGCTTTAAAAAGTTGTTATTCAACATGAGGCACTCTCCAAATGACATTTTGAATCAATTTTTGTACACTCCAAGAAATAAATTTTCTGATGAAAAATGATGACCCGTGACCTGTTGACCTTTCTCCAGATGGTCAGAAATGGTAATTTTTTAATGTTTATTTTTTTTTACTGTAATGACTATTGCATGTGAATTATCACTTTTGGAACTAAAATATGTGTGTTTAGTCATTTTAATGAATGAAATTTGTCGATATAGAAGCTTCTGAGTAGGAGAAAAAGTCTGTAAAAATGGCAATTTTGATCACATTGAGGCTTTAAAAAGTAGTTATTCAACATGAGGCACTATCCAAATGACATTTTGAATCAATTTTTCTACACTCCAAAAAATCAATTTTCTGATGAAAAATGATGACCCGTGACCTGTTGAACTTTTTCCAGATGGTCAGAAATGGTAAGTTTTTTAATGTTTAATTTTTTGACTGTAAATGACTATTGCATGTGAATTAATACGTTTGGAACTTAAATAAGTGTGTTTAGAGTCATTTTAATGCCTGAAATTGGTCGAAATGGAAGCTTGCGAGTAGAAGAAAAAGTCTGTAAAAATGCCAATTTTGGTCACATTTAGGCTTTAAAAAGTTGTTATTCAACATGAGGCACTCTCCAAATGACATTTTGAATCAATTTTTCTACACTCCAAGAAATAAATTTTTTGATGAAAAATGATGACCCATGACCTGTCGAACTTTCTCCAGACTGGTCAGAAATGGTAATTTTTTAATGTTTAATTTTTTGACTGTAAATGACTATTGCATGTGAATTGTCACTTTTGGAACTAAAATAAGTGTGTTTAGAGTCATTTTATGCCTGAAATTGGTCGAAATAGAAGCTTCTGAGTAGGAAAAAAAGTCTGTAAAAATGGCAATTTTGGTCACATTGATGCTTTAAAACATAGTTAATCAACATGAGGGACAATCAAAATGACATTTTGAATCAATTTTTCTACAGTAAAAAAAAATCAATTTTCTGATGAAAAACTATGACCCGTGACCTGTTGACCTTTCTCCAGATGGTCAGAAATGGTAATTTTTTTAATGTTTAATTTTTTGACTTAAATGACTTTTGCATGTGAATTAATACGTTTGGAACTTAAATAAGTGTGTTTAGAGTCATTTTAATGCCTGAAATTGGTCGAAATAGAAGCTTGCGAGTAGAAGAAAAAGTCTGTAAAAATGCCAATTTTGGTCACATTTAGGCTTTAAAAAGTTGTTATTCAACATGAGGCACTCTCCAAATGACATTTTGAATCAATTTTTGTACACTCCAAGAAATAAATTTTCTGATGAAAAATGATGACCCGTGACCTGTTGACCTTTCTCCAGATGGTCAGAAATGGTAATTTTTTAATGTTTATTTTTTTTGACTGTAAATGACTATTGCATGTGAATTATCACTTTTGGAACTAAAATATGTGTGTTTAGAGTCATTTTAATGAATGACATTTGTCGATATAGAAGCTTCTGAGTAGGAGAAAAAGTCTTTAAAAATTGCAATTTTGATCACATTGAGGCTTTAAAAAGTAGTTATTCAACATGAGGCACTATCCAAATGACATTTTGAATCAATTTTTCTACACTCCAAAAAATCTATTTTCTGATGAAAAACGATGACCTGTTGAACTTTCTCCAGATGGTCAGAAATGGTAATTTTTTAATGTTTAATTTTTTGACTGTAAATGACTATTGCATGTGAATTATCACTTTTGGAAGTAAAATAAGTGTGTTTAGAGTCATTTTATGCCTGAAATTGGTCGAAATAGAAGCTTCTGAGTAGGAAAAAAAGTCTGTAAAAATGGCAATTTTGGTCACATTGATGCTTTAAAACGTAGTTAATCAACATGAGGGACAATCAAAATGACATTTTGAATCAATTTTTCTACATTAAAAAAAAATCAATTTTCTGATGAAAAACTATGACCCGTGACCTGTTGACCTTTCTCCAGATGGTCAGAAATGGTAATTTTTTTAATCTTCAATTTTTTACTTAAATGACTTTTGCATGTGAATTATCACTTTTGGAACTAAAATATGTGTGTTTAGTCATTTTAATGAATGAAATTTGTCGATATAGAAGCTTCTGAGTAGGAGAAAAAGTCTGTAAAAATGGCAATTTTGGTCACATTGATGCTTTAAAACGTAGTTATTCAACATGAGGGACAATCAAAATGACATTTTGAATTTATTTTTCTGCAGTCCAAGAAATCAATTTTCTGATGAAAAACGATGATCCATAACCTGTCGAACTTTCTCCAGATGGTCAGAAATGGTAATTTTTTTAATGTTTAATTTTTTTACTTAAATGACTTTTGCATGTGAATTAATACGTTTGGAACTTAAATAAGTGTGTTTAGAGTCATTTTAATGCCTGAAATTGGTCGAAATGGAAGCTTGCGAGTAGAAGAAAAAGTCTGTAAAAATGCCAATTTTGGTCACATTTAGGCTTTAAAAAGTTGTTATTCAACATGAGACACTGTCCAAATGACATTTTGAATCAATTTTTCTACACTCCAAGAAATAAATTTTCTGATGAAAAATGATGACCCATGACCTGTTGACCTTTCTCCAGATGGTCAGAAATGGACATTTTTTCATGTTTAATTTTTTGACTGTAAATGACTATTGCATGTGAATTGTCACTTTTGGAACTAAAATAAGTGTGTTTAGAGTCATTTTATGCCTGAAATTGGTCGAAATAGAAGCTTCTGAGTAGGAAAAAAAGTCTGTAAAAATGGCAATTTTGGTCACATTGATGCTTTAAAACGTAGTTAATCAACATGAGGGACAATTAAAATGACATTTTGAATCCTTTTTTCTGCAGTCAAAAAAATGAATTTTCTGATGAAAAACTATGACTTGTGACCCGTCGAACTTTCTCCAGATGGTCAGAAATGGTAAGTTTTTTTTAATGTTTAATTTTTTGACTGTAAATGACAATTGCATGTGAATTATCACTTTTGGAACTAAAATATGTGTGTTTAGAGTCATTTTAATGAATGAAATTTGTCGATATAGAAGCTTCTGAGTAGGAGAAAAAGTCTGTAAAAATGGCAATTTTGATCACATTGAGGGTTTAAAAAGTAGTTATTCAACATGAGGCCCTATCCAAATGACATTTTGAATCAATTTTTCTACACTCCAAAAAATCAATTTTCTGATGAAAAATGATGACCCGTGACCTGTTGAACTTTCTCCAGATGGTCAGAAATGGTAAGTTTTTTTAATGTTTAATTTTTGACTTAAATGACTTTTGCATGTGAATTATCACGTTCCAAACTTAAATAAGTGTGTTTAGAGTCATTTTAATGCCTGAAATTGGTCGAAAAAGAAGTTTACGAGTAGAAGAAAAAGTCTGTAAAAATGGAAATTTTGGTCACATTGAGGATTTTAAAAGTAGTTATTCAACATGAGGGACAATCAAAATGACATTCTTAATCAATTTTATTTCAGTCCAAAAAAACATTTTTCTGATGAAGAGCTGTCGAACTTTCTCCAGACTGGTCAGAAATGGACATTTTTTCATGTTTAATTTTTTGACTGTAAATGACTATTGCATGTGAATTATCACGTTTCAAACTTAAATAAGTGTGGTTAGAGTCATTTTAATGCCTGAAATTGGTCGAAATAGAAGCTTACGAGTAGAAGAAAAAGTCTGTTAAAATTCCAATTTTGGACACTTTGAGGCTTTAAAAAGTAGTTATTCAACATGAGGCACTATCCAAATGACATTTTTAATCAATTTTATTTCAGTCCAAAAAATCAATTTTCTGATGAATAACGATGACCCGTGACCTGTCGAACTTTCTCCAGATTGTCAGAAATGGAATTTTTTTAATGTTTAATTTTTTGACTTAAATGACTTTTGCATGTGAATTATCACGTTTGGACCTTAAATAGGTGTGTTTAGAGTGATTTTAATGCCTGAAATTGGTCGAAATAGAAGCTTCTGAGTAGGAGAAAAAGTCTGTAAAATGGCAATTTTGGTCACATTGAGCCTTTAAAACGTAGTTAATCAACATGAGTGACAATCAAAATGACATTTTGAATCCTTTTTTCTGCAGTCAAAAAAATGAATTTTCTGATGAAAAACTATGACTTGTGACCCGTAGAACTTTCTCCAGATGGTCAGAAATGGTAAGTTTTTTTTAATGTTTAAGTTTTTTGACTGTAAATGACAATTGCATGTGAATTATCACTTTTGGAACTAAAATATGTGTGTTTAGAGTCATTTTAATGAATGAAATTGGTCGATACAGAAGCTTCTGAGTAGGAGAAAAAGTCTGTAAAAATGGTAATTTTGTTCACATTGAGGATTTAAAAAGTAGTTATTCAACATGAGGGACAATCAAAATGACATTTTGAGTCAATTTTTCTACAGTCCAAAAAATCATTTTTCTGATGAAAAACAATGACCCGTGAGCTGTCGAACTTTCTCCAGATGGTCAGAAATGGTAAGTTTTTTTAATGTTTAATTTTTGACTTAAATGACTTTTGCATGTGAATTATCACGTTCCAAACTTAAATAAGTGTGTTTAGAGTCATTTTAATGCCTGAAATTGGTCGAAAAAGAAGTTTACGAGTAGAAGAAAAAGTCTGTAAAAATGGAAATTTTGGTCACATTGAGGATTTAAAAAGTAGTTATTCAACATGAGGGACAATCAAAATGACATTCTTTTTTTTTTTTTTTTTTTTTTTTTTTTTTTTGAAACCGTTTATTGCACGATAAAAAAGTTACAGGCATGGGCCTACAACCATCCGGCCGGCCGCTAGAGTAGCAAAAGGCATATAACATACATACAGTAAGAGTCTCTTGGCGGAGCAGATTGGCAAATCAGGTGATATCAATAGCGTAGGCCACATCATTCCTAGCCCACAATACGGTTTCCTTTTGTCAAACAGAACAACACAAAAAAACCACACCCGCAAGGCAACCCGCGATCCAAGTGACGGTACATGCTCCGCAATGGGGGATCCTAACCAGCAGCAAAACTCTGAAGAGGGGAATGGGAGTATAGCAGGGACTGGGGAGCCACGTGCCCACGGCTGAGGGAGGGGGTCGGCTAAGGAGATGGGGTTGGCGAGGCTGCCGGTAGGAGTGGCGGCTCACAAATACCCCCACGGTAGGCGTTCCAGGGGCCCCAGAGTTTCACCCACGCCCCAGGCTTACCCCTCGCCACATACACTACTTTTTCACGAAACATACACCAATCCATATGTTCTTTCCAGGCCAACACCGCCGGGGGCCTCTGGGATCCCCACAATTGGGCGATGTCCCGCTTCGCTATCATGTATCCCAGAGTCACCCACCGCGTCTGCGGGACCGAATAATCATTTGGTTCCCACACATTCAGCAAGCATCTCCTCGCTTCAGGCAGCAGTGCAACACGCGTAACCACACGCAAAACCTCATGCACACCACGCCAGAATCGCTCCACTTTCGGGCACTCCCACAGTATATGCATGAAAGTTGCCAAAGCACCACAGCCGCGCTTACACAATCCGTCACCAGCAAAGCCCATACGTAGAAGCCTCGGCCCCGTGACGTAAACCCGGTGAAGGATCTTAAGCTGGACGAAGCGAAGGCGAGCCGGGATGGCCACCTCCTTCGGAGAGGCCACCGCGGAGATCCAATCCTCGTCGTCCAGCTCCAGCCCATCGGCAACCCAGGCCTCGCGGAGGCCAGTCAGCAGGCACGATCTGTCATTAATCAGTTTTTTATATATAAGGGAGATCGTGCTGTCTGGTACATGGCCATCCAGCACCCTGTCCTCCAGGGGGGAAGACTCCGGAATGGACGCAACATCCGGGAAGACGGAGGTCAGCGCGTGGCGGACTTGTAAGTATCGAAAGTACTCACTGCCTTGCAGCTGAAACTCCGTCTGCAGCATCTCAAAAGTCTTGAAAGCCCCCCTCGTCCAGAGATCTCCCACTGTGCTGATTCCGATCGTGTCCCACTTCTCGAAGCCCTTCGATGTCCACAGGGAGCCCAACCTCTCAGACGCATATAGCGGTGACGCCCGGGTCAAACGGTCCTTCCACCCCATAGCTGCATTAGCCGCGTGCCATACACGCACCATGACACGCGTCGGTCCCGTCAGACGGGAGTCGGGCGTGCCAGAATAGAGCGCTCGATTATAATCGCCACCGGGCAGGAGCATCCTGTCCATTTCAAATGCCGGGTTCAAGGCGGGCCCGTAAAGGCCATGATTGATTGCAGCTAGCTGGGAGGCCCAGTAATACCGTTTAATGTCCGGGAGGGCGACCCCCCCATCGTACCACGGGAGCGTCAATTTGGCCAGAGCAATACGCGGCCTCCCGTCCCAGAACAGGCGCCGCTGCAGGCCCTCCACCTCGCGGAAGTAGCGCGCTGGTACCAAGTCCATAGTGTTCTGGAGGGCGTACAGAAAGCGCGGCAAGGACATCATCTTAAACAAGGCCGCTCGGCCAAGTGGCGAGAGCGGAAGACGCCGCCAACGCGCGACATCCTCTCGCAAGCGCTGGAGGGGGGGCAACAAGTTCCGCTCATAGCGGGCCTCCGGGTCTAGGGTGATATAGATACCCAGGTACCGGAACCCCTGGGAGGCAATCTGGATCGGGCAGTCACGCGGTAGGGCCGGAGCCTCCCCGGAAAGCACATATACGCAGGATTTCGCCCAGTTGATGACAAGGCCTGAGTTACGCCCGAAGGAGCGCAAAACATCAACCAGGACAATCAGCGATTTGCGCGGGGAGGCGAGATACAAAAGGATATCATCGGCGTAGAGGGACACGCGGTCCTCATACTCAGGGGTCCAGCGGAGACCACGAATAGAAGGGTGCCACCGTAGCCACTCCGCCAAGGGCTCCAAGGCCAGTGCAAACAGGAGCGGCGACAAGGGGCAACCCTGACGCGTGCCCCGCCCCAGCTCGAATGGGGCCGAGACTCGCCCATTCACCACCACCTGCGCCAGTGGGCCCGAATACAGCAATTTGACCCAGCTAATGAACCCCGGGCCAAATCCGAATTTCGCCAGCATCGCCCAGATGTATGGCCATTCAAGCGTGTCAAACGCCATGGTGGCGTCCAAGGATGCCAAGATGGCCGGCTCCCGCACAAACGGGACACGCGCGAGCACCCCGTGCAAGCGTCGCAGATTAAGGGCCGTGTTGCGATGGGGTATAAAGCCAGATTGGTCTTGGTGGACCAAGTCGCCCACCACACCGACCAACCGGTTGGCCAACACCTTGGCGAGGATTTTGGGTTCCGCGTTCAAGAGCGAAATTGGCCTGTAGGATGTGACCCGCTCACGGGGTCTCCCCTCCTTGTGTATCACCACAATCGTGGCCAGACGCTGGTCCGGCGGGAGGGAACCCTGCGAGTGGGCCGCCAGGAACATCGCGCGCAGGTGGGGCGCTAACACATCCGGGCGCAACTTATAAAGCTCGATGGGGAGACCATTAGGGCCCATGGCCTTGCCGGACGCGACCGAGCGAATAGCCAGGGCAATTTCGTCCGAGGTGGGAGGAGCGTCTAGCGAATCCCTGTCCTCCACCGAAAGGGAGGGCAGCGCGATGTCCCGAAGCAGGGAATGGGAATCCTCCTCCGAGCAGGGGGAAACCGGGGAGTACACCTCGCGGAAGTAATCCGCGAAGCAGGAGACGATGGCTTCCGGCTCGGTGACACGCGTACCATCCATCCTCTCAATCAAAGGAACCACACGACTCGCTCTCTCCCTCTTATCCAACCACGCAAGCAATTTACCCGCCTTATCGCCCACATCATACAATCGTCCCTGTTGCTCTCTACTGAGGCCCCTGGCCGCCTCCGTGACGAGGGCCCTATAGGCCGCCTGCTTGAGGTGCAAAACATGCAACTTGGCATCCGTTACCCCACTCCCCAGGTCACCCTCCAGTTCCACAATCTCGGCCTCCACCCGGGTCACCTCCTCCCGCTCACGCCTCCGGGCATGGGAGATAAAGGAGAGGGCCTCCCCTCTGAGGACTACCTTAAAGGCCTCCCACAGGGAGATGGCCGAAGGGACAGACCCCACATTTTCGTCAAAATAGCGCTGTAAGGATTTAATCAAGTCGGCACGAATAGTGGGGTCTCGTAAGTACCATGCATTGATTGGGGCCACCCTGCCCTCCCCCCTCGGGAAGACATCAAAATGTAACAGTAATGGGGAGTGATCCGAAATACCCCGCGCCAGATGGCACACCTCTCCTACCCTCCCCGCGTGGGCCGCCGGGACCAGGATGTAGTCAAGTCGCGAGAGGCTACCATGGGCGCCCGAGTGGAAAGTGTATTGCAGCTGCGTAGGGTGCTTTAGGCGCCAGCAATCCACCAGGCCCAGTGTGTCTAAAAGGCCGGACAGCCACGCCTGTGCCCGGGGGAGGTCCCTAGGGGGGTGGCGATCCATAGACCCAGAAACTACCGCATTGAAGTCCCCCCCGACCACCAGCAGGCCACCCGGGAGGTCCAGGAGGAGGCGCCCCAGGTCCGCAAATGTAGTAGCTTGTAACCCAGGCGGGACGTACACTGACATGAAAACAATCACTCTACCCTCCATTCTACCCACCAGGACAGTGTAACGTCCCCTCTCGTCATGGCGCACCTCATCAATCTCCAGTGGAAGCGAGTTCTTGATCATGATACCCACCCCCCGCGACCCCGAAGTAAAGCCCGAGTGGGCCACCAAACGATAGCCCCGCCGATTCATGGCATGGAAGGAGTTACCTATAAGGTGTGTCTCCTGCAAGAAGACAACATCTGGCGATATACGTTTCAGGAACTGCAGGACCACACCACGCTTAATCCGATCCCCCAGGCCGTTAACATTCCAGGACAACACAGCCAAGTCCCTACCCCCCATCATACGTAGAAGCAATCAGTCGTCCCCCACAGAGCATTTCAAGAACAGCAATACAGTAAAGGGTTTGCCTTGCGGTGCAAACAAACAACACACCCCCCCCCACCCCCCCATCCCAACAGAACGCCCCCCTCCCTGCACCCCTGCATGAGCCCAGTCAGCCCCCCCAAAGTGCAGTGTGCCTGTCGCCCCATAGAGAAAAACTAACTAGTACCCCGGAGGAGGAGGGAAGCCCCCAACAGACCCCGTACGACCTCCATAGGAAGGGAATATACGCGATCGAGAAATGGTAAAGAAGTATTGTCCCGAGCAGGGCCTATTATTCACCCCTTAGTTCTGATCCGGCAGGCCCTCTCCACCGCCCGCACCCCCCCCACCCCCCCGGCCCCGATCATCAGGCAGAGTGTCCAACCAGTCCCCAGCCGCCTCTGGGCGATCAAAGAAGTGCGTGCGACCTTCCACTTCCACCCGTAGCTTAGCTGGAAAGAGCACTGAGTACTTTAGGTTCAGGTCCCGCAGGCGACGTTTAACACCGAGAAAACTGAGTCTCTGCTTTTGGACCGCCGGAGTAAAGTCTGGGTAGAAACGCACATCCATGTTGTCAAGCTTGACCGGTCCCTGTTGCCTGGAGGTCTGCAGGATAGCGTCCCTGTCCCGAAAATTAAAAATCCGGGCAATGAGAGGCCGCGGCGGGGCACCGGCCTTCGGCCTGCCCCCAGGGACCCGGTGAGCACGCTCAACCGCAAAAAACTTACTCAGGCCCCGGGGCTGCAGATGGGTAAGGATTAGATCTTCCACAAAAAGGTCGGCGGCCTCCGCCTCTCGTCCCTCCGGCACCCCCACAATACGAACATTATTCCTCCTGGCCCGACCCTCAGAGTCCTCCAGTCGCCGGTCCATCAGGGCGCTCGCCTGGCCAAGCCGGCGCACCTCCTTTTGGAGGGCCGCCACATCTGTCTCGAGGCCCGTTGTGGTGTGGGTCAGGGAATCGACCCGGTCATTCGTCTTAGAGAGGTCGGCCCTCACCAGGCTCACATCCACCAGGACCGAGTCTATTTTCTGCGCTAGGGTGTCGAAGCGCTGGTCCACCGAGGCCTTCATCTCCGCGATGGCGCCCATGACGTCCCGGAGGGTCAGGTCCACCGGCTGGGCAGATGTCGCCGTCAGGCCCGCCGGGGACGTGCGCGATGTCTCCGGAGATCCCTTCTGGAGAGTGTAGCGGTCCATACTGTTGGATTGGTGCGCCGGGCCACGGCGGGTCGTCTTCACCTTCGCCCGGTCGCCATCTTGTTTGGTGGACATGCTTGCTTTCCCACCGTCGTGCCAATCTCCGCAAAAGGGCCGATAGACCCGTTCACGAGGTCCGGGGGAGGGAGGGCGGCCACCGCACCGCAGGACGATCCACAGCAGGCGGGTCAGCCGGGCACCCGGACCACACCACCGCACCCCGCTTCGCGACCCTACCTCGCTGGAGGCGAGGAGGGCGCAAAAGTGAAAGTGAAAGCGCGGGGTACGCGAGTCGCCCAGCCGTGCCCGCCGCTGTTGTTCACTTTGTCCCCGGATCGCCCCACTACTCCAATCCGGGGGGCCGGCACGGGGAAGGCCGCAACCTTCGATCGGCGCTCCCGCCGGTGTTCGGGGTCCGATTTGAACACGGAAAACGGGTGGCGCCTCAGCTCGGGTTCACCGACACAGTCCCCTCGAAAAGGACAGGATATAGTCAGGATTAATTCAGGAGGTCGCGGAGGTCCTCGGGAGCCTCGCACCTACGCGGCCATCTTGGTTGCGCGCTAGGCTCCTCCTCTCCAAAATGACATTCTTAATCAATTTTATTTCAGTCCAAAAAAACATTTTTCTGATGAATAACGATGACCCGTGAGCTGTCGAACTTTCTCCAGACTGGTCAGAAATGGAAATTTTTTCATGTTTAATTTTTTGACTGGAAATGACTATTGCATGTGAATTGTCACTTTTGGAAGTAAAATAAGTGTGTTTAGAGTCAATTTATGCCTGAAATTGGTCGAAATAGAAGCTTCTGAGTAGGAGAAAAAGTCTGTAAAAATGGCAATTTTGGTCACATTGAGCCTTTCAAACGTAGTTAATCAACATGAGGGACAATCAAAATGACATTTTGAATCATTTTTTCTGCAGTCAAAAAAAGGAATTTTCTGATGAAAAACTATGACCTGTGACCCGTCGAACTTTCTCCAGATGGTCAGAAATGGTAAGTTTTTTTAATGTTTAATTTTTGACTTAAATGACTTTTGCATGTGAATTATCACGTTCCAAACTTAAATAAGTGTGTTTAGAGTCATTTTAATGCCTGAAATTGGTCGAAATAGAAGCTTCTGAGTAGGAGAAAAAGTCTGTAAAAATGGCAATTTTGGTCACATTGATGCTTTAAAATGTAGTTATTCAACATGAGGGACAATCAAAATGACATTTTGAATCAATTTTTCTGCAGTCCAAGAAATCAATTTTCTGATGAAAAACTATGACCTGTGACCTGTTGAACTTTCTCCAGATGGTCCGAAATGGTAAGTTTTTTTATGTTTAATTTTTGAATGTAAATGACTATTGCATGTGAATTATCACTTTTGGAACTAAAATATGTGTGTTTAGAGTCATTTTATGCCTGAAATTGGTCGAAATAGAAGCTTCTGAGTAGGAAAAAAAGTCTGTAAAAATGGCAATTTTGGTCACATTGATGCTTTAAAACGTAGTTAACATGAGGGACAATCAAAATGACATTTTGAATCAATTGTTCTACAGTAAAAAAAAAATCAATTTTCTGATGAAAAACTATGACCCGTGACCTGTTGACCTTTCTCCAGATGGTCAGAAATGGTAATTTTTTTAATGTTTAATTTTTTGACTTAAATGACTTTTGCATGTGAATTAATACGTTTGGAACTTAAATAAGTGTGTTTAGAGTCATTTTAATGCCTGAAATTGGTCGAAATAGAAGCTTGCGAGTAGAAGAAAAAGTCTGTAAAAATGCCAATTTTGGTCAAATTCAGGCTTTAAAAAGTTGTTATTCAACATGAGGCACTCTCCAAATGACATTTTGAATCAATTTTTGTACACTCCAAGAAATAAATTTTCTGATGAAAAATGATGACCCGTGACCTGTTGACCTTTCTCCAGATGGTCAGAAATGGTAATTTTTTAATGTTTATTTTTTTTTACTGTAATGACTATTGCATGTGAATTATCACTTTTGGAACTAAAATATGTGTGTTTAGTCATTTTAATGAATGAAATTTGTCGATATAGAAGCTTCTGAGTAGGAGAAAAAGTCTGTAAAAATGGCAATTTTGATCACATTGAGGCTTTAAAAAGTAGTTATTCAACATGAGGCACTATCCAAATGACATTTTGAATCAATTTTTCTACACTCCAAAAAATCAATTTTCTGATGAAAAATGATGACCCGTGACCTGTTGAACTTTTTCCAGATGGTCAGAAATGGTAAGTTTTTTAATGTTTAATTTTTTGACTGTAAATGACTATTGCATGTGAATTAATACGTTTGGAACTTAAATAAGTGTGTTTAGAGTCATTTTAATGCCTGAAATTGGTCGAAATGGAAGCTTGCGAGTAGAAGAAAAAGTCTGTAAAAATGCCAATTTTGGTCACATTTAGGCTTTAAAAAGTTGTTATTCAACATGAGGCACTCTCCAAATGACATTTTGAATCAATTTTTCTACACTCCAAGAAATAAATTTTCTGATGAAAAATGATGACCCATGACCTGTCGAACTTTCTCCAGACTGGTCAGAAATGGTAATTTTTTAATGTTTAATTTTTTGACTGTAAATGACTATTGCATGTGAATTGTCACTTTTGGAACTAAAATAAGTGTGTTTAGAGTCATTTTATGCCTGAAATTGGTCGAAATAGAAGCTTCTGAGTAGGAAAAAAAGTCTGTAAAAATGGCAATTTTGGTCACATTGATGCTTTAAAACATAGTTAATCAACATGAGGGACAATCAAAATGACATTTTGAATCAATTTTTCTACAGTAAAAAAAAATCAATTTTCTGATGAAAAACTATGACCCGTGACCTGTTGACCTTTCTCCAGATGGTCAGAAATGGTAATTTTTTTAATGTTTAATTTTTTGACTTAAATGACTTTTGCATGTGAATTAATACGTTTGGAACTTAAATAAGTGTGTTTAGAGTCATTTTAATGCCTGAAATTGGTCGAAATAGAAGCTTGCGAGTAGAAGAAAAAGTCTGTAAAAATGCCAATTTTGGTCACATTTAGGCTTTAAAAAGTTGTTATTCAACATGAGGCACTCTCCAAATGACATTTTGAATCAATTTTTGTACACTCCAAGAAATAAATTTTCTGATGAAAAATGATGACCCGTGACCTGTTGACCTTTCTCCAGATGGTCAGAAATGGTAATTTTTTAATGTTTATTTTTTTTGACTGTAAATGACTATTGCATGTGAATTATCACTTTTGGAACTAAAATATGTGTGTTTAGAGTCATTTTAATGAATGACATTTGTCGATATAGAAGCTTCTGAGTAGGAGAAAAAGTCTTTAAAAATGGCAATTTTGATCACATTGAGGCTTTAAAAAGTAGTTATTCAACATGAGGCACTATCCAAATGACATTTTGAATCAATTTTTCTACACTCCAAAAAATCTATTTTCTGATGAAAAACGATGACCTGTTGAACTTTCTCCAGATGGTCAGAAATGGTAATTTTTTAATGTTTAATTTTTTGACTGTAAATGACTATTGCATGTGAATTATCACTTTTGGAAGTAAAATAAGTGTGTTTAGAGTCAATTTATGCCTGAAATTGGTCGAAATAGAAGCTTCTGAGTAGGAGAAAAAGTCTGTAAAAATGGCAATTTTGGTCACATTGAGCCTTTAAAACGTAGTTATTCAACATGAGGGACAATCAAAATGACATTTTGAATCATTTTTTCTGCAGTCAAAAAAATCAATTTTCGGATGAAAAACTATGACCTGTGACCCTTCGAACTTTCTCCAGATGGTCAGAAATGGTAAGTTTTTTTAATGTTTAATTTTTTACTTAAATGACTTTTGCATGTGAATTAATACGTTTGGAACTTAAATAGGTGTGTTTAGAGTCATTTTAATGCCTGAAATTGGTCGAAATAGAAGCTTGCGAGTAAAAGAAAAAGTCTGTAAAAATGCCAATTTTGGTCACATTTAGGCTTTAAAAAGTAGTTATTCAACATGAGGCACTATCCAAATGACATTTTGAATCAATTTTTCTGCAGTCCAAGAAATCAATTTTCTGATGAAAAACGATGATCCATAACCTGTCGAACTTTCTCCAGATGGTCAGAAATGTAAATTGTTTTAATGTTTAATTTTTTGACTTAAATGACTTTTGCATGTGAATTAATACGTTTGGAACTTAAATAAGTGGGTTTAGCGTCATTTTAATGCCTGAAATTGGTCGAAATAGAAGCTTGCGAGTAGAAGAAAAAGTCTGTAAAAATGGTCATTTTGGTCACATTGAGGATTTACAAAGGATTTATTCAACATGAGGCACAATCCAAATGACATTTTGAACCAATTTTTCTAAAATCCAAAAAATCTATTTTCTGATGAAAAACGATGACCCGTGACCTGTCGAACTTTCTCCAGATGGTCAGAAATTGAATTGTTTTAATGTTTACATGTTTTTTACAGGCAATGACTATTACATGTGAATTATCACTTTCGGAACTCAAATCAATGTGTTTAGAGTCATTTCAGTGCCTGAAATTGCTCAAAATAAAAGCTTCTGAGTAGGACAAAAAGTCTGCAAAAATGGCAATTTTGGTCACATTAAGTCTTTAAAACGTAGTTATTCAACATGAGGGACAATAAAAATGACATTTTGAATCATTTTTTCTACACTCAAAAAAATAAATTTTCTGATGAAAAACGATGCTCCGTGACCTGTCGAACTTTCTCCAGATGGTCAGAAATGGAATTTTTTTTAATGATTTGTCTTTTGACTCTAAATGACTATTGCATGTGAATTAGAACTCTTGGAACTAAAATAAGTGTGTTTAGGGTCATTTTAATGCCTGAAATTTGTCGAAATAGAAGGTTCTGAGTAGGGGAAAAGTGTGTAAAAATGGCAATTTTGGTCACATTGAGGCTTTAAAAAGTAGTTATTCAACATGAGGGACAATCAAAATGACATTTTGAATCAAATTTTCTACAGTCCAAATAATCAATTTTCTGATGAAAAACGATGACCCGTCGAACTTTCTCCAGATGGTCAGAAATGGTAATTTTTGTAATGTTTAATTTTTTGACTTTAATGATTTTTGCATGTGAATTAATACTTTGGAATTTAAATAAGTGTGTTTAGAGTCATTTTAATACCTGAAATTGGTCGAAATAGAAGCTTACGAGTAGAAGAAAAAGTCTGTAAAAATGACAATTTTGGTCACATTGAGGCTTTAAAAAGTAGTTATTCAACATGAGGGACAATCAAAATGAAATTTAAATCAATTTTTCTACAGCCCAAAAAATCAATTTTCTGATATAAAATGATGAACCGTGACCTGTCGAACTTTCGCCAGATGGTCAGCAATGGTAAGTTTTTTTTAATGTTTAAGTTTTTTGACTGCAAATGAATTTTGCATGTGAATTATCACTTTTGGAACTAAAATAAATGTTTAGAGTCATTTTAATGCCATGAAATTGGTCAAAATAGAAGCTTACTTGTAGATGAAAAAGTCTGTAAAAATGCCAATTTTGGTCACATTGAGGCTTTCAAAAAAAAATTATTCAAAATAAGGCACAATCCAAATGACATTTTGAATCAATTTTTCTACCATATAAAAAATAAATTTTCTGATGTAAAATGATGAACCGTGACCTGTCGAACTTTCTCCAGATGGTCAGAAATGGTAAATTTTTAATGTTTAATTGTTTTTACTGTAAATGACTATTGCATTTGAATTATCACTTTTGGAACTTATATAAGTGTGTATAGAGTCATTGTAATGCCTGAAATTGGTCGAAATAGAAGTTTACGCGTAGAAGAAAAAGTCTGTAAAAATGCCAATTTTGGTCTTATTGTGGATTTAAAAAGTAGTTATTCAGCATGAGGCACAATCCAAATGACATTTTGAATCAATTTTTCTACAGTCCAAAAAATCAATTTTCTGATGAAAAACAATGACCCCGTGACCTGTCGAACTTTCTCCAGATGGTCAGAAATGGTAATTTCTTAACGTTTAAGTTTTTTGACTGTAAATGACTATTGTATGTGAATTATCACTTTTGGAAAAAAAATAAGTGTGTTTAGAGTCATTTTAATGCCTGAAATTGGTCGAAATAGAAGCTTACGCGTAGAAGAAAAAGTCTGTAAAAATGCCAATTTTGGTCACATTGAGGATTTAAAAAGTAGTTATTCAACATGAGGCTTTATCCAAATGACATTTTGAATACATTTTTCTAAAGTCCAAAAAATCAATTTTCTGATGAAAAACAATGACCCGTGACCTGTCGAAATTTCTCCAGATGGTCAGAAATGGTAATTTTTTTAATGTTTAATTTTTTGACTTAAATGACTTTTGAATGTGAATTAATACGTTTGGAACTTAAATAAGTGTGTTTAGAGTCATTTTAATGCCTGAAATTGGTCGAAATAGAAGCTTACGAGTAGAAGAAAAAGTCTGTAAAAATGGCAATTTTGATCACATTGAGGCTTTAAAAAGTAGTTATTCAACATGAGGCACTATCCAAATGACATTTTGAATCAATTTTTCTACACTCCAAAAAATCTATTTTCTGATGAAAAACGATGACCTGTTGAACTTTCTCCAGATGGTCAGAAATGGTAATTTTTTAATGTTTATTTTTTTGACTGTAAATGACTATTGCATGTGAATTATCACTTTTGGAAGTAAAATAAGTGTGTTTAGAGTCAATTTATGCCTGAAATTGGTCGAAATAGAAGCTTCTGAGTAGGAGAAAAAGTCTGTAAAAATGCCAATTTTGGTCACATTGAGGCTTTAAAAAGTTGTTATTCAACATGAGGCACAATCCAAATGACATTTTGAATCAATTTTTCTACAGTCCAAAAAATCAATTTTCTGATTAAAAACAATGACCCGTGACCTGTCGAATTTTCTCCAGATGGTCAGAAATGGTAATTTTTTTAATGTTTAATTATTTGACTGTAAATGGCTATTGCATGTGAATTATCACTTTTAGAACTAAAATAAGTGTGTATAGAGTCATTTTAATGCCTAAAATTGGTTGAAATAGAAGTCTGAGTAGGAGAAAGTCTGTAAAAATTGCAATTTTGGTCACATTGAGGCTTTAAAAAGTAGTTATTCAACATGAGGCACAATCCAAATGACATTTCACATACATTTTTCTACAGTCCAAAAATCAATTTTCTGATGAAAAACAATGACCTGACCTGTCGAACTTTCTCCAGATGGTCAGAAATGGCAATTTTTTAACGTTGAATTTTTTCATTGTAAATGACTATTGCATTTGAATTATCACTTTTGGAACTAAAATAACTGTGTTTAGAGTCATTTTAATGCCAGAAATTAGTCGAAATACAAGCTACTGAGTAGGACTCACATTGAAATGAACATTTATAAATCTCAATAAGCAAATATTATTCTACTTACATCATTGTACAGTTAGGAACACTGCCTCAGTATGTGTGCTAACTGTACAAGTTTGTTTTTTGCTCACCATTTATCAAGGATTTGATGCTACATTATCACCACTGCTACAATTAATCAGAATAGGATGACTATCTATCTTCAACACATTACAGACCCTGTTTCCAATCCTAAATTTTAATTTGATAACGTTCTGCCTCCTGTGTGCTGTAGTCTTCTATTTCATTGAGCTAATTAGTCTCATGTACCCGAAAACAATGATTTGTAGTTGGAAGAAATTGGGTTATTATTTGTGCGGAATGGGAGGCCTGCTCAAGTAATAGGTCCACAATTTCCCTTACTGAGGACAAACACCCCATTACTAAATAATACACATTAATTTACAGACATGTACATCAGCAGATAGAAAACCTTTGGTAACATTCTGACATCACATGTGACCCCTCCTGGGTCATGACACCCCCAAAATCACAGTATTTCACACTTATACTGGCTAAAACATCACAGTATGGGGGGGCACTTTAAATAAGGAAGCCTGTTAGACCGGTTAGCCTTAGGGGGGTCGTCCTCCAATTTTTCCCCTCCACCTCCATATTTTTCTGGTCTTGTTTGTGTTGGCCTTTGGATTCTGTGCAATTTACCACTGCTAAGCAGTGCTAAAGTGCATGTGTTCACTCCTTAAAACATGATAACATTGGTTTATCCACAATTGACATATTTAATGTACTTATAAGTCCCTAGTAAAATGGTACTATCTGTGCCCAGGGCCTATATATTAAATGCTATGAGTGAGCCTCCAGCATTGGTTGTGCCACCCACTTAAGTAGCCCTTTAAACGTGTCTCTGTCTTGCCAATGCAGCCTGTGTACAGTTGTAAGCTGTCATTTTGACCTGGCAAAATAAATGTTTTGACAGGCCAAAACGGGAAACAGCGTTTACAACCCTGTCTCCACAACGCGGTTCCGTTACAACACTGTTGTTACAACGACCACATTTATTTATTTATTTATTTATAGGCTTATAACGCGCTAGACTCGACTCCCGAAGGAGTATCTCCGCGCCATTGGTCGACCATCCTACAGTAAAAGAGGGCTAAGCAGTTTGTCATAATAATTAGTTCTGAAATAGGAATGTTTTTAATTGCTTCCTAAAAGGGAGATAATAGTCACAAAGTCTTAAGGATAATGGGAGGTTATTCCAAAGAGTAGGCCCGGCAACTGAAAGGGCTCTAGCTCCCTGTCTTGTTCTTTTTACTCTGGGTACACACAGCAAAGCCTGTGCACTGGATCTCAGAGGACGCAATGTTACATAAGGGGAAAATTTCTGAGACAAATATGCAGGGCCCATCCCATGCAGGCATTTGTGTATAACACAACAGACTTTAAACTTCACCCTTTGTCTGATGGATAGCCAGTGAAGCTTCGTTAACAGAGGTTTGGAGGGAGTGCGAGGGGGTTGATTTAGGACAAGGCGAGCAGCAGTATTCTGGACCACCTGGAGTCTAGAAATTACTCCCTCATTTGCTGCCAATAGTAGCCCATTACAATAATCCAATCGACTCATTACTAAAGCCTGCACCAAAGTCTTTCTAGCAGAATCTGGCAGCAAAGGGAAGACTTTCCGTAACAAACCGATAGTGTGGAAACAAGAGCCCACCACTTGGTTGCCATGATGTTTTAGGGATAACTCCTGATCCAATCTGACCCCAAGATTTTTCACTACGTGTTTGGGTTCAGGGACTGGACCCAGATCTTGGGGCCACCAATCCGGTGACCACAGGAGTTTAGCCTCCCCGAATAGCATCACTTCTGTCTTTGCAACATTGCATTGCAGGAAGTTAGATGCCATCCAGTGAGCCACTGCTTTCATCCCCCGGGAGAAGGAGTTTCGAACTTCCACAGTGAGGCTTTTGAACGGAAAGAGGAGTTGGGTGTCATCCGCATATGACACTGGGATAAAACCGTGGGACCTCATGATGTCAGCTAGGGGAGCCACATAGATGTTAAAAAGAGTAGGGCTCAGACAAGAGCCCTGTGGCACCCCTTTAGAGATCCGTGCCTCCTCTGACCGATATTCACCCAGAATGACCCTTTGGGTACGACCTGTTAAGAAACTCCTCAGCCAGGCAAGAGCCTTGTCTTCCAGGCCGATGTTAGCTAGCCTGGTGGCCATGGTGCTATGTGACACCGTGTCAAACGCCGCAGACAGATCTAACAGAACCAGGACAACAGAGTAACCTTTGTCCTGGAACATGTGTAGATCGTCCGCGACTGACAACAAGGTGGACTCAGTACTATGTCGTGGCCTAAAGCCCGACTGGGAAGAGTCTAACCCGCCTGTCATTTCGATGTAGTTTGACAAGTGTCGATTTACAAATTTCTCAATCATTTTACCCAGAAAAGGGAGGAGCGAGATAGGTCTTAAGTTAGACAGTTCCGTCCAGGGGATCGCAGAGTTTTTCCTCAGCGGTCTTACCAAGGCCCTTTTCCATTCCGGAGGAACATCCCCTGTGCTAAGGGAAAGATTGACTAAATTTAGCATATCTGGTCCTAGAACATCTGCCAACATAGGCATAATGCGTGCAGGGATGGAGTCTAAAGGACTACCACTCTTGATTTGAGAGATCAGAGAGATTACCTCCTCTAAGGAGATAGGGGGAAAGCTCTTAAGACAGTGAGTACCTTGCGCTTGATGAATCGCATTCTGGGAGGTGTAGTTTTCTCCAGCAGCAATTGCATTTGAGGCTATAATCCTATCATAAATTCCATCTATCTTTTTCATAAAGAAGAGAGAGATCTCATCACAGAGGTCCTGAGAAGCAGCCTCCATAGTATCGCAAGCTACTGGTTTGGTGAAAGTTTGTAGTATATTATACAATACTTTTGGGTCTTTCCCTGCTGCTATTAGTTGTGCTGCAATGTAATTTTTCCGTGCCGCCCTAATGGCCCTATGATATGTCTTTAGGGAAGTTCTATACTGTTCTTTATCACCTAAAGACTTAGACTGTCTCCATAGCTTTTCCAGTTTCCTGGTTTTTTGTTTCAGAGATCTTAAATCCTCCGAAAACCAAACTTCTTGTTTATTTGTCGGTCGAACCTTGTATGTTTTCAGCGGGATAATAGTGTTAATTACCACTTTGACCGTCTCCTCAAACCTGTTGAGAGCAGTTACCATATCATCTGTAGGGCTCTCGAGCCGGGAGGTATCATATACCTTTTTAAAGGTTTCCGTGGTAAGTTTGTGCCAGGGTCTCCTTTTACTAGCCAAAACATTCTGAATTCGTGGCTTACACATAGAGGCAGTATAAAATTTTAAAATAAAATGATCAGTCCATTCTACCTGAATAGGTGCCAAACATTTAGTAAAGGGTGAGCTGGACAGAACTAAATCCAAGGTGTGACCTGCTTCATGTGTGGGCCCAATATTGATCTTTTTTAGTCCCAGAGAGTCAAGATCCATTAGGAGCATTTTTGCCTCCGTACATTTCTCTGACTCACTATGGACATTGAAATCCCCCACCAGAAGGAAATCCTGGTTTTCTGTGGCATACGGTGCTAAAGCCTCTATAAGTGCGACAGAAAAATTCCCACTTGGGCCCGGTGGACGATACACCAATGCTCCCCTCCTTTGTTCCCTAGGTGTTGAATTAATTTTAAAAATTAATAGTTCCATCTGGGGTGTGCATATTTCTTCGAGGATAGTGATATTCAGGTCCTCCCTATGAACAATTGCCACCCACCCACCTGTTTTAATAGGGCGGTCAAGCCTAATTATTTTGTATCCCAACGGGATGCCCATTGTAATGGCTGGGACTAAGTGAGACTTCATCCATGTTTCTGTTAAAAAACAGAGTTCAGGTTCTTCCGTCGAAATGAGATCCCACACTTGAGTAGCATGCTTCACTAATGAGCGGATATTGCACAGCAGATTTTTGCTCCCTAAAGGGTAACTGTCCGTTGTGTTTTTACTCGGGGCCAAATCATGTACTATAGGTTGTATGGCAGGTGAACCAAGCAAATGATCCTTCGCCACCCCAGAAAGGTGGAATTGTGTGCGACATTTCTGACAAGTAAACGGTCCTTCAAGAGTAACCCCCATAGTTTCATAGCATCTGCTCGGGAGATGATGTCGTAACTTTAACAGTACCTGTGAGGTATATGTTATCCGGTTACTGGGCGGGTTCTCCATGGTTTGCGATCCTACTTCCATATCCCCCTGCCCCTGGCCCCGGTCTGTCGCGGACGGGCGCAGACGGGCTGGTCTTTGGCTCGTCTTAGGCGCAGGAGTAGGCGCCTTACTGCGCGCCAACGCTGCGCGCTGGAGCCGACGAGGGGCTAAATAGCCCTGAACTAAGGAAGGGCTAGAGCGCTAACCGCTCGACTTCCTGTATGACCTGTCTCTGCCCCGCCCTCCGCACACCGTGATTGGTTAGCAGGCGTGCAGGCACAAATCAGGGTTCAGGAGGCCGTAAATGACACGCAGCACCTAGCAACCTCAGTGTTTGCGGGTATGCAATTTTGTTCACAGAGTGTCACTAAAATAGAAGTACTACATGAAGAGCAACAATTTTAAAATTTCAATTAAACAAGCAGTTCGTTTTCATATTAAAAATAGTATCTCAGCCTGCCTTTTCTCTATCAAATGCGCACAGCGTAGCCGCTTAGTCACTATCGAATGGTCGCCAAGCGGAGTCAGGAGAAGCTGCCACCGTCTCCTTACCGCAAAAGTCGCTGCCTCCTCGCCGCCTAAATAGCCCTGAACTAAGGAAGGGCTAGAGCGCTAACCGCTCGACTTCCTGTATGACCTGTCTCTGCCCCGCCCTCCGCACACCCTGATTGGTTAGCAGGCGTGCAGGCACATTGTTACCAAGCATACCATTACATCGCAAGTCATTTCAATGACTTGCTGTAGGGGGCGTGCTGGTGTTGGATTTAGAATCCAACACCTTCCCTGCTGTTGCACTAACTGGAGTAGGAACAGTAAATAATACTATTCCTAAGTCCAGCGCGCCCCCTACAACAAGTCATTGAAACGACTTGCAATTTAATGGTTTGTGTGGTAATAACGTGGCTGTTGTAACAACCACGTTGTAAAGAAATGCGTGCACAAGGCATTAGTTGTAAACAGCTATATTTGGCTAAAAATCGCCTTTCTAATACATGTAAGTCACCCCTAATGTGGGCCCTAAACAGCCCAAATGACAGGGTGCAATGTATTTAAAAGGTAGGACATGCACTCTTAAGGTTTACATGTCCTGATAGGGAAAAGCTCTTAAATTCGTTTTTCACTGCTGAAGGCCTACCTCTCCCATAGGTCACATTGGAATTAACTTAATACATTTAATAAGCTGCAATAGACCTGGCATCCTTTGGCATTGTTGCACCTGACTTTGTGGCCTCTGACCTCCTGTATGGACCTATTTTTGCTGGCTTAGGATGTTGCGTGCTTGGACACTGTCCTTCAGTGTCAAAGCGCTGTGCTTGTCAGATTCATACATTTTGGTGATTGGTGTATACAAGTTTGGCTAATTTGAGTCAGCTGTATTTCCCTTGCCCAGTGGTAAGACATATCCCAAGGGCATGTAACTCAAATGCTCATCCGTGGGCCTTCAGCACTGGTTGTGCCACCCACGGAGGTAGCTCTTCAAACATACCACAGGTATGCCATGGCGGGGCCTGTGTGTTCAGGTTACTGTTTATCAGCTTGGCATTTAAAAGCTACTTGCTAAAGTTCTGCATGTCTCGTGCTACATCTGAGTCCTCCCTGTACTGAGTACTCCCTGTGTAGGGAGGAGGTAGGGCATGTGCACCTGTACGCTACATGGCCAGTAGTAGATAGCACAGGATGGTGTGTTCGATACTGTGAGGCCTGCTTCTCGCAATGATTAAAATGGGGGATATATGGACAGGCTATTGAGCTGTATTTCCTACTTGCAGAAAAGTAGCAGTATGGTGTATGAAACGATGGATTAGTAATGGCAAATACTCTCCTGGTAGTGAGAGCGGATTTAACATTAACAATGTGGAAATGCCATTTTGGGAAAGTGGGCATTTCAATGCTCGTGGCTCTCAGTGTGCCTTTCAGCCTGTCTCCAATCCACCTCGGTGCCGGGGGACAGCTACATCTGTGCATTCCTGATAAATGGCCATAAACTAGGGGAACTCAATGGAAACTGCAGACCTCTGACGGGCCTTCCTGGGGCAGATAAGAGCGAGTGGAATTGGCACCTGCATCCCAAGGGTGTCAGGGTCCTGTCCCTACTAAAGATATTTATCAAGCTTCCCAGGGTAGGATGGCAGACAGGAATCAATTTAAAGGGGGGCCTGTGCATTTCAAAGGTGGCCTTTTGAACGAATCTCATCTTCAAAGGCCATTGTGGGTATAACTACTGGAGCTTCATCCTCTGGAGTTTAGAAACGCTTTGGGGATTGGAAACATACTACAGTGGTTCAATACTGCAACATCGACAAGAGGAACCATTGGGGCAGGAGGACCTGCAACTGGATTATCTAAAGACTTGTGGTGGTCTGCAACTTATTGTGCTCCAGGAAGTGGACTATCACTTGGTGGTATTGCCTAGATGTGGCTGGCCTGCATCTAATTGCCAATAACCATGGCCCATTTCTTTGAGCAACCTCCAAGGGCGGTTGGCTGGCCTCCTGTTCACAAGACCCCAGGGACAGAAAGGATCTCCCTATTTCCACAAGATTGTAAAGGACCGTGCAGGGTGAGGCGGAAACTGGTGGAAATTATTGTCGTTGGGACAAGGGCAGTCCTGATGTATGCAGTAATCACACTGAGCAGAGGAGTGTGCTCGTAAAGATCAGTGGCCCCGCTGGGCTGCCTTAATGTGAGAAGTTCGAGGAGTGCTGGAGAAGCTGAGGAAGCCTGAGGGACATGAGCTTGCAACTGAGCCTGTGCTACTCGCACTTAGTAGCGTGTGGTGGCCAAACGGTGTTAGGAGATGTTTGCAGAGTCCGCGGGATCCGAGCCAGAAGCCTGGGCTGTCTCCGACCTCTATATTGGGAAGACAACAGTGCCTGACAGCGTGGCCTCTGTCCAAGGTTGCCGGCTCCCTATCCCCGGACCCAAGTCACAAGGTACTCTGTTGTTGGTAACACCATGATTGGACCCAAGGGGTCTTGTTTTGCCTTGTGTGCACACAGCTGGATTCCTGGAGCAACAGTGGCTCGCACCTCCACCTGGGGGGTATCATTTCTCCAAATTGGAAGCACACCAGCTTCTGGTGTCACAGCCTTTTGATAACAGGGAGGGATAGTGACCATAGAGAAAGTGAATTCCTAAGAAGGGTTAATATATGTTCATGCAGATCTGCTGCTACTGGGTAAGTGTGACAATTGCATATGACTATAAACCATATATATCTTGTGTATGTCATTTTTGTGAGAAGTCGGCCTGGTATATGCTGTCCACCAGTTATAGTGGGCACCTTACACCAGTCCAAACAACCCTTAATGATGATTAGGTTAAAGACAACCTTTATTGAAAGCTATTTTAGTGGTAGCTATGGAGAGCAGCCTTCAGGCTAAGTCTCGAAGGAATTTAAAGCAGCTTGGTTTACGAGATTATAACCTCCTGAATGACCAAATGAAAGGAGAACCACACAAGGTATATATAAAATATATACACTTATGACTAAACACTCTCTACTAACCTCTTTATGAGATTTGAGATCAAGATACACAATATTAAAGCACTAGAACAACAGTAAATAGCACAATACACAGTGGGCTCCAGGGGGAGACCAAACCATATACTAAGAAAGTGGTATAACAACCATGACTTGACTAGACACAGTGCCTAGAGCATGTAGAATCGCTGGGACCCCAAGAAACCACCCAAGGTAGTGACACAGGGGACCCACGGGGACATGTGCAAAGTGAGAACACACCCGCGACCTCCGTACAATCCTATGGGAAAGCCGCAGTTGGAATTTTAAAGATTAAGGACACTTAGGAGAGGCCTTCAAGCAAACCCTTTGGAACATAGAAGTTTCTAAGGCCAGCACCCTTGAGAGTACTGAGGTACCCGTGTTACTATCCCAGGAGAGCCAGGTGCATAGGGGTCAAATGGTGTCGGAAACGCTTGTTGATTTCAATGGCGTAATGCGAAGAAGTGCTGCTGCCGGGAAGATGAGAAGTGTCCGGTGTGATCCGAGCCTGGATCGGAGCTGAGAAGAACCTGAAAGCAGAAGGGACAGAGTCTGGGTCACTTCACAGTGACCAGCGGCACAATAGATGAATGCCCACCGATGTCGGGTGTTTCAGGTGAGAAGAGGTGAAGCTTGACTCTACAGCCTCGGGGACCAGGAGACGTTGACGATGACCAAAGTCCAATGGTGAGGTGTCCCATGAAGGATGTCGAGTGTTGGGAGGCCAGTGTCCGGATTGGAGACCAACACGCTTTGACAACTGCAACCCACACGGTCAGAGAAAAGATACTTCGGTGGGGACAAGCAAGGTCCTGGGGACTCCCCAAGCGATGGAGAGTCAGGGCACATCTGTAGCAACCAGGAAAGCCCACTGAAAGTTAAAGTTACCTTCACAGGGACCCACAGGTCGACGAACCAGGGATCGCGAAGGGACCTCAAGCTGAATCACAAAATACCAGCCCACAGAACACTCGTGGAGTGTAGGCCGGAAATCTTCAGTGGAAATACTGCTCGGGGTCTGGACTACAAGTAGCCCAAAGCACAGCCTCAGGGGCCGCCCAAAAGCATATGCTGCTGCAAATGTACACGGTGCCCAGGGGTTCGGGTTGCACAGTCCCCATGAGGGATGCGGTTCTCAGAATTGCTGAGAGCATGGATCAACCTCAGAGACCACGTTAACCCACCTCCTGTGTTGCAAAAATCTTTGGAGTCCTTCAGGAACTGTGTAGATGCAAACCGGTCAGATGCATTTCAGGTGCCTGCCTTGCAGGGGTGTAACTCCTTTACTCCAAGTGAGATTCTTCAGTCATCCAGCATAGTGTAGATAGTCGAAGTACTTGGTTTCTGTAGCAGAGTTTAGTCCAGGTAAATCCAAAGTCCTGTAGCCAGGGGTTCCTACTTTATACCCAAGGAAGGGGTGGGACAAACTCTAGGGACCCACCTATGGGAGGGTCAGGACAGAGGGTTGGCTACACCCATGTCCTTGGTCCAGTTTCACACCAGAGCAGGAGCAAATGGCTCCTGCAACCAGTTTGAGCTGGACGATGCACAGGGACACCAAATGTGCCCCCAACCGCAGACATGACATCAAAGCACTCTCAGAGTGCACCCACCCAGCCCCAATACACTAAAGCCTGCCTGGGAGGTGGTCACACCTCCCTTTGACAGGAAACCTATTTTCCAGCCATCCCCTGCCAGAGTTTTGTCCAGCAGCAGGTGGGCTCGTGCCTGTGGCTGGCAGCATCCAGGGTCAGGAAAACTGGTACCGGGTGTACCTGTGTTGTCATATTTCTCCCTCTAGTAGGGTGGAATCATACCTCCCACACCAGTTAATGGTGTGGAGGTATGATTCCAAGGTGTTTGACACCAAACACAACATGTTTCCATGCAGCCATTTTAAAGTTAGCATTTACCGCAAGGTTATAATGCACTTAAGTATATATGGTTGGCTGCCTCACAAAGAACCCCGGAATATAGTTTCTGAAAGCTGCAGAGGGGCTCTGCTCATGCATGGGCACCCTCTCACATAAAACCCAGCACCCTGCCTTCCGGATTGTTAAGGCCTGCCATAGGGGTGACTGATAGGTTTATATGTGCAGTGAGAAGGATAGATATAGTGAACATATATCTAAGTAAGGGGTGCATGCACCACCTTACACAGACTGCTGTAGCAGACCTGTTGTATCATGTTGAATGGTCTCCCATACATGCTGCAGCCCCTGAGAGGCCTCTGGGGTACCCATGTCCTGGGTACATAGAATACCATATACTAGGGACTGATAAGGGTACCCCATAATCCAAGCTGGAGTGTACCTAAAGTACATGAACAACCAATGTAAGGAGAAAGCAGATTGACTGGGGTCCTGATTTGCAGAATCCCAGTCAAACTAAGTCAAAAACCTGCAAAACACCAGTCAAAAAGTGGGGGTAACCATGCAGTCAGATATCCACCTTCCTACAGTTTTGATTCCAGTGTGTGTGTAATACAAAAACCAGTGTTCTATACATACGATATGGAGTCTTTTTGTAGTGTACTCAGTGTGGTGCGAGGGTAGTGGTGTGATAATACTTTGAAACTTTGACCCTGAAGATGAGCCCGACTGCTCTCTGCCAGCTACCAGAGGGTGATCATAGGTTATGTGAAAAGTGTATCAAACTCATCCTATCTAGGACTGTAGATTCTGTCTGGCTTCGGTGCATCCATGCTAGCCAGAAATTGCTGGGTCTAACAAACTAACTTCCAAATTGGAACAGGCAAACAGGTTCATGTTTGGTGTCTGTGGAATCGTAATGAAAAAAACACTTTCATGGTAAAGTTGGATTTTGAATTACAATTTTGAAAATGGCACTTTTAGAACGTTGGCATTTTCTTGTCTTAGCCATTTAAAGCCCGCAGCCTGTCTCTGGATCACATAACTGGTTATAGCTGACAGTTGGGATTTGTGAATTCCTCCTAGATAGCCTCACACAATAAAGAGTATAGGTGTGCCTGGATGGGCCATCACTGGCAGGATGGAAGGGCGAAGTTATGCACAACCCCACTTACACCTGAATAATCTGTTTCCTGCCTTCACATAAAGGACTGTTTTCCTCATGTAGTTAGTCTGGAGCCAGGGCAGGGGATGCAGGAAACCTGTGCACATCAAAGGGAAAACTCTAGAAGCTCCCCCACTTTAAAGGTGGCACAAGGTATAAATATTAGACCTCCGATACCAAGTCTTCAGTACACGTCTGGACCTGTGGAAAACTCTGCCAGGAAGCTGAAAGGAATACTACTATGCTGGACTGCTACCCTGAATGACTGCTGCCTGGTGTGCTGACCTGCTGCCTTCTGCCTTCTTGCCTGGGTTAAAAGGGTTGACCTGAATATTGTACCCAGGACCACCCGAGTGGCTCCAAGGGCTAGTCTCTTGTAACCAGCACCTGGACTCCGCAACTCTGAGTTTACCCTGCCAAGTGGTGCCACCTCAGTCCTGGACCCTTGGAAGCGGGCCTGAAGGCGCTCTGAAGGCCCATCTGTGGATCCAGCAAAATCAATGCATCTCCTCTGCTGTGCAGCTCAACCCCAGGAAGAGGTGGTGCATTGCCTCAGCTGGGAGGATTCTTTCAGCACAAGGACTCCGCAACAACCTCGCAGCCCACAGTCACATCAGAATTGTCATTGCACAACGCATCCTAAACCCAGGCCTTCACGTCTCAAGCCTCTCATCAACTGCAGCCTTAATGACAATGCAGGACTTTGCTTCACAAGCCTTGCAGTCTCTTCAGAACCAGCCGATGCCTGACGCATTCTCAACGCAGGACCTCACACGCTTCGCAACCAGGATTTAAGGTGCTCTTGTACAGTGGGCATAACTGGGTCCCTGCAGCCGGCACACATGTCATTGCAGTCAGCCTGAATTTGTGACTTTGTCCCTTTCGGCATGACCAGATATCCACAGTTGGCGGTTTGTGCTTTTTGGCACTATTTTCATTAAAATATTTAAATTGCATATCTCCGGTTCTACTGATTCGATGTTTGTTGTTTTTGGTCTTGTTTTATTTATTAAAAATTACTCTATTTTTCTAATCTGGTGTGAACCCTTTTTGTGGTGTGTTCCACTGTGTTAGTGTTTGAAGTACTATATATAAACAAGATTAGGGAGTGAAGAAGTAGTGTCAAAACAGACACTGGGGTGGATACGTCCTCCTCTAGTATACAGTAATTAAATCAAAAAGGTCCACCTAAAAAAGGGCCTAGCTATGTTTTAGGGAAGTGTGTCGCTCATCCAAATGTGGAAGCACACAGTGTTTGCTTAAATGCCCCTCACACACCAAAAGGGCCCTTGGTGTCATGGTTCATCATAGGTGTCTTCCTGCCCCGCTGCGGGACGGGTTGTGCTACGACCTACGACTACGCGGGAGCACTTTTATGACAATACTATGTGTAGTGATAGGGTAATGAGAGGAGAGGTCGAGAGTGGATATGGGTAAGTGAGTTAAAAAGGACCTGGCCTCATGGACGTAAATATTTTAATAGGTCATTGAGGCTGGACCTGTTAAAAAAGTGATGCGGAGATGTCCTGCCTATAATGTGCGGATTCTCCTATGTAGTCAACATGTTTCAAAGCAAAGGCTTCTTCATCAGGAATAAAAAGATCCTATCAGTACTCACTAAATTAATTTTTCCAATGGATGTGCTATATACAAATAGTGAAAAATGAAAATATGTATTAATGTTATGCACTTGATACGATACCTAATAGTACCGACCATGTGTTGATCTGAAAGAGAAAGTACAATTACTAGCGCTTTCCCATGCGCAAACACTCGCATTCTGTAAAGGAAATGGATAAAAAGTGAAACAATCACATGGTAACTGTAGCGTGATCTTAGTGCTATTGTTACCGTGGTCTATCAGTGTGAAGACTTGTGGAAGAAAAAGGACATAAGAGTCACACATACATGAAACAGGAAGCACACACTCTACTTCTGTGGCTAGAGTGATAATTGTACAAATTATAAATATACAGTGGCATCGATCATTGGATAATACATACTATGTAATGTAAGAGGTAATACTCCATGAGCCTGCTGTAACGGGTGGGGGAGGGGGTTGTCAAACGTAACTCTGTTAGACGAGGTAGAAAGTAGAAGGGGAGTTGGTATTATTTTGTCTCAACATACCTTGCATACTCTGTAAAGGCTGCGATGTGCAATGCTAGCAACCATCTGATGCTAGTCAGCCCAGAAATATCCCCCATCGGCTATGCCGTACTTACAGTCTGGTCTATCTCGCCTCAATGTGATGCCTACCCGCGGCTCTGTGATGTGAAAAGGAACCGCGGAGAGGGTCTATTTATGTTGCCAGTAAATACTTAATTGTCTACACCTGCGTCCGCAGAACACCTTAGCGCCACCGGAAATAGATGTTGCAGCAATATCCGTCATGCGGCAGGGTTGTCACGGTGACGGGTGCGTGTTTAGGTGGAAGTGAGGATACGTTCACGCATGAACTAGAACGCGGACATAACCGATTGTAGGTTGTGAACACGCTTTGACGTTCATGGAAAAACTGAGCTAGAAAATGATCTAAGCGCCGTTAAGTGTAGTTCCGAACATTTCTTAATTCATAGAGAGAAAAGAGTGTGAGAGGTATTAACCCATACATACCCCATCCAAATGAACAACCACTACTGGGATAGACGCTAGTCTATCTAAATGCCGGGGGGAGGAAAACCTTTTGTGTTAGCACATAATTTAAACGTACTAATGTTTTCTACCCAGAAAGTCTAGGTGTGGTCTTTAAAAATCTCCCATAGAGAGAATGGTAGAGTACGGTCTCAGCGTGCTGTATGAAGTTGTACACTGATGGTGACGTTCTGTACATACAGCCGAACAGGATCATAAGGATCCAGAAGGAGGAACACAGTCAGTGTTTTTTCTGGGGTGTACAATTATAATTGGGACCATGGTTTATCGTCATTAAGGCCAGTGTGATTAGTCCCCAGACGGAACACCCACCTCTGTGCTTTTTCTAGTAAGTCTCTCTCATTCTGGATTTGCTCTATAATGGTCCATTTCAGGTAATCCACAGTGTGGGTCATGGTTAGATAGTGGTTCGCCATCTTTATCGTGCTTTTCTTGCAGCGTACGTTACTCTTATGCTCGCCTATTCTGATCTTCACTGGTCTCGATGTCATGCCGACATCTACCAGTCTGCATGGGCAAGTAATGATGTATATTAAATTTTTACTGTTGCAGTTTGTAAATTTCCTCTGTTCCCAGACCTTTCCATTGGTGAACGTGATATTTCTGCTTTTCCAGGTGAGATAGCATGTGCTGCAATTACCGCAGGGATGATGTCCCTGTACGGGGCGATGCTGAGAGACGGTGTGTCCCTCTCCTGTGTTGGTCGCGGTCTTGTATGGACCAGTATGTTCCTACCTCTTTTGTGAGAGAACATTGGTTCCTGAAAATTGAATTTGCCACAGATCAGTACTCTGCAGTGTTTATTTATAATCTTAGATATTTGGTTTGAGTGGCTGTTGAAGGTGGTTACACAGATAGGTCTTGTCTCTTGTTCCCTTGGGGGATTGTTCTCCAGGAGGGCATCTCTGTTGTTATTCCTTGCTCGCTTGAGCCCTTGCTTCATGATGCATATAGGGTAGTTACGTTTCAATAGTTTGTGTTGCAGATCAGATGCCTGTACCTTGAAGTCAGTAATTTCTGAACAGTTCCATCGTAGATGAAGAACTTGTCCATACAGGAGGTTATCCCGTAGGTGTCTTGGGTGAAAGCTACTGTATAATAGAAGACAATTCTTCGCTGTGGGCTTCAAATGCGCGGTTGTCTTTAGACCACCACTTTCAGGGTAGATGTTAAGGTCGAGAAACACTAGGTTGCTGCTGGAGGTAGTGTGGGTAAATTTCCAATATGGATTTTGCTGGTTTAGCCATGTTATGAAGGCCTCCACAGAATCAATGTTGCCTTTCCAAATCACTAGGACATCGTGGATATACCGTTTCCAAACGATGATGCAGTTGTGGAATGGGTTATCATGATGCAGTATTCTGGCCGTCTCTAAATGATGAATGTACAGCCCGGCCCGACTTGGGGCGAAGGTGCTGCCCATGTTGGTCCCATGCTTTTTCTATGTAGTGCACCCCTTCATATAGGAAACAATTATTTGTTAGTGCTAGTGAGATGCACTCCATCACCACGCTGCGCGGAGTCTGATAATCCCATGTAGTGTTGTACAGTACTTCCTCTATGATTTCTAGAGTTTCACCGTGTGGGAGGCTAGTGTAGAGGCTCTCTACGTCGAGCCCGAGAAGAAGATGTTGGTCCGGGTCGAAGTCAAGATTCTTTAGTAGTTATAGTACTGCCTTAGTGTCCTTCAGGTAGGTGGCTGTTTTTTGGACTAAGGGTCGGAGGAAGGCGTCTGCAAATTTTGAGAGGGGCTCGAGTACGGAGCCAATCCCCGACACTATAAGGTGTCCCAGTGGGTATTCCAAATTCTTATGGATCTTCGGGATGGTGTAAAAGTATGGTGTCTTTGGTGATTTTTGTACAGAAAATCAGCTTCCTTTCTGGATATCCAGTCATGTGCTGGTGCCTCTTCGATCATTCCTGCAATCTGTGTCCGTATCCCCTCAGTTGGATCATCAGGGATGATTTCATAGTTCCTTGGGTCATCTAGCAGTTTCTTGCATTCGATGTCATAATTGTGGGCTGTCTGAATTACGATCGCACCCCCTTTGTCGGCAGGCTTGATTACGAGGTCGGTGTTATTAGCTAGTTCTTGTAGAGCTTGTTTCTCTTGGCGTGTCGTATTCTGAAAGACATGCTTATCATTAGTTGGTAGACCAGTTATCTCCTCCATCACTGCTTTTTCAAAGGTGAGTAATTCGACTGGCAGTGTGGAGTCTAGAGGTGTGAAGGTGGATCTAGGTCGTAGTCCCGTACTCTTATCAATTGCTCAGTTGTCTCTGTCATTTTTTTCTCAGAGAAGAAAGCACGTAGCTTCAGTTTTCTCATGAACTCTTTTACCTCGAGACAAACTGTAAATTTTTTCATCTTATTGGTCGGGACAAAGCCCAGGCCCTTTTCCAGGACGGTTGTCTGTGGTTCCGTGAGTACATGTTCTGTCAGGTTCACCACTAGATGCCCCTCCAGTTGGTTGTTGCCTGATTCAATGTTGCTGTCATACTTCTTGTTGCCATCCTGGCTGCCTCTTTGGACTCGTTGTGCCAGTGAACTTGGTTGCCCCTCCGGTTCCTTCCTCTTTGGGGGCCTGGGCGTGGCCCTAAAAAATGAGGGGGAGGTGGTCCGTAATAGTTGTACTCAGGTGGTGCTGGATTCCACTGTTGGAAAGGGCCGCCCATCATTGGCGGGCCATATGGGTACTGTGCGTAAACTGGGTGGCCTTGGTAATGTCCCCATCCTCTCCGTCTGGGTCTGGATGTCTTCTGATGTTGTGCTCCTCCTCTTCGGTTACTCTGATTACTCCCGCGACTGGAGTACGAGTCACTGGAGCCTGTGTCGGATAGATCACTGTCCGATCCATGTGGGCAGGATGTTGTGGCGGTTGCCCTGCTCTGGTACTGGGGGGGTGCAATAGTGCTCCTCCTTCTCATATACGAGGCCCAGGCCCCTTTCCTGTGTTGCCGGAAGCATGGCAGCACTCCCCCTTCATTTTACCTCAGGAGCCAGGAGATGTGGGTCCTGGGTCCTTTTTTTCTCTTTAGGAGGGAGTGCAAAGCACTCCCCCTCTTCTCTCCGTGGTGGAGGGTCCAGGGATGAGGTCCTGGGCCCCTTTGTTGCATTAACCAGCCCAAGGGATGGAGTCCCAGGCCTTGTAGAGCTCTGGCAAGGCCCCCAAGCAAGCCCCTTCCCAGGCTCATTGAAAATGAATGTAGCTTACATCAATCCTGGGTTCTTTTTGATAGACTTGCATTGGAGCTCCATGCACTCAGTCACTTTTCCCATTGATATCTCATGCTGATTTCCACAATCCTGGGCTCGTTTTGCTCCTGGTGGTGAGCCCTAGCCACATAGATTCTTTTTAGCAAGTCTCCTCACTGCAAATGCGGCACACTTTGCAGGGTGCTTGTTCTCTTGGCTTCCTGCACCAGCCTTTTTTCTGGTCTTTGTCTCTGGTGCTCCTCACCTTTTTCTGTGGCACAGAAGTCCAGTTCTTCCCCAACCAGTCTTTAGGGCGTATAAGGGAACCAGCCTCACTGGTCCTGGAGGCAAAGTCCTTAGTCCATTAGGTCATCAGTGGGCTTGTCCTTCCAGCTTTCCATGATGTTACTGCCAACCGATTCCAGTGTCCAACTCCAACAACAACCTTTTCTCTCCCTTGTTCCAGAGATTTTTAATAGATTTTCAAAGCTTTAGAAGCCAGGCACCCCTGGCTACTCCTAGCTTGCCACATCACCCCTTCACCACTGTCCCAACCTTCCTGCACAGCATGCTGGGGAATTCAAGATGGCATCATCAAGTCATTCCATTTCACATCTCCTCTGGGTGCCTTAGCTCTACCCTAGCTGACATCCTTGCAAGGGACTTTCCCACCAAACCTTCAAAGGGGAGTCCCCTCCTGTGTTAGCTCCAGAGGTCTGGGCTTTCTCCTTTGTTTAGTGGGCCTGGGCTGTCCGAACTCTGGTAAATGGTGTCTGCTAATCAACAGATGCAGGTTTTCTTCCCTACCTCTTCCTCCTCAGGAGCGGAGTGAAGTACTGTTAATTACTCAGTTTGTGGGGAACCTGGCCTTTGATCCTGAGCTGAGGGAGAGAAATATGAAAATTCTGAACGACCCATAAGGTGTACATGTAGGATCCTAGAACCTGCACATTTAAACTTGCCGCACATGTTCTACCCCAGTTTGATACCTTACGGCACTTGTAGGTCTAAGGGAAGCCAAACTGCACTCCAAGGAAAATGTCCCCTTATGTGTATAACTAAATGGGCAGAAACCATTTGTGACAGTAAGTGAAAAGTTCAAGACTGTAGACAGTGTATGTAATGACATGGAGTGACGTGGTAATCCTCAATCAGAAGCAACACAACCAGCGACTACAGTGGGTTGCCCAGATATGGTCAATTTCACTTCACCTCACAGATGTTAGACCCGGCCCTCGTGACATAGCCATACCTGGCCCCTGCACCTCACACAGCCCCCGAGCCCACGACCTAGCCGATCCTACCCACCAGAACACACACACCCAACCCTGACTTTCCCGTCCGTGGCCTTCCTCCTTTCGGCCACACCGGGCCCGCATGCCCACTTCATGCACCAAGATGGCCGCCCGGCCCCAGCGCGACCCTGGCCTAGAGGCGCCACTCCATCTGGAGGACATCGCGCTCCCCTTGGGATGAGAGAGGGAGGAGCAGTTTCTATCACACCTCTGAGCTTCCCTGGGAAGGTGGGTTTCGATCGGCCCGCCGGCCTCCCCGAGGGCTGGCTCCACGCCTGCTGGGTGTCTGGGACTCCTCCCAACACGGCCCTGAAAGGATCAAAAGACAATGGCAGGAAACCCCGACAAGCGACCCCCCAGGTGACAAGACCCCTGCCTGCACAGACTCCGGACATCAAAGAGGAGTCGCCCTATAACAAGGGGTGCTCTGGGACTGTCCGGCAGATTCACCTTTGGAAACACCTGAGCCCTGCTGAGTGACTCGCGGCTCCCTGAAGATCGTAAGACCTCCGAACTCGTGCTTGAGCCCTGCTGAGTGACTCGCGGCTCCCTGAAGATCGTAAGACCTCCGAACTCGTGCTTGAGCCTTGCTGAGTGACTCGCGGCTCCCAGAAGATCGTAAGACCTCCGAACTAGTACTTGAGCCCTGCTGAGTGACTCGTGGCTCCCACAGACTCTCTTGGTCCCGCCGGACCCCACGACGACAAGCGTATCCCCCAGCTCGAGGATTGTGAGCTGTGCGCCGGGTACGCTCCTGCATTTGATCCATATCCCCCAAAGACTGTCCCGCTACCTCCTACCCCCCTCAAAGACTCTGTGAGCCCGCGCTCCACTTGTATGTATTTGCCTTGCTGATCATAAAGATCCTACAACTCCGATCTGATAAAGATTTATTCTTAAGAAATCTCGGTGTGGTGTCTCTTTGTCGTGTGGTGCCGAGTGTACGATCCTAGATACGAGATTCCTCCCCTGAGGAGTCTCCCGCCAGTGCCTGGCTACGATACCTCGAGGGTTGGTCTCAGGACAGTCAGGGCCCCCTCCGGGCTCCTCTGAGGTCGCCTTCTAACATTGGTGGCAAGCGACGGGATTCGGGCCCATAATCTAGAGATCGTACCGTGAACGGCTGACGCACTACCGACAAAGATGGCAGAAGGAAATGCCGTGGTTCTCACAGAAAACGACACCAGTACCATGTTCCAGGCGGAACAACTGGAAGAGTACACACACAGAGAATTGAAGCAATTCTGCAAGGAACTCAAAATCGCTACCACTGGTCTCAACACCAAAGAAGATATGCAAAAGGCACTGAAAGCTTGAGTGGATTCTGGAGCCCCCCGCCCAGAAGGAGCGGTGGAGCCCCACGATGAAGCTGGACCCTCCCAAGGAGAACGCAGCAGCAACCAGGCGCGAAGCTTCGTACCAGATGGGAGCCTATCCCCGGAGGAACTCGCAGACAGAGAAAGAAGTCGCCATCACGAACTCGAATTAGCCAAACTCAAAATGGAGGGCGAGTTGAAATTAGCCGAGAAAAAGCTAGCAGTGGAACAGATGCGGGTGCAAGGAGAACTAGAAGAGAAGAAACTCCAACGGGAACACGAAGGAAGGAGACTTCAACTGGAACATGAACGCAGCTTGAAGGAAATGGAGCTGAAAGCAAAAAGCGAAGAAGCGCGGCCCCCGGGGAACCGAGAGGCTGCCTCCCCGGCGGAGCAGAAGGTCCACATCCCCAAAGATGTGGTCAAAGAATATTACAAAAACGATGACATTCAACAGTGGTTCCGGGCCTACGAGGTCCCCATGGCCTCCCATCGGGTCCCGCAGAAGGATTGGGGGGCCGGGTTGTGGGAACGATTCCTGAGCGAAGGGAGAGACACCCTGCTTGACCTACCAACCTCCATGCAGACCTCCTATGACCACATGAAGGAGGCCCTCCTCACAAGGTACGGCCTCACCCCGGAGATGTACCGCCAGCGGTTCCGGGACTGCAGGAAGATCCCGGGTACCACCTGGGTGGAATATGTGAACTTCTTCAGCCGCGCATTCGATGGGTGGATCAAGGGCAGCAAGGTAACCACCCTGGAAGAACTAACAGACCTTATGTTGTGGGAACACCTGGCTGCGAACTGCTTTGTGGAACTGCGCCAGCATCTGCTCGACAGCAAGCTCACGGATCCGAGAAAGCTGGCTGTCGAGGCGGATCGCTGGACCAACACCCGGGTCTCCCGGGGCCCTGTAGGAGAGTACCCCCGAGCCAGTCAGGGACCACCCCGCCAGAGAGGGGGGGAAACCAGGGAGGGCAGAGAGAGTCCCAGTCTAGTCCCCCTAAGACCCAACCTCCGCCTTTCCCGGCACCCCCACCAGCTGTAACCGGCCCCCCCTGAGACGGGGGCACCGGGTGACCATCACTTGTTTCTGTTGTCAGAAGCCCGGGCATTACGCCAACGACCCTGAATGCCCCATGGCCCCACACACCACCCAGGCAGCACCCCCCGCTAGACAGATAGCTAATGTAGCACTGGGGGAGGAGGTTGAGGAGACCGTAGAGTGGGAACCCGCAGCCATGGCCCTAGTATCCTTAGGAGATAGAGAAATGGTCCCTGGAAGCCTCCTGCCCTCCAACACGAAGAAATATGGGCAGCTCGTAACGATCAATGGCCACCAAGTAGAAGCCCTCCGTGACACCGGGGCCAGCATCACCGGTGTCCTCAGTCATTTAGTCCACGAAGACCAGGTCCTCCCCAACGTCTTTTGCCCGGTCATTTCCGCTGACAACACGGAAAGTCTGTGTAAAGTAGCCCTGGTGCCTTTTGAGTGGGGAGGGGTGGTCGGTAAACTGAAAGTAGCAGTGAGAACCTCCCAGCCAGTCGACTGTCTCCTGGGGAACGACCTGGAAAGTTCCCCCTGGAAACAAGTCGAGCGCAAGACCCACCTAGGGATGATGGGCCTCCCTGAGTGGGTGTGCGCCACCACCCGATCCATGGCAGCCCGACTGACCCTCCTGGGGGAAGTCAACGACGCCCCGACCACTGAAGATAGGATGGTCCCCGCCGAGGGTCCCCACATCCCCCCACAAGAAGGGTCGATCGCCAGTGACAAACCCCCACCTTCCGACTCCGCCCAGGTCACCGAGTTAGGCGATCTGCCCGAACTGGCCCAGTGGCGCCACGAGGGGGGCCCCTCCCGAGAGGAGTTCTGCCGGGAGCAGGCTACCTGCCCTTCCCTGGTCGGGCCCCGGAAACAGGCAGAGGCCCATCCCGCGGGCGACCAGACTGGGACGCACCGGGTGTATTGGGAGGATGACCTTTTGTACAGCGAGCAGAAGTCGGTGGAGCTAGGATCCGGCCGGGTGCTGGTGGTACCCCTACGCTTCCAAAACCACCTCCTGGGCTTGGCCCATGACGTTCCCCTCGCAGGCCACTTGGGCCAGGACAAAACCTACAGTCGCCTCGTGACTCACTTGTACTGGCCAAGAATGAAAGCTGATGTAGAAGCCCACTGCAAGTCCTGTCCCACGTGCCAGGCCAGTGGGAAGAGCGGAGGAAAGCGCAAGGCTCCCCTCCAACCCTTCCCTGTCGTCAGTACCCCTTTTGAGCGGGTCGGGATCGACATCGTGGGGCCTCTGGACCCCCCAACCTCCCAAGGGCACCGCTTTATCCTCGTCCTGGTGGATCATGCCACCCGATACCCTGAAGCCATCCCCCTGCGCACCGTCACAGCCCCCGTGGTGGGCCGGGCTTTGATGGGAATCTTCTCCCGCATGGGTTTTCCCCGCAAGGTCGTGAGAGATCGCGGTACCAACTTCATCTCCAGATACATGACGTCCTTGTGGCAACAATGCAGGGTGTCCTATAAATTCACCACCCCGTACCACCCCCAAGGGAACGGCCTGGTAGAGCGGTTTAACCGGACTCTGAAGGGGATGATCGCGGGCTTGGAAGAGCCCCTCCGGCGTAAGTGGGACGTCCTGCTCCCCTGCCTCCTATTCACCTACCGAGAAGTTCCCCAGAAGTCCTTGGGGTTCAGCCCTTTTGAGTTGCTCTACGGGCACCCCGTCAGGGGGCCCCTCAGCCTGGTCAAGGAAGGGTGGGAGGCGGCGCCCCGAGGCCCCCCCCCGAGATGTGTTCCGATACGTCCTGACCCTCTGAAACCAGACTAGGAAGTTCCGAGAGATGGCCGAGGCCAACCTGGAGGCGAGCCAGGAGGAGATGAAGCGCTGGTACGACCAGAATGCCACTCTGGTCGAGTTTCAGCCGGGCCAGCAGGTATGGGTCATGGCCCCCGTGAAACCCTGCGCCCTCCAGGATAAATGGACAGGGCCCTTCAAAGTGGTTGAGCGGAAGAGCCAGGTCACGTACTTGGTGGACGTCCAGTCACCACGGGACCCCCTCCGGGTCCTCCACGTGAACCGCCTCAAGCCCCACTTTGTGCGGACGGAGCTGAGCCTCCTACTGGCCACTGGTGACGGGTCCGGGGAGGAGTCGGATCCTCTCCCTGATCTCCTGTGCACCAAAGAGAAGGACGGCTCCGTAGAGGGAGTGAACCTCTCCCCATCCCTCACTTCCCAGCAACGTGAGGATTGCCGCCAGCTCCTAGGGCAGTTTTCCGACCTCTTCTCCCTGGTCCCCAAAGTCACCGACTGGTGTGTCCATGACGTGGACACCGGAGACAGCCCACTGGTGAAACACCGAGCCTACCGAGTCCCTGATCGGGTCCGGTCCTGCATTCAGGCCGAGGTCTCGAAGATGTAGACCTTGGGAGTGATCGAACCCTCAGACAGTCCCTGGGCCAGCCCCGTGGTCCTGGTCCCGAAAGCAGCTACCCCCGGTGTCGCCCCAGAGCTCCGCTTCTGCGTGGACTACCGAGGACTCAATGAAGTCACCCGAGCTGATGCCCACCCCATTCCCCGAGCCGACGAGCTCATTGACCGACTCGGGGCTGCTCGGTTCCTCAGCACCTTCGATCTCACCTGCGGCTACTGGCAAATTGCGCTCACAGAAGGAGCCAAGGAGCGGTCCACCTTCTCCACCCCGGATGGGCAATATCGCTTTCGCGTGATGCCCTTCGGGATGAAAAATGCCCCGGCCACCTTCCAGCGACTGGTAAATAGAGTCCTGGCCGGGCTGGAAAAATTCAGCGCTGCATATCTCGACGATATCGCAGTTTTTAGTTCCGGATGGAGTGAGCACCTCCAGCACCTCCGGAGGGTGCTAACCGCCCTGCGCCAGGCAGGCCTCACGTGAAAGCCAGCAAGTGCCAGATTGGGCAAGGTTCGGTAACCTACCTGGGGCACCAGGTCGGAAGCGGTCAGGTCGCCCCTCTACAGCCCAAAATCGACGCCATCCTAGCCTGGGAACCCCCCACTACCCAAACGGAGGTCCGAGCCTTTCTGGGCCTCACGGGCTACTATCGGAGATTCATCCGGAATTACGGCAACCTGGTCGGTCCCCTCACGGGACTCACATCTAAGAAACAGCCCAAGAAAGTGCAGTGGACCCCTGCCTGCCAAGAGGCGTTCGATGCCCTGAAAGCGGCCATGTGCACTGCCCCCGTCCTCCAGGCCCCCGACTACTCCAAGGAATTTGTGGTCCAAACGGACGCCTCCGAGCATGGAATTGGGGCCGTCCTGTCCCAGGTGAATGACCAAGGCCTAGACCAGCCCGTGGCCTTCCTCAGCCGAAGGCTGTTGCCCAGAGAACAAAGATGGAGCACCATTGAGCGTGAGGCGTTCGCCGTAGTCTGGGCCCTCAAGAAGTTACGCCCTTACCTGTTCGGCACCCATTTCAAGGTCCAAACCGACCATCGCCCCTTGCGATGGCTCATGCAGATGCGAGGAGAAAACACCAAGCTACTGCGGTGGTCAATCTCCCTCCAGGGGATGGATTTCACCGTGGAACATCGCCCTGGGACTGACCACGCCAACGCCGATGGCCTCTCCTGGTTCTTCCGCCTCAGGGAAGAGAACCCCCAAGAGGATGGGTAGTTCTCTCCGGCTTTCAGCTGGGGGGGACGCGTGTTAGACCCGGCCCTCGTGACATAGCCATACCTGACCCCTGCACCTCACACAGCCCCCGAGCCCACGACCTAGCCGATCCTTCCCACCAGAACACACACACCGACCCAGACTTTCCCGTCCGTGGCCTTCCTCCTTTCGGCCACACCGTGCCCGCATGCCCACTTCATGCACCAAGATGGCCGCCCGGCCCCAGCGCGACCCTGGCCTAGAGGCGCCACTCCGGCTGGAGGACATCGCGCTCCCCTTGGGATGAGAGAGGGAGGAGCAGTTTCTATCACACCTCTGAGCTTCCCTGGGAAGGTGGGTTGCGATCGGCCCGCCGGCCTCCCCGAGGGCTGGCTCCACGCCTGCTGGGTGTCTGGAACTCCTCCCAACCCGGCCCTGAAAGGATCAAAAGACAATGGCAGGAAACCCCGACAAGCGACCCCCCAGGTGACAAGACCCCTGCCTGCACAGACTCCGGACATCAAAGAGGAGTCGCCCTATAACAAGGGGTGCTCTGGGACTGTCCGGCAGATTCGCCTTTGGAAACACCTGAGCCCTGCTGAGTGACTCGCGGCTCCCTGAAGACCGTAAGACCTCCGAACTCGTGCTTGAGCCCTGCTGAGTGACTCGCGGCTCCCTGAAGATCGCAAGACCTCCGAACTTGTACTTGAGCCCTGCTGAGTGACTCGCGGCTCCCACAGCCTCTCTTGGTCCCGCCGGACCCCACGACGACAAGCGTATCCCCCAGCTCGAGGATTGTGAGCTGTGCGCCGGGTACGCTCCTGCATTTGATCCATATCCCCCAAAGACTGTCCCGCTACCTCCAACCCCCCTCAAAGACTCTGTGAGCCCGCGCTCCACTTGTATATATTTGCCTTGCTGATCATAAAGATCCTACAACTCCGATCTGATAAAGATTTATTCTTAAGAACTCCCGGTGTGGTGTCTCTTTGTCGTGTGGTGCCGAGTGTACGATCCTAGATACGAGATTCCTCCCCTGAGGAGTCTCCCGCCAGTGCCCAGGCTACGATACCTCGAGGGTTGGTCTCAGGACAGTCAGGGCCCCCTCCGGGCTCCTCTGAGGTCGCCTTCTAACAACAGATCTTACGCTTGTTCCAGAAAAGTATCGAAACACAGAGCTTCTATTGCAAACTTGTTTTTACCCTCAGGGAAGCGGTACCTACAGTGACAACCTCTGTGTACCACTCTCCATCCATCGACCCTTTCACTTACCAGTCTTGGCTAACCACACCTCCAGTCTCCAGTCTCCCAACTCCTGCATTCTTACACTGGCATAACGACCAACACTGGCTCCCCTTTTATAATAAAAAATATAATAGATTACATCCACAGGATAAAAGAAACTAAGATGGCCCATCTAGTTAGCTTCACTGCTTTCTTTCTCTCGTAGTGTTAACTCTTCTTTTTCCTCACCTTCACCATTATCTCATCAACCGCTCAGTAGCTTTCCACTTTCGTTTCATCACCACAACACAATTTAGGTTCACATTTCCACACTTTTCCATTATTCATCTGTATGACTCTGTATGATTATTGATTCTTTTAATTGATTGCACTATAGGCCCAATGAACAAAGAGACAGGTTGCAAAAAGTGGTCACAAATTGCACACTGACTTTTTGCGACCTGTTTCTGATTTTCTAATGTCAACTATGTACTAATAGGTCACGGAACAAAATCTCATGTTACAGAGGGTCACAGAATGAACTGCATGATGAATAATATTTAGACAGATCGATATTTGTGACTGCTTGTGATTGACTGCAAATATAGGCAAAGTGGCATAAAAGGAAAAGTCGACCAATATCCCGGTGTTTGCCTTCCCAAACAGGAAACCTTTTTTTTCAAGCAGCCCGTATTTCTTAGTGAAATATGTGCTGCTTTAAAAATATTTATTTCTGTTTGGGAATACATCAAGGGAGCATTCCTAGAACACTATCTTTTCCCCTCCCTGCCCCCGTCTTCTTGAAGGATTCACAAAGTGTAAGGTCCCAAAGAAACTCCTTCCCCTTTGTGAATGAGTTGCTACCTCATTTGAGGTATCGGTAACTGGTTTGAGACCACAATTGCAGTTATACACCATTGCTCAGTTACCAATAAATGCAATCACACACAATTGAGAACATTGTGACTCACAAGTTGGAGGGGACGCCCCTTTCACACACCTCCTAATTGTGTGGATCGAATACCCATTTTGTGAGTTGGAAGGGATTTTCTGATTCACAAAATTGGTTTAGTACATTGCTTATAATAGTTTTGCATTTACAAACCCTGTGTTCATAAATCAAAGGGTGTATGAGCTCAAAATTGATTAATACAGCAGTCCCTTCATCACGTACTGTCACTCTGGTCACTCAGATTAAGTTCCTGGCTTCAAAATCATGTGAATTACTGCCACATACCTTTGCCTCTATTTTCCATCTAACTCATCATACTCACTTGAACCTGACAATAGTGGGCCAGATTCACAAAGCATTAACATTTGAAAATCAGACTTATGACCACACATGTCTAGATTTATGTCTGCAAGGAATTCCTGCAGAATTTTAAGCTCATGGCCATGCAATATTTCACAGAAGTAAATCCAATGCAAGGGATGGGAAATGGATGCTTCAAAGTGTGTATAGCCTTGAACATGTGATTTTGTTGGTATTCAGAAATTCCACTCTGACTATTTACCACTGTCAAAGGTGTAGTGATGTGTGCCTTAGAAATGACTGAAAACTTTTGTCTCCTGCTTGACTCCGTAGACCTGTGATGTAAGTGTTAGAGTGAAGTAGAGTGAGGGACGTTTTAGGAGGTTGATTTCACGTCTACACGCTGATGACTAAAGTTGTGTAAAACTAATCTTCTTGTGTGGGGTAGTCTTTGGTGACTGCCCAGGCTGAAGAGGATGGTACAAATGGTAGCGAGATAGGGGATAAGTGACTCGAAGATCAACAGTTTTCTCCTAGAGTGTTTGCCCAGGTCCAGCAGACACCTTGTGCGTGCCACATGGGCCTCAGTCAAAGTGCAGAATCTACGTTGGCATATGTGGAGTCAAAGTGCAACTCAAGCCAGTGTGAAGCATTTGATGATAATGGATGCTTCATTGAGAAGTATACACATTGTTGGCCAGGAACCAGATGAGAAAGCTGCAAATAGAGGTACTGTGCTAATACGCAACTTAACGGCATACATCATATGGAATGATAACGCTCAAGGTGGATGCAACCAGGTTTTGCAAGAGCAGCATATAGTGACAGCCAAGTGCTAGTTAAAGCTGCAATCAGACTTGCCACGAGGCAGAGATCAACCAGGTGTCAAACATTACAAAGGGGCACCTAAAAGCAAAATCATTCAAATACAGAAATGATTGGCTACTTACCAGAACTGAGTAAAGAGAGTCATCATATTACAGCTCTGGGTAGAGTGGCCCCAGAAGAAGCACCCAGGGTCGTGCTTACGGAACTTTCCATATACGAAGCAGCTCACCACTAAAGCTGCTCAGAACAGCTCCATAGGTCTCCATAAAAAATATAGGATTCCAATGGAGACCAAGAGGGAGGTCAGTATTCCACTGACTGTCCAGGATGACCCCAAGGCCAGTGCAACATTTTTGCAAATTTTGTTTGAATTTATTTTAATTTTTGAAATGTTTTCTTTTTAAGTTTTTTTCAAATGTTTAAATTGTTGTAATTTAAAAAACATTTTTTTTGCAATGTTTCCTTTTTTTAAAAACATTTGTCTTTACTTTTTGTATTTCCTTATTTTTTTCTAATTTTATTTTCCACATTTTCCTAACATCTGGTATCAACTCCATGTGCTATCGGTGATGCACAGCTTCACAACAGCATTCATTTTCTTAGAATTATTCCACTGTCAGTTTTCTATTGTCACCTGCACCTCTCAGAGTGCCACATCCCATTCCCAGCTTGATGCACATAAATCAAACAGTTACATCCGTGCATTGTTGTTATAGCTCTTTCTTATCCTTCCTGAGTGTATATGGAAGTTTATGTGGGTGTGGTTATGAATGGCTATTGGATACACTGTATTGGTAATTATTTATATTATAATAAGTTAAGTAACCACACTAAATTTTACTACTAATTGAACTGCAACAATGCCACATTTCACTGATGTTCTTCTTGCTTTTAGGTGCTCAAGAGACAACATTACCCACAGAACTGCCAGACTGAAGGCCGGTGCACAACGTGATGCGTGACCCACAACATGGACATTTCTTCAGCTTGTGATCCTAAATGCCACTGCCACCTGACAGCTTCAAGATGGCCTCATTGAAAGATACTGCCAAGAAAGTGGCTAGTGGGGAGGAGAAGAAGCTGATTTCCACCAGTGGTGTGCCAGCCAGGGCCCTTTTTTTTAGCAATCATGTGCCTGTCGCACCGGCCTCCAGGGAGCACGCTGGGAGCAACACCCCCGCATCAGCAGACCTACCCCAACCTAGGCCCAAGCCCATGTCTGTCACAGAGGCAGCCAGTCTAATCACGGCAACGCCAACGAGCAGTGATGTTGAAATGGCCGTATCTCTTTCGTAGTACCCAATTGTTGCAGGAAACTCAGTTAAATGGACATAAACGGCCGCAGCCAGCAATAGTAGTTCCTCCTGAAGTAGGAGCAGTTCAGGAGATTGAGCTTCATGCTGAGGAAGTAGAAGAAACCACTCTTTCAGAAGATCCATTGTCTTTCAGGTCTTCAGCAAGAAAAAGGAAGGTTAGTCCACCATCTTCTTCTCCAAGCCCCCTTCTGATGATCAAGACTCCACTTGGATCCCACCTCAGTTTGAGAGTGAGACACGTAAGGAAAGGCTATGGAAGGTTCCTGAAAGTCTTATGTTATGGATGTATAAGAGGAGGATGACAAGGAGTCTGTCATCATGAATGTTTGCCCAGCCACAGTGGATCCGGATGTTACCCCATCTCATCCTGCTCTGAAGGATGTGGCACAGATACTACCACCATTACCAGTTTGCATATTTTCAAGGTCCCGTAAGCGACCTACATCCACAACCACCTCAGTATAAGTAGCCACTGTAGAGAGGCAAAAGTCAAAATGTCCACCTACCACCAGTTCATCCGAAATTGGTAGTGGCACCTGCGTCAGAAAGTGGACCTCCCCAGTTTGGGACTTTTTTACAGTCAGTAAGAAGGAGCTGAACAGTACCATATGCTCCTTTTGTGGAAAAAGCGTTAGTCAGGGTAAGCTTGGTACAAGCTATGGTACCAGAGGCTAAACAACCCATTTGAGAAAACACAACACAATCCAGTGGGAGGAGCACCTTAGCGGCCAAAAAACTGCAAGTGGTGTTGGTGAAGGGGGGGAAAGGCTGAGCAGGGAATCCTATCCGATCACAGTGGAAGGTGAAGAAGAGGAAGACATTTTCGTTTCACAAATCAGTCCTTTCCCCAGCAGTGCAATAGCATTGCCCACATCAGCAAAATCGCAATGGCAAAAGTCACAGGTTGAGACACCGAGGAAAGAGCATACAGTGACTGCCCCGTTGATATGCACAATGAGCCTACCATCGTCTGCTCTCAAGACGTCACCTGCATCAGTGGCACCAGAAAAGAAAGAAATCTAGGCTACTATTCCTGGCATGTTCAGGCAGGAGAGGCAGTATGAAGGCAACCACCCAACGGCACACTTGAACAATGCCAAGCTGACCTAAATATAGTGCTGGACTTCCTCCCTTTTTTCGTTTGTGGAAGAGGTTGGTTTTCTAGAATTTTTGGCAGCCATCTGTCCAAAATGGAAGGTTTCCAGTCAGTCCTATTTTGCCAGAGTTGCTGTTCCAACGCTACAACACCACGTGCTGGAATTAAATTACTAGGATAAGCTTTGCAGCAGAGCGCTGTTCACACTATCCATCTGATGACAGAAATGTGGACCAGTTGCCAAGCCACTAATTACATGTGCCTCACTGCACACTGGATCTCTTTTGTGGGGGTTATCGAAATGATATCTGCAGGTGTAGACACTGATGAGATTTTTAAAGGTGCTTTGAAGCATGCAAGAGTAGCCATGTTCGCCGTGGAGAAATACCATACTTCTGCAAACATCTTGGAAGACTTTAACAACAAGGTCCTTGAATGACTACAACCAAAAGTGCTTAACATTGGATTTGTGGCCATGGACAATGGCAGTAATTTAGCTAAGGCCATGGTAGGAAGTGGCTATTTCAGGGTTCTGTTTTTGGCGCACTGCATCAACATCATTGTAGACGACTTTCTAAAAACAAAGACTGAGTCAGCAACTTACTGTCCGCCTGCAGTAGAATCTGCACTCATTTCAGCCATTCTTTTAAAGCCAGGAAGCAGCTGAGCATCATTCAGTGTAATAATGGATTGCCAGTTATACCGGAGGTGTCAACAAGCGGGAACTAAATGTGTTACAAGTTGCAACATCTGTTTGAGTAGTACAGACTGATCAATGAATATGTCATGCAAAGAGGGGATGCAATTGTGAAATGCATGATCCTTGAGATGGACCAATGGGGCATGATCAACTGCTTGAGATGCTGCTTTGTTTTGAGGTTTTCACAAGGGAAGTCAGCAAGGAGGATAGTACCATGGGCCAAGCTATCCCATTGTTGCACATGCTACAGGAACTGGTAAAGGAGGTGTCTGAAATGTATCGAGGTGAGGACAAAAAAAGATTTGCATGGGTTGGTGGAGAGCTTAATCCTTCGCTTATCTTTTAATACTAGGGTGCAAAGGGATATTGTGTCATCCAAACATTACATCTGGGCCACAATTCTTGATGCACGGTACAAACAATTACTGGCCACTTTCCTTCCTTTTTCAGATGGGGTTGTTTTAAACTACAAGATGTGGATTGCTGAGCAAGCCAGTGACCTAGAAAAAGAATGGCTAGGAATTAGAGGCCAACTCCCCCAGGGCACAAGTTCTGCGGTACAGCCTTCAACTTCAGAGCCCGAGGGCAGTGCTGTTAGCTCAAAGCAGCCAAAACCAACAAAAGAACACCAGCAACAACAAGAACATGAGTATCACCCCCAAAATCTGCATATGATTGATTTTTGAAGGCAAGGCTTAAGTCCAGTACAGAGGCAAATGCAAAAGAGGTTGAGCACGGTGGAGCACCAATGACTATTTACAGGATGGTTCAGACCTATATGGATGACCCAACAGAGGTCTATCTTGATCAAATCCCTCTGGTGTATTGATATGGGAAGAGGCACCAATGGCCAGTGCTCAGCAGGCTGGTAATAAGCTATCTGGCTTGCCCGGTAGCCAATGTGTCTGCTGAGCGTGTGTTCAGTGCGGCTGGGTCAATTGTCCCTGTGAGAAGGGCCAGTCTGTCACTCCAAAATGTGGATGGATTAACCATGCTCATTATGGATCAGCACTTCATACTACAAAATTACACCAGACTTGATGTACAATAGGAAGAGGATGAGGGTGAATGGTCAGACTCAGGTCATAGTAGCAGTGTGTTGGCTGACCTACTTCTGGGCGAACCACCTGGTTTGAGGGCAAACTCTACCTGTCTGATTACTAGGCCTGGGCCACCAACCATAGAACATTCTATTTCTATCGCCAACTACGTTGACAACAAAAAAAAGATATAGCTAGAGGACCATTTTTTTGTTTGTTTGTGCCATACTGACTAATGCACCCCCACTGTTTTAGACACCTTTTATTGCTGGAGTGGAGTTGGGCCAGTGTGCAGTGAAGAAGCCCCCCCCCCTATTCCCCTCAAGGACAGTACATTGGAGCTATACATTTGTGACTGCCTCCATCGCATACCTATCTATTCTTTCTTTATTCCCCTAACAAGACTGCCCCACTTATTTGATTTACAGGACTGACCAAAGTGTGCTTTGTGAAACAACGGATCTGCAATGTACCATGATAACTGCACTTGAATTATAACGGGTAAATGACATGCACGTACCAAAGGTTGATATATATTAAGAATGATTGTTGTTTGTGAGTGTTTTGAGATGATTTATGTGGTTGCAGGCAGTAAGACTGGGTGTGTATTGTTCTACTATAACTATTAAACTTGATTGTGTTTGTGATGATTGATTCCCAATATTGCCCAACGACGGATGATAATTTTTTTCCTGAAGGTGATATCTTTGCTGGGTCCACACTGCTTTGTTTTCTGCTTCACACTCCTCAAAGACCTGACCAAAACCAGTCCCTTTAGCTAACAAACACAAATCTAGTCTAGACAAAGAATGACTCAATGTTTCTCTTGCTGTTCATCAACAGCATTGAACTACAGGTCAATCTATCGCATTTGAGTCGACACTCAATCAGTGCGTGGTTGGACACATTAGTTACTCAGAGTCAGGAGGATAATGGAAGGACTCAGGGAATGTATAGTTCAACAACTGCCATCAGAAGAAGAAAGGTATCAACTTCACAGAAGCCAGCAATTGGCTTCTGTGACTCTAAGTGGCCTACTCAACTCTGTGGAGTGCTGGTGAGAGAGGTGGGTTGATTTTACTGGATTTGTGAAATGCAATATTGCTGAGTGTGATTGCTGGCTGGCTCAAATTTGAAACTGTCTGGTGGTTGGGTGAGGGGCCTATTGTTGTAGGTAACTGAAGACTGACATGTGGTGATCACACATCAGTCATAAAATGAATGATTGCAAAAAGGACTATTCTGCTCTCTTGTGCTGCCGCTGAGTCTTCTTGGTGCTCTCCTTATGAAGTTTACCTTCTAGCCTTCTCCTTGATCCTACAATATCATTTTTGTTTTACAATCTGCAGACATTCTCTTCTCCTGCACAAAATGGCAAAAGCACCATAACACTCACCCATACGTTACCTGCCCGCATCAACCAGGCACCCAAGATTGATGGACAATCCAAGAAGAATGCAGATGTATCATTTTTCTTTTAATAATCATTGTTAGAACTGTGTGTCTTGTTCGCCTCACTCCTACATAATTGGTGTTATTAGGTGACAGAACATTTAGATATCTAATAATATCACTTAGAATCTCTCTGGGGCTGATAGACTGTTTTGGTTGTATTGCATTTAAGTTAACTGTGTCATTATCATTCCTTTGTTTTCTTTTCCTTCCACAACAGATTGATGATGATTGGCTGCTCATTGCCCAGATTAATATTGTCTTTGTGTAGTATTTGTCTTTGTCACACCTTTCCCCAAATCCCCTTTTCCATCCATTCATCAAACTCCTGATTCTCTTCCCCAAGCTGTCTGAGTTATTGAGGTGTGACTTTATAATTTACACCATTAATTGATCACACGCTTGGTGGGTGGATGTGATGAAAGCAACACCAACTCAGGGCAATATCTTCAATTCTACTTCTATTATCATAGCAATAGCCCACACTGGCCCACTTACCCTCCTCCATGCATAAAAGGGATTGATATTTTAGATATAGAAGAACATCATTCATCAGCATCATCATTCAGGCATTTTGTTGCGTAAACGCTTAACCTTGCCCCTTTTACAATTTGAGTATTTGCTATTTTAGTTTTAATTAAAATACTAGCTCCTCATTGCTCTGAATAATTTAGTACAGCATGTTATATTTTTGTAATCAGGTATTCTTTGTTGTATAGTAGTCTGGTCTCAATCGTTTGTAAAGCAATTATATAATAATATATATGTAACCCATTAACTCCGCTTTTATTTAAATTAAGTTGCCTGCATTGAATTCGGATTAATAATACAGTTGGAGTTCACCAAGGTGGGAGTGGGACCTCACTTCTCCCTCATTGTTAGTCCACTGCCAACAGCATGGCACCATGGTAAACCATGCAACCCTCACTTCATCTATTCAGGTTAGAGAACAATGGAGCGTTTTTGAAAAAGGTGAAAAGTTGGAACCTCCCCTTATTGGTCCATATAGTTGCAGACTACAGAGACTAGGAGAGTAGTAATAGGACAAGGGTACCACATAACTGTTATGGTATGTTAAAATGATTTATTCAGCGCATGTACACCAGTTGGTTTCTTGGCGCTAGTATAGGAGTAGTTGAGCCCCACTAGATCTATTCGTAAGCCTGGACAAAGAGCCATGTCTCAAGGAGTTTCATGAAGACAGGTAGGGGTGTGCAGGATCTGATTACATAGGGAAGGGCATTCCAGAAGTATGGAGCCAGCACAGCGAACCTGCTGCTGCCTAGTCTCTTCCGTTTATAGGAAGGAGTGACCAGTAAATTCAAGTGGGCCGATCTCAGATTACGTGTGAGTACATTTCTCTTGATCAGTCTAAAGATGAATTTAGGGCCCACATCCTGTAAGGATTTAAAAATGAGGCACCCGATTTTGAAGGGGCAACATTGAGATATAAGGGGGGTGGCGCGTTGCCATCTTGGCTGCTGGAAAATGAGTCTGGCAGCCTGGTTCTGCACCAGCTGCAATTTCCTAACTAGAAACGTAGGTAACCCGAGATATAGAGAGTTTGCTAAATCTAGGTGAGAGATGACCAGCATACCTGGCTGTTATACGCTAGAAGTTGATTTTAAAAACCTACTGCTGCTGAGCTAAAAGGCAGCAGCACAAAGAAAAATACCAGAAAGAAAGATCTGAAGCATAATAACGATATTTATTACACAAAGTACCACAACAATATTATATAAACCTACCCCTTCAACCCTAAACAGGCCCACCCCCTACCCAAACAATTCTGCCCGTCTCCAAACAATGTCCAAAATGTTCGAAAAAAGTAAAGCTAAAGTCCGAACTGTCTAGATCCCAACTCCCATCCCACCCTCGAGTCCTATCTACCAAAACAAAGTTTAAAAAAGGGGCAGAAGAGGGCACTAACAGCCGGCCAGGAGCTTTTTAAGGTGCCCCTGAATATTGATTTGCCTGGCTTCCAGGTGGTCAAGCATGAGCATAATGCAGCAGAAGTTGCAGTCAGAAATTGAGGGGTTGCAACAGTGATGGAACGCTGACAAGGATTCATAAATTTGAGGCAGCGCCAAAAACACATGCTTTCCAGGAGAAGTGTTAAAGTGGGGCAATGAGGAGAAATACTTTTATTTGTCCTCAATGGTTGCTCTTTCTATATGTGCTGCATTCTGCAGCACAATTAGAAGGAGCAAAATGCCATTAATGATTGCTTTTGAGCAGGAAAGTGTCCCTTCCGGCACAATCAGAATCATCCCTGCAATGGAGGTCCTCTTGCACCATGTTGCAAGGGTGCCTGCGTTGGCCCAAGGTTGCTGTTTGTGTGCTGGCACAGGGGAGTGCACAGGGGTGCACCGTATTCGTGTGCATTTTTTACATGGCTCAGCTTGGCACATCACAATTGCTTGAGACACCACGCTGCACTATTTCATCGTAAATATGCCCAATGTTTTTTCCATAGCATTGCCCTCCCATTCTGAGTTTTTTTACTTTAGAAAGGGTAGTAACGTTGATGAAGTCTTTCCATGCAACAGCCACATTCTTTCCCCATTACAGACATGCTCCTCACCCTAATAAATTCCTGTAATTTCTACTTGGAAATAACTTTGTAAATACAGTATTTTCTCACTACTTCTAATACGGATTAAATCATGAATACAGTTCAAACCAGGGTCTGCCTTTGCCTCTGAACATTGAAAGAGGGAGCTAGTGTTGGGCTTTCTCCCCATCAGTACTTCCTTATAATCACTCAGTGGTTCACTGATAGACCACACAGATTCAGTCAAGAGCCTTTCTCCAGCTTCTTCCATCGGATGGTTCCATCCTCAGAGACTCAATATTCTGTTCAATGTCAACACCATCCCCTTAGAAACCAGATGGCAGAGAGAAGTCTTTTGTTGCTGTATCCCATCTCACTCATAGATGGGTCAGGAGCTGACAGCACTGATGTCAGAGCACTCCAGGACTGACCCTGGTGAGGCCACTTCTGGCCTGGGGGTCTTTATGCACTGCAAAACCAAAGGGGATGATGGACGGAGTGTTGAACAATGCAAGCACTCACCCCCAGTCAACTGATCTGGGTTTAATCCAGCATCATTCTTTAGCTCACTACGCCACCCCAGTTCTGACATGGCCATATGCAAATCAGTCTGACCCTGTGCCTCATGGGAACAGTTCAGCCCGAATTGCCAAGCCATGTCTTCCCTCGACCGGAAACAAGCATCCTGGGACCGGTTTCTGGCTAATCAGCCGTCATCAGCCAGGCTAGCTTGAATCCAGTGGCAAAGTGAGCAAGGGACCCACGTCTAGGCATACCCTACCAACTTAGGGCGAACAAAGCAAAACCAAAGGGGATGATGGACGGAGTGTTGAATAATGCAAGCACTCACCTCCAGTCAACTGATCTGGGTTTAATCCATCATCATTCTTTAGCTCACTACGCCACCCCAGTTCAGACATGCACTGTCAGGTGGACAGGAGGCTGGAGACCTGAACCAAGCAGACTCTCGCACAACTCATGAGCAGTGTGTTTCCCTTGGGGAGGTGAGTGTACTCCCCCGGAAGTCCTGGCTTGCCAGGTGCAGGTCCAGCCTAAGAGTACAGACCCTGGTTTTGAGGGATATGTTCAGGATGTCCCCATCCTGGAGGAAGGGGCAACTGCTAGCAGTGCCCCTACCAGTTTGTATTCTGGTGGTACTTATCTGGGTAGGAGGGTGCAGAGTCCCAGAAGGTGGAGCAGGGAGAAGGAAGCATCACCGCTGACCCCTGTTCAGCCTAAGTGTACAGAGACTAGGCTGGTGTACAAGTTGTGGGATAGCACCCCTGAACTGATGGAATAATTGTGCAGGACACCTGTAACAGGTACCCTGACAATTCTGGAGTCTGGGGCTCCAGTTCCAGGTGAGAGGGTTCGGAGCCCCAGGGGGGAAAGAGGGTGTAGGAGAGCCAACCCCAGTCTCCTGTCTAGCCTCAGAGTACAGACCCCAGGCCAGTGGGCCACTGTCAGAATGCCATCACTGACTTGGCAGGACAGAGAGTGGACCAAGAGCACCAGTCACCTGGGTCTACTGCCCCTCACTCTCTGGCACCACAGAGGTTAGAAAGCCCTGAGAAGCATGAGACATGGCTCTCATCACTTATAGCTGTCAGTGGCCACTGAGGCCTGCTGTCCTGGTGGACAGAGTTGCCCCTGAATAGCCCTGTAAATGTGTCTCAGACCTGGCACGGCAGTCTCTGCTTGCACAGTTGTAAACTGTCATGTTGACCTGGGAGTGCACCCATTTACCAGGCCCAAACCTTCCCTTTTTTTACATGTAATGCACCCCTCAGGTAGGCCCAATGTACCCCCATTGGCAGGGTGCAGTGTATGTGAAAGGTAGAACATGTGCTGGTGGTTTTTACATTCGCTAATAGTGAAATCCTGTGTATTTCATTTTTCACTATTGAAAGGCTGTCTGTCCCATAGGTTAACATGGGAGCTGCCTTGTAACATTTTGCAAGTGTAACTTTCCATTGGTACAAGATTAAGAAATGAAGTTTAGGTTTTCTGAACTCAGAATTTAATGACACAACTTTTAGTGAAGGTGGTTTTTAAATTGTGTGTTTGAAAATGCCACTTTTAGAAAGTGAACCTTTTCTTTCTTTACCATTCTGTGTGCCTCTGCCTGTTTGTTTATTCACTGCCTGGTTTTGGAGTGACACGAGTGTTTTATTTTTAAGTTCAGCGCGTGGGGAGCTCCGTCTGCTCCTTGGTCCTTGTTGTGCACAGCGAGTGGTGAGCGCTACTCATAAAGATAGGATCAGCGCTTGGCTGATCCCCTTGGGATTGTGAAATACGGGCTGTAGGGAGCCCCGACTGATTGCTCCTGTGCTACCCACAGTGCACCGGGCTCTTGTTGCTGTAGAAGTCCCGGCTGCACTGTAAATACCCACTTCAGTGGGGCCCAATCTACAGAAAAGCTTTGCTGAAGCTCCGCTGTTTTGCCATAGCAACCAGGATTTCAGTTCAAGAATTGCCGGCTGCACTGTGGGAACCCCCTAGCAAGGCCCCATTGCCACGAAGGACACTGTGAGTGGAGCCCATGGCAGAAGCCAAGCCATCCCAGAGAAGAGTTGGTGCTGCAGGGGGTGCCTATGCCGAAGCCCCAGCTGGAGGACCCTCGGTGCGATACCAAAAGCAGGCGTGCCTTCACCCAGAGGACCTGAAGCAGACCTGGTGATTGGTGGGAACACAAGTGTTGACCGGAGCGGTCCCGCATTTCCCTTGATGGAAGCAAGCTGGCCCGTCCCATTGTACTGGGTGGGCTCCCGTTGGTTACCAGTCCCGTTGCCTTTGCCCCGGGACCTGCTGGGGGCGAGCAGCTCCCTTTCGTTGGGGTGGGGGACCCGCCAAGGTCTCCTCACGGGCTGTGGCAGTTTTACGTGCAACAGCAGCCCTGTGCATTTGCGGGCTGCTGCCCTTCACTCCACTACACACAGGAGACCCAGCGAGGACTCCCTTGCGATTCATACCTTGGGCCCTGTCATGGGGTGTGTTAGTACAGGTCCTTTGGAAATTGCGTGGAAAAACCTTGATGGAGATCCTGGGAGGGGGGAACATACTCGATATTACCATATGCACAGGAGTAGGTGGGCAGGTACCCTATAACCTACGCTTGGTGCTCACATTACTGCATAACTTGTAAAAGAGGCACAGGTGTGCTAGATTAGTGTGATTGCTTTCACTGGTCATGTTATGGTGAGGCATGTTTTCTCGTCCTAATCTAACAGTCTGCATTTTATGCCCTGATGTCATGGTTACTGTTGTTTTATACCTTGCAAAGAGGGGATACAGATTATAGTTTCAAGGGCTACATAGTATGTGCGCAGTGATGATACTGTGATGACGTATGCAACCTATAAGTAATTCCTTTATTGTACTACCTGCACTATTATGACAATTGCCTAGTTGTCAAAGTGATTTATTTGATGGTGTTCTATGTTTTTTGTATAAAATAAATGAGATATTTTTAGATACTACTGTGTGGAGTCTCTTTTATGGTGTATTTATTGTGTCACTGGTGTGTGTGTTGCGCAAAAGCTGTTCACATTGCCTCTGGGATAAGCCTAACTGCTCTTCCAAGCTACAAAGGTGGTGACCAGGCGTTATCTTGGGGTGTAACTCTTTTACCCTGACTAGATTGGTGAGTTGTCGCTTGCTTAGTTGCTTACCCTAGCCAACGAGAAACTCCATTTCTAACACCAGTTGACTCCCTTTCAATATAACTCACTACTTGAGACAAAACCAAATGTCTAACCCTCCACACACTCATCTTTTTCCTGTTGTTACATGCATAACCTGAAACATTTCTTAACATAAAGTTCCTACATTTATTTTTTGGCCACAACACACACTTGTTACTAATTTTCTATAACAGAGTAACCAGTTTCTACGTTCCTCATCACTAACGAGCCAATCTACTATTACCTACAGCACATTTGTCCCACCATCAAAGGCACAGGGCCCGATTCACAGAATTAACTTAAGACTAAATCCTAAACTTACTACTTTGTGGTATTCACAGAATGCACTTACTACTTTTGTTATTCACAGAATGCACTTACTACTTATGGTATTCACAGAATGGATTTACGACTACTAACTTTACGTCCGCACTCGGGCTGGAAATTCTGGCCCGGAGGCGGAGCTTCCGGCCCGGAGGCAGGGCCATTTCCCATGTGGTCAGTGCTCTGCATGTCCACAGACCCAGCCGACCAAAATCATAGACATAGGCACAGATACTCCATGGATATTAAAAAAACATACCAACTGCAATACAGAAAGAGTCATCTACCTCATCACCTGCCCCTGCTCTTTGCGGTATATAGGTATGACCACACGAAAGATCAAGATACGCATCAATGAACATAAGATCACTATCAGGCGGAACAAACAAGCGACAAAACTCACTAATCATTTTCTGTCGTTGAGACACAAACCAGAAGATTTGAGATGGGTAATCTTGGAACAACCTTTCATCCCCATACATGTGACAGATATAAGAACATTTCTGTTCATCAAAGAACAGAAATGGGTGTTTAAACTTAAGAGTGATCAACTTGGCCTAAACGATGATATTCCTTGGTCATCCCTCTAAATCTTAGGACACCTGCGATTTGTCCATTCAATAAAGTTACATTTGCCTCTCTTATAAGTCCAGCACTCTAGCCCATTACGCCCCTCTAAGTTGTAATTCATATTTGTAGGTGCGCTCTTAATCTAAACTAAGCGCCCTTCAGTGTGAGTAAATCATGAGTTATCATGTCGATCTGACGGTGTTTGAAATCTTGCACCTGTTATTTAAGAATTCTTCTGAATCCGATCACGCGGTGCCTTTTCCCGTTTTTTCACTAACTACATAATAAAGACGGTGAATCGCAGCCGACACTACATTTCCCAGCTTTCCTGAAATACGAGATATCACACGTGGTATGTTGTACCTCTGAGCGCCCCGTAGCCAACAACACGGAAGTACGCTCACAGGAGCTTATATGGACACTCCTCCTGTCGGTCCGGTACCTCCCCTTCCAGCTCAGTTGCCCGAGCGGGGTACCGACGGACAGGTGGGTTTCTTTCTCGTTCCTGTGTCATCCATTAAAACGGCGCGAACTTTTAACGCCATGTTGAACAATTTGGTTGCTATGTCCAACGTACTGCTGTAACTATTAGACTATTTTTAGTTGTAACCGCGGGTACTGATACTAAGCAGCGCTGAGCTTTTGCCTCCTTTATTTAATTTTTTCGAGTCATAGATTACATCAGGCGTCTTCGTCTGGGTCTGGACGCTAAATACTTTACATCAACTGTTAGCGGTTTAGCAAGCTGCAGCTACTCAAATTTGTTTACACTCGCACATAGTGTTTTTAAGACCTTGATCCTGCCATGTTGCCACACTGTTCAGTCAAACGATTCTTTTTGGAAGTTTCCTCCTCCCCCCTCTTTGGATTAAACAGGTCATGTCCTTTTGGGGGTAATTTTGTTGTTTGATATTTTCATTTTTTAGAGCGGAGCCTCATGTCCTGAGCGGATGCCAGGCGAGGCAAGGTGCGTACCCAAATCTTTCCGGGTAAGTGCACATGTTGAGCGTCGATATGACTATCACCTTGCAATACAATACATCATTGAGTATTGATCTAGTGTTGCTAGCATATTTTATCTAGTACAGTTCTGTGATTAACACTGATAATATATAAGATTGAGTGGATTTCTTTTTTCTTTCTCTTTTCTTTATTGTTACTAGGTCTCTTTTCCCTGTAAAAATTCAACGGGAACGTACATGAACAATCAGGTTGTATTGGGTACCAACCTATAACCTTTTTCATTTATAAGTTTCCTTTTCACTCGTTTTGCAGTAGCGTCAACATGGTCCTGATGAGAGCTTGGACTCCCATGTCCAGTAGCCGAAACTTGTAGACCGACATCTTGACAGTTATTTGTGAAGCTGTCTATGCACTGTTTTTAAAGTGGCATCAAGACAGCACCAGAATAAAATGTATTGTGTCTTGTTAGCCATTTTTAATAGCACTTTTTTCTTTCACACTTCTTGCACTGCAAACCATCACCCCATCTTTGGCATCCACGCCTGGGACTACCGTGTAACCACCACAATCATCCAAGTGGTTGGTTTCTATGGTATTGTCCATAGTTCCCAGATGATGATAAGCCACCTTCGGTGGGTGATGGGAACTTAACTTTTTGGCAAGCCCCAGATGGTTTCTTGTTTTATTTTACTCTTTCTATCATATCAGTGTTACTAGTCACATAGAACTTTAGACCCACAGTATTCTTTGTATTATGTCTATTGTGTTAGCACCCCATTGACTGCTATTGTCAAATAGTTTTGTGGTTGGAGGGCGTTGCCCTGCTATTGGTGGGCATGCACTATGACACCACGCTATTCTTTATGTCCATATTGGTCTATTAACTGGTATATCAGGATTAGGGGCCTTCTTCATCCTACCGTGGTTATATGAGGATGTATTTAAAACAGTTATTTTAACTCTTGGGCATAAGCACAAGGATTTGTTCTTGATCCAAACATGGCTTCTTAGTATTTGGGCCAGTTTTTTGTATGTGTTGCACAAAACTTCAGAGTGATTTGGTGTGTGCGGCCAAATTCTGAGGCTGAAGTTCTCCCCATTTCTAATATATGTAAGGGTTTAACCTATCCATTAGAAGCACAATTTACCTGCTCTGTTACAAAAGGCATAGAAATCTATCAGAGTAATGAACTGGGAAAACTATGGATTTAAATTGGAGCAGTGAACTCAGCTGGTCACTGTCTGATGTAATTAACACCTACATGGGCTATGCTGGGTCAAGTATATTATAATAACCCTGCTGGGGGATTAGCCAAACCAAAGACGTTTCCAAGAGTGGTCAGTTAGCATTTAGATGTAAGTAGAAGATACAATAGCCCCAATCTCATGTCAATGTTCATGGAGAGCATTACCTCTCCACCACCCGCAGCAGTGGACACTGATGCAGGTCTTTCACTTGTATGGATACGTATCAGAAGATCTTTCTCTCATGTTCCTTCTAAGACTGCAATTAAATAATACAAACTTTACCTCTAATTGTTTATCAGGATGTCAGTGCTAAACATGACGTCAAGGAGGAATCCCCCCAATAGATGGTTAATTTGCTTATATGTGCTTTTTCCAAATTCCTTCTGAACCTGGACTTAGTTAATCTGGACGCGCCCGACCTCCTGGCTGGGATCGGGGAGGCAAATGAGCCCTCATTGGGACTTCCAGGGCAGCCTGGCCATCTAGTCACCCCATTGGAAAGCATAGCGTGCAACCAGATGGCCGAGGGGAAAGGTTCGACCAGATGGCCGGGACTGAAAGGACTCCCATCTGCTCACCTGAGCAGATCCTTCGTGGTAGGGCTCCCGCCTGCCCACGCAGGGCTCGGGGGCTCCGCTTCCCGGGGGCTCGGGGACCCCGGCTGGGCCTCAGCCACAGAAGGAACACCGGAGCTCTCAGGCCCGGACACCCGGGGCAGGACTGCCCGGGACCCATGGAACCCATCCCGGGCACTTTGCCACGCCGTGGGCCAGAGGAGGGAGCCCCTGGATGGAGGGGAGGTGTTGTCCGGGCATAGCCCATCTGGTCCCTGGCAGAGAACCGCCAGCCCGGGAGGGGTGCTCCCGGCCTACCCTGCCCCTACTAATCCGGAGGAAATCTAACCCTCTTTCTGGGAACCCGTGCACACCGCAAGACTCAGGGGACCCTGGGTGCGAATGCATCTGACCTCCTGGAGCCCTGGATGGGATCCGGGAGGCAAATGAGCTCTCATTGTGACTTCCAGGGCGGCCTGGCCATCTGGTCGCCCCATTGGAAAGCATTGTGTGCAACCAGATGGCCGGGACAGAAAGGACTCCCATCTGCCCGCCCCGTGCCTTCACGGTAGGGCTCCCGCCTGCCCATGCAGGGCTCGGGGGCTCCGCTTCCCAGGGGCTCGGGTACCCAGGCTGGGCCTCAAGCACGGAGAGGACCACCGGAGCTCTCAGGCCCCGGACGCCCGGGGCAGGACTGCCCGGGACCCATGGAGCCCATCCCGGGCACTTTGCCACACCGTGGGCCGGAAGAGGGAGCCCCCGGACGGAGGGGAGGTGTTGTCCAGGCATAGCCCATCTGGTCCCCGGCAGAGAACTGCCAGCCCAGGAGGGGTGTTCCCGGTGTACCCTGCCCCTACTAATCCAGAGGAAAGCTACCCCACTTTCTGGGAACCCGTGCGCACCGCGAGACTCAGGGGACCCTGGGCGCGAATGCACCCGACCTCCTGGAGCCCTGGCTGGGATCCGCGAGGCAAATGAGCCCTCATTGGGACTTCCAAGGCAGCCCGGCCATCTAGTCACCCCATTGGAAAGCATTGCGTGCGACCAGATGGCCGAGGGGAAAGGTGCGACCAGATGGCTGAGACCGAAAGGACACCCATCTGCCCTCGCTGAGCGATAGCAGTAGGGCTCCCACCTGCCCTTGCAGGGCTCCGGGGCTCTGCACCAGGGACCCTTGTCCTGGGCAGATGGACACTTGGCAGGCTGCAGGACGGGGGCTCCCACACCCCAGGCCCTGACAAAAACCCAGGCCCAGGGACTGGCCTTGCTTCTCAACCCAGCCAGGCCAGGGAGATCGGGTAGCCTGTCCGGGCATGAGGGACTCCTGTCCCGGGCACATGGACCCTCAGGACGTATGCTCGTTTTCCACACATTTTGTCCATAATTCCACGTAGAGGCCTTACGCCAATTCTACCTAGCCCTTTTCCAAACCCTAGTCAGGCCGGGGAGAGCTTCCCCTGGCCCCGGTGGACCCCCTTCACCAGCGCCCGGACCCTCGGCTGGCTTGTGAGACAGGGGGCTCCCGCACCCCTGGGCCCGCCGGACAGAGCACGAGCCCCGGGCCTGGTCCCAGGTTCCGAACCCTAGCCAGGCCGGTGAGAGCCTCCCCTGGCCCCGGTGGACCCCCTTCCCCAGCGCTCTGACCCACGGCTGGCTTGCAGGACAGGGGGCTTCCGCACCCCGGGGCCCGCCGGACAGAGCTCAAGCCCCGGGCCTGGGGCCAGCTCCCGAACCCTAGCCAGGCCGAGGAGAGCCTCCCCGGGCCCCGGTGGACCCCCTTCCCCAGCACCCGGACCCTTGGCTGGCTTGCAGGACGGGGGGCTCCCGCACCCTGGGGCCCGCCGGACGGAGCACGAGCCCCGGGCCGGTCCCAGCTTCCGAAACCTAGCCAGGCCGGGGAGAGCATCCCCGGGCCCCGGTGGACCCCCATCCACAGCGCTCAGACCCTCGGCTGGCTTGCAGGACGGGGAGCTCCTGCACCTTGGGACACTGGGACAGAGCAAGAGGCCCGGGCCTGGTCACAGATTCTGAACCTTAGCCAGGCTGGGGAGAGCCTCCCCAGGCCCGGTGGACCCCCATCCCCAGCACCCGGACCCTTGGCTGACTTGCAGGATGGGAGGGGGGCTCCAGCACCCTGTGGCCTGCTGGACAGAGTTCAAGCCCCGGTCTTGGTCCCTGCTTCTGAACCCTAGCCAGGCCAGGGAGAGCCTTTCTTGGCCCCGATGAATGCCCAGACCTTCGGCTGGCTTGCAGGAAGGGGGGCTCCCACACCCCGGGGCCCACCAGATGGAGCTCGAGCCCCAGGCCCGGGCCAAGTTTCCGAAACCTAGCCAGGCTGGGGAGAGCCTCCCCGGGCCTCCCGGTGGACCCCCTGTCCCCAGCACCCGGTCCCTCGGCTGGAACCAAGGAGGGTTAAGCCCAGGCCACGTCCTCTCCCTGACGGCCTGCCCAGGGAGCCCATTTTTCTTGACTAATAAGCCCCCACGTAGTGGGGGCTTACAGAACTCTGGGGAAGGACAAAAGATGATGCCAGCCTGGCTGGCCGGCAGACGAGAAATTTAACCTTTTTTTGCTAGCCAAGAGTTATCAGCAGAAGTGTCTTTTGTTAGGGGTAAGGAGAACTTGAAGAACAGGATCACATTTTTTCCTAACCAGGTTTCCTTGAATAGTGTGGCCAACACTAAGGTGACTCTACAGTTCCTGTCTTGTCAATGTAGGATTACGTTTTCTCATTATTTGGACAAAAAATATTGGAAAAACAGATATTGTGGGACAGAATATGGTGTCAAAAATATCAAGGGCAAGAATATTGTGTCTGTCATTTTCTATGGGTAAGTAAAGTTTTACTATATATATATATATATGTTCACATATATGTACCTTGAAAATATATATATGTTTAAGGTACACAAATCTGGAGGTATGAATAGTAAATTTATACATACCTATTTGCACTTACCTACTCGATATTCTTGTCTTCGATATTTTTAACATAATATATTCTGTCCACACGATATTTGTGTTTCCGATATTTTGTCACTGATCCCGTTTTCTCCATGGAGGAGATAAAATCTTAAAAGCAACACAAACAGTACAGAACAATACTTTGCTTCTAAAAGAGAAGAATACAACCATTAAAAAAAACTGACTGAAAAAACCATAGAAAACAAATGAATACTGATAGTTCCAAGGGGTTCTAGTGCTACAAAGTGCAAAATCTAAAATTTTGCAGAATGCATTTTCCCAAACGAGGGACACCACCATAAATATATATATCACTCAGTAGCCATCCATTGATTTCCTATTTCTAACTGATATTTTCAAATGGCAGTATACATTGTATGAAACAATTGGTCCACCTAACAGTTGCAAAAATAATAACGCATCTTTACATTTCTGGAAAGCAGGGAGTTTCAGAATATGTTTATGACAACATAAGAAGAAGGGTTTATAAAATTTACAAAAAAACATAAAATGCAGCAATCATTGTTCACCCACTCGATTGCATGGGCAGGCTGGTAATTGCTCCTCCCCCCCCCCCCCCCCCCACTGGAGCTGGCCTAAACCTGAAAAGAAGAGACCTTTCCCACTGAGAAAATTCTAATTGCAAATAAAATGCCAGCTCTCCTGAGGATAAAAAGATATAGTTCTCCTGAGGATAAAAAGTGTGGGAATTTCCATTGAATTGTCATGAAATTGAAAACATTTAACTTATTTGCACTCATTGAATTCTAATATTGCTTTTAGTCTCATTTGTATTTTAATCAAATAAATATACCCTTGTTCTGCTACAGAATGAATAATTACTTGGAAAATATGAAGCCTATAGCAATGCATTAAACAACAGTGAGCAGATATCAGGCATGCGCACGTTTACATACAAAAAAACAGGGGTATAGTCATTATGGCTTGCCATTAATTATCACCTTCGAAATTACCAACCAGGAATTTTTTGCTAGTGGGGATTCGATCCTGACAGTCAAGAATTGGGGAGCAGAAATCATTAATCTCACCATAGAAGAATGATTTGCACAGCATAAGCCTACCATAATGGTGGGGACCTGTGGCCAAGCAGTAAATCAGCATGTTTTAACTGTTCAGGCTCCCTTGTTGCATGGGGTTTCCATGGGGTCTCAGGATGTTGACATTGATATCTCACAATGATTACTCAAAGGTTGAAATGCTATCATTGCTGTATAGTCTTGGGAGTCTGGGAGCATCAAAAGCACTGCAGATGCAAACCTGGTATAGCTGCACCAAGCTGAAAGTCAGGTGATAAGCCAGTGCTAGTTGTGCCAGCTATACTATCTTTACAGTTCTTTTCTTGATTGCTGGAGTATGGTTTACCATTTTCAGCTTCACTTATGACACCTCAGAGATTATTTTTTATATTATGTCTGCTGCATGTTTGTCTTAACCATACTGCTTAGGTCTCATCTTCAGCTAATATTATCTGCCTATTGGCCAGGTTTAATTCTTTTAATACAATGACATATTCTTTGAGTGGGCTTTGGGTCAGACTTTTGCTCACATTTGGATAGTTTTGTTGACTATCTTAAATAGCTGCTCTTGATTCAATAGCATTATTTCTAAGGCTTGTGTTTGTCTCAACCAGGAGCATTTAAGCCTTACAGTGTTCTGGTTGGATGAGTTGTTTTAATTCCACTGGAACTAGAAAATGTGATAGAACACGCACTACAAACTGAAGTAACAAAGTGTTGAGTTGTTGCTTGCTTCAGAGGTATCACTCTCTGGTCATGGAGTGTTACACTGAAACTGAAAGGTAGAGTTTCCTGGTATAGGAGACGTCCCACTGAGCTCAGCAAGTGGGTCGCAGATAGCGTTTCCAGATTTTTCTCCAAAAGCATAAATGAAAATGAAAATCATCCAATGAATTATTCAAATTTTGTATTGTTTAAGTCATGAAACGATATTTAATCCATTATATCGCAGTTCCATAAGGCCAAATGTAAATGCATATAAGCAAACATTCCTGCTTCTCCCCATGCATTTCGGGCAGTGATTTGCCCTTCGTCAGGGTGAATCTATCCAAAAAATAAAGCAATAAACACATGAGTAGCCTGCCTGTGTCTGGTGAGCCTGTACCTACACCCAGGTGTCTTGAAGAGGTACTGATGAACAAAAACGCAGAGTGGTGCTCACTCTCCAGTGATTAAGACGGAAAACAGTGTCCAGCGGTTGTCATGCCACAATATCAGTTGTGCAAAAGTGCTGTTTATTAAAACGTGAATCGTGAGCGAAACACGCTTAGTGTAAAGAAAATGAAAAACATCGGTTGTTAAAAATTATCATGTAGGGAAATATAGGAGCAAATGGAAAATGCTCCTTGGGCGGAAAACGCAAGGTATGAGACATGCAAATAAGTGAAAAAAGGGTGAAAAGAAAAATTACCGTCTCGGTTTAAAAGTATAAGCATATGAGGCTTACCAAAACGCAAGCGGTGAAAACAAATGAAGTTAGTGAACGCGTTCGCGTGAATACTTGAAAGGGTGATGAGTGCTTGAGAATAGATATAGGAGTGGTTTACCACTCGTAAATCTAACACGCAGGAAATTGAGGCAAAAGCTAACAATCTAAAAGCTAACGGTCTGTAAACTTACTTGAACGAAGATTCGGTGACTCTATACTGTTGCGATGAAACAAACAACGGTATGATGTGCGGGACGCGAAATAAAGTACCGGTAAAAAAATGGAAGACAGACTCCAAAGCAGTGCCTGAAGACGGACTGTGTGTTCAGTGAGATTGATGTGAAAGGCGGTGAACGTGCCATGTTGGACGAGTGCAATTGTTAATGGTGCTTTAAAGTATACCACCGTACTTTAAAGCACCATTAACAATTGCACTCGTCCAACATGGCACGTTCTACCAATGTATACTCTTATTGTAAATAGAAAATGCGGTCACATAGGCATTAATCAGACATAAAAGAACAGTGAGTGGTCAAAAAAATGAATAAAAAAACAAAGAATTAACTGAATAGCAAAAACTGAATAAAAATGATGATGAATTGATTCAAACTGAAGTTCAAGAAAGACTGCTATGCAAAATATTCAGAAAAAGTGGTAAAAGTCATCATACATGTAAATACAAAAGAACGAATAACAATTGAATGATAACAAATCAATGATAACAGATAGAGTGTGGATGCTGTGATAATGTCCAATAGTGGAGAAACTTGACAATTCATGTCCTGTGCAGGCCAACTGTACACTAGCAATGCGATAAGGTGCATGAAATTGTGTAGAGACAGGAAAAGTACTGAAAATGAGATAAAAGAAATGCTAAGAACAGGAAGATGTATAAGTATGTCAATTGAGAAAAAGTGTAATAACATGAAAAACAAGTGTTCCAACAGAGCAAGAGTCATGAAAAGCATAAAAAACAGTGTGTCAAGTATGGTGTGTTGAACATAAAATCTACATGTGTCTAGACAATCAATGGACATAGATCTAGGTAAAAGAAGAAAATTAGTGTGTATCACAAATAACATGAGAATTCCATTCGGTCATTAAGACCTCGTGGTTTCATGGAGTCCAAAAACGTAATCCAATAGTTCTCTTGTTGTAGAAGGTGGTTGTTATTATCTCTCCCTTCAAGTCTTCCATCGCTTCCAAAATAGTGAATTTCAATTGGCTTAGGTTGTGGTTATGTTCAACCAAGTGAGCTGCCACTACAGATTTGAGATTTTTAGTACGTATGCTGCTCTTGTGTTCGTGCATCCATGTTTTGACTTTCCTTTTCATTTTGCCCACGTATACTAAGCCACATGGGCATTTTAACAGATAGATGACATTGGTAGTATCGCAGTTAGCAGTTACATGTAGATGGATTTTGGTTCCTCTCATGGGATGGGTAATAACTGAACCTTTAATCATATTATTGCAATTACTGCAATTGTAGCATGGCGATGATCCTTTATAAATAGATTGTGAGGTGTTTTGGAATGGTTGAGTAATTAGTTATTTAATATTTTTGCCTCAGTTTAAAGTCTGGTTCCAACGCTAAAATGGACCAATGTCTGTTAATGGATTTTTTGAAGCGTTGACTCATGGTAGAATATTTTTAAACAATATTCTACCATGAGTCAACGCTTCAAAAAATCCATTAACAGACATTGGCCCATTTTAGCACTGGAACCAGACTTCATGGGCATTTTTGGACCGATTGCTATTTTTGCTTTCATCAGAGTCAAAAATATTAAAGAACTGATTACTCAACCACCCAAAACACCTCACAATCTATTTATAAAGGATCTTCACCATGCTGCAACTGCAGTAATTGCAATAATATGATTAAAGGTTCAGTTATTACCTCCATTGGTTCTCAAACCATCAAAGATGTGAAGGATACACACTTACTCTTGTCTATCACTGAGACTGATGGTCCACCCCGCAGTTTAGAATTACTGCTACAAGACCTAGACATTGATCCATTTGAAACCATTCCGAGTGGCCTCAAAACTAAGTCCAAATGGACACCTACCCTTCCTGGTGGAAATGCCATTGATGTCTTTCACAACCTGATATTGGAAGACCTGGATAAATATGAAAAGAAATCCATGACCAAAACACATAGAATCAAAGACAATCTGACCAGAGGCGAAAGAATGGCTCTTAAAACGCTCAGTAATGAACACAACATCATTATAAGAGAGGCAGACAAAGGTGGGAATGTGATTGTCATGAACCATTTGGATAATCACAATGAGATAATGGGTCAATTAAAAGATAAGACTTGTTCTGAACATCTCAGTTACAACCCTATGGGTCCCTTAACTAGTCTTATTAACAAGAAACTCCAGAACTGGCAGACCATAGATCTCATTGACGAAGACGAGGCCCTATACCTTAAAGTCGCCAAACCCACCTACCCTTGGCTTTACACCTTGCCCACAGTACATAAACAAGCACCCTTCCCCCCTGGACGCCCAATAATCTCAGTCATAGGGGGTCCGACAGAGAAACTAGCACAGTACGTGGACCTTTTTCTCAATCCTATGGTCAGGAATCTGCCATCCTACATACAAGATACCAAACACATACTAGGTATTCTAGCGGACATACAGTGGCAACCGAATATGATTATGGCCACCCTTGATGTGGTCTCTCAATATACGTCTATTAAACCTGAACTAGGACTAGAGGTGGTAACTAAGTCTCTACAACACAGATCAGCATCCTTATGGGAACACACCAACATGGTGATCAGTATGATGGAGATCATACTGAACAATAACTATTTCCTGTATGACCACCAATGGTATAAACAGATAAAGGGAGTGGCCATGGGTTCTAGGTTTTCACCATCTTTTGCTAACCTATATATGGGCGCCCTCGAAACAGAATGGCTATGGGGAGAAAAGCAGCGCAATGGACGGACTATATCATCTACTGGGGATGTTACATTGACGACTGCCTACTCTTCTGGTCAGGCTCACAAGATAGTCTGGACGCATTTTGTGAATACTTGAACTCCAATAACATGGATATGAAATTCATATGTGAATCTAGCACGACCTGTGTCTCCTTCCTTGACATTGAACTATATATCAAGGATAACTCTCTACACAGCAAGTTATTCCGCAAAAAAACCTCATGTAATGCGATTCTCCATGCTGACAGCACACATCCGCTGCACCAGATACAAACAATTCCCTACGGAGAATTCACCAGGGCCAGGAGGAATTTCAGTGAAGATGCAGAATTTAAATTTGCATGAACGACATGAAGCATAGACTTACTAAACGGGGCTACAAACCACAGACCGTCACAAAAGCTACCAACAGAATAACCAATAGAAAAAGAGAAACCACTCTCCAGCCTAAGACCAACAGCAAAACCCTCTGTGAGACTCATCACGGATTACAATGAAATCAGTGTCATTATGCGTAAAAGCTTCAACAAACATTGGGGATCTTTACTAGCTGACAAATCATTGAAAGACAATATAACTGCCCAACCCCAGATCACCTTCAGAAGAGGAAGAACTCTTAGAAACAGACTCTGTCCAACAGTACCACGCTCCATATCTGTCACGTCTTGGCTAACACCACATACTGTTGGTTTCTTCAAATGTGGATGCTGTGGAGTCTGCAAATGGGCTATGAATAGAACAAAAGATTTCAGGAGTTGGAATGGTACTAAATACGACATCACCAGTAACATTAACTGTAATTCCACCTTTGTTGTGTACATCCTTCAACTCACCTGCAAACAACAATATGTAGGGAGTACGATCAGATCCCTTAAAGAACGCATCAGCGAACACATCAGAGCAATGCACAATGAAGATGCTAGATATCCAGTTGCCTCCCACATAGCGTCTTGCAACACACAGGGACCATGCAAAAGCTTATCTTGCTTTGGAATAGACATCACCAAAAACAATGTTAGAGGTGGCAATCGTGAATTAAGATTGAGAAGACAAGAAGCATCTTGGATTATGCGTCTACAATCGGTGAAACATGGTCTTAACATCGACCATGAGTTACAGTACTTTTTGGGTTCCTAGATGTGTCCCTTTTACTATTGCTGCACAATATTGCATTATTATGTGTCTATCCACTACCTACAGGTTAATCAGTATCGGCTATTGCTCAGATGATCCTCTTTTGCTCTGTCTTGTGCCTTTTTGCTTGTCTGTTCCATTTGCTTATTTGTTCTATCTCATTGCTAGACCTTGATCCTCACCCTTATGTTTGAATATGCAACATACTCCGCATTTATTTTCCTCTCAGGAGGCTTAGAGTATTTAGGTCTTTGCATGGCTTCCTGCAAATTAGAGTTTATGCAAGAAGCCCAGGCCTTTATGGTATCTAATTTGTTTATAGATTACTCTTTATTCCTTATTCTTTTGTCTTTAAACTTATTGTCCATATATATTTCTCCGTTAGTCCACTTCCTGTATTCTTCTATCATTCCAATACTGTCTTTCTATGACATTGCTGTTTTTTATCTCCTCCCCTGATCATTCATCCCAATGCTACACCAATATCTTCCTTTATACTAGCTTTATTCTGCCTCCCCACGAACTAGGGGTCTTTACTTACTTCGCTCACTGAGCATCTTTTCCGCTTTCATTTCTGCCCTCACTTCTGTTTTCCTACTGTTTTGCCTCTACACGTTCTAGTTGTGCGCACATTCTAACACGTGACCTACTCGTCATACTTCCGCCGACTTTCTGCCCTTACTTCCGCTTTCCGACTGTTTTCCTCCACATGTTCTAGTTGCGCTCACTTGTCTACTAGTGACCAACTCGATATATTTCCTGATTTTCATGTTGCTCTTTTCCCTACCACGATAGACTCCTCCGAGTTCTAACACGAGTGCTCAACACTGAGGTAAGCCTAGCGCCTGACCCTGCGTGTCATACCTTTTACACATCCTTCACCTAGTCATGGCACCGAAGGACTGCGGTTCTTATTTATTATACCTGTCTCTTTCACTCGTTCCAGAATTTCTTTTACCTAAAGACGCACCCGTCTTTATGTTTCCCCGTTTTCCGGGGATCACATGAGAAGATTATCTCGCTCATCCCGCCCTTTCGCAACATTACCTGTACCAGGACCCGGTCATAGTACACCGGCTTTCGGTGAGTACTAACACCCTTACACACGTGTGTTTTGCTCTGGTATACCCCGTTCGCGCCATATTCTTAACTCTCCTTTCTTGTTCCCTTCTATCTCTGCCCGTTTTTGTACAGAACACAGAACCGTCATAGCACTTACAGGTATTTTATCCCACCCATTTCTCTTTCTCTTTGGATTTCCTTTCCATCGCTCATTCTAGGTGCTTTCGCCTTTTCAGTGTTACTTTCCTGTGTGTCTTCTATCTGCTGCGAATCTACTTACGAATGTATAGTGTGGTTCAGGAGTTTGAGACTTGTAAAATGACCTATTATATGTGACCGTTACTTATTCAAAAACGACATTTTCCTTAGGGTGGCATTAGTACTTCTGTACATTTTTGTTACTAGCATGCAGGACCTGTATCAATTGTTTATTATTGTAGAGTGCATTTTTTTCTACTGTTTACCTGCATTAATTTCCAGTTGGCTCATTGGTGATTTGACTGATGCGGCATGGCGTTTCAGTTTGATGGATTGTTACTCTAATGATGCGTGCTTTGAAGATGATTACATCTGTGATCTTTTGTTACATGTGGCCTATTATTGAGATTTAATTTTTCACCTTCCATCAGCATGATGTTCTCTCAACCGTCGTGCTAAACATGCTTTTATTTGTCCTACTGAACTTATCATTTCTCTCTATTATAGGCATAAAATGTTATCCAATGTCACGCAGCGCTCACACTGTGCACAAGTCACCATCGATATCTGTAATCGTAATTTTCCAGTGTCTTCAAATCCTTATACCCTCTCTTAACCTTGGTCGGGGTTTGTGTGAACACTATGATTATATATATACCTTTTTTCTGAGTTTTCGAATATTGTAATGACTCTTATTGTTTTCGCTCTATATAACTTCATCGGAATATGGTCCCTTCCTACATCTTCTACACTTTCGTTCTTCCCTTTGTCTGAACTCGCTGTCTACACGGTCACTTCACCAATTTTGGTTGTTTTCTATACTTAACAAAAGTCACTGAATACTTGTACTTTCCACATACATAGACTCTGCACTGTATTCGTTGGTGTATCACACTCTCACGTCATATCACATGGTAGCAGTTGTATCAGCTGTTTGTTTTTTTACTCCCTCTTATTTAATTATATATTTTTGTTGTCCTTCCCAGCCCTGAAGAGTCACAAACTGTAACACGTTGTGATGAAACACGTGTCGGCTGGTCTGTTTTTTATACTGTATTGATCTGGATGTAAAAATCAATATATATAAAAAGATCGTTACATATGACACATTTGATGTGGATCCTCATAATTTCGTGAACAAGAAAATTCCTTGATTGCTTTGACATTACCCGTTGGGTACACCTTTAATTTTACTCCAATACATGTGCACAGGACCTCATTTCTATTTGATATTGCGGGTTTCGACCCACATACTTGCAGGGGTGTTTTCTTTTGGGTTTGTTTCCCCTGACCTGTTAACACCGTTCTTACTTTTCTTAGCAACACCCTAGACGCACACGTATGAGCGCCATTTCTTCCTTCACTCTAACAAAACCCTCCATTACTGTTAATAGTTGTAGGAGAGTAGGATCTGCTTCACATGGTTACCCCCACTTTTTGCTGATGTAACACTGTTTTTCGACTTTAGTCTGGCTGGGGCCCTGCTATTCAGGACCCCATACTAGCTGCTGCTTCTCTAAATTGATTCCATGTACCTTAGGTACATCACAGATTGGATTCTGAGGTGCCCTTACAAGTCCCTAGTATCTGGTATACTATGTACCTAGGGCATAGGTACCCCAGAGGCCTACCAGGGGCTGAAGCATGTATTATGCCACCCCTGGAAAGCCCTCCAAAATGACACCACAGGTCTGCTACTGCAGCCTGGGAAAGGTGGTGCATGCACCCCTTACTGAGATATATGTTCACTATATCTCACCTATCACTGCACATAGAAACCTATCAGTCACCCTTATGGCAGGCCTTATCATTCCTGAAGACAGGGTGCTTGATTATATGTGAGAGGGTGCCCAGGCATGAGCTGAGCCCCTCTGCAGCCTTTGGAATCTATCCTCCGGGGTTGTCAGTGGTGCAGTCTGACCATATACTCTTAAGTGCATTATAACTAAAACGGTTAATGCTAACTTTGGACTGGCTGCACAGAAACATGTCATGTTTGGTGTCAAACACCTTGGACTCATACCCCCACATCAATTCCTGATGTGAGAATATGATCCCACCCTTCTAGAGGGAGAGACATGACAGCACCAACTTAACAGAGCCCTGGCATCACAAAATGGATGCTGCAGCCACAGACATGGGTCTGGCCTCCTGCTGCTGACCGAAACTCTGGCAGGGGAGGCCTGGACAATAGGTTTCCTGTCACAGGGAGGTGTAACCACCTCCCAGACAGGCTGATGTGTATTGGGGCTGGGTGAGAGCACTCTCAGAGTGCTTTAAAGTCCTGCACTGGGGGCACATTTGGTGTCCCTGTGCATAGTCCAGCTCAAACCGGTTCAGGGGCTTCCAGCCCCTGCTCTGGCGTGAAACTGGATAAAGGAAATGGGTGTAGCCACCCCTCTTTCCAAACCCTCCCATAGGTGGGTCCCCTGAGTTAGTCCAACCCCTTCCTTAAGTATAAGTAAGGAACCCCTGGCAACAGAACTTTAGCTATCCCTGGACGAAACTCTGCAACTGAATCCTGGAACGTCGACTCTCTACTCAAGACTAGAGGACGGAAGAAATCTCCCTTGGGGTCAAGGAGTGACTCCCCTGCTTGGCAGGCACCAACAAAGCAATTGCCGGTCTGCATCTCCGAAGCTCCCGCCGGACGCCGAAGACTTTGCAACACAGGAAGAGGATTTCCAGACTTCTCAGAGGCCGACCCAAGTCCCCAGCAAAGCTGAGAGACGCAACCCTTGTGAGTAACGTGGAACCAGAACTCCTGGTCACAGTGCACATTTGCAAGTGCATTAACTTCTCGACATCCCTTGAAGTCGTGCTTAGGGTTACTTGTAGCCCCTACCTCAAGCAGAGAAACCACTGAAGAATGTCGGCCTAGTCACCCCGAGTGACCCAGGGGCCGCCATTTTGTGATTCCTCTTGAGGTCCCTTTGCAATCCCTGGTCCGTTGACTGGTGGGTCCCTGTGAAGGCAACTTTGATTTCCTTGGGCTTCCCTGGTTGCTCCAGACGTGCCCCAACCCCCCACCAAGTGGTGAGTTCCTCAGACCTTGCTGGTCTGCACCGTAGCATCTTGCTCCTTTCTGCATGGATTGATGTTGCCAAGGCTTGTTGTGTCCAATCTGGGCACCAACGCCGCAGCACTCAACATCCTTCGTGGGACAGCTCGAATCCAGCTCCTGGTTGTCCTTGATGCCTCCTGGCCCTCGTTGCTGAAGAGTCAAGCTTCACCTTCTTCACCTGAAATCACCCGATATCGGTGGACATTCGCCTATCGTGCTCCTGTTCACTGGCTAGTGACCCAGACTCTGTCCCCTCTGCTTTCAGGTTCTTCTAGACTTCGATCCAGGCTTGGATCTCTTCGGACACTTTGCATCTTCCTGGCAGCAGCACTTCTTTGATAGCTTCCATTGAAAACGACAACGCGACCCAACACCATTTGACACCTATGCACTCGGCTTCCCTGGGTGAGGTAACTCGAGAACTCCGGTGCTCCCGTGGGTGTTGAAGCTAGAACTTCCTAAGTCCAAAAGGCTTTGGTCCTAGCTCATCTCTAAGTGTCCCTAATCTTTAAAAATCTAACCGCGACTTTCCCCATAGAAGCTAACGGGAGCTCGTGGCTGTGTTCTCACACAGCACACGGCCCCCGTGGGTCCCCTGTGTCAGTACCTTGGGTGGTTCCTTGGGGTCCCAGCGATTCTACAGGCTCTAGACCTTGTGCCTAGTTAAGTCGTGATTCTTATACCACTATTTTAGTATATGGTTTGGCTCGCCCCTAGGGCCTGACATGTATTTGTGCTATTTTACTATAATATTTGAAGTGGACCTCTAGCCTCATAAAGAGACTAGTAGGGTGTGTTTAGAAATAAATACATACATTTTTTATATATATATATACCTGGTGTGGTTGCCTTTCATTTGGTCATTCAAGAGATTATAGACTGGTAAAACAAGCTGCTTTACATTCCTTCAAGACTTAGCCTGAAGGCTGCTCTCCATAGCTACCACTTGGATAGCTTTCAATAAAGGTTGTATTTAACCTATCAATAAGGGGTTGTTTGGACTGGTGCAAGGTGCCCACTATAATTAGTGGACAGCATATACCAGGCCAACTTCTCACAATAGTGACTTAAGGAACATAGCAGCAATCCCGGTCATCTGGTCGTGCTTGACCGTGGGAAACTCATAAGTTCAGGCTGACCTCGATGGAGCATGGGACAGATACTGGGACCAGGTTAATACCACTGAAAAAGTTACCTTCCTAAAGTCCAGTACAAAGAGTCATGTTTGTGGTAGAGGAAGCCACGAGAAGTGAGAAAAGCATCACGGATGGGTGTCGCTGTAGCACAAAGATCCAGTCAGGTGTAAAGGACAGTTGTTGCTGGAGCTTCATGTTTGCAGGCACTGTGGGCTTTCATCTGTGTAGCACGAAGTAGAGATGTCACTGTTGGGTCGGTGCGAGTAGGAGTGTTTCTGCGCTAATTGGCCTGGTCGCAGTCACTAACAGCCCAAAACTTCAATATTGCTCCTTTACTTTCACAGGAGTGGACTCTGATGCTAACCTAGAGTCTAGGACCTAGAGAGACACCTCTTAGGGATTAGAGACTCACTCTAGCAGAGGCCAGCAGGGCTACAGTAGGTCCAAGCAGACCAGTTGCAGAAGGTCAGATTGACAGAGGGGCTCTGGAGCTTGTTGTGTCCCTGTAGCTCAGAACAGGAAGCCAGCTAACTAGCCCTTGGAGGCGTGGGTTCAAGGAGCAGTTACAGTCTTCCTTCCGCAGGCAGCAGGGCAGTCCTTCCAGCAGCAGGTCAGTAGGGCAGTTCTTCTTCTGAGTCCTTCACAGGTGATCTGATGAGTGATTCAAGAGGTCCATTATTTATACCTGGTGCTAGTCTTTGAAGTGGAGAACATTCCTAGACCACCCTACATCTGGTTATGGAAACGTTCTATCCATGCCCAGGCTCCAAGTGGTCTCCGATGACAATTGGCTGGCCTCAAATTCATTTAGAGTGTTCTGGGGCAGCCCTTTGAATTGTAAGTTGGGCAGGGAACAGCTCCACCCCAACAATCCTGGCAGGATGTCCAATCCTGCCAACACCCAGCACTCATTTGTCTCACTGGCTGGGAGGAATACACAAATGCCAACTACACCCAGTCATGTGACCCAGGACACAGGCTGAAGGCACCAAATGTTATGTTATGTTATGTTATGTTATTGGCCATTTTGAAGGCGCACGTTCACCGGTTCATGGTTAGTAAAAGAAACTGCCAACTTCCTGAAAGTGGTATTTTCAAAATGGTGACGTCTTAAACCTCAATGTTACCATTCAAGGGGATTTAAAATTGCTATTTATTTGAGTGTAAACATGACATTCTTATGTGCTCCCAATTGAATGTTATTACCTATTATATGTAATATAATAATATAACCCAATGTTATCCAATTGGAGAGGTAGGCCTTATATTATCGCAAAACATATTTCGGAGTTTTTCACAACCAGGGCATGTTAAATGTAAAAACACATGTCCTACATTTTTAATACAATGCACTCTCTGCTATGGCTGTTTCAGTCATACCCTAGCTGTGATGTATATGCACTAAAAAGGATGTTTTAGGCCTTGAAAAAAGATTATTTTGCCAAGTTGAAATTGCAGTTTAAAACTGCACTACAGGCTGTAGTGGCATGCCTGCGGTATGCTGAGAAAGACTACTTCAGAGGGCGTAACAATGACTGCTGCAAGCCCACTACTAGCATTTAATCTACAGGCCCTAGTTACATGTAATACCACTTTACTAGGGACCTACAGTAAACTAAATATGCCAATTGAGTTCAGCAAAACAGGAGGAGTGAAGGCAAAATGTTTGAGTGTGATCCTGCAGAGAGGGCCAGGTCCAACTGTCCCTGTATAGCCTTATATTTCCTTTACCAAAAGTTACACTTTTAAACACCTGATTGTGAGAAGTTGATCTGGTATATGCTGCTGTCCACTAGTTAAAGTGGGCACCTTGCACCAGTCCAAACGACCCTTATTGATGATTAGGTTAAAAAAGACAGCCTTTAAAGAAAACTATCCTAGCGGTAGCTGTAGAGAGCAGCCTTCAGGCTAAGTCTCGAAAGAATGTAAAGCAGCTTGTTTGACCAGATCAGAACCTCCTGAATGACCAAATGAAAGGAGAACCACACACGAGATATATAAAACATATGTATTTATTACTAAACACTCTCTATTAGCCTCTTTATGAGATTAGAGCTCAAAGCACACAATACTTAATCAATAGAACAACAGTAAATAGCACAATACACAGCGGGTTCCAGGGGGAGACCGAACCATATACTAAAAAAATGGGATAACAACAACGACTTCACTAGACACAGTGCCTAGAGCATGTAGAATCGCTGGCACCCCAAGGAACCACCCACAGTAGTGACCCGGGGGGCCCACGGAGGACGGCTGCAGTGTGAGAACACAGACGCGAGCTCCGTACAACTCTATGGGAAAGTTGCGTTTGGAAAATTATAGTTTAAGGACACTTCAGAGAGGACTTCAAGCAAACCCTTTGGAACAGGTTCTAAGGCCAGCACCCTTGTGAGTACCGAGGTACCTGTGTTACCTATCCCAGAGGAGTAAAGTGGTGTTGGAAACCCTCGTCGTTTTCAATGGCGTGATGCGAAGAAGTGCTGCTGCCGGGAAGATGAAAAGTGTCCGGTGAAATCCAAGCCTGGATCCAAGGTGAGAAGAACCTGAAAGCAGAGGGGAAAGAGTCTGGGTCACTTCAGGGTGACCAGGGGCTTAGTAGACGAATGCCCACCGATGTCGGGTGCTTCATGTGCGAAGATTGGATGCTTGACTCTGCAGCCACGGGGACCAGGAGGCGTAGACAATGACCAAAGTCTGGAGGTGAGCTGTCCCATGAAGGATGTTGAGTGCTGGGGAGTCGGTGTCCGGATCGTACACCAACGATCCTTGGCAACGGCAACCCACGCAGGCAGAGGAAACAGGTTACGGTGAGGACCAGCAAGGTCCTAGCGACTCGCCAAGCAATGGAGAGTCAGGGCACATCTGGAGCAACCAGGGAAGCCCAAGGAAAGTCAAAGATATCTTCACAGGGACCCACAGGCCAACGGACCAGGGATCGCAAAGGGACCTCAAGCTAAATCATGAAATACCAGCCCACGGAACACTCATGGAGTGTATGCTGGAAATCTTCAGTGGAAATACTGCTCGGGGTCAGGGCTACACGTAGCCCAAAGCACAGCTTCAGGGATTGCCAAAAAGCATATGCTGCTGCAAAAGTACATGGTGCACAGGGGTTCAGGTTGCACGGTCCCCACGAGGGATACTGGGCTCAGAATTGCTGAGAGAGCAGATCAACCTCAGAGACCTCAGTAACCCACCTCCTCTGTTGCAGAAATCTTCCGAGTCCTCAGGAGCTCGGGAGATGCAAACTGGTCAGATGCGTTAACGTGCCTGCTGCTGCAGGGGAGTAACTCCTTTACTCCAAGGGAGATTCTTCTGTCGTCCAGCGAAGTGTAGACCATCAAAGTACTTGGTTTCTGTTTGCAGAGTTTAGTCCAGTTAAAATCTAAAGTCCTGTAGTCAGGGTTCCTACTTTATACCCAAGGAAGGGGTTGGACAAACTCTGGGGGCCCACCTATGGGAGGGTCAGGACAGAGGGGTGGCTACACCCATGTCCTTTGTCCAGTTTCACGCCAGAGCATGAGCAAATGGCTCCTGCAACCAGTTTGAGCTGGACTATGCACAGGGACACCAAATGTGCCCCCAGTGCAGACTTTCAAACACTCTCAGAGTGCATCCACCCAGCCCCAATACACTAATCCTGTCTGGGAGGTGGTCACATGCAGGTGCGCAACACCCATTGGACTCACCGGGCTTCAGTCCCCCCGTCATGTGTGTCAGCCCGTCTGAGACAGCCTCGCGGGCTGGCGTCCGTCTAATTGCAGCCGCACCCGAGTACTTCACAGGTCTTTAAAAGAACATTTACTCGTTAATGAGGCTTTTGTTGTGTTTTCACCCCTTCTTACAGCCACTTTGCCTATGGCTGGAAGACTTAGCCCCCCCAAAATCTTTTTCAGCCCCCCCCCCGAAATTTGTCTCTATTTGCCCGCCTGGTCACATGTCCCTGTGACAGGAAACCTATTGTCAAGCCTTCCCCTGCTCAAGCTCAGCTCAGCAGCAGGAGGGCAGACTCGTGTCTGTGGCTGGCAGCATCCATTTTGTGATGCCCAGGTCGAGAAAGCTGGTACCGGGTGTACCGGTGTTTCACATAAGTCACTCTAGAAGGGTGGAATCATACCTCCCATGTCAGTTACTGGCAGAGAGGTATGATTCCAAGGTGTTTGACACCAAACACAACATGTTTCTAAGCAGCTGTTTTAAAGTTAGCATTTACCACGAGGTTATAATGCCCTTAAATATATATGATTAGCTGCATCACAGACAACCCCGGAAAATAGGTTCTGAAGGCTGCAGAGAGGCTCTGCTCATGCAGGGGCACCCTCTCACATAAAACCCATCACCCTGACTTCAGGATTGATAAGGCTTGCCATAGGGGTGAGTAATAGGTTTATATGTGTAGTGCTTTAGAATAGATATAGTGAGCCTGTATCTAAGTAAGGGGTGCATGCACCACCTTACACAGGCTGCAGTAGCAGACCTGTGGTGTCAGCTTGAATGGTCTCTCAGGGGTGGCACAATATATGCTGCAGCCCCTGGGAGGTCTCTGGGGTACGTATGCCCTGAATACATAGTGTACCATATACTAGGGACTGATAAGGGTACCCCAGTATCCAATCTGTAGTGTACCTAAAGTACCTGCAATCAATTTAGAGGAGAAAGCAGCTAGACTGGGGTCCTGGATAGCAGGATCCCAGTCAGTCTAAGTCAAAAACAGTGATACATCAGCAAAAAGTGGGGGTAACGATAAGAAGCAGAACCTGCTCTCCTACACTGATGAGCAACCCTCTTGAGACCAAGGTTTGCGTATTTGTCTGCAAACAATGGCTCACCTTTTATTTGTGTGCTTTCCTGACACACTCAAAGGTAGACAAAATGACCCGTATTGACAACAGCTTCTCAGACATTTAGAAGAGCAGAGCTAGACTGGGTAACCAAAAGCAGCCCTGGCAAGGATGCTCCAATGAGCCCAACTCCCTTAGTTTTCTTGCATTATCTTTCTCTTTCTATCCAGCCATTCCCTCTCTTTTCTGTGTCTTCTCACTCTCTGGTCACATTATCTCTACCTTACCTCTACTTCCCTCCCTTTTTGTCTCTCTTAAAGCCTCATCCATGCAGTGAACCTCAAGAAACTGAGGAAAGTGACAGTGGCACAAGGAGCAGCGTAGGCTTTCAAAACCAGCCTCCAAAGGTAGCAGCCCACTGGGGATTTGCCCCGGTGAAATAAAGGGCCTGTCCTACCTTGAATGTGACGCAAGGGTTAGATACCAGAGAGATGCTTCCAGATTCAAACTGTTTACTCATCCATATTATTTTTGATAAATATGCCATAGAAAATGGAAAGGTTATCCTTTGGAAAATGCTAAATGTGATAAACTTGAATAGACCCCTCAATCTACATACGAGAGCAGATGTGACAAAGAAAAGCAACACAAAAATGAATCATATGACCCAGTGTTACAATGACACTGTTTTCAGTTCTAGGCTTTAATTTACTAGACCCATGCATTCGGTGACTTGTATTCTTGAATTCTTTCAATTGCACACATTGGACTATTATTCCAGTAAACAGTCAATTGTATTCAGAAAGTCCATGTCCTTGTGACATGAAGATATTTTGTAATCTTGATCACTAGCTTCCAAATACATTTTACTCAAGGACAGATACCATGAGACAGAAGAAGTTTTGAATGGGCTGGATTTTAGACTCTTCACACACCACACACAGCCTTTTTTATTGCTTCAGGTCCAAATGTTTGTTTTACACTAGTCCATGTAGTGCTCCCTAGAAGAACTTGAAGTGTGCTCATTTAAACAGAATAGCTTTAAGTAAGCATGTGATTTTGTGGCTTTGGATCTGGCTAACAGATTAAGGACCATATTAGCAAGGGCAGTATTGCCGCTTCAGCGGCACTTTTTGCCGATAAAGCAGCGATATTTTTATCGCCCTATTAGCAAGCTGTCGCTAACAACTGTTAGCGACAGCTTAATGGCGATAGCAGCGCTGTGCATGTCAGCGATATTTATCGCTAATGACATGCAAAGTGGGCGTTCCTCACTAAAACCAATAGGAAGAAGTCGCTAACACAACTTCTCCCTATTAGCAATGCCCGCGAAGTGATATAAAACTTGCGCTAACCGCGATTATCGCTGGATTTTAACACCTGCTAAAATCCTGACTTAGCCATTGTTTTCTATGGGAGGTGGATTCTACGGCTGAATCCTCACCTGCCTATTAGCGACCTTTTCCTTAGCGATGGGAATTCATCTTTGGAATTCCCGCATTATTGATGGAGACGCTGCTATCGCTGGTTTATTATCGCCTTGGAGATAAATGTTGATAATAACGTGTTATCTCCGCGATCTAAACCAGCGATAGCCGGCGATAAGAAATACAGCGCTAAGCGCGCTTTGCGATGATTATCGCAAGTTCTTTCTAATATGGCCCATAGTTAAATTCAACAAACACATTTTAAGTGATTGCATGGGGTTGGACAGGAGGTTTTGTATCCCATGGCTGCATTACATTATGCATACTTTGAGAGATCTTGGAAGACCGGAACTTTTTTTTGACCCAGATTGTATTACTAAGAATTACATCTTATGGGTCAACAGCATTTCTTGCCAAGGCGAGCACGGAGAGGGAAGTCTTTACAATGACCAAGCGCACAATGATTCATTACTATTTGGTCGAAAAATCGAGTGATGTGAAATTTTATCTGACATTAACTATGTCATGTTCTCGTATAATACTTTAACGTATTTTAGACTCAATATGCTTCCTTAGCATATGTTTGGTCCTGCATGGTGGCTCAAGATTTCTGAGCTCCCTATATGTCCTTGTGACATGGTTTTTATTCCAGATACTTTGCATATTGTTTTTATTTACCCCAGATTCAACACTCTTTGAAGTAAATTTATTTGCCTGCTTTTGAGGCGGATGAACTTTAGAAGAGTGCATCCAGCTTTACCGTTTTTGCAATTTTTATCCACTCCTAGTGTATGTTTCTATCTATCGCGGCTCTTTTCTGGAGTTTTAAGCTCAAGTGTTTCAGATGCATTGAACTTTTCATTCGTGATTAAAATGTTATCGTATTTTTTCATGTCATTATTTGATGAATGTATTGGTGTAATTTTATGATGTGCAATGTTCAAATCAAATAAAGAAATACTTAACTCATTAGGCATGTTAATAAAATGTGTGACCCATCTCAGTTGTGCCTCTGCTGTATTTCTACCAGGAGGATAGATGGACAAGTTGGCTCATTCTGGATTCAGAAATGTGGCACGAAGTCATAGATTCGAAACAACTCTGAGAAGATGGACTGACACATAGGTTTCTTGCGGGAAAAACAGAGATACACTTCATCTCATGGTTAAGTGTTGACCAGATTTATTAAGTGCTTAGAGCTTTATAATACTTAGATACCAGTGTACACTGCAGTTCTGGACAGACATCCATTATATTTGATCTCTATATATTTTAGTAGTGAAACACTTGAGTTGACACAAATTGTATTCGCTAACAAAATGCTTACGTAAATAATGTGCATAACTTACTTTTAAGTAAAACATATACTAAATGCATAATTTGTAGTAGGTAATTGTACTTAAATGTTATTGGACGCAAGTAAATAAAAGTGCTGAATTGATTTAGCCTAACAGTCAATGCCATTTTAGCTGAAAAATTAATGCATTAACACTGAAAGGCCTGTTTTCACATTGATAAGTTGTTTATGCAGGCATTTCTCTATGATGCAGATGTGGTAACTTTCCAGAAGCCTTCTGTTAGCTGGTGGATAGGCATCTGCTTTGTATTAGACAAATGATAGTGAGACTCTCACCAGGAGGGGAAGAGGCAATAGTAAGAATGAGTTATGAGAAGAACAGTTTGACCAACAGGATACCAATGTTGTAACTTTTCAAGGTCTTGTGTCTGAAAGTCTATTGTACCAGTATGTGAAAATGGAGAGTTTGCCTGTTCTCAGTTATTTACTGAAATTCTATTGGAGTATGTAGAAGACAAAAGAAATTAATTTTGCAACATAGACTAGTGTGTGTTAATATTAGTGTGTGATCCTAGAGTAGAGAAGGAATTCCTTTTCCGACTCTCTGGCTGGATGCTCATCTCTGAGATTTTTTATATTTGTCTATATGAGAGGTTATTTAGCCTATTTCTTTAATGTCTGCTGATTTATGACTGTGACTATTTTCCAGTCTGAAATGCAAAGGCTTTATGCATGTACACTCTCATCAAAAATCTTTATCGGATATCTGAACTGACACCTTTTCTCTTATTATTCCAAATTAATTTAGATTAAGGAATTTCCTTTACGGAACACAATTGCTGCAATATAACAATTACCACTATTATTCTGAGCGATGTATTATTTTATCTGATATTGAAATATCAATTAATGGACTATATTCATTTCTAATACTAATGTCTACAGTGGTGGCTTCTCCGCTAAGGCGGAAGAGCAGCGGTCCACTCACTGCTTTGCAGCAGTGAAAGGAAGAGGAAAGAAAATGATAATAACTTGATGTTATTATCATTTTATTTGTTCCTGCTGTGGCAGCATGGGGGTGGGGCGGGTTTGCTCTGCTCACAGAGCAAGGCAGGGGCAGAGTGGTGGGCACACTGAAGTCATGCTCACTTGGCATGTTCTCCAGCTAGGTTGCATTACAACCTGGGTGGAGAACATGCCCAGGTCCCCAGTCCCCGTCTGAGCACCGAACTACGGAGCTTGGACCAATCACAATACTGCATTGCAGAGTTGTGATTGGCTTAGGGGAGCCTGGCTGTTTTCTGTTCGGCGGAGGAGTAGTGACAGAGGCGGTAGGTGTCTTTTTCTTTTTCTACATCCCCTCACCCCCTAGCCCTCGCCCTGCCACTCCAGATCCAAGCTGTCCATCACTGAATGCCTAAAAGATTAATTCTTATAAATAAAATTGAGATACCTGAGAAACTGAAAATAAACCTTTAAAACTCACACTAATTCCCTCTATTGACTGTACTAAAAGTATTTTATGATTTACTGTTATGTAATAGATTGCTTCTTACTTCTTGTCGAAAACAAAGGTCCATACAACCAGTGGTGGGGGTTATTTAATGATTACACAAGACGATTGAGATATATAAAACTCTACTCCCTCACTATTGTACAATACAAGTGAGAGAGCACTGTGTGTGTCTCCAAGTACTGAAACTGCTGTGCCTGGTGTGCATGGAGTAGGTCAGCATTACAGTACATTGTAAGAGCTCTGTATATGGTGCTGTGCTGGGATAGGCAGTGCACTCTTCAGTTCAAGTTGAAGTGTGTCATTTAGAGCTCCAAAGTTGCATTGCGATGTCTTGTCAACACATTTGAGCTTTGGGATGCACGTTCAAAGAGAAAATCAGGATATACGTGTCATAGCTGTCATGTTTTCCAGGGCGATGCATGACTAGTTATGCCAGTCCTTTTTTTTCTTAAAGCTCTGTGACGTGTTGTTCTATTTAAAACAGTATGAAAGCAGGATTAGAAGTCCCAGAATTCTTGAGAAAACAAAAACGGGACAAGTCACAAATGGATCAAGGAAACTTGGCAGCCATGAAGTACACTGTTAGAGCTTTGTACATGTCGCAGCACTGGTGTACTGGTCTATGATACACATTGGTGTAAAGGTGAATTGTAAGAGCTTGATTGATGTTTTGCCATTCAAACTTCAATTCATGATACAGGTCCATATAGCATTGCATTGTGAGAGTTCTGTGGATGTCTCGGTATTGGTATACTAGTCCATGATACAAATAATGATATAGGTCCCCAGTGGGATGTACGTAGTTGTCTCTATATTGGGGGTGATGTGCATGATAGCTCATGATAGAAGTATATCGCAGGACGTCAGTGGAATCTGACAAAACCTTACAAATAACTCAGCCTTTTAGACCTAAGACTTGTTGGCTTTACCAATGTTTGTTTTTCAAACAACATGGACTTTTTTCAGAATCTATTCTTATATAGCTTTGTACTCTGTTCTTTGTAATCATTCTAATATAAATTTCATTTTCATCAAACTGTGCAATCATTTGGTTTAGAAACACTAGGGGCCAGAATTTCAAAAAAGTCACGCAACTCAGCGCAGCCCCCAAAGAGGCAGTGCTGCGTTGCGTGACAGGGCGGGAGCAGGAAAGCGCCATATCCTCAGATATATGGCTCTCTCCTCTTCCCCTAACACTGGTGCTGATTTCAGCTATCGTGCGCCACACCTTGGAAGCCAGTATTGTGTGCGAGGGAATACCGTGAAGCTGTTGGAGCCCTCCCCTCCTCATCTGTAGCCTCACCGCTGTTTGCCTGGGCTCCTCTCGCCGACACACCATCTCGCGGCCCCACAGCGGGGGAACTACCGCTCCCAGGTGCCCAAGCGTCTCGTGACGTCAACCACGCGCCCGGAGGCGCTTAAAAGACTGCTGCTCCCTCGGTGGAGCGGGAAGCCAGTATTGTGTGCGAGGGAATACCGTGAAGCTGTTGGAGCCCTCCCCTCCTCATCTGTAGCCTCACCGCTGTTTGCCTGGGCTCCTCTCGCCGACACACCATCTCGCGGCCCCACAGCGGGGGAACTATCGCTCCCAGGTGCCCAAGCGTCTCGTGACGTCAACCACGCGCCCGGAGGCGCTTAAAAGACTGCTGCTCCCTCGGTGGAGCGGGAAGCCAGTATTGTGTGCGAGGGAATACCGTGAAGCTGTTGGAGCCCTCCCCTCCTCATCTGTAGCCTCACCGCTGTTTGCCTGGGCTCCTCTCGCCGACACACCATCTCGCGGCCCCACAGCGGGGGAACTACCGCTCCCAGATGCCCAAGCGTCTCGTGACGTCAACCACGCGCCCGGAGGCGCTTAAAAGACTGCTGCTCCATCCGCGTCGCGGGACGCGCGCGGGCGAGCGCCGGGCTAAGCCTGGGCAAAGGGCGGGCCCTCTTAGGCCCTCAGAGGCCGAGTGAGGCTGGGCTGGGACCCGTCTCTTTGGCGTGTGACATTGGGACATTGGGACACCATCTGACAAACGAGAACGGACTGCACGAAGTGGGTAATACTGTGTCAGTTTCTCTGTTATTATTGAAGTGGTGATTTCAGGGGGCTGGTTGTGTTTCCCACGGCACGCTATTGTATACTATCATAGTAGAAAATGAATTCTAAAACATGCAAAAGGACCGTGGGCTTGGGGACTCTTGACAGCTACCTGAAACATGCTGAATCTGCAATTGTTAAAGAAATTGCGTCAGTGGAACGTAGACTATCACTTGAACCACCTAGGCTAGCTGTGTCTCGTACCCCTCCCACGACCATTGCTGTTGGTGCACCCCCCGATGTTGCCAATTCTCGTATGTCCCAAAATGGGTCAGGAACCGTGGAGACTTCTATAGTTACACCTGCCTTGCTATCTAATTCGAGTTCTGCCTCCTCTCCTGTGGCTGTTAGAACAAGACAATCAAGAGGCATTGCAAATCAGCCATCATACGGGAGCAAAATCATGGCAGGTAAAAGAAAGGCAAACAACTCCATGGGAGCACGGAAACAGGCAAAAATTCCTAGAAAGAGCAATTTCACACAGGGGTTGGCTCAGGTTAATCTTAGTGTTCCCCATTTAGCTGGTGAGTCAACGTGTGGGGAAACAAATAACTGTATAACTCAGGGCCCCGATACTGGTAATAAAAGTATAGGGCTAGAAATAGTGACAATCATCGATGCCCGTCTTAAGTTACTGACTGTACCGCTAATGGCTACATTGAAACGAATAGAGGATCGCATTACTAAAATCGAGTCATACCTTCAAACTAAGGTTTTAAACGTTGAGCCAAGCTCCGCGGCAGTTGATTCTCTAATTGCGTGTACAGCTACAGTTGATAATATGTTGGATTCTATGATCACTACACATCAACAACCAACATTTCCTTGCACTACCCCGGCTATAGGTTCTATTACCTCATCCCGACCTCCAACTGTTGCAGAAATAGCTCAGGGTAGGGAAACACCTAAGCAGAACCCAAGGGGGAGGATCTCTTCTCCTGATCGGCCCCTAGGGAGGGACTCGACTCTACACTTACCACCAGAGGCCTGCCCCTACTCTATCATCTTAGCCAATGTCCCAAAGCTTGTGGATGGGAATAGGGAACACTGGTCTTCATTAAAAAACAAAGCCCTCCACTACTTATCGAACAAAACTGTTTTGGGGCAACATTTACATAGTAATTTTTTGATGATAAGACGAGTTCCTTGGGTGGGTAAGATTAACAAGTATTTTGATGGTGACTGCATTGTCATAAGTTTTAGATCCCCCAGGTTGGTTGAGGACATTTTGAGGCAGGCAGTTTCTGCTAGAATTCACTATGATTATGTTAATGTCCTCCCTTTGGGTTTTTTCTATCCCCCAGCTTTTGACATGAGGATGACCAATAACTTCCCAAAGAGTTGTGCCCCCCTTGATTATGCTGTCCCTATCTCTAATAGATACTCTGCCCTATCCACCTTGGATGAAAATGAGTGACTAGGGCTGCAAGAATTAACTATAGTGCCTGACACTCAGCCTGCAGTTCCAGATATAGTGCCATTGATAGTCAACGGCCCTAGTCATGGACCCACGGGTCCTTTAACTAAATTGGTTACCTGGAACATAGCTGGGCTGAGAAACAAGACAGATGACCCAGCCTGGAGAGATCTCATCTGCTCAGGCGAAGTAATCTGGCTCCAAGAGACTTGGGATACGGATAACACCCTGTGTATAGATGGATATAAAAGCTTTTTTGCTTCTGCTGTACCGTCTAATATGGGGAGGGCTAAGGGGGGGTTGGTTACCTTGATTTCAGCTAGCATCTCTGGCTCGCTGACTCAACTTGACACAGGCTCATGCAATTGTCTGGCAGTCCAAATTTCCCTCAACGAGGGTAGTAATTTTTTTATTGTTAATTTTTATAATTCTTACCACAGAGATACCACGGTTGATCACCTCACCGCACTAAATTGTTTTTTGGTTAAATTTAAGGAGGAAACCGAGATAATTTGTCCCATCATTATCATGGGCGATTTTAAATTCCATAGATGTCCAGAGAAATGTCCTTTGATGGATCCCCTAGGCCCAATAGAATCACAGGAGGCCCATTTTGAGCACTTACCTCAGGGTGCTCTTTTGGAAGTAATCCTTGCTGACCATGGCTTGCTACTCCCCGCCATGGTGGATGAGAATACCCCAACATTCAAAGGGAACGGGAAATACTCTGTGATTGACTATATTTTCATCAGCACAGTACTGAGGGACAGGACTATGGAATATTCTGCAGCCTGGACATATTTTAGTGACCATAACCCTGTGGTCCTCATTTTGTCCGATCTCTTTTCACAACCTGTTACGGCCCCTGATAGAACGGACAAATCTCACATTCGCCCCACAGATCAGGATTGCAGGATCAGATGGAACAAAGTAATTCCTGATGATTTTTTTGCTAATTTGAAAAAGAAGGTTGGCCCCGAGTTGACCATGTGCCTTGACCCAGAAGCAGGGAACGTGGAAGTACTAGGGGCGTATTCCGTAATCTGCTCCCAGATCTCAGCAGATCTTCGGTGTCCAGTTAAAACAACTGACAAGACAGAGTTGGGTTGGTTTGACAAAAACTGTTCATTGGCCAACAGAAAGTTGAGGGCGGCCTTGAGCAGTAACCCTCTGAATCGGTCTAACATAGCCCAACTCAGGAAAGAATATACTAAAACCCTGGCAACCAGGAAAAAGGAGATCCGGGAGGACGCGTGGGAAGAACTTTCTTCCGTTGACGTCCTTCGCAATAGTGCAAAGTTCTGGTCTGTCGTCAATAAACCCTTCTTTCGTGATCCCTGTAATAATCAATTAGATTGCGGCATTGGGGTACACCAGTGGTATTCTCACTTCAAGTCAGTCTATGAAGTGGGTATGAATGGTGGATTGAATCCCCCTCTTCCCACTGTGAAACAATATACTTTATTCGTAACCAAGGGCGAGGTGGTTGAGGCCATCGGCAAGATGACGAGCAATAAGGCTCCAGGACCCGATGGCGTCCCATCGGACCTTTTTAAATCAGATATTGAGACTTGGTCCACAGTTTTAACGAATATTTTTAACAGGGTCTGTGTCGCAGGCATTCCGGACACCTGGTCCGAGTCCGTGATCATACCTATTTTTAAAAAGGGTAATAGAGGGGACCCTTGTTGTTACCGCCCTATCTCACTCATTGATTCCGCAGTAAAAGTCCTGGGTCGAGTAGTCTTGGGTAAATTAACAGAATGGTTGGAGGATACCAACACCCTTTCGTGCCTACAATATGGGTTTCGTAAGGGCCGGGGCACCATAGACCAAAGCTTGAATCTTTACCTTTTAATTGGTAAATATACCATAGCTAAGAAAGGGACGTTATACCTTGCCTTTATGGACTTATCCTCGGCCTTCGACCGAGTGAATCGGTCGAAACTGTGGGAACTTCTTCTCAAGCAGGGAGTAGATGAAAACCTTGTCTATTTCTTAGCAGATCTTCATAGAGATCTCTCTGCTACTGTTAGATTCGACCGATTGGGTAACTGCACTGGCAAGATCGGAATCTCAAATGGTGTCAGGCAGGGCTGTATTTTAGCCCCCCTGCTTTTTACACTTTATATCAACGACCTAGCCACTGCCTTAACTGAGACATGTAAGGATATTCCTAGGGCAGGGAAGTACCATATTCCTGCATTATTATATGCAGACGATGCTGCACTGTTAGCGCATACAGCAGTAGGGCTTCAAAGTCTTTTAGACACATTTGCCGATTTTATGAAAAGACTTGATTTAAGCGTGAATTTTGCAAAATCTCATGTTATGACTGTAGGTTGCAAACCCAAGAAAACCAAGACTATGCTCTGTGAGGGCCACGTCCTATCTAGAATCACCAGTTTTCCATACCTGGGGGTTATTTTCGACGATAAGTCATCTTGGGTTCCTCAATTAGCTGCAAAACGAAATGCCTTTGCCAGATCAATCATAGGGGTGTTAGACTTTGCTCGCAAACTGGGGGTGAAACCCATGCAAGCTATATTGAACATTTATGCAGCTAAATGTATCTCCATAGCTATGTATGGTGCGGACCTGTGGGGATTTAAAAATGTGAAGGAACTTCAGGTGGTAGAGGATAAGTTCCTAAAATCCATCCTATCACTTCCCCAGGCAACCTCTGGTTACATTGTACATCAAGAATGTGGGGTTGGTTATTTATCTGACCTGATAGCACTAGCCCCCCTATTAAAATGGTTATCAATCTGGCAAAATCCGGAACTTGAGCTAAATCGTGAAATTATAATAGATTGCTTATCGCTCGAGTTCGGAAAGGCTATTCCCTGGTTGCGCTATGCTAAGAACCTAAGTGACGAAATAGGTCGCCCAGACATATTTGATAATCCCAACAATTTATCAAAGGGAGACTTTAAATGGGTAAAAGATACATACAAGCTTAGAACTACTTTAGCTAGAGAAGAAAAGGAGTTACCAAAACCCACAGTAAAGGCCCATCAGTTATTAATAACTACAGGCAGCATAGAACCCTATTTGACCATAGTGAATAACATGAATCACCGCTTTTTATTGACAAGGTTTAGACTGAACAAATACCATCTTTTGCTCACTGATTCTGATGGTTGGATGAAGGACAGGGACCTGGAGACCTGTTCTTGTGACAGATTCTCCCTCAAGGATACTGCTCACTTTCTTTTCTTTTGTAAACATTTGTCCCCTCTCCGCAAAAAGTTCATCATCCCACTCATTAAGAACAAAGGATTTAGACAAGTCAAACCTGCTCTTTTGTATCTCCAGCTGCTAGGTACTACTTGGGAGATTTTTAATATAGCAAATTTTTTGGCTATCGCGATGAGATTAAGGAAAAAAATCAAGTGGACATAGTGTTGTTTAAAATTAATTGTGAATTTTGATTAAACTTGACCTAGTCTTATTTTAAGTAGTGTTTTAAAATCATGTGTAAATGTTTATTTTAAATGTTATTTATTGTATATATATGTGATGTTTTGCACTTTTATGGTTCTTGATATGAGCCGAATAAAGTAATTTTGACTGACTGACTGGCATGGGAATGCCCATGTACCACCCAAGTAACCCCCCCTCGGTGCTAAGTAACACAAAGCAGTGCTTCGCGCTGCTTTGTGCTACTTTTAGGGTGCTTTCCAGCGCAAAACTTGAAAGTAGTTCCCCTGAAAACATTTTGTGCTGAAAAGTGACTGTAACCCAGCGCAAGTGGTTTGAAAATCTATCCCTAGAAGTATAATAAATGGAATCATACAGTTTATGCGTTCATCAATTATCTGCTTTCAGTGTGATTAAATTATACATTCCCTAATACAAGAACCACAATCTGGTTCCTTATAAAATGGAGATGTCCTGATCCAATGATAGCATCAACCTAAACAGAAAAGTGGTCTTAATCTTTATATGATTTTTTTTCTTTATACATTGCTGTTGATAGCATGACATTCAGTTTCTTCAATAATGCATTTTCTATGCTTAGATGTGTTTGAAATGTTCCCCTAAGAGAATTAAATGCATTTCAAAACATCTGTGAATCAATGTCATTTAAAGGATTTTGGGCACCCCGGGCCATAAATATTTTGGGTTACCTGTTTGGAACAACTTTTAATTTTATTACACATTTTTTCCAAATTCACCCCCTATGTTGTCTAAAAATATTGAATTAAAGATTTAGTTATGAAATTGTTCACAAGTGATCTAGAGGAAAAGTTCACTTTATCAGCTGGCCCCTTGAAAGATGGGGGCCCCGGGCAAATGCTCCTTTGCCCATGCCTTAAAACGTCCCTGCTGTGAATGCCCTAAAAGCCTTCTACTAATTATTTGTGCATTACTTGACCACTCGTCTTACCTGCACATTTTACATTTAACAGTTGTTAAATCTCAGCCCCTTAAAATTACTAACTCAACAAGTGGCCATATTTGAGTGGTGAAAGTCGAATATCTCCCAGAGGGACAAGGGAAGGTCTGCAGTAAAAAGCCATTTTATTGCAGACTGTAGTGGTTGGACGGAAAAGTGCCAATTAGTCTGGATATTATGCATTCATACCTCTATATAGTATTCTAACAAATTTAAGTTTGTGCCTTGTGTGTCAAGCCTGATGACACACAGCCTTCAATGTACTATCACAACATCTAGCAATTCAGAGTAGTTACGTGCAATGTAGACATGCAGTGTGGGCTCGACTATCAGTCACTCTGTCACTCTGGCATTACCAGACGATCCAGCTTGAAAGGGCCAGTGTGTTAGCCTTTTTAAAAAATTATTTCACGGCCCACAGACCGCAAAAAAAAACCCACAATTTACACAGTAACCCTTTCAATAAGTCCCATCTGGTAGTGCCAGAGTAGATAACTGCCCACCAGGCCAGACCAACACTGAAGGAACGTTCTTCCATTTTTTCCCAAATTAAAAGTGACGCACCGGTGGTGCACGGGGCTTGTAAATAAGCCCCCATCGTTTTCTTCTGTGTCTATGGATACACCACATTAAAATACTGTCTTTTCAAGGGACTTTAGATAAGTTGGCAATATTATTTTTTTTAAATTAGAGTTAGCTATTAATAATCTGTTGGGGGCACCCATCCTTAGCATCTCGGAGATGTTTTTTGAAACACACACGTTTACCAAACTGACTCACGCCGGAACGACGAAAATCTTCATACATGACAACTGACAGTTAATGCTCTAAATGGTTGTAATGTGTGCTGATCCAAAATGTGAAGCCACTTGAAATTACAAATGGTTGGGGGGTGTGGCCTATTGCACTTCCGTGTATTAACTGTGGATGCAATATCATCTTAGAGCTAGAGCTGTCTATGGCAGACGGTAAAAGGCAGGCGCAGTCAAGAGAGGAAGACATATTAGACTTCACTTCCCACACAAGGAGACACTTCATCCATCATTCATGATCTGTTTACCTTCTGGTATCTATGGAAGCGTGAGGTCAAGGACTGGAAAGCAGATTTGCCAAAAGGGAAGAGATCCGCCATCTTTTAATGTAAGATAAAACAGCACTATAAACAGCATACACAAATTTACAGAGAAAAAGGATCCATTTTAATACATTTCGAGTAAAAGGTGTTTTCTTTAAATATGGTATAAAAATAAATGCAAGAAAAAACATTGACAAAAAATGTACAGACAACAGACAAGACACAAGGATTCCTCTTCAAACATGATAACATCAGTGAAATGAAACGTCTGTGCTAATTTTTTGTGCAGTAAATGTGATGGCATAATATGTATATTTATTACTATATGCATATTCGTTTTCATATACTTTTTCCAGTTTATGGCGGACAGTGATTCGTAACAAATGTCGTTTCTGGTAGAAGCGTGTTTTCCACTGTACTCGACCTGGCAGGAAAAAAAAATACAAAGAAAATATACAGGGATCCAGCTGATATGGAGGTCGACGTGAGCAGATAGCCTTTGAAATGGAGGCATTGTAAAGGCTAGAAGGTTCTCGTAGTCCGTAATGCCTTGGTAAACACAAGAGAAAATATACAATTCAGGTCCTTGCTCATGCAACATCTGGTTTGCTGTCCTCTGGTTCTCAGGCAGTCAGTGAGCTACAGGTAGGCGCTGTATAAATGATCCGTCGGCTTCCACGCTACGAGGCCAGCCTCTTAGTTGGACTGCACTAGACTGGTAAGCCGCTTTGATGTGAGGGATTTTCCCTGAGGAAGAAAACAAGAGGAAAAGAAGAGAGGAAAGAACAGAAACAAAAAAAAAAAGTTATTCAGAGGGTATGGAGCAAATGAGGTTACAGTTTGTACGTATATAAAAGCCAACACGTGATGGTAAGTGATGAGATATGGTAGTCGCTCCTAACAGCTCTTCTTTTAAGATTCAGCACATGGTGTTTTCGCAATTCTAAGCCAATACCTCATAAAACCGAAAAGAATTGGCTAGTAGGCTTGCCTAAATATCTCCCCTGCGATTAATTTATAGAAAGAGAGAATGCTCAGGAATGTAGTTGCCTTCATCACCAAAAGCAATACATTTTTGGGTGTTTTCGACGGTGCTTCACTGGTGAAAACCACATGCTTTTGGCAGAGAGCACTTTAAAGCAGTGTTTCCTGAGATAGCTGTGGGATCCATGCACATTTTGACTAATGGTAACCTATTCTAATTTCCAAGGTAGGACTCTGGGTCTTCACGCACCTGGCACTGTAGAAATGTATTTCACAAAAGCAGTTGTCAGCATGTAAAATGAACAGCTATCGATAACTAGGCATGATAACATATTAAATAAAACTTGTGTAGTGATTGAAATGCATGTTGCAAATGGCAAACATGTTTAATTTGATCGAAAGCATGAAAAAAAAGTAAGGCATTAAATGTGTGCCAAGTGCATTGACTAGCACATGTTCTTTTATTTTCATCTTGTGAAATGCCATCATTTGAAAACAGAAATGCAAAAGTAAATACACTGATACCTAGCTTGCTCCATCTATGCTAAGCACATTAAGCATGGTCCTGCGCTTCCACTTAACAAATCTAAGCACGCTGGTAGTTCTACTTCTCTCCTGCTTCAATGAATCAATGCTTTAAATAGCAACAATTTGAAAAAGGTAAATGCCTGGTCTTGGTAAACGGCGTTTGATGTATATGGAACCATCTGACAAACGTAACTGTGTCATATATTTGTATGAAAGAACTTAAAGTACTGTACTACTGTGCAACATATTTATGGTCATAGCTAAGAGGCCAAGAATGGAATGGACTTGTGCAGAACACTCTACGACTTGGGATTTTCAAAGATGAATGCCATTGAATGGGCAGGCAAACTGAAATATTCCATCACTCAAAAGCAGTGATTTGAGCAAGCACTGATGCAATTCTGTCCTATACTTAAATCTTATTTAATTAGCAAAGTGTTTAAAGATTAGGTAAACAATAAAGTGTCCATATATGTGATCATTGCTCTTTCTGTCCTTTGTTTCCCTGTCCTTTTACCCCTACCTTCTAATGTGTTGTCTGGCTGTCTCTCTGTTGTGACCGTACATAAATATTGTTACTGTTCTCCACCATTCGCTGCTGGCATGGTTCGTGGGTGGGAGGGCGGGGGGTGGCGCAGGGAGGGGGGGTGCTCATCACTGGAACAAAAAGAAACAATCACATCTCCCCTGACTTGAAATCCCTAAACTGGCTCCCATATGAAGCATACATTCACCTAAAAATAGTTTGCAAGACCCATAAAACCATACATTTCAACAACACAAGATACCTAGCACATAAGCTGGAAATATCTGGGGGATATAGGACATTGCGTAGCAACTGCTCCATGGTACTGGAACCACAGATGTTCTCCAAGAAGAAAACATGCAACAGAGCTTTCTCAGGCATCGCACTGAAAATCTGGATTTCTCTTCTGAAGGAAATTTGTCTGATTCACTCTACCGCCTCCTTCAAATCAGAGGTGAAATCATTTCTGATTTCAAATTGGTTAAATTAAAAGTCGTCACCATACTATATATCTACCGGATATGTTTACTTGTTTTAATGTAGCTCTCTTCTTACCTAGTGCTGCACGTTTGAGAAAGACTACATGATGCAATGTCTGAATTTCTTGGGAAGTTATAGTTACTCTTTTAACTTGAATTTTATCTGTGGATGTTTTGATCTGTGTGTTCTTCTATGATTTTTTAAAGACATCAGATAAAGCCTCTCGATGATCATGAAGGTCGAAGGTGTTTTTAATGTGTCAAGCAAACCTAGTTTTACCACCCACAGCAAACATTATTTGGTAAGGGCACTGATACACAATGCTATTGTGTCATTTGCTCAGGTTCACAATAATTCAGCATAGATGACATTCCAAGTCTTTTTCTTTCCCCTTATCTATAAATTTGCAATAAAGGGGTATCACTAACTCAAGTGTGCACCAGTACCTCTTTCCACGGAAACCACATTTTGTTCAATGTTTTATTTGTATACCAATCTGAGGTCTAAGCTTGCACCTGGAAGTACACTTCTCCCTGAGACACAGAAACATAGTCATATGTGTAGTTTCAGGATACTTTGAAAGGGAAGTTGATGACTTTAAAGCACAGCACATTTCATTACATCTAGATACTATGTGCTACTGTTTCACAATAAGTGATTTTCCTAACTATAAAACGTTGAAATAACATTTGTTGGAGGAAAAAAAAATTATGCAAATAATAATATTAGGACTCTCTAGTTTTTTTTACTATGCACATTGTTCTGTGGAGAACAGTGCTTTCAGCCACCTTCTCAGCATATTACCCATCACCCTCACATGACACTGCAGCATTGCACAATCACACTCACTGTTATCATACTCTCTTCATCACACGCACCATTACACTCTTACACTAGACCATCATATACATATCACACCAGCACATTGACCGGCATTGCACTCACCACTTAGCCCTAATCACATCACACTTGCCATATTTACAATATCACATACACATCGTCACATTGACTGCTGGTGCACTTGCTGCATCACCTTTCCTGCATCTCACTCACCACATTAGACACATCACATCACACTAGTCATTACACGATCATAAACAAACACAATAACAGGCTGCTGTTGACCTCGCTCCATCACCATAACCACACATCTCTTTTACAATATCACACTTGCCCTATCACACTGACACAATCAAGCTGAAACCAATCACACTCAATGCATCACTGTCATTTACATCTTGCTTCCATCCAGAAGAGTATGCAGCATGGGATAATGTCTCAGCCCACTTCAGGCATTGGCTCTTTTTTTCTGTAATTGACAACATTTTCTTTGCTCTCATGTGCACGTCTGGCTAAAAATAAGCGCACTTCAGTGGTAGGGCTAATGGGCCAATCCTTTACATTGCTGGTCTTTTTTAACCCCTTCAGTGCCCATGACGAGCTGGACTCGTCATGGGCTGCGGTGGCGCTGTGCCCATGACGAGTCCAGCTCGTCATGAACTCCGCCCGCTAATACAAAGCGCGGCACTGGGCGGGGAAAGGGGCGGGCATGCAAGGGGTTAAACTATGCTTTCAGGTTACAGCAACTCAAAGCCAATACTGACTTTTGTTGTTGCTCAATAAAATCATATTCTCTTGTGATGTTCATTTAACTAAAAAGGGTTTCTATACTTGCTCTTAGTGCCTGCTAGGAAGCACCTCTACTATTCTATTAATAGTATTTATAATTGTTAACATTGTATTCTAAATTTAAATTTTTACTTCAAGCATTTGCCAACATGTTTAGGTAGGGGGTACATTCTATTTTAATCTATGTGGCACATGCACGTAATAAAAACAAAACTATTACCATTGCACCAATTTGCTAAGGCCAGACTTACTGGATTTGCCAATGCTTGTTAAATGTTTGTGAGGAGCACCACAAAAACTTGTTGTTGACCTTCATAGGGCCGTGTTGCCACAAAAATATGCTGTAAATGAGTCATCTTTGTGTCTATTCTTGCACATTTTAAATGTTTTTCTATACATATCTACACTTTTAAACATACTCCTGAATAAGCAATCTACAAAATCTGTGTGGACATGCATATAACACCCATATTTTATAGGTCGTGTGGACAAAGGCAAAACTTTGCACAGGAAAACATTTTACAAGGTAAGACATTTCAGAACATTATGTCGGCACTGGCTATGCTTTGGGTCTTTAAACACACTTGAAAATCTATATAATGCATAAATAGGTTTCCTCTACGCATCTGGAGATTTATAACCTTTTTAAGGTTTTGTCCTCGTATACCATCAGCAGTATAGAAATGTCCTATAACTCTCTCTCTCATTTTCCCACAGAATTTACAACCCTACCTTTCCCTGCAACCAAACATGTGTTGTGTCTACTCGCCAACAAACCAAAATTAATGTTTATCCGGGCTTTATACCTTGCAATTGGATATAGTTTGTTCAACCACAATTGCATCTTTCATCAGTCAAAATACCCTTGCCAGATGCCAGCAGTTAAATATTCACATATTTCAGAAAATTAATATTGAAGTAACAGTTTTGCTATCAATCGTCTGTCTTCTCTCTTGCCACATGATCCCTTCTCTACAACCTTTCCACTCCCATTACCTTACCAACCAAGTTCAATCGTTCTACTTTTTTACTCCATCTTTTCATTATCCATCTACTACTTTCATTCTGCTTTTTTGGTCTCTCCAAGCGCTGCCACTTGCAACTGTATCGTACTTAACAAAAAAAAATTAAAAAGGGGTCAGAGCCTGCTCTTTACTTACCATTGGTTGCCTGCATTGTCTATCTCATTTCCTTGCTTCTCATTGGTCAGTCCGTACCACAAAGGCACCTCCCAGTTTCACTTTCTGTTGTGTGCCGACCTGTGCCATGGAGCATGGAGCAAGTACAGCTTCTGGTCCTCGGCTAATGACCTTCCACTGGCTGGTCATTTGTGGAGATACTGTTTAGGGTTGAGCCAGTGAGAGCATGCGCTAGCGCATGAGTCTCACTTGCGTGACACTCTTGTATGCAGAAAAGGGCTTGGAGGCCACCAGTTGCTTACCATTTGTTGGCTTGCATGGCACTTCATTACAGCCTTGTAATTCATCAAGGCAGGCCTGACATAATTTCCATTCCTCTCCTTGGAGCAGGGGTCAAGAGCTGATTGATTCAACTTAATCAGCGCCCGTCCGCTGCTCTAAAAATGATTGAGGTACTATTTTATTCTTTTGAACTTTTAGTGCCCTCCAAACAGAAGGCTTGTGACTGGCATAAATGTGCCCAGTAGTACAAACAAAATTGCAAATATTTATTTTCTATATCTATCTTTCTTTTATTTTGCAGGTCTTCATTTCTCACTTTGCACTCATGTTTTCTTTTGTTTTTGATCATGAGTGCTGTTCTCAAAAGATGAGGTTTATATTATTTCAAATCAACATTGTTTCTTTCTTATGTGTAATTTCGGAAATGATGCTTTAACACATAATCGTGCAGTGCACCCCAATCCACCCACCCTCACACCACCCCAATCCATTCCACTCAATCCAATTTACCCCACTCCAATCCAAACCACTCACCCCAATTCAATCCACTCAAATTCAACACACTCCAATTCTCCTAACCCACGTCATTCCAATCTGCTCCACTCCAATCTGCCCCACAGTAATCTGCCCAGCTCCAATCTGCCCAACTCCGATTTACCCCACTCTCATCCAATTCAGCTCACTCCGATCCACCCACTCCATCCCAATTCACCCCTTCCCACTCCACCACAATCCACCCCACTCCAATCCTCCAGCTCACACCAAACTAATCCAGCCCAATCCAATCTAGCACACTCCAATCAAATCCACCTCACCCAATCCTATCAATCCCACTTCATCTCCAATCCAATCCACCCTACTCCAATTCAAACCACCTCACCTCAATCCAATCAATCTCATTGCATCCCCAATCCACCCCACTCCAATGCAATCCACAACAATCCACCCCTCTCCAATCCAAAACAATTTACCCCACACCAATCTGCACCACTCCAATCTAAAATAATCTGCCCCACTCCAATCCAAAACAATCTGGCCCACTCCAATCCAAAACAATCTGCCCCACTCCAATCCAAAACAGTCTGCCCCACTTAAGTGTGCCTCCTCTCCAATCCAAACATATCTGCCACATTACAATCTGCTCCACTTTATTCCAAAACAATCTGCCCCCTCCAATCTGTCCAACTTAATTGAAAACAATCTGCCCCACTCAATCGAAAACAATCTGCCCCACTCCAAGCTACCTCACTCCATTCCAAATCAATCTGCCCCACTTCAATCTGCCCCACTCCAAAACAAGCTGCACCACTCCAATATATGCCACTCCAATCCAAAACAATATGCCCCACTCCAGTCTTCACTACTCCAATCTGCCCCACTCCATCCAATCTGCCCCACAATAATCTGCCCTGCTCAAATCTGCCCCACTCCAATTCAGAACAATCTGCCAACTTCAATCCGCTCCACTCAATCCAACACAATCTGCCTACTCCAATCCCCCCCACTCCAATCTACACCACTCCAAAACAAGCTGCCCCACTCCAATCTACCCACTCCAATCCAAAACAATATGCCACACTCCAGTCTGCCCAACGCTATCCAATCTGCCACAATCCAATCCGCCCCACTCCAATGCAATCCAGCTCACCCCAATCCACCAACTCCATCCCAATTCACCCCATTCCAATCCACCACAATCCACCCCACTCCATTCTATTCCAATCCAATCCATCCCACACCAATCTAATCCAGCCCAATCCAATCTAACCCACTCTTTTTTATTTTTTTTATTTTATTTCCATGACAGTAGTTCTGACATAACAACAAGTGCTAAACAGAATAGACACACAAAAAAAACCTATGAATGAGGCAAAGACTTCGTATTAGCTAAAACATCATCAATTATCTGACAACAAGTAATATAGAAAAACCGCATTATTCACCCAATCCAATTGGTTACTGGCGCCCACAGTTTCTTGCCCATGTACTGTTTCCTGCGGTCTTTGAACCTGTACACTGCTAACTCCATACTATATATAGCTAGTAACCTAGCCCTCCAATTTATAAACGTGGGGGGGTCCGGACTAATCCACTGCGATGTAATGTTGGCTCTTAAAATGGCCATTGCGAGAAAAATAAATCCAATTTCCCGATCTGGTCAATCCCACCATGTCCTGGGTCTGATCAATCCTCAGGATCACTAAGCCGGGAGTTAATGAAATCATCTTACCTAGGGTCTGGCTCAAGAAGAGCGAGATGTCTTGCAAATATTTAGCAAGCTTGGGGCACCTGAAGAACATATGGATCGTGTTCGCAGCCAGTGTCCCACACCTGCTACATGAGTTCCCCCATGTCCCAGACCCCTTAGCAATTTTACCTGGGGTATAATATAAATCAAAAAACAGACATGTAATGTTGAGCTCTCAATCTGCCAGTTATTAAGATCTGATTTGCCAGTTCCAAGGAAGTCTCCAGGTCCGTACCCTCCTGTGCAAGTTTCCTGTCCCAACTAACATTCTGAGTGGCTAGATCATCAGGGAGAATAGACAACAAAGTTTGATAAATTATCCCTACCCTGGACCTAGTCGCTATAATACCCAGCAACGGTATCTTGCCAAAATTGACCCTCCCCTGTGCAATAGTTTTAAACAAAAAGCTTCTAATCTGTAAGAACTTAAAAAAATATCTTGTAGGAAGACCGAATTTTCCTTGTAGTTCAGAAAACGACATGATTTGACCCTTGCAAAAGAGATCCCCCAGAACATTAATTCCAAGAGCCCCCAATTCATGGTTATCTAATCCTGAAAAATTGGCGGTAGCAGCCCATATGAGAACCGAGGGGTATGAGCATTTTTATTTGGAATCCCAAGCCAATGCCGCATTTTTTTCCAGATACAGAACGCAGATTGAATGATTTTAAACTTTGTTTTCTTATAATAGCTAGGTTCAAGTACTCTAGTTAGGCAATATTGCGCGTCCTCCCCTAATAGTGCTTCATAGATAGTAGGTCTGACCGGTTCAGGAACTAACGCCTTGCTCCCAACCAACAATATCCCCATTTGTTGTAACAATGTTACCCAGTGGTATAGCCTTAAGGAAGGTAATCCCCAGCCCCCCCTTAATCTAGGAAGAATTAACCATTTTGCTGCCCCTCTGGCTTTATGGTAACACCATAAGAATCTAGTACAAACTCCTTCTGCTCTAGAAATACAAGAAGCCGGAAATTCTAGAGGAATTGTCCTAAACAAATATAGAAATTTAGGGAATTTACCATTGCCGCAACGATCCGTGGATTGGCATCTAGCTTAAAAAGTAAGGGATCGATATAGATTGAAAATAGTAATGGTGAGCAAGGACACCCTTGCTGGGTTCCTCTGCTAATAGACAGTGAGCTGGATTCTTGCCCAGAAATCCGAACCCGAGCCTCAGGTAAGATGTACAGGGCCTGTATGACTGTAATAAATTCCTGCGGGAACCCTTTGGTCTTCAACATCAGCCAGAGAAACTCCCAGGAGACCCTGTTGAATGCTTTCTCTGCATCCAACAGGATCATCCCCAGGGGTAACTTGGAGGACTGAGCCCAGTCAAACAGGGCTATTGCCCGCCTAGCATGGTCAGATGTATCCCGACTCGGAATGAAACCGTGTTGGCGGCTAGACACTAGGGGAGCAATAACCTTTCCAAGCCTCAATGCAATTATTTTAGAATAAATCTTGCTGTCTGCACAGATCAAAGAGATAGGGCGGTAAGATGAAGGACTGAGTTCTGGCGTGTCCTTTTTTTTAAAGACTACAATAGTTTTGTGCCATGAATCGGGTGTCTGACCCTTCTGCGCTCTTAAAAATAAAGATTCAAGCTCGCCATACAGAGTTTGTCTGAATGTGCGAAAAAATTCTAAAGGTAATCAGGACCTGCAGCCTTGCCTGCCACCAGCGAAGTTATGGCCGATTAGATTTCCTCTTGTGAAATCGGGGCAGACAGCATATCCCTATGTTCTAAAGTAATCTGAGAGGTTACATAGTCACCGAGAAAGTCCTCTCCTGACATTGCTGGACCATCTTTTCTCAGTGGAATAAAGCCCATGGTAAAATTCAGGAAAAACTTCCAAGACCTTAACCGGGAGATCCTGGATCTGCCCACTTTGATCTTTTATTCAACAAATTCTATTCAAGACCGCTTTTTGCTGTATACACTTGGCTAGCAATCTGCCAGTATTCTCTCTGAATTCATAAATATCAGCCCGATATTGCTGATATTTAATAGCTAAGTCCTCCCCATAATATTGATGTATCTTAGTTCTTGCGGCTGCGATCTTTCTTTGATTCCTCTCCTTTCTGCAGATCCCCAATTACCCTAATAAGCTCTTCCTCTGCCTCCCGAAACTGGCCTACCCAGTCATTAATCATTTCTTTTCTCTTCCTCTGTTGATATAGAGAAAAGCTGAGGGTCTCCCCAATCACTGCAGCCTTAAAGGTGTCCCAAACTATTAGCTCGGATGCAATACCCTTATTCCTCCCGAAAATTTCCACAATCTAATTCGCCATGCATGTGCAGTAATCCGGGTCAAGTAATAACTTCCTGTCAAATGACCAAGTTGCCATTGCTTGAAGCGAGTGTCCAGTTGGGAGTTGGATTACTAACGGATTGTGATCCGATATCAATCTAGGGAAGAGTTCGCAATTAATCCTTCCTGTTATTAAATTGGACAAAAAAAGAATCTAAACGTACAAATTTTTTGTGGGGGGAAGAAAAATACGTATATCCTGACTCGGCCTGATGCTGACTTTGATAGATATCAACCAGCCCATGTTCCTGGCACAACCCCTGTAGAGCCTTGAAAGACTTATCCTTCCTACCTGAGTAAGAAGCATCACTGTGGAGATTGAATTTGGCCTCTAAATGAATATTAAAATCCCCGCAGAACACTATCAAGGGAGGCCACAGAGCAAGTTCGATATTTAAAAGGTCAAGGCTGGTGGGGTCATCTAAGTTCGACCCATAAAGAGAGCATATAGTGTATAATGTCCCCCTTATAACTGCTTCTAAGATTACCCATCTCCCTAGTTTGTCTTCCTTAACCCGATTACACGTTAAAATACCCTTCCTTGCCATTATGGCTACCCCTCGGGTATTAGTAGCTTGCCGAGTACATGCCAGGAGATCGAAGCCCAAATCCTTTAACCACCTCAGATTATTCCAGCAGATATGAGTTTCCTGAAGACAAAGTACATCAATCCGCAAATATCTAATAAGTTTCGCAAGTATACCCCTCTTTTTCCTATCATTCAGGCCACAGCAGTTTAGTGAACAGACTCTAATATATTTATTCCTATCCGCCATACCTGCAAACTTCTAGTGACATACCATTATGACACTGGGGCTTTGCCGCCAGCTTTGCTAACAAATTTTCAAGAAAAAAAGCGTATCTAAATATTGATTATTGTCAGAACTGCTATATTTGTCATAACTATAAAAATGAGTAAATGCTTGTGTACCCTCCACCCTCACCCCCCTCTGTCCCCCTACCCTAAATCCCCCCTCAGATGAGGCCCTCTCCTCCATCCCCACCCCCCCCCGCCACATAAGGCTTGGGGACCAACTGTCCCTGGCGATGCTGAGCTAGCACACCCACCCCTCCGTGTTGCTAGACCCTTGACCATAATCTGTATAAAATAAGTGAGTACAAAAAAAGCAATTATGAACGACCCAAAAAAATAAAATAGACCAAAAAAGGAAAAGAAAAAGGGCCCTAACATATACAGTCCTTAAAAGTCGAGGCTCAAAAAAGATAAATGCCAACTAGGCACTGAACAAGATGCTCTAGCCAAAAGGTTTTAAGACAAATTCAGTGACAGTAGGAGTTCTTTGGCCTGGATTTCCGATTGAAAGTAATGAGTACGACCCTGAGAGACCACCTTCGGTTTTCAGGATTTAAGAGAAAGGCCTGAGACCCTTTTGCCTGGAATTCTGGAATTAGTTGACCGAGGAGCCAGCGCTTTTCCACTGTCTTTTGACAAAAATCAGGCCGGACAAAGAAGTCGCAACCCTTCCCTGCCCTTTTCCGGTCTGGTCTGGTGAGATCGTATAGAGATTTCCTAGCCAAAAAGTTGTTCAGAGAGATCTGAATGACGCATGGGCGATTGTCAGATTATCCGCCTGCTCTCTGCTGATTAAAATGAAAGCGATGGGCACGTTGAATCTGAGTCTTCCAGTCCCATTGAGGCAAGTCAGGGAAGGCCTCTCCAAAAAGGTTGATGACAAGCTGATGAATATCAGACCCTTCCTTTCCCTCAGGAATGCCCAAAATTCACAAGTTGTTGCGTCTGGCGTGATTTTCAAGACCTGACAGTTTCAACAGAGTATTGTCTCTCAAGGATTGCACTGATTCGGTTTTCTTCTTTTGCGAGCTTAACTCATCTTACAATTGGGAAATCCTGGCTTCTGACTCTCCGATTCTAGTAGCAAAGTCAGCACAAGTCTTAGCAATTCTACGGATGGAATTTAGCAATTTTCTACAGGCGCCTTGTGTCCGAGAGCTCTCTGCCCTTGTTTCCGCTCGATGAGCCATAATCACGTAATAAATCATAGAAAGTGTAATTTCTTCAGTGCAATTAGGCATGATGCCGGGCTCTGCCGATGACTCCCCCTTTCCCTCATTAGCTATCTCACCCAGATTTGGCGGATAAGAGTAATCCCAAATCATGCAGCCAGTGGCCCCATCTGCCCTATTATCTGGAGTAGGGAGGGCGGGAAGTTTCTTAACCGTACCACGATTAAACAAGGATCTATTACTCTCTTCCTCCCAATGTAGGCTACTGGTATCACTCCCTTCACCTGCCCAGTCTTTATCCTGGCAGTCCTCTTCTGAAGAATTAGAATGGTCTGATAAAGAGAAAAACTTATCGGTAACATCCTCCTCTCTACAGCTGGATTCATTTCCTTCTCTCAGAACCTCCACATTCATGTGTAGTATTGAATCCCCAGCCTTGGTTTCCAGGCCATCACATGAATGGACTCCATTTCCCAACATGTATTGGGATTGCTGTGTTTGGCTTGCGGAGTCTGTTATTGCCAATAGGAGAGGCCTCTCAATGATACCATTCTCAACAAGATTGTCAGCAAGATTATCGCAACAGTACACAGGGTAGCAGTGGTCCTAAAGGCAGCATCGGGGGGACCTGTTACCTCCAGCACTGCCCTCCCCTGGTTCAGGCCCCCTCCAGCAGCTCCCCCCACGGCTTCAATGCTGGCCTCGGAAGTCAAAGCCTCCTGCACAATCATTTCCCCCTGTGTTGAAAGATCAAGGGATTTTGTTTTCCCCATGGGGGATGCCTCGAGGCCACCGGAGGGATTGCCAACCACTTTGTTTCTTCCAGACTAACCGTTAAACAACGCGGGTACTGTCTGCTTACCGCGTGTGACGGCTCCGTTCTTGCCCGGTTTCTGCTGCTCACCTAATCCCATCATCTCTCTTCCGGACCGTTGGCTCGCAGTCACAGAGCTTCCTCCATCTGCGGGGCCGACAGGAACTGTTTTCCCAGCGTTGTCCGAGCCCTGCGTGCCGTGTCCCCTGATTCCCTTGCTGCCTGCCTTCGGCGGCATTGCTGCAGCTCCTTCCGTGAAATCAAGCGAGGAAGGCAAAGCAGCCGCTGAGCGAAGACGAGCTCGTGACGCCAACCGACAGGGAAGCGAGACCCCCCAGAGCCAAAACCATGACCTCCAGAGCATCCACACAGTCCGAATACGGGGCCCACATGAGATGCAAAAAGAGAGTGAGTAAAGTTAAGCACTGTCTATTCCATAAGTCCAGTTACTTCGTCAGATACTGCGTTCAGAATCGCTGTCAAAGCAGGTCTGAGCAGGAGAGAGTAGTTGGTCAGCTCACTCGACCGGCTGACCGGCCGCCATCTTGCCTAGCAACTCCAATCTATCCCACTCTAATTCAATCCACATTACATCACCCCTATCCAATCCACCCCACTTTGTCAAAACAATCTGGCCCACTCCAGTCCAAAACAATCGGCCCCACTCTAACCCAAACTAATTTGCCCCACTCCAATCCCAAAACATCTGCCCCATTCCAATCCAAAAAAATCTGCCCCATTCCAATCTGCCCCACACCAATCCAAAACAATCTGCCCCACTCCAATCCAAAACAATCTGCCCCAATCCAAAACAGCCTAAGCCACTCCAATCCATAACAATCTGCCCCACTCCAATACAAAACAGTCTGCCCCAATCCAATGCGCCTCCTTTCCAATCCCAAAAAATCTGCCACATTCCAATCTGCCCCACTTTATTTCAACACAATCTTCCCCACTTCAATCTGCTGCACTGAATCCAAAACAATCTGCCCCACTGAATCCAAAACAATCTGCCCCACTCCAATCTGCCCCACTCCAAAATAAGCTTCACCGCTCCAATCTACCCTACTCCAATCCAAAACAATATGCCCCTCTCCAGTCTTCATCACTTCAATCCACCCCACTCCATCCAAACTGCCCCACTCTAATCTGCCCTGCTCAAATCTTCCCCACTCCAATCCTCCCCACTCCAATTCAGAACAATCTTTCCACTATCTTCCCCACTCCAATCCAAAACAATCTGCCTACTCCAATCCACCCCACTGCAATCTGCCCCACTCCAAAAAAAGCTGTCCCACTCCAATCTACCCACTCCAATCCAAAACAATATGCCACACTCCAGTCTTCCCAACTCCATCCAATCTGCTCCAATCCAATCCGCCCACTCCAATCCGCCCCCCTCCAATCCAAAAAAGTCTGTCCCACTCTAATCCACCCAACTACAATTTGCCCAAATCCAATCCAGAACAATCTGCCCTCTCCAATCCACCCCACTCCGATGCAATCCAGCTCACCCCAATCCACCCAGTCCCTCCCAATTCACCCCACTCCATTCTATTCCAATCAATTCCACCCCACACCAATCTAATCCAGCCCAATCAATCTATCCCACTCTAATTCAATCCACTTCACCCCAATCCAATCCATCCCACTCTACCCCGATTCCACCACACTCCCATCCAGTCCACCACAATCCACCTCCACTTCAATCCAAACAGTCTGCCCCAGTCCTAACCAAAACAATCTGGCCAACTCCAGTCCAAAACAATCAGCCCCACTCCAATCCAAACTAATTTGCCCCACTCCAATCCATAACAATCTGCCCCACTCCAATCCAAAACAGTCTGCCCCAATCCAATGTGCCTCCTTTCCAATCCCACTCCATTCTATTCCAATCAATTCCACCCCACACCAATCTAATCCAGCCCAATCAATCTACACCACTAATTCAATCCACTACACTCCAATCCAATCAATCCCACTCTGCCCGAATCCACCGTAACCCACTCCAGTCCTGTCCACAACAATCCACCTCCACTCCAATCCAAAACAATATGCCACACTCCAGTCTGCCACAATCAATCCGATCTGCTCCTATCCAATCCGCCCACTCCTATCCGCCCTACTCCAATCCAAAACAGTCTGTCCCACTCTAATCCGCCCAACTACATTCAGCCCCGATCCAATCCAGAACAATCTGCCCACTCCAATCAGCCCCAATCCAAAGTAATCCAGCTCATCCAAATCCACTAGGTCCATCCCAATTCACCCCACTCCAATCCACCACAGTCCACCCCACTCAATTCTATTCCAATCCAATCCAGTCCACCCCACACCAATCTAATCCAGCCCAATCCAATCTACCCCACTCTAATTCAATCCACTTCACCCCAATCCAATCCATCCCACTCTACCCCGATTCCACCCCTCCCCCATCCAGTCCACCACAATCCACCTCCACTTCAATCCAAAACAGTCTTCCCCAGTCCTAACCAAACAAATCTGGCCAACTCCAGTCCAAAACAATCAGCCCCACTCCAATCCAAACTAATTTGCCCCACTCCAATCCAAAACAATCTGCCCATTCCAATCCAAAATCAATCGCCCCACTCTAATCCAGAATAATCAACCCTACTTCAATTCAAACCAATCTCCCCCACTCCAAAGTTCTCAACTCCAATCCAAAACACTCTACCCTACTCCAATCCAAAACAATCTGCCCCACTCCAAGCAGCCCCACTCCAATCCAAAACAATTTGTCCCACTCCAATCTTCCCCACTCCAATCCGCTCCACTCAAATCCAAAGTAATCTGCCCCAGTCCAATAAAAAAAAATCCACCCTACTCCAATCTACTCCCCTCCAGTCTACCCCACTCAAATCCAATATATCTCACCCCAATCCAATTCACCCCACTCCATTCCAATCCAATCCAATCCACCCCACTCCAAAACAATCCACACCACACCAGTACAATTCACCCCAATCCAGCCAAATCCAATCTACCCCATTCAAATCCACCCCACTCCACTCCAATCCAATCAACCCCACCCCAATCCAGTCCACCTCAATCCAATCCAGTTCACCACACCCTAATCCAAACCACCTCATACCAATCCACCTCACTGCAATTCAACCTACTCCACTCCAATGTACTCTACCCCATACCAATCCAACCCACATGATCCCATCCCACTCCAGTCCACCCCACTCTAATCCAATCCACCCCACTCTAATACACCACACTCCACTCCACCCCAGTCCAATCCTCCCACCCTACTCCAATCTAATCCACCTCATGCAGTCCACCCCACTCAACAACACCCCACTTCACAGCACTCCAATCCACCCCACTGTACCCCAATTTAATTCACCTCACCCCAGTTCAGTCCTTCCACTCAATCCAATCCATCCAGCCCACCAGACTCCAATCCACCCCACTTCAATCCAATCCAATCCACTTTCCAGTCCAATCAACCCCACTCTAATTTACCCCACTTCAAATGAGCCGTAAGCAACAGAAACGTTGAATTGCTGTGGGGGAGACTGCAGGTAACCGCCGCATTGCCATCACTGCGGCCGTGGAACTGGGGTTTGCCTAGGTGGATTCGCAGGCCTACGTGGCCAAGATCGTGATTTCCGGTGAGCTCACCTGAGATTATGGTGCATTGGGCGAGAGCATCAAGCAGGCTCGGCCGAGGCCACTCGCTGCTTGCCACCAGTGCGCTTGCTTGTGGCACTGTGGCACTGCTGTTGCGGTGGGCCCTTCACAGGTGGGTCGACCAGTGGCAAAAAACTTCTTCAAACTGCTCACAAGTCTTTTAAGTCACAGGACAACCACAGGATTGCACAGAACTGCAGGCAATAAGCCAACAAAAAACTCCGGTAAGGGTCATAAGGCCTAATCCAAACACCCGCCATCAACCTTCCTCGCAAGCTCTCTGACCTTCCTTCTCAGTTGCCTGATGACCCATTTTGAGCCCCTCACGTCCACACTATCACAGCAGCCTCCCTCTCATGCTCTCACGCTCCAGCCACTACTTCAGCATCTGCCTCGGTGCCCATTTTTGCTCCTACTTGGCTTGCTTGGTTTGTGTTGGGAGAATAGCAAGCAGTGGCAGATACATGGAGGTACGAAGGGCCATAGTGACCGTGAAGTTGCGACGGTGGGAGTCACTTGGTCTGAAACATGGTTGTCAGCCATGAATGCTCAGAGCAGCATTACTGAAATACTTAGCTCTGAAACATTCTGAGATACCCTGAGTTGGCCAGAGACGCTTGCTGTGAGCCGTTTGTGGCTCGAGGCCTGAAGCACAGTCTAATATGAAACTGAAGTTCTGTCTAAAGGAACCTGACATGGCGCTATGATAGGGTGTCCGTTAGTGTAGCCACATTGGGTTGAGCCTGACTTTACGGTGAAGGCCCCACTAGGTCGAGGTGCAGTTTGTGAGCTTGATGTCTGCTCCCCCAGCCATATCTCCCCAAGTTGTCAGCATACACCCAAAACATGTAAAAAAAACAGGGCTTCTGTTTGCTGTCAATATTGCAATGCAGACCTGGACAACTAAGGAAAACAGGCGGCCACAGGAAAATGAGATCTGGTAAAGTTAGACAACAGGTTGCACAGAAACGATTGAACCAAAAAACAGAACACAAGGAAACCCAAGCTAGAGAATAAGTGAAGCCCAGAGCAGCCTACTGATATCACCAATCCAGACATTATTTGGGAAAATGAACTGTAGCTGTAAATATAGGTTTTTAAAAGACCTGGCAGCTCGCATCTACTCAAAGACAGAAAACACTGTGGGACTGCCTAACCCACTCAGGCCTAAAAATCTGAGTAATTATTAAATCCCGATCAACGGGCCAGGGTGAGCCCAACTAACAATAGAAAAGTAACAGTGCTTAGAAATAGTGAAGTGTCAGCAGGTAAACTTACCACAATACTGTCTCAGGTCCACGCAGCAAACTAGCCACTATTCAATACCAAGTCCTGGCCCATGCCAGTCCTCTCCGCATACAAACATCTACTGCATCGAGGAGGGGGACAACTCCTGGCTGAATTCAATTTCATGAACAAAAAATGCGGGTCTAAACCAGGCAATGGAAGTTAAGACCATCAACCTGGTGGATGATCATGTAGGGCATGAGCAACCTGCTATTAAAATGTTAAACCCATCTGAGCAATTCACTCAAGAAGAGTGAATTAACAAACATAAACTGACATCTAGTGCCCCGGCAAAACTAACGCAAATTGTGAGAGCTTACATTTAAAAACGGGCAATATTTCCAATGTTCATGCATTAAACATTTTACAGACATCAATTATGGCACTTAATATGCAGTCAGACAAACTGAACATCCAAATCGACCTTAGGAACGTAATAGTCTCCCACGTCACTGGTCTAAATGCGAAACTAGACAAACTGATGGACTGGATAACAAGGATGCAAGAAATAATTACCTATTGTTGGCTAGTTAAGTACTAAGCCAGCTATTTTAATGTCTATTTTGAATGAAAGGAAAAATCCAAAGCCAGAAACCGTATCTAGTGTGCATACCCAAGAGCTGAGCTACCGGCCTCACGTTTGAGCGGCAGAACAAGAACAACAACATATTGCAGATACTAATGAGACGCTCAGTACGACGGGAGGAAATCTCACTAGCCAGGAGTTGATAGAGCACCCATCAATGCCAATCAAACAGAAATTGGTGACTGATGTTGATCTACACGAGCCAATGATCCCTTGCTCAAACTAAGAGACAGAAAAAACGTGCTAGGAAGGCAAGCAAGAACCCTTAATACTTAGTGAAAGAAGTTCCTGGCAGCAACAGACTATATCCCATCTTTGAGGCTAAGTATGAACAAAGAAAGGTGGCTATTGCAAACACCTCAATAATTTCCTACAATGACACCACTACTGTGGGAAATTGCCAAATTTGGAATTTACTGGACACATCACAAACAACGATAGACACGACTGATAATGTCCCCAAGAAACCTGAAAACATCCTGGCTCAAGTTGAGCCACACAACAGAACACAACACGAAATGAAGGTGAAGCTCTCCCAGCTAAAAATACAAGGATCAGGTTCAGAAAGGTCTGTGTCCCTTGCAATACGAGAAAAACTGCAAAGTGAATCTAATCCCATACAGGGCTATCCTTCCTGATCACCAAACTATGGAAGAGATAATAATATCTCAGCTCAGTGATCCATAAAGATGCTATCATATTCTTTGAAAAATATTACTAGTCATGTATTAGTGCCACCACACTATAGAATGCATACCATCTGCCACCCTCTGCTTGAAGCCACCACCTTCTAGGAACATCTAGGGTCATGGTTCTAGCTATCCTACGTAACAAATGGAAATATGTTTGAGGCCTCAAATAACCAAGACAGACTGAGTCATGGTATCTTCTGGCATACAAGGAATCTCAGCAAACTCACACAAATTCAATATTGTTTGTTCAGGTTGGCGATTTAACAGGGCTGTGTTGTCCACCGTGAAAAGGCAGCCTAAGAAAAGAACTCACTGGGTGCAATGGACGGATTCTGCAAGTCTCTTTCCTTGCTAGATAAGTCTAGGAAAAAGGTACCCAATTCATCTATCGCTCATCTTAGAGAGCTGTACAATGACAATAAAGAGCAGAGGATTCGTACCTTACAGCCTACTGAACCCCTTTAATGCATTTTATGCAGCCATGCCATATTCTATTCATTGTCGCCCCCTTCACCTTCCCACCCCCCATCCCATAAAAACATACAGGTTCCTAATCCTCTCTTACCTTAACTCGAGACCAGAGAAACCAATAATAACAGCAAATAACATCACAGATAGGTCCTTCTTCAGCTCCTGCCTGAAAATGAATTCCAGATAACCCCTTTTTATTTTCAGGCTTGGTCAGAGACAGCATTAGATGTCTCTCCAGCCTTATGAATTTAAACTACATACAGAAATAAAAAATGCATATGTATGTGGAGGGTCTTGTACTCTCTTCAACCAACGGTCTGTTTAACTATCATTCTGCTTCCACCCACCGCAACATATAGCATGGGGTAAAGGGTCAGCCCATGATGGCCACTGTCCGTCTTGTGGCATTTTTCCTGATCACATGGGCAAATTTGGGATGTATGTCGTTACAACGCACACTTTTACAACGCATGCACTTACAACGCATTTTTTACAACGCAACATCGCATTCCATTACATCGCATACCACCTTTACAATGCATACCATTACAACGCATAATATTAAATTGCATTTAAGGTAAGTATTGGATAGTATAGGGGTAAAAATTACTATTCTAACTCCAGGGGGTGCAACAGTAGGGTAAGTGTTGGATTGCGTTGTAATGGTATGCGTTGTAAAGGTAGTATGCGATGTAATGGAATGCGTTGTAAAGGTAGTTTTAAACATGCGTTGTAGTGTCATGCGATGTAATGGAATGCGTTGTAGTGGATGTTGCGTTGTAAAAAATTTGTTGTAAGTGTAGTGCGTTGTAATAGTTGCGTTGTAAAGGTTGTTCACCGCAAATTTGCCTTTAAAAAATTCACTTCAGTGCCAGGCTTGTGGGCCAGTACTTCACTTTGGCAATGTTTTTTTTCTTTCCACTTTTTATCCATTTTTTCGGTCCTTGTGTGTGTTTAAAAATGTGACGTGTCTTAAAACTAGAAAATGGTTCTAAACCAGTTCTAAGTCACCTACCTGATAGGGAGCACTGGTACTGTTAAATTATGTGAAATGGCAAATTCTTTTTATTTCAATTTATTTTTGCATGCTTATGACTAATAATGGCAATTTTCTTTTTGAATGAACGATTGAACCTGTGTGACCAAGGCCACAACTAGTGGCTTTGCCAACATTTGCTTAACTAGTGCTACTTCTCGATGGCACACTGGTATTATCAGGGGTATCGAATTATTCAACTATATTTTGCATAATTATGGATCTGCTGCATTTTCCGCATTATCTGCAGATTTTAACAATAAACGTTTGTTTCTATCTGAAAGTAAAGTTAGTAAAATTTCAGCAACAGGTGTTGCCATGCATTGGAAGGTCCTTGCAAAGGTTGACTTCTCATGTTTCTGTTGCTTATTTTTATGTTTCGGTGTTAAGCTAAGGTGCAATCTATATCCAATGTTAATAAATGTCGAAATTACAAAACAATGGGGTAATACAGTCAGAAAATGTGCCACATTACGCCACATAATTTGCTTTTTCTTGCTACACAATTTAGCCAAACCTGATGTATAATTTGTCCCTCTCTTGTTGCATAGTTCCAGTGGCCCTGGTTATTTTTTTGCATTGGGCTCAATACTCATTCCCGTGTGAGCACCAGGGCTGGACTGGGAACAGAAACCGGCCCTGGCAAACTGCCCAGCTGGTCCCCCTGGGGTGAGTGCAGCCGAGCAGTTTGCGAGGGCCGGTTTCGGCCTATTTTGTTACAGGGGGCCGATATTGCCGACCCCCTGGTAACAAAAACGGCCCCAAGGGGGCCAAAACCGGTCCCCACCCTAGCGGCCTACCGGGGAAATGCCCGGTGCCCGCTCTGGCCAGTCCTGCCCTGGTGAGCACACACTCACACAGGCCCGAGCACACATGCACCTACAAAGCAATCCACACAATTCCTTTAAACCCCTTCTGGTAGTATCCAAATTCTCTCTCTTCCTCTTTCGTTTACACACAAATGGGTACGCAAGCAAGCAGACAAACATTCACCCAAATAGCTCAGGCAGGATAAAAGACATTTTTAGGGTTCGCCTCCACAGCGTTGAAATCTCCTTTATTTAATATATCTTAAAAGGGGGTTCTTATCAGTTCCTCTTGCCAAAATACTGTGTTAATTCGCTTTTGGGTGGACTTTATATTTTTTGGTTAACTTCCCCTGATACTTCTATCAAAGCTGTTCACGCTGTTTAAGCCCCATTCACTATCAAGATAAGATCTCTTCCCAAGGAATAGTCAAGTAGCTTCTAACAGTATGCTAAAATGCTTTCTTTTTATTACTTATGTGTGTAAAGCATATGCTTGAGCCTTAGAACTTTTGTGGCATTTCCTATTCATGCCTCAGTACCTTTCTTTGCGCTTTGTAGGCATTATCGGATAGATTTTTTTAACTTAATTTATTTGGTCATTATGATCAAATTCTAAATGTTGTAATAAACTCAGCACATTAAAAATAAAGTTAATATACAAGAGCCATGCTATATTTTACTAATAACCCGGCAGCCACAAGTGCAGTTACAGGGTCATGATTTGAATGGTGCAGCAGGTGCAGCTGCAGTTGTCAGAACTCCTCTAAACACACAATATTGCTACATTTGACTATTAAACAGACAGTCACAATTGCAGTTACATTGCAATTAAACGTGACTTGATGTGAATGATGCAGCGGGTTCAAATACACAGGGGCCAAAAGCTCTAGGGACCCCACTAGAAACATATTATTGCTATATTTTAAAACTAAACAAGCAGTCACAAGTGCAATTACCTTGCAGACAACAAGGTCATGATTTCAATCGTGCAGCAGGTGCAGTGACACCAGGACCTAAAGCTCTAGGCACCCCCACTAAACACCTAAAATTGCTATATGTTACTACTAAACAGGCAGTCGCAATTGCAGTTACCTTGCAGACAACAGGGTCATGATTTGAATGGTACAGCAACACCAGGCCCAAAAGTTGTCACAGCTCCTCTAAACACCTAATATTGCTATATTTTACTACTATACAGGAAGCCACAATTGCAGTTAAATGGGGCTTGATTTAAATGGTGCAGCAGGTGCAGTGGCACTGGGGCCAAAGGTTGTCATAACTCCACTAAACACCAATAATTGCTATATTTTACTACTAAACAGGCAGTCACAAGTGCAATTATCTTGCAGGCAACAGGGTCACTATTTGACTGGTGCAGCAGACCAAGACCCAGACCCAAAAGTTATCAGAATTCCCCTAAAAACATAATATTGCTATATTTTACAACTAAACAAGTGCAGTTATCTAGCAAACGCTAAGGTCAATAGTGCAGCAGGTGCAGTGGCACCAGACCCAAAAATTGTCGGAACTCCTCTAAACACGTAATATTGCTATTACAACGATTAAATCTATTATTTTTCCCCGATCCATTTTATTTTTGTAAAATGTTGATATTACTTTCCCGCACTATACCAGTACTAACAGCACAATATAAAGCCTTTTTGTACTTAAACATGTCATAACACTTTAACAGACTTTCTGTAATTTAAAGCAGCTTATTAATAAATCACATAGGTGAAATCTAATGCATTTACCAATGCTTGTTAACTTCTTACCTCCTGTGGCTTCCTTAATTCCTGCCCTCAGTGCGTTGCCTGGATTCCAGTGTGTTCACAAATGCACATGATAGTGTGAATGTGATTGACAGGGCAAGGCCTGAAAGGATACTGCTCTGTCAAGCTTAACGTGAAGGTTAAATTCTCAACACCCGCGTGTCCACGACAAATGCAAATGACCTGCTGCTTAACAGTTCAGCAGGGGCCCAGCACAGGGTAACAGCAGGGCTTTGGCTGTCAGAGTATCCTGGAGGCAGGCTCCACCCTGAGAGACTTAGCCGCACCAGCAAAAAACAGTATATCAGACACGAGTACCTGTACTTTCCTTGGCGGTGGAGAAGTGGGGATACTTGAAGGCAGGGCCGGACTGGGAGGGCAAACCAGCCCTGGCAATTACTTTGGACCGGCTTGGGGTGGGAATGCAGGGTTTTGGGGGGGGGGGCTGGTGGGAATCACTGCTGCTGTGCTTTTGTTACAGGGGGCCCATATTGGAGCACTGCTGCAAAACTGGCCCCCAGAAACAAAACTGGCTCCCACCAGTCCAAAAGCGGGCCCCACCCTTCTGGCCCACCGGGAAAATGCCCGGTGCCCACTACGGCCAGTCTAGCCCTGCTTGAAGGGAAAAAAATGAGAAGTGTCGGTACTCAGTACCTGTGAGTACAGCCCCATTTAAAGCACTGGGTAAAATTACAGCATAGTACCCACTGCTCAAAAATTGGTATTTGCCAGGTTGTTGGTCCCCACAGTTCCTGTTTAGAGTCTGTACAATACTCGTTATTGGTGCCAAAAACATTTACTGCATTTCAAACCACTTTCATCTTTTTGTAAGGGTTTGAAAGTGCGGTAAAAAATCTCAATGGTGAGTAGGGGAGTGCATCCTATCATTTGCCATATGCTTCCCATTCTACAACCAAAGCTGTAAAAGAAATGAAGGAATAATGAAGGATGCAAAAAACAAACACACAATAGCAACAATGCCATAGCACTTTATTTTAGCTTCACACATTATAGTATTTTTTAAATTTAATTTTAGCCACACTGCTCTACAGCAGTAGTGGCCCATCCCCTCCCAAAGTATGGAGGGGGAGGCCGAGCAGGGCCAGAGGAGGGAGGTGGGGAGGTTTGGGGGGGACAAGTAAGAAGGAAAAAAAATTAAAATAAACTTACCTTGCGGCCACAACCGTCTCCCGCATAATCGCTTCATTCTTCTTCTGGACCTGGGCACAGGCTCCCAGCCTGCCCTGCAACCAATCTGGAAGCTGCTCACACATGAGAGCAGCTTCAGGATTGGCCAGAGCACCAGCAACTTGCGCTCCCAGGCAGACTGGGCGCCTGGGCCTACTCTCTCCAGCCCCAGCAATACAGCTGAGACTGGAGAGAGCTTCACTGTGCATTAGGGGTTTGGCCGACCTGAGACAGCCAGCAAAACACCTCATGCGCAGTGTAGGGAGTGCCTACCACTCCCCCACCAGCAGTGTCAGCCCCTGGACCCGCTCCCAAGACTCATCCGAGTCTTGGGGGAGGGTCCAGGGGATTAAAATAAAATGATAATAAAACAAGTATAAAACCTGTTTTATTATCGTTTTATTTTCTGCTGGTGGCAGGGGGCGGCGCTCCTTCGCCTTAATGGAGCGTCCGCCCCTGCTCTACAGCAGGGCTAAAAGACATTGACAAAGTCAATCGCTCTGACATAGGCGAGACCTGCTGGCTTTGCCAAAGCTTGTTCCCTTTTTTGGTCCTTATTTTTGTGTCCAGTACCGCTCATTCCCCAACTCTTAAGACCTTTCTAGCTCCTTTGAATCTTCTCACCTCCTCACGGGATCCCTCCCCCTGCTCCCGATCCTCGCCCATTCCCATAATCTCTGCTCCTGACCACCCATCAGATATGCATGTCAAAGTTTTCAATTTTTTATATTATTTAAATCATTTCCTGCTTTCACGAGCAAAATAAAAGATTTTTCATGTAATTTCCTCAATATTATTATTTTGTATTTTTTCCATCTTTTTTTGTAATCAATTGCTATTCCGTTTATGCACGGCTGAAAACGTGTATTAGGATACTCTCATTTATGTGAATTCTGCAAGCTTTGGTGTGGGTGTTATTTCCTGAAACAACACTGGTTACACAATACTGGCTGGTGTTATCAGCAGAAATACCAGAGATGCCATTTTGTCACCAGTGATTCAAGGGTACACTTCTTTTCAAATACTGCAATATACATACATACAAAATAATTACAATTAATTGTACTTGTCAGTTTCAAATGCCAGGCTGTGCGCTTCCTTAGATTGTATAACTGTTAATTTTGTAGTAACATTCCAAAGCTATGATTTTCCTCCATAAAAACCTAAACAAAACCTTATCTGAACAGCTGCAATGTCATTCAAAAATTACGCACACAAATTTCGACATTAGGAAGAAGTCAAGTGACCCCTCTCAGCAGAAGTTCATGAAATATAAACTGGCATTTGATCCTGGCGAGCACTGCAGTTTTATAATATAAAATCACTGAATAAATCAAATGTTTTTTGACGAAACATAAATCACATTGCAACATGCTGCGGCAACAACGCAGAGCAACACAAATTTGAGTTTTTTTTAGATTAAACATGTTCTCGGCTGATCTTCAGGTTGGGCTTAACCTTATGCCTTAACTCTTCTATGTCATTCCTCTGCCTGAACATATGACGTGTAAAGTTTTAAAAATCTAATGCAAAAGAGTTAATCGATATATCTACCTAAACAAAAAGGCTACATTGGTGTAGGAAGGTTTGAAACATGCAGGAGCAGACACTTTTAGTGCTAGGGTTTAAGGGGCATATCAGCAACAACCGGCGATAATTATCGCTAAGCGCACTTAGCGCTAGGATAATTATCGCCAGCTAGCGTGGATTTTTATCGCTGAGATAGCGTGCTATTAGCAACGCTTATCTCAAAAGCGATAAAAATCCTAGCGCTAACTGCCTAACGTGAGATTATCGTGATAATCTCACGAAATGTGGTGTTAGCTTGTTGATAGGGACTCACAAACTTAGCCATGATATCCACCTTCCATAGGATATCATGGCTAAGTCAGTCCTGAAGCAGGCGTAAGGAAAGTAGCAATAACAGGGGTTATCGCTACTTTTCCTGCCGCTATGCTTCATAGCGTGGGGCTTGATGATATTAGCGACATTTCTCCTGCCATGTTAGGTCAGGAACGTCCACTTTGCATCTCATTAGAGATGCAAAGCTGGGCGTTAAGATTTTGTGCGCTACTGCAAGGTTTCACGCGTTAGCGTGACCTTGCTAATTAGGCGTTAAATTATCGCCACTTTTCGGCAGAAAACGGCCGCAAAAGCAGCGATAATTTTCTAGCGCCGCCTTGCTGATATGCCCCAAATTTTGCTGGAAATTGGAGGACCAAAGGAGCAAGAGAGGGATTTATTTTTAGGGCACAATAAAAGAATTTGCCTCATTTCCTTGATTGTTACCCTACCCAACAAAGCAAGGCAAAAACCACAGAAACACTGATTACTGCAGAAGCTTGTGAAATATCCACTTCGACAACTTTGACACACATAGCTACACTGACCGAATTTCGAAGCGAAAGCCACAGCAAACACACAACAGCATGGATCAACACAGGTAAAAAAAGACACTGCAGGCAAACTCATGTAGAATTCAAGATCCTTCTACCTCGTTCACAACAGGTTAGAACTCGACCTCAGTGTTGGTGTACAGTTTTTATGGCATGGGAAAATGGGGATGTTTCGGCCCTACAAAAATAAATGTGGTGAAGGGTTTAGTGTTAGCTTGCACAGGGTAAGGCAAAAGATCCTGTATCAAACACTGCACGGTAACAGTTCTGTCAAAGTCATCTTTATTGGGCTATAAAATAGCCGTAAATGCACACAAATGATACATACATACAAACACTGTCCAAAGAGGCAGAGACACCATAATACATAAACTGGTAATAAAATTAAAACACATAAACCTGAATAAAATTAGCAGTAAACAAAATTGTAATAAATTTGCATGTTGCAGACAAAAATTACTTTAAAACCTGAGCAAGAAATTCTTAGTAAAATCAATCCTCTAATATTGTTTTTCTGGAGGATACTGCAGCTTGGAGAAACATAGCTAGAAAGCAACAAGAGTCATCATCTGTCATGGTGTGTAAAAAGCGATACGCCTGCATACAGGACCGTATCTTTCTGAATCGCATAAAAGGCATAAGCGAACTTTTTGTATATAACACATAAAAATCGCAAAAGAAGAGAAAGTGCATCATGGTTTGTTTAAACTGATTGATACAAGGGCATATCCTCATGCTGATGCCGGAAGGGAAGCATAAAATAAATTTTGTTGCGCCAGCCCTAAAGCTGAACAGTAACATACAAGCAAAATACCCATCTCCTATTTGTGGTAGGGAATCACCTACATTTAAATACAAGTAATCTGTAACACTCATGTTATTGCTTTCTGCCCGCAATCTGTCTGTTGCAGCTTTCTCCAATAGTAAACGCCTTACTTGCTTTCTACAAGCAGCAGTCGGTGGTCCTCTATCCAAAAATATATCAAGTAGGCCTATTACTTCCAAGGATTTTTTAACATAAGCCAACCAAGGGATGGAGAGACCCTTATCGCAAGCAATCTGTCATTAATTATATTCTTTGTTAGTGTAGCGTCTTCCTAGCTCCAGGTGGATAACCACAAAATGGTTGGTCGACTATGGATATAGTCGCTCAAATAATCTATGCTCCCTCTGGTGGTTAGTAGGATTGCGCGATCCCCAAACGTCAGTGCCATAATTCGCAATGGGGGCGCACTATGCGGAGTATATTTGCAATTGTGGTTTCAGGGGCCTCACACCCTTTGGTGATGGCAAACTAAGTAGAGACCCAATATGTGGTGTCCATGAACCCAAAGAACTAAAATTGATCCTTCAGAAAGAAAAAATGCTAGTTAAAATGTTTGTGCCAACAGTAATGGAGTGTAGTTTTGCACTCTACATCTCATGTCATTAGAAATAACTAGTTAAAATTAGTTGACAGATTAAAACTTGCCATGTACTTAACAAAGGCCTGTGCTAAAAGACGCAAGGTTTGGGAGTACAAGCAATTAAAACTGCATCATCCGTATACAGTAACGCAGGGAAGGGGGTGCCGCACACCATAAGTACATCAGGGGGGCTCTTAGTAAGTTCTACACTGAGCTCATTTTATATAAAATAAAATGTGATGGAGCTAGTATGCTCCCCTGGCAGACCCCCCCGCTTAATACTAAACTCATCAGAAACTTCCCCCTTGCTCCCGCACCTTACTCGAGCCTTGGTACCAGTATCTAGGGAAATGCGTAAATGTACTGTAGATGGGTCCATTTTTAATTTAATAAGCAAATGTTACAATTTTCCCTGGTCGACACAGTCAAATGCCACTGACAGGTCGATGAAGGCGAGGTACAATGTTGACTGTTTGGCCACGGTATACTTCCCGATAATCGGGCTTAAATTTAGGCTTTGCTCAACAGTCACTATGCTGCATCTAAAACCATATTGACAGACGTTTAGTTCCTTTTGTTTGTCAGCCCACTCTACTATTCGAATTTACAAAACCCTACCCAGAATTTTCGCTAGAATGTCAATCAAGGAAATAGGACAGTAGCATTTTGGCTCCGCCCTATTTCCGTTTTTGAAAATGGGAACAATGACCAAAGAAGTCCAAGAGGAAGGAAGTGAAGAATAGTTTGGCCTAATATGCACATGTACTTGGAGCCTACAGATTTAAATTACATTTGATAATATCAATGGAAACACCATCGGGACCTGATGCTTTACCACCTGCACTTTCTTGAATAGCAGCCTCAATTTCGTTCAAAAAAACAACTATACGGGGTGGGTCAGCCCCTTGCCATAACCACAAGGGGGGGAGACTACCGTTTGTATAGATGTCTACAAAATGTAAGATGTTATGTTATGTTATACAGGTTTTTTGTATAGCGTGCGGCTACTCGAAAGAGTGTCCCGACGCTTTAAATTGCACGCTAATCGCAAAACACAACAGGGAAAATGAACAGAAACAGACAAAGAAGAGACCTGATAGGACCTGAAACTAAGAAGTGAAAAGCCAAGTTTTAAGCCCCTTCCTAAAGGCCAACAGGTTGGTGGTGCTGCGCAGGGACACAGGCAATTTATTCCACAGCTGAGGCGCTAAAAATTTAAAGGAGCGGCCACCGATGCGAGCTCTCTTCACACGGGGCACTACCGCAAAAAACAAGGCTTCAGACCTAAGCGATCTGGCAGGACGATAAAAGGACAGCCTTTTCTGGAGATATTTTGCTCCAGATGTGTGCAAGGCTTTGTGTGCCAGGGTGAGAGATTTAAAAACTATCCGCTTCCGGACAGGAAGCCAGTGCAGAGCCTCCAAAAGGCCCGAGGCTCTGGCACGGCGAGATAGTCCAAAAATAGCACGTGCTGCCGAATTCTGAACAACCTGTAATCGTTGAAGCAGGTATTCTGGCAGGCCGAGATAGAGAACGTTGGAATAGTCTATTCTCGAGCCTATCATCGCCTGCACCGTGATCTTCCTGTGTTCCTCCGATAACAAGGGAAGGAACTTGCGGAGCTTATGTGGCAACTGACTGTCGTTCCTCCTTAGTCAGAAAAGCGCATGCTAGGCACAGCATTCCAGAATCTTTTACTGTCTCGTGTGTTGGCAGTAACAGTTAACAGAGACCACTGCTGTATGATGACTTCAACCCTTCTCTTTTGCGACTGCTCTATAAGCCTTCCGTAAGGCGGTCACTAATGTACGATCCTGGGGTTCTGTATTTAGAGGCCTTCTTTTTCAGCGATTGGCAATTGAGCATTTGTGATCAAACCAGCAAGGACATTGGGGGGCTGATGTGACAGGTATTAACAATGAGGATCTGATTTTTTCACAAAGAGCCATGAAAGAAGAAACTATTGTTTCCCCATTAGTATGTTCAGATAGACAACCCATCACTAGCTGAAGGTTCACTGCTATTACCCTATTAAGAGATTTTGGGGGGTAAGCCAGCTTCCATCACAGCCTTAAATTATCTGTAGTTGGTGTTAAATTAATAAGACCTGGGACTTCCAGATGAGTCGCTCTGTGGGATACTGCCAGGGTTATCTCAATTGGGTTGTGATCCCCAAATTTTTTAGCAACAATAGTACCATGGATTAAAGAATGTCTAAGATTATTAGAAATAAAAACATGGTCAATGATGGAAAAGCTATTCTTCCTTCCAAAGGTAGTCAGAGCTTGTGTTTCAGTCTCCTCCTCCTCCAATCTGTTATATAAATTAGCAGATGAAACAAAAGCCTGTAGCTCTTTACCCCTCTTATCGGCTTTACTGTAGGCCATTTACTCTCCTCCTGCTTTCCGGAATGGTAGTCTAGCATTGAAATCACCCCCTAGAAAGAGGTATAGTTGCTTGCCCTGCTAGGATTTCTTCTCAAACTGTGCTGAAATAAATGACAATAAACCTGGGAATGTTTGGTTAGGGACATACAGAAAATCATTATTGTAAAAATGTACAATGGAGTCAGAGCCCACTTATACATAAAAGCTTGAAAGTTCAATTCTGGGTGTCTTCAACACTGGTGCAGAACCACCAATTAACAATTAAACCATATGGAAAGACCATCCGAAGTACAGCCAAAGCGAGATGGTAGCACTGGAAGGCTAAACACTTGTAACCATCAAAATCAATGGAATTGCTTTCCCAGGTTTCCTGCAACAGAATAACATCATATAACTTGACAAACTTTTGCCAGTCAGGTAAGAGCATCTTTGCACGGAGCCCTGCAACATTCCAGCTCAATATTTTTAGCTCTGGTTCCCTAATATTTGGAGGAGTATGGGCTGGACTTAAAAAATAACATCCAGAGATCTGCATAACAGTCCCATCCAAAATATTTTGCAACTGGAAATTGGCCCTGCAACTTCAACATGAGCTGCAAGCGGTGACAGTAATACAGAATCACCACAGTCCAAATTTATAAATCTTGGATTGTTGGTCTGGTGACCGAAGATAGCGCCTACCCATTTGGAGCTGTCAGTCAGACCACCTCATTGCAGTTTGACAGGACTGCAAATACATTTTCACACATCAGTTCCCACTCTGGCTGTCGTTGAGCTCCCCGGACTGGTAAGCGTAATGCTTGTTAGATCGGTTTGTAGAAAAAGCCCAAGGGCAATGTATCAATCTATGAGCTATTGGTTGTTGCCATCAACTGCTCATTCAAAAGTTTCCTCACATATTCAAGGTGCCTAAAATTGACTAGAACACAATCTCCAGCAGCATTTTCCATTGAGGTTCAATCCAATCTACCGTGCAAGTCATAATCATTTTCTAACTCTCTGCAGGGTTAAAATTCTTGTGCACATTGAGCCAATCTGTGACCTTGTTATGTAGTTTGGCCCAAGACTTTGACTGGTTTTGCTGTAGCGGTGGCACCCCAGCCATGATTTATACATAAGGGCAGCACTCGGGGGCAAGTTTATAATTGTAGAGTTTAAAGCTTTATCCACAAGATCATCGTCTCCTCTTCTTTGACAATTATAATCATGTGGGGCAGATACTCCATGTAGTTTGGAAGATATGTCTTTTTTTATGTCAACTCTATCTTGTTGACTGCCCTGGGGACTGTTGCTTTCTCTATTACAGAATCCTTGCGTTCCTGATGCAGGGACCAGAGGGAAGATGGTTGATGATATTGCCAAAACCTGATGGGTGCCCTGATTTTTAGACGGTTCCGCACCTGCAAGTGGTATAGGCTTACTACTGGGTACCAACAGATGCCCAGACGCCTATGATGATTGCGGTGCCCCCATTGCAGTGCAAACATTCTAAAAAGTAACTAACTGGGACTCAATTGCCTTGAGGAGCCTTATTATGGGCTGAATTTTCTCCTCCAGGATCCTTTCAAATTGCTTTTGGTACTCATCAAATGTTAATAGGATCTGTAAATAAAAATCTGGGACCCTCCACTTCCAGTGTGCCTACCATTGTTAACTTGGCCCATGGGACATGTGTGTTGGATATTTTATGCTTAGTTGCAGGTCCAGCTGGGTAGGTAGAACTGTTTAATGTAGGGGGAGAAGAGAGCAACAAAAATGACTCAGGATCTATTGTACTAGCACTAGCTCCCAGCATGGAACCAGAGCAATGGGAAGATGCAATTACCCTTGCAGCAGAATTGCTAACTGTGCGTGGCGCATCAGATGCAATGGTCCCAATGCCATTTTGTTAGTCTCCCACACAGGTCCCATGCCCAAGCGACATCTTTCATTCTGTGAGTGCTATTTTGTTGGTAATGACTGCAACCGTGCACTCCAACATAGTATCTATACTAGTTGGCATATGTGGGGCTATACGTAAAAGGTCAGAGCTTCCAACAGTCTTGTGCTTCCCCATATTTAACAAGGTACAAGAGTAAATAGTGAAGCTCTCGATATGTACAGGGATGTCTCACCTTATCACTCCGAAAGTCCTGGGTTTGTGTACTGCACTTTTTTTTACAGGGGTGGTCCAGCCCAGCCTTGTCCAGATGCAGACGGGTGTTGACTGACTATCCATTGGCCCTGTGCTTCACCTGAGCACGTGCCACCCCAGTGCAGCCAAACCAACCAGTGCGGACCTCTGGCGGTGCGTTAGCAGCATCCCGCATCACGTGAGTCTCCTGGTGCCATTGAAGCATCAGGGAGGACTGCTCCTCCTCCCCCAAGTACAAGGAATGCTGGGCGACGGAGTACCACCCAAGCGCAGCCAAACCAACTGGTGTGGACCTCTGGCAACCAGATAGCAGCATCCCCTTTTGGTAGCGTTGGTCCCACCTATGCCTGTTAGGCCCACCACTGTCGTCCAGCCTCAACTCCACTCCCTAGAATGCATTCAATCAGTGTCCCACTGCCTCAGCCCAACCAGTGTACAGAATTTCATGATTCGGTAGTCTGACAAGAACTGGGACGTCGTAGTGGGATTTGCTGCATCCCCCGGCCACTGGTTCAGTGGGCTGACTCCTGAACTCCTGGCTGCATTGTGCAGGTGCTGCAGTTGACCCTGCAATCCAGCGCCACTAAAGTTTCTCCCACAGGCCGCAGGCAGGGCGTCAGCTCACAATGGGGGAGGGGTGCACCAACACCTGCTGCTATGTAGACCGCCCAAGTGCACTTGCTGTTCCTTGGTAGTCCCCACACCTTCTCTTTGGTGAGTAACAGGGCTCACTTCGTCAGGTATTCCTGAGCTGCACCAGGTCCTACTGTTGCCGTGCTGACACTGGTGCTCCTCTGGGCTTGCAATTAAGGGAGTCGGATCGTCGGAGGCCCCGCACCAGTCGCAGGAGAGATCACAGGGTGGCTGCCATTGTTTCAAATGAAGCAGCAATTGATTTAATGTGGCTTATGCCAGGTGAGCCGGTAGACCTGTTAAGAGTTCTGCCAATGAGATCATGAAACAAACATTGCTAAATTTCACTCACTGACAGTAGGACATATTGGAACGCTTGCATTTTTCACCAAGTTCTACACATCTATTTACACTTTTTAGTGTTTTTCAATTACATCTTTTTTTACTACAGAAATAGAGTCTTTTCAGGAACTGAATAGCATGATTTAATTGGCTAGGTAAGGTTTAGGGCTAATACAGAATGATTGGTCACAGATGAGCATATTTTCACCATTGCCTGTTTAAGCTGTTGAGTCAGACTTCTTTTTCTTCTCCTTCACATCTACGAGCAGTAATGGACAACTGATCCATAAAACCTAATTCATAGATACTTATAAAATCATGACTTCTTATTTTGGTTCTGGATCATGTGTTAGCTTTCAATATTTACATTATTTATTTGGGAACTCACATTCTCCGTGCAGTACCCTCTACCCTTTAGATATTATCGTGCTCTACTACAGATGACCACATAAATGCTTTGTTTTCCATGATCCTCAACAGGAACCTCTTGTTCCGGTACTTCATAGGGGAAAGGGAAATATTCTGGCACGTCCAAGAACATGCATATGGTAGTATTTGCTGTGAGCCTTGCTCCCCAGTTTCAGTAGGTCTCCAGGAAGATTGGAGCCAAGAGGAAAGGGGTCTTTGACAGAAAATTGGTCATAAAGGACCTGAGACAAAGTTGTGATTGATTACGAAAGCAGGAATTGATAGAACAGGGATCGGCTGGTATCAGGTGGGAATCTTCATTAACTGCCTTCATCCTATCAGATATGATTGTATGCTTCACATCCCCAGCACTTAGCTACTTGTTGTCCCTTGCAATCACAGTATTTATTATCATAATTAGCACACCCACAATGTATGTTACAGTAGTTCACTTTAGTTCACTTGGCACACATGTTGGCTCATTGAGTTGTACACTTGCCTCTTAAGCATACCCTCGTTCAGAGATCTGCTATTCCCCAGCAGCTCCGCCGTGCCGTGCCATGCTCTGCCTCTGGTCCTCCCAGGCAGGGTTCGAGACTGAACCTGGCTGGTGCCCATTGCTGTGCTGACCTTCCTTGGCGGTATTTCTTTCTTTTGCTCCACTGTTGACTTTTGCTCTACTGTCGCACCTACAGTTGTCACTTTTTTTAACGCTGCTCCTCCTGACTTCCCGTTTTTATTGGTAACCTTGTAGAATCTGTAATTCTCTTGCTGTGCAACTATTGTAAGGCTGCTGTTGTCACTTTTTTTTAATGCTGCTCCCATTGACTTCCCGTTTTTATTGGTAACCTTGTGGTATCTGTAATTCTTTTGCTGTGCAACTATTGTAAGGTTGTTTTAACCGCTGTCTCCCCGCTTTTGCAGCACCCTCTTTTTCCTTGTGTTCCCGCTGGAACCTCGCCCCCGCTCCCACCTCCCAGCTGCAAGTCCCTCCCCCCTCCCCTACTAAATGGCAGTCGCTGCGACCCGACTGCGATCAGTGCCAGGAACCCTGGATTCCCAACCATCCACTGCTACGACATCAACACCCTCCTCGCACTCAACCCCGGAAGACACACAGACTGCCAACAGGCCTCTTCGACCACGAACCATGGCCCGTTCTCCTGCCTCCACTGCCACCGGACCTTCACCATCACCCCGACAATCAATACCACCAACACCAGCATCGACTAAACCCTCAGCTGCATCCTTCACAACGTGAGCTCCGTACACAAACACACCATGGAAATCTGGAACCTCCTCGACTCTGTCATCCGACGTTGCCTTCTTCACAGAGACCTGGACCAAATCCGCCTCCACCCCTACATCAACACCGCCATCCCGGATGGCTACAAGGACCGCACCAACCACCCGGGAGGAGGCCTCGCCATAGCCCACAAAAGCCCCCACCGCCTCTCCACCTCCAGCGGAACCTTCCCCTCCGCTGAACACTTGCATTTCCAGATCAAGACCAGCCATAAGACCACACTCCGTGGGACACTCATCTACAGACCCCCCGGCCCCCAGACACCCTTCGCCACCGCCATCACCGACTTCGTTGCACCCCACGCTATCGCATCAACGAGCTACATACTCATTGGTGACCTCAACTTCCACCTCGACAACCCCAGCGACCCCAACTCCACCATCCTTCGTGACAACCTGTCCACCATCGGACTAAACCAACTCGTCAACACGCAGACACACAATGCAGGGCACACCCTTGACACCATCTTCGCTGCAGGGAATAGCGTCCGCGTCAGCCACACAACGCACCCACCTTAGACTGACCACCACTGCGTCCACTTCACCGTCGACAAACCCAAAACACCTAAACCAGCCCTCCGCGAAAGAACTGGAGCAAGGTCATCGATGAGCAACTGAACTTCACTCCCTCACGAGACAATCACACCTGGGCATCCAACGCAAACACCGCGGCCAGGGAGCTCCACACGTGGATCTCCAACTGCACAGAGAAGCTCGCCCCGCTACGCAACCCCGGCAAACAACACCCCAGAAAAGCCGCCTGGTTCACCACCGACCTCCAAGAGGCCAGGCGCACCTGCAGATGCCTGGAAAAGAACTGGGGGAGTACCAAGACACCCGAAAGCTACTCCACCTGCAAGGACGCCATGACGGATTACCACAACCAAATTAGAATGACCAAAAGGAACTTCATCCACAACAAATTCCTCACCAACTCCACCAACTCCAAGGAACTCTTCAACGTCATCCAGGAATTCACCAATCCACGTAGTGAAGCCACAGACATCACCCCGTCCCAAGACCTCTGCAACAAGCTTGGAACCTTCTTCCACCTCAAGATCAGAACACTCTATGACAACTTCACCAACCACCCACAAGACACCTCAGCCAGCCTCCCTGAGACACCAGCCAGCCCATCATCTCCGAATGGACACCAATCACAACCATGGACACTGCCGTGGCCACGAAAGGCATCCACTCAGTGCCCCCCACTGACCCCTGCCACCGCACATCTACCACAGAGCCGCAGACACCATCGCACCCCAACTGCAACACATCATCAACACCGCTTTCATAACAGGCACCTTCCCAGATGACTGGAAGCACGCTGAAGTCAGACCCCTGCTCAAGAAGCCCACGGCCAACCCCCCCGACCTCAAAAACTACCGGCCCATCTTTCTTCTCCCCTTCGCAGCCAAAGTGGCAGAGAAGACTATCAACAGGGAACTGACATAATTCATCGAAGAGCATGCGGTCCTCGACCCTTCCCAATCCGGATTCCGAGCCAACCACAGTACGGAGACTGTCCTACTCGCCGACACAGATGACATCTGCACCCCTCATCCTCCTCGACCTGTCTGCAGCCTTCGACACCGTATCTCACCGCACACTAATCACCAGACTCCACGACGCCGGTATACAAGGAACTGCCCTGGGCTAGATCTGCGCGTTCCTCACCTGAAGAAGCCAGAGGATCAGACTACCGCCCTTCCTCTCCGCCACCACGGACATCACCTGTGGAGTCCAACAGAGGTCATCTCTGAGTTCGACCCTCTTCAACATCTACATGGCCCCCCTCACAGACATCGTCTGACGACACAGGTTCAACATCGTAACCTACGCCGATGACTCCCAGCTCATCCTCTCCCTCACCAAAGACCCCACCACTGCCAAACTCAACTTCCAGAGAGGAATGCAAGAAGTAACAGGCTGGATGACCAACATTTGCCTGAAACTCAACGCAGAGAAAACAGAAGTCCTTATCCTCGGAACCTCCCCTTCAGCCTGGGACAACACCTGGTGGTCCACTGCCCTTGGAAGCCCACCTACCCACTCAGACAACACCAAGAACCTCTGCATCATACTTGATTCATCGCTCACCAGGAACCAACATGTCAACGCCGTCACCGCCAGCTGCTTCAACACCCTCAGCATCCTCTGAAAGACCTTCAAATGGATCCCCCTGAATCGAGGAAAACTGTCACCCACACACTCATCACCAGCAAGTTAGAGTATGGCAAAGCACTCTACGCCGGCATCAACAAGTGCCTACTCCGCAAACAATGCAGAACACCACAGCCAGACTCGTACTCAGCATCCCCCGACACAAACACATCAGCCAACACCTGCGGCAACTTTACTGGCTTCCCGTGGAGAAGAGAGTCACCTTCAAGATTCTCAGTCACACCTACAAATGCCTGCATAACAACGGACCCAAATACCTCAACTACAGAATACTTTTCCACATACCCAAAAGGAACCTGCGTTCTTCAAACCTCGCACTGGCTAAAAACCCTGTGCATCTTCAGGGCCAGATCAGGCAGAAGATCATTCTCCCACATCGCAGGCAAGACCTAGAACAAGCTACCGGCAGACATCAGATGTGCCCCCTCCCTGAACACCTTCAGGAAGACCCTGAAGACCTGGCTCTTCGGCGGAACGGTGTGGCTCACGGCTTGAACGGTGCAGCATACCCCCCACCCCCCAGTGCCTTGAGACCCTCACGGGTGAGTAGCGTTCTTACAATTCCCTGATTGATTGATTTATTGAAGCATACAGTGATTTGTGGGTCATGAGTCTGAGTCCAACACCACCAAGCGTGCAAGCTGAGACGTCCCTCCTTCAGTAAATTGAACACCATTTAAAAATTGCAGACACAGATTTAAGAGCTCTACAAAAAAGACAAATGATTTTGAATTACTGACCACAGTGGGAAAGCCTACTGAAACTTCAGTGAATTTGAAGTGGAAGATTGTGGGTGGTCTGAGAAAACTGAAAAATGTGTGGGCATGTGTTGCCAAGGCTCAGGCTCTCCCATTTCTGGAGCTGACAGTGAAAGTGATGCTTGCACTTAAAAATAGAGTTCAGTGGTCCAACAGAAAAAAGTCAATAAGAATGCACTTAACCAGTTCAATAAATTCATAAACATGGCAACATCCTCAAAATGCAAAATGACAAGTCAACGCTCCTCTGACTGGCAGAGAAGAGATAAAAATGTTGTACAGAGATGCCAAGAAGAGGTACCTGCAAAAGTTAAGAAAAACTAAGATACCCTAAGTCACTGCTCCTATTCAACCATCCTAGCAGGTCGGTAGTACCAAAACACCTCCAGTCATCTGTCCTACAGAAACCCACAATGAATATTGCCAAGATTATTCATCAGAAATATATAATACAATTAAAAAGTACAAATTAAAGCTTAGGTCAAAAGCAGACCAGACCAAGGACCAGAAACAAGCAGACAAAAGAAGCAGATAGAAGTATTAACAATTCCAGTGATCCCAAATAGATGCACAAAGACTTGCAGAAAACCCGCAGGGTGTTAATGCTGGTCCACATAAAATTACCTTAATCTTGATGAAGCACACTTTCTACGTACCTATTTATCTGGAAGAATATTGGTATATATAATTTTATGAAGGAAACTCACTAAGCATGTTTCACTGTGAAGTGTACAAATACTCAAATGTGGTTAGACTTATTCCTTGCTGCTGTTTTCTTTGAACCATATACCTACTGGTGTATGCCAAAAATGTAACATATGTTGTCCAATAGAAATTGAAATACAAATGCACCAGATGAAAGCAATGAAAGAATGGTCAGGCTTGCTGCCTAAAAGAAAACCCTTTTGAGATTTCAAGGATATCTAGAGAGTGACAGAGTCTAAAATATTCTTCTTGACAGCGACACAAAGTCAGAAGATCAAGGAGTTCAGTACGTCAAAAATAGACCCTGAAAACTTGAGCAGGAAGTCCCTGCTGGATACATTTGTCTAAAGGGCCTCATTTGAAGCCCAGGAAAGTGTTCCACTTGCCAATATGTGTGATGTTGCTATTATGGAAAAATTGATAAAATTGTCAATGACAAGATGATAAGCATAAAAAGTTTAGTTAGGAGATTTTAGGGTTGGAAAAATGTACTAATGCACTGGGTGCCAAAAAGAAAATTAGAAGAGAAGATGTACCTCCTTTCGCTAATCAATGTCATGTGGTGGGATACGGCTTCAACTGATCACAACTGATCTGGCTCTCTTGCACAAGGGATTACTGGATGTGGGAATACCTTGGCAGATTGTACCGGGTAAAAACACACACACGGTAAAATTTAGGGTGGGTCTGATTCAAGGGCAGCATGTACAGGCACAGCCTGGCTCCCACCTGACCCACTTCAACACCACGATAAGAGCAGGCAAAGCTCCTCCTGCTCAGGGCACATCCTGACTAGTCCTCGGATAACTTTCCAAACCCCAAACGATAACTTGAGGCCTGCATTGACCCCACCACTCCTGTTCGCTACCATCTCCGGCAATGAGGTAAATGAGAACAGAATAGTCCCCTAAATAAAGGATAACCTTCCAGAAAAGGAAACAGTAATTGTGGGCCCAAATGGGTTTTACCCATTCTGGGGATAAAAACTCATAATTGCACAGTGCAAGAGTACAATTAGTGGTCAGAATTACTTACTCCAGACCATGTAATTTTGACACGACTACACCATGCAATTCATAATGGGGCAGGCTTAAGGTGCTTAAACCCAAAGAGAAACGAAACACATGAATGTTATTGCAGTATACCACGAAAAGATATGTCAGCTCTGCCTACAATTGGATGGTTTTGTTTCAAGCCTGTCAATCGATATATTATAGTGCTGTATCCCCAAATCTCTACATGTCTATGGAAAGGTAACAAAATCTGAAATTCCAGATATATTAAGAGTGAAAAAGACATAGGTCCCAATCAAGCAAACTGAGAATTTGCCTAAGAGACAAGAAATTACTAATCACAGCAAAGATTTTGTCATATTGGAGCCCAGGTGCATTAGCTGGGATTTAGCAGCTGAACAGAGAATCATGAGGCATAGTCCATGCAGGCATATGTCAAGATCACAGATTCACAACAACATTCCAGCGGTTATAGAGCCATGATTCATCACTCCAATACACATGCACACACACAATCACACGCCTCAAAATGCATAACTGACTAGCAACACATGTAATCATGAAGATACAATGGGGGGACCCAGTGTCCCTCAGAACCTGGGTAAGTATAAGTAAATCTACAGTGGTTTTGTCGGGGAGAAACACAATTGCATTGCAAATGACGATAAAACTTGATACCAATCTTTTTTGCAACGCTCTGCTTATCCACAGCCCACACCACAGTAAATCGTGGAACACAACAATACAAAATAGGAAGCTCTAAATTGTTTGTAAAAAATATTATTATTTTCTATTTTTGATTTTTCAAAACATATTAAAAATACATTGTCAAGGGCTGTCAAGGTGAGGCATAACTGTAAAGTGACTAGTGTTTCAAAGTGAAGATCGGTGCCCAGTGCTAATGGTGCAGTTTATATATACAAGAGTGAAGCTATATACAAATAAGTACAGGTTGAATAATGGTCAGAACAACAACGAGGTCAATATCTCTGGTTGTGGCGAGGCCTCTCATTAGTGTACACCCAAATATTTGTTAAGACTGAGCCACGTGCAATTATAAGTGCCCTCCACTCCTCCTCCCAGTCCCTGTGCTGTCAAGAGAGGATTGCTTGGCCCGCCCTAGACTTGGCAGGATCGGCTGCCAGTGAAAAAAAAAAACTATAATAACATTGTTTTATTATCGTTTTACTTTTCATTCTGCAGTGGGGCGATGCTCCTCCGCCATTATGGAGGAGCTGCCACTGCCAGAATCTCCATGGCTGAAGTTGACTAATAGGTTATGCACTTGCTCATGTGTGAGACATACCTTCCTCTACATAATTAGAGAATGGAGACTAATAGAATCAAGGGGATGTCAGTCCCACTGTCTTTTACAGTTAGTAGTCATAACAACAATTGTAAAAGACAGCACAACATGGGCCGAAATAAGGTATCCCCATCACACAGTGCCCTGAAATGGTGTTATGAGGGGGTTTGTAAATTTCTGAGCAAGGTCTGTGGGAAGGAATGTTTCCAGAAACTACACCATTGTGAGAGGATAGTGGTTAAACAGCCCCTTTGTATGCATTAAGGTCTTGTGTAAGACAGCCAAAAGTTATCTCTGCTTTTGTCCTCAGTGTACAAAGCTGTACAAGGGAAACATCTTTGCAAATACTGGATTTCATGACATTGAATGATTGCCTGATGGTACGTTCAGAATGCAAGAATCTTTGTTTTTATTATGAAACATATTCAGATTCATTTCTTGTCTGTTGTTGCATTTGACAATATCAATTTCTAGGGGCTCAGAAGAGACAGCAAGCAGGCAGCTTGGTTTCAAGTTCTGGACGGCTCATTGTCCTCAAAGAGCAATGGTGCTCAAAGATCTCTTTCTTGGACACAACCTGTTTCAACTGAGTCCAATTGAACTGAAATAGCAAGCAGCTAAAGATGGGAAGCAGGTGGTTCTTGATACCACAAATAGCCTCTCCTGGCTAACCGTTTTCATCCTCTTGGACCTGCCTATTCTCCTAGACTCTGATTGTAGTAATGAGACTGGGGCAAAGAGTGTAATCCCTCTATAATAGGCAATTATAAGCCCATTATGAGAGCCCTTCTTTCGTACTTGAGCAATCAATTACCCTGCCATTGCAGAGGGTAAGAGGAAGGATTACATTTTTCTTTGACCTCTAAACTTGGTATTTAACTGACAGATGGATGCAGTATAATGCATGCTGATATCACTTTATCAAATTCAAGAGAATTCTGTCATTTGAAGGGGTCATCCACATAGACTTGCAAAAACATACTTTGAAGCTTTATGCTATGCTCTTCATATGGGCATCAAGGATCAGCTCTCTAGAGGTGCCACTGTTCCATTATCTCCTGAGGTTTAGGAAACGTAGGCTTCCTGTATTCTTTCTTGGCCCCGAAAAGCATCAAAGGACTACTGCCCTATCATAGAGCTGAAACTTGCAAACAAATGTGTTTGAGTGTTTTAGATGTGGTCCTGCAGGATGTCATTTCAAGGTTGTCCAAGAGTAATATCTGTCAATTTGTAAGACCCCTAGTTCTTTGGCCGTTGTTTCTAGATGTAGAAGTAGTGCTTCGCCCTTCCTTTCATGCTTCTCAACAACCCACTATGTCTAAGGGGTGGGATCTACTGATTCTTTTCTTTAGCCAACTAACTTGGCCTTAATTCACTTCCTCTGTGCAGGATTTATTTGATGACCCAGTTTCTGAAAACATAGGTCTGCACTATTAGGGCTTGTCTGTTGAGGTGTCACAACCCATTCAAAGTCCAGGAAATGGTTGACCAAACTGGCCTATGCACAGAAGTGATCCTATTTCATTATCTGGTTCCCTTAAAGCTCATTGGTTCTCTTGAGTGTGCTTTCACCTGTATCTTGCAGTGCCCTCCCTTATGGTCCAGCTGGCAGCCATAGTGGTGGTATCCACTCCATTGGAGAGATCCAAGATGGCCACTGAGTAGGAGCCTCCCGAAAAGCTCCCAGTTTGGGGATTACCTTTGGGTAGTTTATCCCTGTTAAAACTGATCATACTGGCCTCCAACCCTCCTGCCCGAGGACCAGACTGCTCACCCCCTCTGGGAAAGACCTCCGAAGCTGAATTTGACACACAACTCACCTGCAAGATCGACCGCCAGCACTGGTCCGCATCCTCGCTGTCCGAAATCCAACACGGCCGGATTTCCCATCATTCCACGACCAATCTGCTGCAAGAGGGTACACATCCACCACTATGAGCCGCCAATGCATTCGTCCGCTGCTGGGCTCCCCTGATCTTGTGCATGCCGGTTACTCAGAGCGAAGTCCTCAGTTCTGGCACCGTTGTGGTGACTCTCCCGCTGTCTGCAGACGTGGCCGGTGACGAGTCCTGCCGGGCTGACGATGATCCTCGGCCTTGATCCTCACCTGGAGACCTGCACCCGGCTTACATATCCTTCCCCCTCCACTCCCGGAGGATTGAGGTCCTGCTTTGAGACCGGCGGGGTGACGCAGGGTCAGCAACCATTTTGTGCTCCGCAGACCATTTGGGCTCCGCAGCCATTTTGTGGCTTCTCCTCTCTGCAGCCTCCAGATCTATATTTAGGCTGGCTGCGTACGGCGACCACGATCCTCCGAAAAACTCCTGGAGGCCCGCACGCGGCAGGCATGTACTTCCCCCTCCGCCCCCTGAGGATCGGTGTCCTGCGTTGAGATCAGTGGGGTGGCGCTATCGCAGCAACATTTTGAGCCCCGCAGCCATTTTGTGGCTTTCCCCCTTGCAGCCTTCGGACCCATGAAGAGGCCAGCTGCCTGCGGTGAAGCCATCTAACTTGATGCCTGTCGGCTTGCCCTGAGTGACCTGAGGCTTTTCTACTTGGAGCGCCTGTGAACCTGCCTGGAGGCCTGCACTCGGCTGGCACGTCCTCCTCCTCCATTCCCTGAAGAGTGACATCTCGCGATATGATCAGCAGCGCCCGACCTGCAAGAAAACCGCCTTTTCCCAGTGGGCCTATCCTGATATGGTGCCTGCTGACGTGCCTTGCGCGTTTGGAGGCCAACTGAAGACTGACATCTCGCGTTAAGACCAGCAGCGCCTGACCTACCTGGAGACCAGCTGCTCCCGGTGGGCCTAACCTGATGTGGTGCCTGCTGACCTGCCTTGTGCGTTTGGAGGCAGACTGACGCCAACTGAGGTCCCTCACTCATGACGCCTTGCACAGCCTTTCCCGGCATCCTGTGCTGCCCAAGACTTTACCTGGAGTACAACGGCTGGCGTGGAACACAACCTTTTAGTACCCGGGGTGTCTCTTCCCCCCGCCCACTGCCTGTCCTGTCCCGAATCAGGGTGCGACCACTGTGGGTTTAGGCTCAAACTTCTGGTTCCATAAGTGCATTAGCTGTGGTTTGCAGGTACTTCTCTTGACTTGTTGCTTGCCAAATTGATGACCGTCCTGATATTACCAGGGACAGCAGCGCCACCATCATTGATTGCCATAGCTGGAAACTGTGGCTTGCAGGTACCTCTCTTGACTTGTTGCTTTGCCAAATTGATGACAGCCCTGATATCACCAGGGCAGCAGAGACACCTTCATTGCTTTCTTGGGCAGTAGAGAGGGATGCCTCTCTGTGATTGAGGAGATACACTCGGGAGTGATTCCCTGGTGCCTAGCTTTGCTGCTCTGAGCGTGGCCTCGGCACTCCCTCTGGGTCCGGTGCGCGCCACTATTACTGGGGTCCCGGCAGTTGCCCTCGGCCCGATGCGCTGAGGCTGGCCCGGCCCTTCGGACTCCGCTGCAGCCATTGATCTCGACAACGCCTCCGCGAGGTGGGCACTCACCCTTTCTGCTTCAAGTACCAACTCTGCTTCCACAGGTCCATAGTTCCCCAATGCCCTGTGAGGGGGGAATCACCCTTGCCGCTGCTTAGTGACCCTTTCTCGATCCTAAACTGCCCCACCCTAGTCAACATGGCTGGACATGGCCTGTCCGCTACTGGGGAAAGCTATTATACGCTTGTGTATCCTCCCAACCTCTCCAAAACTGCTGCGAAATCTCTCAAGCACTCCACCCTAAAATCTCACCTAGATACCTTGATCTCTGATCAATGATACAGCGCTGACAAGGGTACAGTCATAAATGACCTCATTTTCTATTCCAGAATAACATCCTCATGGCGCAAAACTATCGCGCATCTCCTCAATGTACGTGGAACCAGGAACATACCTGACTGGACCAAGCTCACGATAGCGCCCTCCGCAATACTGCGAGCTGACCTCACCGTCACCCTTTACACAAACGGCATCGTCCTTATCCAAGCTACAACCAGGAACCTCAATAAATTTGCGGACCTTTTTACCCTCCTCAAAAACCATGTGCACGACACCTGCAGGTTAACAAACACTCGCCTCGATGACCCCCCGACTAGCGTGCCCAGCCATTCACAAGCCACCCCCCTAAGGGCCCACAACTCAGATCAACCTAACCCCTCTATCACCCCACCTGGGCCCACTGAAACTTTTCAATTGGCCCACGACACAAGTCGACCTGGGCCTACCAACAGAATCATTCCCAGATCTTTGGTCTCCTCCCCGCCAGCTCCTCCCTCTGACCTTGAATCTGGAAGTCTTCCTCTGGCCTATGACACAAGTCGACCTGGGCTTACCAACAGAATCGTTCCCAGACCTTCTGTCTCCTCCCTGACAGCTCCTCCCGCTGACTCTGTGTCTGATACTCTTCCATTGACCTACGACACAAGTCGACCAAGCCCCTCTACCCTACCACCAACGCATGCCTATAAAACCGCTACCAAACCACCAATGCATGTCAATAAAACCGCTACTAAACCACTGTCACCCGCCTTCAAGCGCCTCCTTCCTATGTGAATATCAAAACTCCGCATCACAGAGCGGCCAAATTAACGCAGAGCATCCATAACTCCATTCAGGATCTAAAAAACCTCCTTCACCTCACTGAACTCGCCTTCTCTAAACTCAAACCTCCGGTGAACCCCACTGCCCTCCCTATCACTGAGCCCCACACTCACCCACTACCGCTACCCGTGAGACAGCTTCACCCTCGCAAACTACCATGCCACCTCTCGGAGGAGGAATTTCTAGTTCTCCTCCTCTCCTACAACTCCACCATTGCCATCCGAGTCCGACAGACCTCACTGAAGAGGGAACTCTAGCCACCCTCCTTTTCTACAACTCTGCCCTATCAACCTTCAGTACACTAGACGTGAATGTCGAACATGCCATTCTCATGGTCCCAATCAACCCCAACAGATAAGCTACTCTCCACAACAGAAGTGTGGTTGATAGCAACCTAGCGCCAGTACTCCTGTCCGCCCCACGCACAACACCCTCTCTGACCCCCCTTTGTCTGGCCTCCTAATTAACTGCCGGTCTGCAGTTAAGCATGCTGCCGATATCGCAGATCTCATACTGAGCCAAAACATTGACTTAGCAATCCTGACTGAATCATGGCTCAACAAATCCTCTTCTCCATGCCTAGACCTCCTAGTCCCTCCCAACTACAATATTGCAAGGCCGGATAGGCAATCCAGCAAAAAAGGGGGTGGCATTGCCTGCATCTACCGCTCTAATCGCCTTGTCACTGAACTCCTAGCAGATACCTCAGACTCCTGTGAATACCTCATACTCTCCATATGCAGCAACACCATGCAACTGTGCAATCTGCACATCTTTTACCAACCCCCCTGGCATGAAGGACATCTTCACTGACCACCTCATGGAACTCATTACAGCCAAGGTTTCCTCCAACTCCATAGACATTTTCCCTGGTGACTTCAACGTTCACTGGAACGACCCCAATAATCCTCATGTCAATGCCATCAAAGATCTACTCGACGACCAAGCCCTAACCCAAGTCTGCTCACTCCCTATACTCTCGAAAGGAGCTACTCTAGACTGGATCATCGCCAAGGAATCAATAGTCAAGCTTATTGCTATAGACACATGTGATTGGTCTGACCACCGTGCTATCACTTTCCTACTACCTGGGACCCTCAAGACACGAGCTCCGCAACAGGTGGTTCCTAAACACTGGGGTAGAGACACCAAGAACCTTGATCCCAGGGAACTGGCAGCCCGATGCCAGTCTGACCTACCCCCCCATATCACAACGGTCAATGACCTCAACGGTCATTACACTGGGACTATAACTAACATTCTTGGTGACCTTGCCCTGCTAAAACTAAAAAGAACCCAAATCAAAGACAGAAACCCCTGGTTCAATAGATCCCTCAATAGCGAGAGGAGATCCCTGCGGCAGTCAGAAAGAATCTGGAGACAGCACCCCTCAGCCGCTCATTTAAAACTTCTCCGCCAGGCCAGAAATGCCTACAACAGAAACCTCCTCAACTCGAATGAAGAATTATTCAGATCAGAACTGAGGGACGCCAAAAACAGACCCCGCAAACTCTTCGAACTGGTCAAACACCAATCAAACAAACTGGCCAAAACATTGAAAGAAAACCCCAAGTCACTTATATCGTCTGACAAATTCTCCTCCTTTTTCACTGACAAAATCACATCTCTAGGAAACAAACTTAGATCCGATACTTACTCTCAACCCCTTCCAGATCTAGATCCTCCCTCCGTGCCGCCTCCTCAGGCTTCACCCGAAAACCAAGCACACTGGAGCGACTTCAAAATCTACGAAGAACACTCTGTCTCGAAACTCCTCTCCACCTTAAACCTGAACAACCACTTTAATGACCCACTCCCCTCCAACTGCCTAGATGCCGCCTCCCAATCCATCATTCCGAGTTGGACTGCAATAATCAACGCCTCCCTGCTTCAGGGATCCATATCCGACTCTCTAAAAGCTGGCCAAGTTCTCCCGATTTAAAAAAAACGTTGCTGGATCCTACCTCCCCTGACAGCTTCAGACCAATTTCTAACATCCCACTCTTAGCTAAAGTTCTGGAGAAATGTGTGCAACAGGAGCTGAGCCAACACATCACCAACTTCCACTTACTAGATGAGTTCCAATCCAGTTTCAGGCTGGGGCTCAGCACGGAAACCACCATTCTTCATATCATGGATGATGCCCTCCAAGCCCTTGACCAAGGCAAAACCTGTCTCCTAATCCTCCTAGATCTGTCTTCGGCCTTCGACACGGTCAACCATGAGAAACTACTTGAACGCCTCAAACTCAGGATGAGAATGGATGGCTCTGTTCTTGAATGGTTTGGGTCCTTCCTCCACAACCGATCACAGAGATTCCTAATTAACGGTAACCTGTCTGCTCCCTCCCTGGTCCCGGTTGGAGTCCCCCAAGGATCAACCTTGTCCCCCACCCTCTTCAATCTTTACCTTGAACCGCTTGCCGAAGTACTACACACTGCGAATATCTCATACCACATATACGCTGACGACACCCAGATCTACATCAAGATCTCCTCTCTCAAGGAGATTCTTTCCATGAATGAAGCCTTGAAATTGACTGTCCAATGGCTCTCTTCCAAACAACTCGAACTTAGCGCAAAGAAGACAGAATTTCTTCTAATTTCCCCACCCAAAAAACAACCCTGAGACTCAGGTATGGATTAAGGCCATCACAGCCTTAAACTGCCCTCTGACCATCGTGGACTCAGCCAAATCCTTTGAAATTACCCTGGACTCCAACTTAAACATGCGGGACCACATCAATTCAATGGCCAAATCAGCCAGATTCCACCTGAGCTATCTTAGGAAACTGAAACCCTTCCTGGATACTCCTGACCTAAAAATGGCAGTTCAAGCACTAGTCATCTCTAGACTGGAATATGGCTGTTCTACCCTCTCGGGTTTACCCAAGATCTCCCTGGCACCTTTAAAAGGTTGCCTTAATGCGGCCGCCAGGCTACTAATAGGTTCAAGGAAGTTTGATCACATTTCTCCACATCTAAAAGCTCAGAACTGTCTTCCTCTACAGGCCAGAATCCAACTCAAAATGGCATGTATCACGCACAAGGCATTATACTCAAACTCTCCTGCATATCTTGCCCAGAAACTCATGATATCCGGAGGAACCAGAAACTTGTGGTCCTCCAGAGACCTCTTGCTCCAACCTGCACATTTTCGGAAAAAGAAAACTTACAATCGGGCTTTCTCTAGGGCCGCACCAAGAATATGGAACTCACTCCCGCCCGCTAAAAGAAGAATCCCTTCTCTGGATCGCTTTAAAAAGGATGCCAAAACCTTCCTAATGGGCGAATTCCTCACCTAATCTGTGCCTCTATCTCACACAGAGACCTTGCTCTATTTCCTCTCTAATGCATCCCCTGGAGTACACAGATATTATCCTCCTGGCACCTCCGGGCACCCCTACAAGGGCCTGGGGACCTTCACTTCTCGTTAAATGTAAATGTAAATTGTATTTTGTCCCTTTTTATCCCTTTGTATCCAGCCCAACTCCCAAGTCTTTTATATACTACTGGTTGATTCCTGTAAAGCGCCCTGATACCCTAACAGGTCAAGTTTGCGCTCTATAGTACTCAAAATAAATAAATAAATTATATGGATTGAGGGTTATTAAGAACATGGCTTCTCATCTTTTTAGGAGTTGTTCCCCTTCTTGTCCAATAGCATGCCCTTTACTGTCCTCTTGGGATATCCTTTTGGTACGAAGGGTCATGGAGGAGATCGTTTGAGCATCCTGGAAAGGTTTCTCTGAAAATTCTGTCGGACAATTTCCTCTCATTGATGGCCATTATCTCATTCAGGAGTATTGTGAATTGAGGAATCTTTTGCACACATATAATTTCCTTCAGACATTTTCTTAGAGTCTTTTCCTTACTCTCAGAACTCCGCCTGTACCATTACACTGTCCTCCAATCCTGGGTGAATGAGCCACTATTCAAGGCCGGATGACTGAATCTCAAATTAATTTGAGTAGGACTGTATAGATTTACCTGAAACATATTCAGCTCTTTTGTGCTAATGCTGTGTTGTTAACTTCAGCCCTGAGGCTGTTGTAGAAATTCCCCCCATTTCTATTCTGGGCAAATAAATTGGATTGGGTATTTTGTTGCCTTTCTATGTACGGGGGGCTTCCCCTACAGAATCTGGGTTCTGGGATATTACATTAGAAACTGGACACCAGTCAACCTCACCTTGAATCTACACATTGCATAGACAACTAAAATTGCCTGGTACCAGCTCTCACTTCTAAAGAGAGGGAAATCGTTTATTCCAGAAAGTGAATTCACAACTGACATTCAAGCACTCGTATTGTTACATCTGGATGGTGGTTATGCATCACAGATTCTACACTGGCACTCCTTAAGGGCACCCATATGCTGCATCATGTCTCATCCAGAGCCTACAAGCTTGTTACGGAGCTTGTTACAGAGATTTTACAGAGTTGTACAAGTCTACAAGCTTGTTACAGACAAGTTCACCATTTCTGGTGGTTCGGTCACACTCACACCCAAGCACACCATCAGGTTGCAGACTAAGATGTGTAAAAAAAAAAGAAAAAAAAGGCAGCAGGCCTTTTCTATCTATGCAAGCTAGACCTGGAACAACATCCTCGCATCCATCAAGACTGTTTAGAAAAGGGCTAAAGATGCGCCTCTTTAAAGAACACTACATCGCAATGCATTAACAGTCCACAGAATGGTCGCTTCTTGTATCAATCATGGACTTTATGCTTGTCTTTGACCCTCTACAACACTCCACTTAATTTTGGGTAGGTTCGCACTGTAGAAATACCACATACTTACATGCATACATGGAGAACAAAGGCTAGCTCTTGAACAAATTCTAAATTGATAACAGTGGCAGGTCTCTTAAGGATATCTAGTTATGAATCCCAGAAATCCTTTGCTTTGGTGTTTCCACAGACTTTTTTCAGTTTGTCATATTCAGAGTAAATGATTTTGTGGGTTCTTTTGAATAAATGATCATTTGCTGGTTGTGCTTTACAACATCGAAGGTGTTTTGTAATCATCTGCACTTCCCTTATTGTTTGTCACACTGAAGAATCGCTAAACATTGATATTACAGATGATTTTTACAAGTGGATGATATTTTGTTTAAATGATACTGTATATCAGATATATCGGACTGGTTTGCTCTCCATCTTGTGGTCCATCCGCTTCTTGATGAAAATTAAGAAATTCTAAAATTGCATAATAATAACAACACATTTCAGAGTGAATAAATTGTCATTTGGAAGTGTGGCACACGGGTAATTGGACGTTTAGGTGAATTTTCATCAACACACAATACTTACTGAAATGTTTGACAGTACAAGGGCCGACAAGACCAGCTATATATTTTTACACACTTATCTACAGAGGCGTCGCTGACAGGAAATTAAGAAAGCATCTGGATAAGGAATCAATGCACATGTTCAGAACATACGTTTTGCAAAAAAAAATTGATATATAGCACTGTTTCTCAAATTAGACTCTATGGTCATTGCCAATTGGAAATTTAGAAACATAAAGGTGCAAAGTTTGCAGCAACAATGTTTTAATAATCAAAAGTCAGCTTCAATTTTTTCTGAATGCTAACATTTTAAGTGGAATTGGTCTTTGTTTTGGGTTGATTAACTTAAAAAGTGTCGCAAAAATCGAAATTATATTATAACCTTATGTGTGCTATATCTGCATATGCATATCAGTGACCAATGGACTTCCAGGAATCGGAGGGCTGGAACCAGAGTGCACTTTTTTTTGGGGGGGTGCTCATAGTGGCCTAATAGCTGGATCGTGACCACCATTTAGCAGGTGGGTAATTTAAGTGGGCTGTATGCAGGCAAAGGATGGTTCAGTGAGTCAAAGATCTATCACTGACTTATCCATCCTTTCTCCACACATGCCCAAAGGAAGCTCTCCCAATTCATCTAACATTATCCTGAAAAAAACATTTTTTCATATCCATGCCTGATTAAAGTGCAGCAAAATATATGTTTTTTGATGTAAATCAGTATTGTAGTGTGTGGGATGTATGAAATACAGGTTGATTAATAAGTCTTGTGTTTGAGGTTAGGAGGATGAAACAAAGACCGTTTGCGGTAAACAAAATTGCCTTGATCCCTCGATGCAGGAAGATGTTAGATTACACCGTGAACGCAATAGGGCAGGGAGACTACTGACTTGGCTGTCGAAATCAGAGTCAAATGGAGTGTTAATCACAGGAATCAAAGGAATGAAAGGAAAGTTGGAACAATTGCTTCCTCATTTAATTTTGCTCAACATACAAATATTGTCTGAAAACATTTACGGTGAGCATGTATGACACAGGTGAATATTCAAGTGACCTGTGCGGTGCTACTGGTGTCTAAATAGAAACTAGCGTGAGACTCAACAGTGCATCGAATAGATCTCAATTGATGCTCAACATCAATTTGGAAAACTTGAACAACATTCTGGCCAGCAGATTGCTCACATATGTCCCTCAAGTGCTCCATCACAATAAGTGTGGATTCACCCTGGGACATAACCCACATATGAATATCTTGCGGTTGACCCATGTGCTGGATGGATCTTCCACCCTGCCGCCAAGTGCAGCAGTGTGGACAATACCTGCTAAGAAGGCATTTGACACCATAGGCTGGTGATAGTAATTTGCAGTCCTCAGTAAGATGGGCTTAGGTCATGGATTCCTTTAGTGGGGCTCTCTTGTGTACCGAGAACCAACAGTGAAAGTCCAAACAGGTCAGACCATATCTATAATTTACATAGTTGAGAGAGGGATGCAACGGGGCTGTCCCCTATTGCCACTTATTTTTGCCCTGGCAGTTCAACCCTGTGCGACTACTCCTGCAGCATGGTGAGAATATAGATGAATGTCGACGACTAGAAGCATATCGTCTCACTTTATGTGGGCTTGATGTTATTTTTAAAAGGTGTGTACACAGTGGTTAAATAATTCGAAATCAGACTTAACTGTTGAGGATATCAGGATGACACTGACAGCCTTGAGAGGCAGTGTAACTTTTTAGAGGACACTTCCACTATCAGTGGCAGGGAGGACTGCCTTATCAAATAGGCAGTGGAGAGTCCTCCGCTATGGCGGAGGAGCATGCCCCCACCACTGCTTTTAAGCAGTGCAAAGAAGCATAAAATGTTAAATTCAAGTTATTATCATTTTATGCCTTGTGACATGTTCTGCTGCTTTGCAGGCGGGCGGGAGGGCGGGCTACTGCTCTGCTCACAGAGCAGGGCAGGAGTGGTTTGTCCACTACTAAGTGCGCAATGACTGTTTGGACGGCCCTCTCGGGCCACCCAAACCAGTGATGCACACTTTTCCCTTTCTCCATGCAGGTTGTAATGCATCCTGCATGGAGAACAAGCCCTGGCTCCCATTCCCTGGTTGAGCATCCAAACAGGACGCTCACAACCAATCACAACGCTGCATTGCAGGGTAGTGATTGGCAAGGGGAGCCTGGGTGCCTACCAATCACAACGCTGCATTGCAGCATTGGGATTGGCTAGTGGGGCCTGACTGTGCATCTGTCCAGAGAAGAGCAGGAGTGAAGACGCAAGACCCAGCACAATAGTACGTTTATTTGTATTTTTACATTTAAAAAAAAAATATGCATGACCCGACCACCCTCCCCGGGGTGATTCCCCCCACCGAGCCATGCCAGCCGCGACTGCAAATAAGGTCACGCTACTGAGGACGAATGTTACTTTATCGTCCTACCATTAGGGATATGTGCAAGTTCTCTCGGAAACTTAGCACAGTGTTCGTAGACCTGATATGAGTTTCGGGAAAATGCAGGGTGGTACTCAACTGCTGCTGATGGAGGGAGGACTATGGATCCCAGACTGTGAGTTGTACTATCTAGTTGCACAGCTGCAGTGGTTGACTAGGTAGATGGGGACGATAAAGAAGACTGGTGTTTGAATGGGTACCCAAACCTTAACAGTAAGAGAAACTATGCAAATCCTCTTTAGACCTGAGGGCAGAACAGTGGCCACACCATAACAGCTTGGAGTCCTCCAACACCGCTATGCAAGATGTCTTCGTGGTATACATATGCAGACACCATATACACCTAAAATTTCACAGATATGCATACTGGGGCCCCACTTCAAGGGGCAATACGATAATTCTGATTGTGGAGAGAGAGTGAGATAGCCCTACTAGAAGATTTAGTAGAGCATCTCATGAATAAGATAGTGCATCTGATCTACACATTGGGGAAGGAGAGGAAAACAGTATCATTATTATACTGTGCATTCCTTGACTAATTGAAATACACCCTAGATGCCCTAAGAGACAAATATATGTAAATGTAAATGGGCAAATGATATTATTAAACCCAATGAGGATAAAGACTGGAGTAAGATCTTAAGTGCCACCCCCAAGGTATATAGGAACGCTCATTTCAAACTCATACAGCTTAACTTTATGAACAGTGTATTGATGAGAACCATACTGGACAGAGGTGATCCAGACTCTAAATGCAGCCAAAGGAAGACAGACAGGGAAAACAGCAGAGGCTTGTTTACTGGTTCTATTTCCACACCTTTGAAACACAAAGGCCACTATTCAGTTTCCAGACCTCACCATAGTGTTAGCATAAACGCCAAATAGCAATCAGCTGGAAACCAGAGAAGGGATCAAGCCTATATAAGTATAAATAGGAAACAAGGATGTGGGGTGAGCATGAGAGGACCCTGCTTCACATCAAAGCTCAGAAAGGACTGTTAAACTCTGATCTAGCTCAAGCAGGGGATTGGATGATCTCAGACTACGGAGGCAGGGCCAGCTTTCGGGCAGTGCGACTGGTGCAGCCACGCTGGGCGCTGACCTGGGGAGGGAGTGCTGATCTCAAGGAGGGGGGGGGGGGCGCTGTGTTTAGCAATAACTTACAATTTAAAAACACCTTCAGCAAAGTTGCTTGTGCATCCAGTTTTGAGGCAGCATTTAAAGTGTCAAGATATCTCTCGTGATTAATGTTCCTGCTAGAGAGATAGATCAGATTTTTGTCTAGAGCAGTTTTGATTTGCCATAACGTAGCACAGAGGGTTAATAGCCTGTTGCAAAGACTGCATATGTATTTTATGTGGATAGCTGAGTGGATTACTGCTTTTGTCACAGAGATCCTTTTGTTACTATACATACAACTTTAATATGGAACAGTGACTGTTATGAACTGTCATCAAAGAGCTGCATGCAAACTGCATAAAATAGATTAGGATGTTATGTTTTTTTCCCCAGTCTTTCATTATCTATTCCTAATGTTGCTGAAAAGGGTTTGTTTGGGTGGATATACATTCTTATTAGTAAAGTCAGCCTTTACTACTGCTTTAAAGCAAATTTAACTGTATATGAGAGAGGGGCTACGGAGAGATGTGGGGCACTTTTGCCTGGTGGCGGTGAGGAAATCTGAGGATGTGGTCATGGGTGGGGGGGCAGTTCTTACCTAAGATGATTATCGCACTGGGCACCAACAGCTCCAAAGCCGGCCCTGTATTAACGCAAGGAGAAGGACAGAATTTGCCCATAATAGCCCACACGATGGGGCTGGGCATGCTGTTGGGCTGCCAAACCTCCAGGGGAATAGTAAGCTAGACCTGATTCTGGGATGATCCAGTGGAGCAGGACACCAGCTGTCAGTCAGATGTCTGAAAAAATAGACCTCCCTGATGTACGACATCACTAACACTCACTTTCACCTAAGAATTGTAAGTCAATCATAGGCCCAGGCCTAAATGTTGAAGTTGACTTGAATTTGTTATGTTGAGCAGGAGGCAATAATGCTGCCATGAAAAGCTTACATAAATGTAAGAAATGATAACTGTACGGATGTAATGCCATACCACAGAGCGGTTGTTCTCCACTACAGTGTTCCCTGCTTTGTGACAAAAACCAATAAAATGTGTATCAAAAAATGTAAGGATTGCCTTGAGTAGCTGGTTTTTCATTGTAGGTGCAATAATGATTTGTCTGTGTCATCCCTGTGGAGTCTTCACCTGTAAGGCATACCCATTTTGATTTATTGATAATGGAAAGAAAATGACTTCACTACGCTATTGAATCTGACACTAATTGATGCTTATTTACAAGCCCCTTGCACAGCCGGTACGTCACTGACCTAACTACACTATTGAATCTGACACTAACTGATGCTTATTTAGAAGCCCCTTGCACTGTTGGTATGTCACTGACCTAGCTACACTATTCAATTTGACACCAGCTGGCACTAATTTACAAGCCCCTTGCGTCGCCAGTACGTCACTTTTTCCCATATTAAAAATGATGCAGCACCAGCACAAGGAGATTGTAAATAAGCCACTTAGTTTATGGGACATTGAAGTTAGGGGGAATGAGCCAAACGGACTTTTGGTTGGAAAGTAGTGTTCTCGTCCACCCTGAAGAACGTTCTGAATCTGTGATTGCCACAACTTTATCCATTGCCATTTGACAAGGACAAGGCAGGAAAGGGAGTTGACCTACTTGCCTTTCATATCCACAAACTTACCATGTTCCGTGTGAATTTCTCAAAAGACGATCGTCGTGCCAGAGAATTTTCCAACTTACATAAGAGGAACAGTGAATGGAAAAATAATCAGGGAAAAAAGAAATCAAGAAGAAACAGAACTGAAAAGACGGAATAATAAAATGAAAGACAATGAAACTAGGATGCAAGCAAAATTAAATGAAAATAAATTCATTCTAAATACTATTAAATAATATTTCTGTTTACAAAATAGAAGGAAAATTTGATAAATCAAGCCATGAATGTGTACCTAATGAGCCAGACAAGAACAATCTAGTGAGCTGACAGTTCTTAATAGATTATAATGTTACAACTTACCTCAATTTTTTCAGACAATAGGTTGACTTTAGTCTACAACTGACAAAAATTGCAATGATGGTGCCAAAGATGGCCACAAATATTAAATATGAAGAAGAGAATTATTACCTCGAAACTGTTCCAGGGGTTGTTCAGACCACATGCTTCAGTAAGTCCTTAACTCACACTTGTATATTTTGTGTTATAGGTGTTTATTTTTGTGTGAGACTCGCCATCAATATGGCACGTAATATAGGCCTGGTAGAATTTCCAATTATGCTGGTGAACTTCGGAAAATTCCTGAATTTCGCGCTAGGTGAAGTTCGTGCAAATTCTCATATTTATGCATTACACAATTTTGTGGACTGTTTTTTAACTGTGCATTCGTCTCATGTTAAGAAGCATTATGAGATACCAGTTCGAGACTGCTCTGCACAAGCGTTGTCTCGCTGAAGATATCTTCAATTGGAACGAGTCTCTTGCTGGTATCTCACAAGACTATGTGAGGTACATGCTCGGTTGCAAAAAATGGTGCGAGCTACCGGCAATCAAATTTCACAACAAAAGAGTAATTTCCTAATTTGTTATGGTATTTTCTGAAATTTAGCAAGAAAAAATGTGTGATTTCACCCTGCCCTGAGGTAATATACCTTCACAGGACACACTAACAAATGTTAGTGGCCCTTGGAATATAACACAGTGGAACAGTGAATGTGTACAATTTGTCATCCTACAATTTATTTAAGCGCAACGAATTATAGCATATTTTCTGTTTTCTAAATAGTACTAATTAAAAATTAAAATTAAGACAGTATACTCAGAAATACATGGTTTTGTGGGGATGGAGGCATTTATGAAATATTAAAGCCTCTGATCCAAACTTAATAGGGCATGGTTAAGCTAAAATCGAAATACTGAAACTCTTCTGTACACACACACAAATTGAGTGATAGCAATAGTGAGATCATCTACTAAAACAGACAATGTTCAAAAACAGTATAATTTTAAAAGTTTTTAAAACTGCAGTTGGTTATTGTAAAATAAATAGTCCAGTTATGTAATCAAAACATGCAGATAGTCATGCTACATAAAATGGGCCAAATAAGTTAAGTAATAGGGGAAAAGTAAAGACTGAAGCTTAGGATAGATCTCTGACCATATAATTAATAATGGTAATAATGACAAGAATATTATATTTCGGAGAAAGAACAGTTCTGTTTGTTAGGCTGTACATTTCATCTAATATGCTGATTTTCAGCCTCTCGAGTCTTTTAATGTGATTATCGATGCCATTCACAGTATTGTGCTCAACATGAAATTTTAAGTTTAAGGTTTGTGCTTTAATGTTTATATTTCCTGGGTCAGATTAAATAAAGAATTTTACTGCAAGGAGAAGGATCCTATTGTGTTCTTCGCTCTTGCTCTGTTTACAAAAGCAGACAAAAGCAGACAACTTTAGCATTCTCGACTATATCTTGCATTAGAACTGAGATGATGTAGGACGTCAAACTAGCACTGGAGGAAATGAAAAGTAAACTCATCACCGGTCTTACTGAACCCTCAGCTACCAACTGCTTTAGTTCTAGCTGCTCGGTTAGGCTTTACCTCTCTCTCTTTCTCTTTGCTATATTTGTGATATGTATGCTTGACATAGGTTGGATTTGTTAACTTCATGATAGACCCTAAGGTTCTGACTCAAGGCTGATGTGGAGGTCTTTGTCCTTGTTTGTCAGTTGATGTTATGGTTTGTCCTTCTCTTTGCTCTGTTTGTTTGTTTTTCTTCCCCACTCTGGTGGGTGTTTCTTGGCAGAGGTGGATCTACATGTCCAGCGGAATGGGCTCCAGTCAGAGATGGATCATCAAGATGTCAAGTGGTAGTTCATTTTCAATTTGACCCACATGTATGTAGCTGTCAGTCAGATGACATGCCTTTCCATGATGTAGTTATTCTCAAAACTGGACCATTTGGAAGAGGGCAAACGTAATGCTTTAACTTAGTGTGATTTGGCCAATAACTTCATGTCAAAGGCTCAAGATTTGGTATGCCCCTCCTATTGGTGGATGCAGTCTTGGTGCATAGTTTGTATGGTTCAATTTCCATACTGCTAGTAAATACTGGGGGACTGAGAGGGGTAGAGGTGACATTGCACCTGGTTAAAATATACCTCCCAAGACAAAATATTATAATGTTTCTGAGGGTATTTCTCACAAAAACTCCCTGTTTTCAAAACCTGATTCTGTCGAGTATATTATATAGCTATGTCCCATCACCTTTACCCATGGTCCTTCTCAACCGCATGCTTGAACCTCAGAACTGGAGTAAGAACACAAGACTACTAGATAATTTTCAGTTTTAGTTCTTGATATGAGACACTTTCGATGGCCCCTCTCTTTTTGGCACTTACACACAGTCATAATTTCCATTTCCAACAGGAAAATAATAATTTAGTTGGATTCCACCACAGGGTATTGATGAATTTGGAGATCCCATGTTTGAGCCATCCCTTTTGCAATATCCCAATTTAAGTGAATGGGAAGTTGTTTAACATGCCATAGACTGCAAGCTTAGTCATATTAGAATACTGCGGCTAAACTGTTTTGCAATTAATTAAATGCTGAATGCCCCAGATTGTCCATTGAGTACACAGTTGTCACCTTGCCTATCAACAATGTGAAGACTCGGGGGGATGGCCAGCCGGCAGCAAAGATGGCTACTCTGTGAAGCGGCTCCAGCATCCAACCTAAAACACTTTTCGAATCTCTGGCATTGATCCATCCCCTCTGAGCGTTTTAGCACTGTTGGGTCGATCAATGGTACCAAGGGGAACCAGAGAAGCCCAGCGTTCCAGAGAATGCAGCCTGTTGAGGAAAGGAAACACTGCCCTCCGGTGATTCGAGACGCCGGGTTGGCGTCACCAACAATGCACATCGCTCTTTCTGCCTCCCCACCCTGCTGCCCACAAAGCTAAAATGGGGCAGGAGGCTCAGAAGGAAATACCAGGACGAGTGGCCCACCTGAAATATCAACATTAAGATTTGGGAACACACCCAGACACCCAAAGCAGCAGAAAAGAAAGTGTGAGGGCATACTACTGTAAGACATGCGAAACAGAAGTAAATGGCGAAGGTGGAATAAAGCAGCAGCACGGACCGCGCAAACAGACAGATCCCGGAGTAGATGGGTAGTTAAAGTGGTGAATCATACCATATATACCTTGGATCTGCGCACAGATTAAGACCAAACCCAGGACAAGCTGCACGTTATGCCCTAGTGCGGGTCTAGTAATTACTGGGCCCAACACGCGACATCAAGAAGGGCAGAAATCCTGAAAAAGACAGTGGAAAACCGACAGGCAATGTGGGGTAAGTCATCACTTCACAGGCTGGCGGTGGTGAATACTCTCTCTCTCCTATAAGCCACTACCCCTTCCACCCAGCTGGGACACTGGTGGCGAATCCCCACAGCAGATATTGGAGATAGCCATAATGGTGGGCGGCAAAGGCCACAAAGGCGTTCAACAGATGAAATTAGACCAGTTTGTGCTCACAGAGGATGGGGGACTGGGTAGTAAGACCCGAGATCAAGCGGCACAACAGGACCTACCTCGGCAGAAGGAGAATCCCTAACATTGCAAGATATTATGGCGGCAATTCAGGGGGTTAAAACCTCACTTGAGACAAGAATGGACACGGTCACAATGGAATTGTCACTAATGAGGGCAGACCTCTGTAACGTAAACTACAGAGTAAAAGAAATCGAGGTTGCAACTACGTTCTAGACCAACCCACGAAGACCCTTCAAAAGCATGTTCAAGAGGTAGAAGATTTTTTTTTTTATTGGTATTTCAAAAAGAAACACAATAAACAACTAGCCAGTAGACAATTGTTACATAATCATAGTCAAAATTGCACCCTCATATACTTTTCAGATGGTATTACATGCGTACCCAGCTCACTTACAGATACAATAAATGGAATGTATTCATCACATAACTAATCCAATCATGAGATAATTTGTGACGGCGTAATCTGAGATCCAGGACAACTCCCCACGTATTGTGCATAACTGGTTAATCTTCCCGATAGAAACACAGCAACTCTGTCCCTCCCGTTCTACCCCATAGCCCCCGCAGCAGTCAACGTATTCTCGTCTGCCCCCTGTCTTTCCCTGGCCCATGTGATAAAAGGTTCCCAGATGTCCCTGGGTCAAGAGCTAGGAGGCATTAATTCCCAGAAGGTGGTCAATTGAGAGTGCCCGTACCATTCCTTAATGGAAGGCACCCTCTTCCTCCCCCAATATACAGCAATTTGGCGTTTGGCAAAAAGGAGAAGCAATGCATGAAGTTTGCGAACTTTAACGTGTGTGTCTTTTACATAGCTCAACAGGCCCAGTAGAGGAGCGGGATCTACAGGTGTGTCAATGATCTGATGAATCATTGTAAATATTGTGGACCAAAATGAAATCAGCCGTGGGCAGTTCCATGCCATGAGTAAAAAGGTTGCTGGAATGAAACCACACCTCCAACAGCTGTCATCATCTCTCAGTCCCATACGGTACAAGCTTACTGGTGTCCTGTAAAATCGATGAAGAAACTTAAAGTGTTTTAGTCGAAGTTTATAGTTGGGAGATAAGTCAGTGAGTTGGCGACAACAGTAAAACCACCGGACCTCTGTCAGCGGAATGGGGAGTTCGTCATTCCACGCCTGAAGTGCCCATGGCTGTGGCAAAGGAGCTGTGGTTTGCATGTGTGTATAAAGCCGTGTGATGAGTTTACGAGGCATGACAATCTTTAACAGGTTCTCCAACGCAAGCATGGGTGGCGGGGGACTCGGGAACGTATTGTGTAAAGATCAACACGGGGCCCTCAATTTTTAATAGAGAAATAGGTCAGCGAAAGGTACCGTATGACCCTCCTATGCGACCAGAGGCGGTCGAAATGTATCTCCGGGGTAGAGGTCTTCGAAGGTACACAGGTTAATCTTTTGTGCCGCAGTCTTACTGATTCCTTCACCTATGTTGGGCAGCATAGGGTTGTGCGCCAATGGTATGGACGGGGCATATAGTATAGGAGCACCAGATCTCTTCCACAGTTCATTCCACGCCCACCTCAGGGTCTCCACGGTGTCAATGCCATGTCTGAGGCATTGGTAAGGCTGATATAGAGCCACCCGGAGTGGGACCAGAACCACGGCATCAGTCTCCATGGCTACATGGGGTTGGAAAGGAGTCAGGTGGACCTAGTGGTGGAGAAACTGAGCTTGAGCACACCAGGCATATAGCTGCATGTCCGGGGCACCCAGACTGCCCTGACAGAGCGGGAGCGTCAGCAAATCCCAGGACACACATGCCTGCCAGCTTGCCCACTCCAGCGAGACCACAAGGGACCTGAGGGACTTAAAAAAAGCATGTGAGAGGGATCACAATATTTACAAATAAATAGAGAAATTTTGACAGTACCACCATTTTAGCTAGTGCAATTTTCCCAGCTAGAGAGAGCGGGAGCTTGGCCCACGCCGTGACTTTCTCTGTCAGCCAGGCTGTGGAACTGCCGTAGTTCATGTTCCAAATATCTTGCATATTTCTGCTAAGCTATATTCCCAGATACTTTACAGGTTCGTCCGCCCATTTTAGAGGGTACTCGGAGATAACGGGGGCAGTAGAGTCCATCAATGGAAAGATAACTGATTGCGCCAGTTGATGGAAATGCCAGAAAGGCCGCCGAATTTGATAAATTCCCGGAGGAGGGGGTCTAGGTTGCTTGTGGGGGTCGATCACGTACAGCGCGACGTCATCGGCATATAGAGATATAAGGAGACTTCTTGTACTGAAGCCAATTCCCCTAGCCGTGGGATGCTGCCGTATGCGCGCCGCCAGTGGCTCCTTCGCGGTTTCGAAGAGCAATGGGGACAGGGGGCATCCCTGCCTCATGCCCCGCGAAATAGGGAAAGGTGCCGACAAGAGACCATTCACTCGGATCCGAGCCGTCGGTCTTTTATAGAGTAGGCGGATTAGGTTGATATATAGCGGGCTGAACCCCAAGAATAGCGAACAGATACGGCCATTCTAGCGTGTCAACCGCTTTTGTAGCATCGAGAAAAACCGCTGCGCCCTGTACATCTGGACAGAGATAGTGTAAAACCGGGAACAGTGACCGGAGGTTGTGTGAGGTGGAACGCCCAGGGATAAAACCTGATTAGTTTGGATGGGCGATTAAAGGGAGTAGAGGCTGTAACCAGTTGGCAATCAACTTCGCCAACATTTTAACATCTACAATTATTAAAGACAGCGGCCTGTAAGAGTCCAATTCATTATCAGGCTTCCCGGGTTTCAGCAGAGTTATTATTATTTCTGCTCACATGGTTGGTGGTAGAATGCCAGAGGCCTGGGCTTCTTCATATAGCGCAATGAGGTGTGGCGCAAGTTCTTCTACATAGGTTCAGAAATCACTGACTGCCATACTTGCACTCACATTCATCACAATACGGCGTTCTCAAATCAGAAGATCTCCGCCAAAGATGCCACCAGGCCCGTCGGACATTGCAGCGCCGGTCCGACGAGGAGCGCCGGATGATGAAGCATGACACCCTACCAGGTGTGTGAGGGCAACAAGATCTGAAATTTAGATTTCCCTCCTGTGACCATATTACAGCAGGCAGGTAGCGACTCTAACTACCCTAGCCTTGAGTAGGAGCTGTTCTTTTCTGTTTGTTTAACTACGGGTTCCTAGACACCATATCTTGGTATTGAGGGTTACATAACACCGGTGGGATCAAGAAAGTTCCTGACAAATGCCGGTGTGACCTATAACTGCGGGCACAAACACAGCAGAAATATGTTGACGAATTGGCAGTAAGGAGGGGTGTAGGAATTCCTTACTCTTTCCTGTCACCACCTTCACATTTTTAACCCTAGCCAGAGGGTACAGGAATACATTTTTGAGAAGTGACCCCTCCGAGCTAGTTTAAGTATTTGTATATCTTACATGTTTGTATTGCCTTCCCCTCCCTTTTGCTCCACCCCATGCTTTGGTCTGTGTGGGGGTGTCTTGTAGCAAAGCCCGATGATGAAGCATATCACAACCTTGTGAGTGAGGGCAGTATTTTCACACAGTGCACATGCCACCACCGAGACCTTTTCCTTTTTACACTCTCTACTCCTCTTTGTGTGTATAAGAGTAATGGGAAGACAGAATATCCCGTATGCAGATGATATTTTGCTATATGAGGCATCCCCTGCGCCTCCCTGAGCTGGATATGGGATATATTCTTATCCTTTGGGATATACTCAGGAAACACCATTAATTGGTCTAAATCAATTTTTTTCATCCCTAAGGGGGACGCTCCACGGCAAACTCAGGGTAATGAAGTAAAAGTGACCAGAGATAGCTTCTGATATCTGGAGATCTATGTCAGGACCCCCTGGTGTGCCTTAAGAAGGATGTCTGCCATTGGAGAACCCTGCCTCTATCCCTACTGGGTAGAGCACCACTATTTAAAATGATGGCATCACCAAGATTTTTATATTTATTACAAAATACACAATTCCTGGTCCCCCGATGTATATTTTCGGGCAAATGGATCTGAATTGAGGACATTACTGTGGGATGGGAAGGCTACTCATATAGCGCTCACGAAACTGACCCGTGACTGGTATAAAGGGGTCATAGTGCTGCTAGACTTTCACAAATGCTATCAAGCGGCACAGCTTGCCACTATCAACCAATGGATGCACTGTCCACCAGGGGACCCAGGATATGCCATGGACCATCACTTGGTACAACCGCACGGCTACAAATGGGCACTTTACACCCCTTCCAAACATATAACCCTCATGGGACCTACATCACTAATGGTCCAAGTATGGCATAGAACCCTCAAAGCACTAGGCTGGGTGGGAAAAATTACACAATTGACACCCCTGTGGGATTCCAATAAACTGGGCACTCTGAGACTCAAACCTGGGTTTGGTAAATGGGACATGATTGGCATCTCCAAGGTGGGGGATCTCTGGAAGGGAGGAAGAGTGATAACGTTTCCTGAATTACAATGTGAATGCGGTATAGCCAGATCTGACATTTTTAGATACCTCCAGGTTCGACATGCCAAAATGACAGCAATCCCCAGAGGCGAGGTCCTACCTGAAGCATCCCCTCTGGAAGATAGGCTACTCAACGACTACATGACGTGCAAAATAATCTCACTAACATATAAGAAACTGATTAACAATATGCCAGACACATTGCTCTGGCTCCATCAGATATGGGAGGTGGATATAGGGGACATAGATGAGGAAGACTGGTGTGAAGCTCTATTCTCACTCAAAGAAGTAGCGATCAGGTTACGATTTCACCTAGACCAGCTTAAGATCTTACATAGGGCATATATCTCATGTAACACACTAGATAAGATGGGGAGGAGGCTTGATTGTGCAGAGGTGTGGAGGAGATCGTACCTTCCACCATATACTCTGGGACTGCCCAGAGATACAGAAATATTGGACTTCAATTTTGTCCTCTATAAATAATGTAGTGGGAGGAGCTGTCTCCCTCACAGAGAGGAGACGTCTACTGAATGTGTGGTAATCCTCAGACCTTGGTAGGATGGAGCAAATATGGGTCACACTGGGACTTAAGGTTGCCAATATGAATATTGTGAGGCTGTAGAAAGCAGAGTCGTCACCACCAAAGCTTAAAGACTGGAAACAAGATATGACCTGTTTATGATGATGGAAAAAGTGATTTATGAAGGCTGTGGGAGTCTACGAAAGTGGGAGAAGATTTGGGCCAGTTTGAACAAATACTGTACTGAGCCGGGTGGGGGGGGGACAGACCTGCGATACTTGCCATGAGAGGGGACAGAGGAGGAGAGGGGGATGCAAATCTGTGATATGTCCAGACGGTCAATAATGGGAACCGAAAAAAGAAACCGGTATTCACCATGTATATGCGCATTAACCTAATAGGCTGAATATATTTTGCAAATGCTGTCGTAATTCTTTCAATAAAGAAGATATGATAAAAAAACAATGTAAAGATTGTTATCTATTTTTTTACCAACTACAGATCAAATTCCAAAACTGGAACCAATAAGGTTTGTTCTTTGGGTCAGGAGGTAGCAAGGCCTCAAATTAAAATTGTGGACCTCTCATAGGAGGCAAATCAGAGTAGTTCGTAGTTCTCAGCTTGCCCTTGAGATATTTTTTACTTGGGCTTACTGTGTCTTCTATCACTTGGGTAAAGTAAATTATCCCATTGTTTCTTAGAGGAGTGAGGGTTTTCTGAAGAAACATTGAGAGATCTTGCTTTAAAAGAATCTGTCATGGTGACCAGAGATCACTTTTCAGAGAATAGTTTCTGAAACACATGAGAACTTATGTACCAGCTTTTAAATTCCTGGACTCCGAGTGAGTACCTTGAAAATAATGATACACATTTGGAGTAGCCCTGTTTCACCAACATTCTAGAATTATGGTGTGTTGCAAGCTGTTTGCAAGACTTGTAAGCTCTTGACTTAAGAATAATATCTTCTCCAAAAATATGGTGCATTGTGACGCTTGGTGGGGGGAAGTTTGCTGCCTGAGCTCCTGATCATCTTTAAGTCTGAGTGATTTTCATACCGCAATGATACTGAAATTGATAAGCTAAAGCCAAGAGTTGCAACGTCCCCTCCTCACCACAGATTAGCATGGTTCCAATAGCAGCCCAGTGGGAAGGCCGTAACCACAACAAAATATTTGTTGATAATGGCAAGTGACTAGGCTCATAAATGCCTCGGTAGGTAATAAACAACAAAGCAGGAATAGTGGTAGTCTTTGCCTGCATACCCAGCGGGTAACACAGAGGATTGATACAGTGTGGCAGAGTCAAAGGAAGCTGATGAGAAGTGGATACATCACTGAGTGGTGGAAACATTGTATCTGGTCGTTACTGCTGGGTGAATGCAGCAAGAGACACCGACTGGCAGTGAACTGGTAGCCATAAACAACAGAGACAACACTGGTTCGCCAACATATCTGGCACATGTCAGAACTTGTGGAATGCAGCAGCAAACCCCAGCATGATTGCTAAACAGAGCACCAATTGGAAAATACAGTGAAAAGGGAGGCAGGGGTCTGAAGATTCACTAATAAGTCATGCTTGAAAACAAAAAGTAATAGGACTATTAAAAGGCAACAGCTGATAACAGAAATGATCATTAGCAGTGGCCCAAAAAAGATTTGAAGTGTCCTACCCACTTGCGTACTAAAACTGGACATGTTAAAGATTGGGCATCTAGCTACTAAGAGACTAATTAGGCAACAATAGAGACATAAAATACAACTCAACAAGCAGAGGGAACAAAAGAGGACTCTATAAACTCCAAAGATGAAATGTGAAAGCCATCCTAACACAGAGGTAGGAAGTCATCTCTGTCTCACAGAATCTTCCGTAGTTTGGGGATACATGGTATGATGAAATTGCTTTCTTCCCAGACACAGCCACAACTCCCACCTAGGTCTCTGCCCCACTCATGACCACAATATAACCACACCAATATTTCCAATATCCCAGACAGAGCGTCAGATACAAGAGAAGAAGTGTGTTGTGATGAATCCTCTATTAGTGGTGAGAGATCTCTGCTAGAAGACCAAGGAGCATGCATTGTCGATAAAATCAGTATATGGGCAAAATAATCGTATGAATAAGCTGCAAGCACTTTTATTAAACATGTTAGATTGCTCTTAGGTAGATAAATACATACGGCACTCATGCAGTTACAATCTGGGAAGACAGTAGGCCAAAATGGGTGCCCAGCAGAATTTTTCAAAAAGATGACAAGTTGGACTAAACTGCTGCACAGGATGGATGTAGAGGCAAATTGTGAGGGAGAATTTCCTAAAGATGTATGCACTGCAACAATAGTACTCATTCCCAAGATGGGAAAACCAAAAGATAGATGGGACTCATACTGACTAATATCACTTCTCAACACAGAAACCAAAGTGCTGGCTAAAGTGTTGGTGAACAAACTGAATGGTGTGGTCTCAGACCTTGTACACTCAAACCACAACAGATTCATACCTCATAGATCAACCAAGCGAAACTTCAGCCACCTCTACAATAATATCGCAGAGGTGCTAAAGATATCCCAAGAAGTGGCTTCTTTGGATGATCATGAAGCGTTCTATTCTATAGAGTGGTTCTTCCTGTTTGCAATCATCGGATAGATGAGATTTGGATCCAAATGTTGTATGTAGTGGCTTAAACTCCTGAACACCAATCTCAGAGCATGACTTAAATCAATGGTATCCTCTCCAGGGACATCCCCATCCAGAGTGGCACTGGGCAAGGATGTCCACTACCACCAATGCTTTTTGCTCTGGTGATAGAAGCCTTAGTGGCATGGATAAGGGTTGATGTCCAGGTGTGGGGATGGAGGTGAAAAGACTCGTGGAAAGAGCGAATATCCCTATATGCAGATGATGTACTGCTGTAGCTGGCAGACCCAGAAGCCTCTCTGAGGAGACTCAGTAGATCTTAGAGATGTATGGGACATTCTCAGGCCTGAGGATAATTTGGGGGAAATCCCTAATAATCTCTGTGGATAGCTGAACAGCAGAGGGCCAACTACCTCTGCTGCTGAAAGTTACTACACACCACTTTAAATACATTGGGTTATGGATATCAAAAAATGAACAAGCACACTACGAAGACAACTTAGAACCACTAATACATAAGTTGTAGAAGGATATTAAACACTGGGGGGCATTATAATTCCCTACCCTAAGCATGACGGCAATCTTTATATGATCTCACTGCCCATTGGAGCAGCGTAATTTAGGCACCACCTTTATTTGATACAATTTACAATTATATACTCATATCCAGGGCAGGACTGACGTACCAGGCATCGGGCTTTTCCCTGGGAGGCTGGAAGGGTTGGGCTGTTTTACAGTGGTGGAGGCCAGTTTTATTACTGGGGGCCAGTTTTGCAGCAGTGCTGCAATATCGGCCACCAGTAACAAAAGTAGTAATTAAGAGTTTCCAGACTCCCGGGGCCGGGCAGTGCTTTCTCAGGGGCTGGTCCGAGAAAATAGCCAGGGCTGCTTTGTGTTCCCAGTCTGGCCCTGCTCATATCTGACATTAAATTCACTGTGTGTCTTAACTTCCTTAACATATCTGAAGCATTTAAATGCATTAATGAAATGTAATCATCGTAGGGATTAGAGATTTAAATATAAAAGTACTAATGTTCGAATGAAACATGTAATCATGTACTCTATAACTTATGTTTTGCATTTATTCTTCAAATTATACTTGTGTATGTGCAATCATGTATTTGAAGTTCATATTGACTGCTGAGTTAATTTGCCTGACTACAGGCCTCAATTGAAATGTATTTAGCCTACTAGAGTATATTGTCATTTTCTTTTCCAGGCACATTATCATGCTTCTCGTTCGTTAGAGAAAGGTGTATTGTTTGTATGAGACTGTCGTTAGTGAGGTCTGAAGGGAAGAACTTGGCAGTGAATGTGGAGAATTAATGATCAAAAGAGGCTGTTAGACCTGTCAGCACTAGGGTGGTCTACCCCGTTTATTTGCCCTTGTCGCCTCATTTTTGCCGCCATCTTGTTGTTGGCCCTAGGTCTCTGGGCGCCTTACCACTGCTGAACAGTGCTGAGGTACAGTTGCTCTCTCCTAACAACATGGCTGCCACAAGCCCCTGCTACTGCGGAGTGGCCATTGCATACACACAGTAGTGGTTAGGAGCAGGCTGGGACATTCTGATACAGTATCTTTTTCCATCCCACCTTTTTGTCCCATAGACTATTATGTGGAAGCTCCTGGCACCTTCCAGCCCTGGGAGGGATTTTGCTTTGCCGCCTTTGCAGGAGGGTCACCTGACCTGGGGGTATAAGAGGAAAGGAGGGAAACTCCTGGGGGAACCTCTGCCGGAGCGTAGGCGGTTGGGCCTAGGGGAGAAACCTACACTACTGGGACTGACTGAGTCTAGGCCCTGCTGTACCCAAGTTATATGAGGGACTCTGCCTGCCTGCTGATCTTGCCTGGTGTGAGGGAAGCCCAGGGACCATCTCTAGTGTGCTGCAGGGACCCATCATGCCTCTGATGCCTGCCAACTCAACCCCCTTCTCCCCCTTGTAAGCCTACCAGGGAGACCTGCCATCTTCTTGTCCCCCTCCAAGATAAGTGTTGCCCTGAAACTTGGATTGTCGTTGTGCACCCTGCAGGACCAACAGGTAAAGCGCTGTGTCCACCTAGCGCTGTGCTGCCAGGACTGTGCCCCTAAGAAAGAAGTTGCCTGCTGTTACGCGCTGAGTCACCCCACAGCGCTCTCTCCCAGCTCCAGGACTGGATTGCGGCTGTGCCTCCCCCCTGCCTGCACGTGGTGCCTTGTAAACGTGGTGCCTTACAAGCGCTATGCCTTTTAAGCGCTATGCCCTTTAAGCGCTATGCCTTGTAAGCACCGTGCCCTTGTGAACGCTGTACCCTCTGTGCGCCGAGCCTGCTAGGTGCTGTGAGCCATCAAGACACCGCCGCTGCCCAGGTACCTATGGTCCAACGCCGGGCCCCTGGAGGCGCTAGCTGCCATCACCACCGCAGGCCCCTATTCCGCAGGAGGAGCGCGCTGTGTCCGTCATCACCGCCGCGGCCCCAGCACCGCGATCGCTGAAGCGCCGTCCGCCTTGATTTACCGCCGCAGCCCGGTACTGCTAGAGGACCCCGCCGCGGCCCCCGAAGCCTGGGAGGGCCGCCGCGAATAGGGGAAGGCCGCGCTGGGCCTCACCACGTGACGCGAGTGCCAGGGAAGGCCGTGCCGGGCCTCACCACGTGACGGGGTGCCGGCCGCGTCACTGACCGCAACCCCGCTCAAATTGCACACCCTTTGGCAGAAGCAGTCGAGCCCCCCTGAAGGCCACAACCGGATTGGCTCCTGGGCTCTGGAGCAAGGAAGGAGCCCGGAGGCCACCACCACAGCGAGGGAAGCCTGGACTTCCCCCCACCAAGCCGGGACCGGACTGCACGGGCCTCCCAAAGCCAAGGCCCACAGGTAACTTCTCCCCTCCAGGAGATTGCAGCCGGGCCTCGGGCCCCCACTCTAGCCATATCAGCCTGCTGCTGAGGGGGTCCTGGGGGAACCCAAGACTATTTCAACAAGCAAGAACTGGCACCACGTAGCATAATTTTCATGTAATCTGGACTGGGTGGAGGAAAAATAAGTTTATCAAAAACCTCCAATATCCATTAAATCATATGGTATAGCCCCATCCAGTGTGCTACCAATACTTAAAATTTCAAAGCAACAGAAAAGATGGAAACAAGAGAGTGAAGAGTCAGTCCACAAGATAGTTTAACAACTTTTCTCACTCTACACACACCCTTATTATTCAAAAGGTAGATGAAAAAATGTGTAAAGGCAGAGAAAGTATCTCATGTGCGCACCACCAGAGGAGCTACTGGTAGGTTCTCACCAGCTTGCCCACGTTTGTTTCATCATTGATGACTTTCTCATGAGAAAAAGAGTGATGTGTCCAGTGCAAAGAAAGAAACGAACACAACAAAGAGATGTGCACCGTGAAGATGAGAACAAAAATTGTACCAACAGAAACAAAGAAGGGGTTAGACTCACAATTATGCTTTTATTTATTTCAATTAGGATATAAAGAATTTTGATCCGCACTCAAATGCAAAATACAAGTCCATCCAATTTGTGTGTTTTTAAATTGTTCTTTATTTTCATATTCTTTCTTCTAGTAGCCAACGCGTTTCGACCTGTTTAAGGTCTTCTTCAGGGCTACAACATAAATAATAACTATTGTTAAAAAACTTTTATCATAAAAGCTTATTTTTCTCTTTTTTTAACTTTTTTTTAAAAAAAACAGCCCCATCCATCATCATGTATTTTTTGTTTAACATTTATGTACAACTTCAATTATAATTTCAATACCTCAGCCGATGATTTTCTTATTAGTATTTGAATAGTTCTCAATTCGCTGGTTCTACCTCGCTTTTCTCTCTGCAAGAATATATATATTACAATGATTACATAGTTTCATCAGTCATATTCCAGAAAATCAATTGTATATCAGTGCATTAATGATAATATGCATATATAAAGATCGGCACACCTCCCAAATTTCTTATTCATAATCCTTAAGGATATAAGTGGCTAGAGCATATCAACCGCAACATTTTTTATACCAAATTCCAATATCACTGAATTCTAGTTCCATACCTTAAACCGTGTTCAATGGTGTTATTTAATCTGTAATTAAATTGATGAATATCCTAAATGTAGGAGGATGTATCTTTTAATAGCTTTTAGGTCATCGCTATTTTCCGGATCTAAAAAACAAAGGTAAAAACAAAACTCTTTTGTATATGTCAAACAAACACATACGTGTATAACCATGTACGTGTAATAACAAGTTGCATAAGTCTAAATCAGTACAGCTAAGTGCAGCAAAATAAACAAACTGCCCCATTAGTCCTAAATAATCCGTAAGCGCGGCTATTCATAACACCATTATCGCCCATCTTCAAAGAGGCACAGAATTGGTGGTTCCCAAAGGGTTGTCACTCTATTACCATGATTGACAAGCCGGGCGTGTTCAACAAGTCACGGGCTTCGGTGACCAAACTATGTGCCTTAAAATATTAAGGTTTAATTATTTATGTATAGATCCGAATTCGTTTGGTGTTATGTGTCAAATATAAATGGAGACTCATTACATGTACAGTAAAATCTGATTAAAAAGCCCCTCCAAGATGGCGGTTTTCCTTGACATGATATATATCTGAAAGTCCATGCGCCAATCGTGAGATTTGGTCACCGAAGCCCGTGACTTGTTGAACACGCCCGGCTTGTCAATCATGGTAATAGAGCGACAACCCTTTGGGAACCACCAATTCTGTGCCTCTTTGAAGATGGGCGATAATGGTGTTATGAATAGCCGCGCTTACGGATTATTTAGGACTAATGGGGCAGTTTGTTTATTTTGCTGCACTTAGCTGTACTGATTTAGACTTATGCAACTTGTTATTACACGTACATGGTTATACACGTATGTGTTTGTTTGACATATACAAAAGAGTTTTGTTTTTACCTTTGTTTTTTAGTCCGGAAAATAGCGATGACCTAAAAGCTATTAAAAGATACATCCTCCTACATTTAGGATATTCATCAATTTAATTACAGATTAAATAACACCATTGAACACGGTTTAAGGTATGGAACTAGAATTCAGTGATATTGGAATTTGGTATAAAAAATGTTGCGGTTGATATGCTCTAGCCACTTATATCCTTAAGGATTATGAATAAGAAATTTGGGAGGTGTGCCGATCTTTATGTATGCATATTATCATTAATGCACTGATATACAATTGATTTTCTGGAATATGACTGATGAAACTATGTAATCATTGTAATATATATATTCTTGTAGAGAGAAAAGCGAGGTAGAACCAGCGAATTGAGAACTATTCAAATACTAATAAGAAAATCATCGGCTGAGGTATTGAAATTATAATTGAAGTTGTACATAAATGTTAAACAAAAAATACATGATGATGGATGGGGCTATTTTGTGGCTAGGGATAAAGGAAATGTAATACAAAAGCGTGCTGCATGAGCATATGAGTTTAATGTAAAAACATGAAGAAATTAAGTTTGTTTGGTGTCAGGATGGTCTTTTTATTAATCCTTTGACAGTACTCTATGAGTTTCCCATACTGTCTAATTTCCATACTGACACACCTGGTACTTCTACTATTATTGTTATGAAGGACTATGTGCCTGGTGGATTGGATCTATGAATCTTTTGAAATGTAAAATTGCATTGAATCAATACAATTATATTTGTAAATCTGATTCTTTTTTTAAAAAAAGTTAAAAAAAGAGAAAAATAAGCTTTTATGATAAAAGTTTTTTAACAATAGTTATTATTTATGTTGTAGCCCTGAAGAAGTCCTTAAACAGGTCGAAACGCGTTGGCTACTAGAAGAAAGAATATGAAAATAAAGAACAATTTAAAAACACACAAATTGGATGGACTTGTATTTTGCATTTGAGTGCGGATCAAAATTCTTTATATTGCTTTGAGTGAAAGTTTTCTTCCACTTTTTGGGGAGCGAAGGGGTCTTGCTTCTCTGATCCTTGCACCATATATTTACTGATATTCCCGAGACATGGATAAGTGCTGTACTTATATCCTAGACCTCTTTTGTAAATCCTTTTTTTCAATTAGGAGTCTATCCCACTATTTAAAAACACAGTATGTTGTATACCTTATTAATGATGGCCAACATGTTTCATTGCCAATTAATTTGTGGCAAATTCATCAGGGCTATAGAGGTCAAAAATCACCTCCCTGGACACACAACAATAAAAAGGACTAGTCGGAGCCTTGGGCCCACGTACCAGCTCCTAACCAGTCACAGGGGCGTGTAAACTGTTTGCTATCGCCTCCCTGTTCAAAAAAGCACACCTGTTGCTAGTGCCTGCGTCGTATACCTTCACACACGGGCGGTAACTCAACCCAGCATCCCAAGACTGCCAGGGGAGCGTGAATGGAAGTTCGTGACTTGCCCCAGTAATGTAGATGCATTGGGTGTTGCCCTAGAAGCTGTCCGCACCAGTTACCGGCCTGGATCAGCTGGGGGGGGGCCTGAGATTATCCCCTCGGGGTACTGGCATGAATTAATTGTGTATTGAGATGCACTGTTGACTCACAGGAGGGCACTAGTTTTTGTATTAAAATGTACCGTTGACTTGCGGGAATAAATTCAATGTTGTGCTGAAATGCCCTACTTTGTTCACAGGGAGGAATCAACTGTTGCACTGAATTGTATTGCTCTAACTGCAGGAAGGAATTAATTGTTGCCCTGCGAACATTGGTTTAGTCTCTTAAATGAATTGACTGCTACTGCGAATTACCAGCACTATCCCTGAATACATTGATTGTTACATTGCGAAGTATTGATCCATTGACTTGAATGAATTTATGGTTGACTTGCATCTGCCCGCCTTATTTCTGAAATGAATTGATCCTTCCCACCTTGAAGTCGATAAAGAATCTTGTTTTCATCGAACCACTTGGCGTCGTGTCCTTCATTGTGTGCGCAGGGCTGAGTCCGTGAGAGTGAGTGCTGCAGAACTGCTTTACACATTGCCTTCGGGTGCCTTCCTACCTCGCGCCAAGCTACCACGTCGGAATTGGTGACCCCAGTTCTAACAGAGGCCTTCTGTACATCATGTACCAGGACACTGAGATGTTCAAGGTTGCGGTTTATAGTCCAAGTCTCAATTCAATGGGAACCTTAAGGGAGGATGCAAACGCTCCTCTCAAGTAGAGTTTTGGTTAGCTCCTGGTTGTGGTTGTGTGAAAGGAGATAAGGATGTTTGTGAATCTGCTGTTATCTTAACTGAGGTTTCCACAGTTAGACAGCCAGATTCCCTTTAGACTTGGAGAGGACCAAACCTCTCTGCTTACCTCATTCTTGCAAGTGTGAAGCTTTAGGCTAAACACTTATTTCCTTACTAAGAGTTCAACAGAAGTCTATATTATGCTGACACCTTCTATGCTCCCTAATTAGAAATATTGGATAGATGATCCTGTAGTAGATCAATGTTTAAAAGAGAGAAGGGAGATTTTGTTATAGAAGACCTCTTTACTTTGATTTGTTTTATTATTGTTGTGGCTATCACTATTCTGCTTCTATAATATTACAGCTCAATCTACTGAGATATTTCAGCTTACTTGCTGCATTGCTGTATCTTTTGAACTTATTTTTATTCTGTATATATGCTGGACTGATTAGTATCTTGAAATAAAATCCATTTAACCATATTTGGTGATTCCTGTTCCATATTGTGGAATCATATTGGCAGCACAAGGTAGAAATGTGTTTTTGATGTCTTCTCCCTTAAAGCGTTTCATGTCAACCAACAAAGGTCCATACGACCAATAAGGAAAAATCTTTAACAACTTCACTAAAAGATTGCATTGTTAGTACCAGCATGCTGTTACCAAACTCACATACATACTGCGAATTATCCCATACCTAATTCCAGATGCGTTCTTCCGGTCGATAAATAGATTGATACAGACCTTGCTATAGAGGAATGGCCCACCCTGGATAGTGATATAGTGATACAGATCTAGGTACAACGGGCATAGCACTACCAAACATCCATAGATAATATGATGCATACCAGGTAGCATATTAGATGAATGGGCGTATGCACCATTAGATGATCCGGCATTTAGGATGGGCAGAGTTAAATTTGGACAGAAAGGATACCAACACATATTGTAATGGGATGGGAAGCAAAACTGACCTAAAAAACCTCAATATGTATGAGATTGAGAGTTGGCCAAGGGACTAAGCTGCCAGGCTTTCAAAATTGGGATGCTGTTGGCCTCTCTGTGATAGAAGACGTATGGGACGCAATGTTATAGTACATTTTGAATACCTACAGACAAAATATAAGATGGTAACAACACAAATATATAAATATCTCCAACTTCAACATACATTGCAGGTGAGGATTCCCTCACGGTGAGGAAACCAGAGAGGACTCCTCTCTGGAAAGGAGGTTGTTGGATGGACACATTACTGCAAAGGCCAATTCCCTTACATACACCACCTTAATGAGAAATACAAAGGTCGAAATTGGGTGGCTACGGCCACAGTGGCAGACAGACATAGGAGAGCTGGACGATGATGACTGGAGAGATGCGCTACAATTCCATAGAGAAGTGGGTATAAAGGCAAGTTTCTGCCTCATCCATCTCAAAATATTACATACAATATATTACCCCAGAGCACTGCTATTGAAAATAGGTAGAGCCTTTGAAGACAAGTGACTGTGAAACTGCAGACAAAGGGGAACCTTTGTACATATATTGTGGGAGTGACCAAACTCCAAACCTTCTGGGAAGGGGTGGTACACAAATTGGAAGATGCTACAGGAGTGACTATTAAGCACATGCCCCACTGGTATTAGTGGAAATATGGAGGAAAGCCGAGGTAACATACTATAAGAGATTACTTATCAACCTAGGGTCTATGCTGGCAATAAGGGAAGTTGCACAGAAATGGGGTAGCAAGACATGCCCAAGATTCTGAGACTGGAGAATTGGCATGGATGTATGCAGAACAAGGGAATAAATGGTATATTAAAGAAGGGGATGCTCTCAAAAATTAAAAATAAAGAATGGGGAGGATGTCCCACAGGGGACTAGAGATGTAGAGACCTGGAAATTATGTATTGCGAGTGAAAGAAGAGAAAATACAGCTGGACAGGGAGGTAAAAAAGACACATGAAGGAGACCCAGCCCTAGGGACAGGAACAATAAGAGAAAGATTAATCCAATGTAAAATGCATGTATAATGGAATTTTAGAGGGGTGGGGATGTGACCAAATATCGCTGAATTAATTTTGTTTTGTTTGTGCTCTGTTTAAGTGCTTATTTGACAATCCCATATCAATTTAAAACTCGAATAAAATATATTCCAGAAAAGATTGCTTGAGGTTACCGTGAGTATTCATCAAAAGAGATATGCATCATAGGAACATTTTGAGCAAGTAGAACAACTTGGGAATGACCCAAGAAATCCTGATCCACCCCCTGCTAGTTTTGAAGAAGAATACACTGAAAGGACTGATGAGAAGGATGAAGCTTCAGAGGCTGAACTATGGGTCAGCTTATCAGAGAGAGTATCAGGACAGGAGGGGACAGAAGATGTCAGTGATGGGAGTCGTGGAATAGCTGACAAAATAGGAATGTTCAGTTACAATTAATCTTAGGGACAACATAAGATATGACTAAGGCCAGCTGCATTTGGGTAAGGAGAGCCAGTATATTTGGAATAACTTGGAGGAAATGGATAAGACGTTTGACATGTTTTCTAATTGCTTGAAAGATGGGGAAGGGACCAGTAAGGAGAACAATATTACTTGCAATACTTAATATAAGAAAACATTGTTGTACATTAACAGACTCAAACAAGAGAACGAAGATCTCGAGAACAGATATTGTAGCTTCAATTTGAAGGTGATGGGGCTTGATGAGGGAACAGAGTCTGCAACCACACCAATGAAAGCACAGAACAAATTGATAAATGATGTGGTTCTGGTAAATCAGACTAGGCAAGAGCTGAGAATAATCTGAGTCCATCGAGCGCCTTTTTAACTAAATCCCAAGAATAATAGGCCTGTAATGTTCTAGATTGTTTTGCTGATTTCTTAATGAAGAAGAAGATATTAACAGTTTCAATAGTACCTTTAAGGCCAAGACAGGATTTAAATTCAGTATTTACCCAGGTATGGCCATTGAGACTGCACAATGGGGCTGGTAGATGCGAGCTTTGATTCCAGATATCAAGGCAATGGGTACACAAGTTCAGATAATGCAGCAATGGTCCTTGGGAATATTATGTAAGAGGGAATTTAGTTTCATACAAGAGAACTAAAACATGAAGATATTACGTGGAATTTACTGCTGGATGTGAATCCCCGAATAAGGAGCGATCTGTGATCCGCCATCTAACCAGGAGTTGAATGGATTTCAATGCATCCAGAGGTGTGTGAGTGATGAATACCACCCTGCTCATGTGGTGATAGTCATGAATGGATGTGAAGAGCTCAAGGGTGGTGGAGAATGGATGGGGGAAGGATGGGTATAAGGGAGAGGAGGCCCAGGGAGATTATGGGATACAAATCAAGACGATAGCGAAGAAGAGGATTAGCGTTTTTGCTGGTATTAGAAAGTGTGATTAGATAACAATGCTCACCTTTGCATACATATTGAATATTTTGATTCAGGGCATCCCCCTTGGGGGGGGCCCAAGAGATCAGATATGAGATCATTAATTGTGCATAGTTGGAACATCAATGGCTTAGAGTCCCATAAAAGGGAATGCTGATTAATTAGACGAGAGCATGACAATTACAGCAGCTCTATAATATGAAATGGGTATTTTAATTGTCCTATAGATTGTGTTAGAGATGTCATTAACTCTGCACGGTCTGAAAGACCACCTAAGATTAGAATACCATTGAGGAATCTAAACAGGATTTTAGATCTATCAGGTGTTTGGTTCACCCAACACATAGTCAAAGGAAAGGAGAATAACAGGTTCACATATTACTCACATTCACATGGTCAATATTTGAGAATAGACTGTTTCCTCTAGTGAAATTGTGAAGGGGTGTAACACACAGAAGATGGCCAGGATTGGCTCAGATTGTGCACAGCCCATTCTTTTTTTTTATAGCAACCTCCTGTTAAGCGTAGTAGATGGAGTATTTTGCATTACTACAGGACAGAATGTTTAGACAGTACATTTTATAAAACAATTAAAGGCTTTATGCAAGATAACATATACTGCACTATCACTATAATGGTTTGGGGCTACATGAAGACTGTTGTGCAATGGGCTATCACTAGCTATATCAAAGGGAAAAAACGGAAAGGTGAAAGTGAATTCTGAAGGTTGTGCTAAAAATTGCTTTGCTAGTAAATACCCATGTATGTGCCATTGGATCCCAAGCAGCTAGTAGTAGGGCTATTTATAGGGATCTACTTCATGTACAAGCTCAGTCTACTTGATTTTCATAGGAAAAATTATGTTCAGTATTGTAGTTCAACTTATGAATATAGCGAGTTGTTGGACGTATATTGGCCTTTAGGACTAAAGATCAACGAGCTAGGTCTAGTATCAAGCAGACTAATGATGATAACAGCATATTGGTTGCAGAATCTGATTCAATTGTAGACATTTTTTGAGACAATATTATCAGAAAATATATGTGCAAGAATGAGATGGCTCTTTAGAAAGGCGAAAGGATAACTATTTTGTACAAATGACTGTCAATGGCTGTAAATCAACTTCCCTATAATGACTCACAATCATTAGAAATGTTATTTACAGAGGAAAAGCTTAAATTTGCAAAACTTGGTGAATGGGAAGGCTACAGGAGAGGATGCTGTACCATCTCAGTTACATAAAACACTTTTGGATGTGATGCTCCTCTTAGATATTGCTGTATTGAAGTACCATATATAAGGGCAACCCGATTCCAGCTTCCTGGAATTCTACGTAAAATATCTGGGTTTTGTTTATTAACGCTGATGCCACGATATATGGCGAAACGTTAGCTAAATGGCTCTCTACTCTAATACTAAGGCTAGTGTGCAAAAAACATCATGGATTCATATCAAAACAAGATAGCACAGACCTTATTAAATTAGCCCTACCGAATGTTTGATTTTGCTAGCAGTATATCAGAGTGAGCTGCTATGATCCTCCATGATGTAGAGAAAGCATTCAAACTTATAGAAAGTAAAGGAACACATGATACTGGGTCCAAACTTCATAAAATTGATAAAGAAACTATACCACAGACTTTTAATAATGGGCAAAGTTTCCACTCATATAAAAATGGGTTGAGGTACACTGGATGGATACCCCGTTTCTCTTTTACTGTTTACCTTATATCTTTCCCCTTTATTTGCAGAGGCTATAGGTTGACCTTTACATAATACCGGTACACCTCAACTTCGACCCAAACTATTAAAAATGGGATACGTTTAATGTGATTAGAAATATTTGGGTACAAGGTGTTAAGACCCTTAACATACCCTTGGTTAACAGATATATACCAATTGGTATACCAAAAGCTTTTTCTGACGGTATGCTTTGAAATGGGCAAAAAGAGCTGTCAATCAATTGAGAGCACTTTAAAACGAACAATATACACATACATATGACAATCTTAAAAAGGATAATCAACTCCCTAGGGAATATTTTTTTAATATTTCCAAATTAGGTATTATTTAACGAAATCGGATATAGAGATGGAAAACAAATGAGAAACTGGAAATTTTAGGCAACCTGAGACAGCTTAGAAGAAAAAGATATGTGCGTCTTTGAAGCCACAGCTCCCCAGTAGAAATAGCGGGCCAGGAGAGGGTTGGTCCACGACTTTGAACTCAAAAATTACAACTGAAATGATGCTGCACATTTATTATTAAAGTTGTAATTGTCTAGGAGCTTCAAGTCGACCAAAGCACCCGCACAAGACATTACATAGTCTATATAACTAGAGAACATCTATGGAACAGCTACATAAGCTCAAATTGTCATAGATGCTTCCCAGAGGATACAGATGAGATTCATAGGTTTGTCACTTATACATCAGTCAGGAAGTATTCACAAGCAATTGCATGTAAATTAATATGCAGGGCACCACTACAAGGTGTGCGTTTTGTTGTTACAATTGTTGCCAAACTTACAATTGCTAGGCTTTGGAGAGCTGTTGATGTTGCTGTGGATATGCACTATATTTGAAACTGAATTTGCTATCTATAATGTTAAAGGTAGAGTTGGGATGAAGGGGGGACTAGAAATATGGGTAAAGATCCTCTTTCCCCTCTGTTTTATATATTAGAAATGCATAAAACTCCTATAGAGGGATATCCATTGGAGCAGCACAATAAACTTGCCAAAATTGTATTTTTCTAGATTTATTGTTAATATGGACATTTCTCTATCTGTCTCAATAAAACAAAATGAAAAAGACCACCCACTTCCCCTCGGAAACTTGTTACCTTCAAACACCACACAGGCCAGTTGAGCCCCACTTAGACACGTTGATTAAACTGAATCATGCAACTGACATACTTTGACACTGTTGCCCGTGGTGCTTATTCAGCTTGAGGAGAGATAACTTCCAGATCTTTCTGAACTCATGAACTTGGCTTGATAGTATTCTCAGACTGGTAGAATAGTGCCATGCAGAAAACTTCCACGTAAACCTTTATCACTGTGGTAAAAACTGTTTACAGGAAAAGAACTGATTTTTAAATAAAATGAAGATTTTCCCACATGAGTATTAAAGAAGAATGTTATCCTAAGTTAGTTCCATCCGTGCGATGATTTTCTGAAATGAGTTCATTTCAACTTCTGTGACCGTGAAATCTAGTACTTTCTGAACTAAGGGTCTCTTTTAATTTCTCTAATTAACATTCATTAAGTTTCAGCATAAAGAAAAGAGGGCTTACTGTTGATAGCTCAGGGCTTTGTAATTCTGTGTCTCACAAATTGGTTAACGTTTCTGGTCTCAGGGATGAAAACAAGTGTATCTTATGATGCTGAAAGTGTCTGCTGGTGTTAGGAAAGCAAGATTGGGGGGCATAATACTCTGTCTGTAATGAAATCAAACATTTATTTGACTAGAATATTAGAAAATCTGCCTTTCTACTACTGAAAAAAAAACAACTGCAATAAAACAGAGAACATTATTTTGCTTTTCAACTTTGCCATTACTTTTTAGGTTGAGCCTCGACATCGCTTGCGCTGTCTGCAAGAACTGGTGTATCTCTTTTGTGGGATTTTGTCACGCCCATCAATTATCATTGGTTCTTTCTTCTGCCATTCTGATATGATGGCTTTCTATTGGTCCATTCCTCTCAATTGTCCCACGGTTGGGTGCTTGTTTCAGCTCAGGGGATTTCACTAAAAGATTGCTTTTGTTGGCCATCACAGTTTCCACCTGCACAGCGCGTGATGAGCCCTCCTCTCCTCTGGGTATTACAGTCTGAAAATGTCTATGTGGGTAGAATTGTGGTTGGCACAGGGATTGTTTTGTTTGGCCATTCCAACGCTCATGATTAACTTTAACAAACAAGGCATTTTCACATGGAAAAGTCCTAAGGTCTCCTTTTTTTTGCTGTTTTATGTAGCGCTAACTCAACCAGAAGGTATCAGAGTGCATTATGTGAACACCAGTTGCATTACAGATGGACACATTCATTTTTAGCCACAGGGAGATTAAGTGATTTGCCCAGAATCACAGGAAGTTTGAGCCTCCTGCTAGACTTGACCCGGGTTCCCAGATTCAAAAGCAGGCGCTCTAGCCATTCTGTTGTGTTGCTGAACAGCCCAGTACATGTATATTCTGGAGCTCTTGTTGAAGTGTACTTCTGTTCTGACAGGTGAGGGAGCCATGACAGTCAACACCGGCAAGAGTTTGGGGCTGCAGGACCTGAAAGAGCTGAGCAACGATTCCCTGCCGCAAGAAGGGTATATGGGTTTCAGAATACGGACGTGATCTGTGTGGATTTATACAAAGGACCCCCTAGTATAGTTTGCATTGCAGATACCTTGTCAGGCCGATGGGAGCGTTCAGAAAGTGTGTACATGCTTACACATACTGTCTGCCTCAGTTAATGAAACAGACAGAAGTTGCTGCAGAAGCACATGCGAAGCAGGTGAAAAGCCAATTTCCTCCCCACTAGAAGCACAGTTTAAGTTACTGGCAGTGTCTGTCAGAGCCTTTTCTTTGCTTGAAACAAATGCTACCTTGTGCCCATGAATAGATAACTTCCACAGTGTTGGATTAAGCAGCATGTATGCTGGCAGACATTATTTTGAGGCGAATAATTAAACCCCATAACAGAGTGCCCCAAGAACTTTTTCCTATGGCTGAACGAGATGTTGTTAAAAACAAAGTTGCATTGTCTGCCTCTGAATGCCACCTCTCACAAGGTAAAGCTGGGATGTTTACACTCCAGGCTCCTCTATACAGGTTGCATTAGATTAGAAAGACTGTAGACTGAACGTGCCCTTTTTTCAGGATCGAGGTATTGCACTTTCGTTTATTTATCCCATTGGTAACTTAATGCTTGTTTAACTTTGTAGAAACTTCCGCCTGGAAAGAGAGCGCCTCCTATTGAAATGTGAGCACCTTGTAAACCAGAAGTGTGTTGTGACATGAAAATGCTGTACTAAATGGGTAGCTAGGATCTAAAAGCAGGCAATATGTATTAAATGGAACCTCAAATGATACGAAGATAGTCGAAATGTTAATTATTTTTGTTGGTTTTGCTTTCCTGCTCGCAATTATTTTTTATCGCTTCCATGCTAGTGATTACGAAAATGTCATTACAGTTTGCAACTGCATCGTCCATTTTACATGAGCACAGTTCATACAGACATGTTATGCTCACATCACACAACAATTTGTGATCTCTCCAGGTAACACATTCCAGGCACTGTAAAACAGAACCTATCCAGAATTGAATAAAGTAGTGTGATTCAGAGGATAACATAAACGCATGAAACGTTTGAGTTATACAATGTTTTGCTTTCTCTGTCTGATTGTTTGCTTTCTGTTTCTTCTGTTCTCCCCTGACCACCCTTGCTGTTAGCTGCTTTTCCGGTCTTATCAGTAATTTCTAATTCTAAGTCCTTTGGACGGTGCTGCTACCTGCTTCTCTAGTCTGAGTGGTAATTCCTCATTGTTAGTCCTCTAGACAGTGCTGCTAGCTGCTTCTATGGTCCCACAGGAAATTCCTCATTCTAAGTCCTCTACACAGTGCTGCTACCTGCTTCTCTGGTTCCAGTGGTAATTCCACCTTCTAACTCCTTTAGGCAGTGCTGCAGCTGTGTCTCTATTCATACATCCACTACACTCAAAACTACAACAATAGCTCTAACTCTGAAAGAAATGTGAGACTTATTGCATTGCAAATGCTTGTTTAATTTTAACATCAGAATAATGTTTATGCTCAGTTTGTGCTGTCCTAAACATTTTCCTGAAGGGGAACAATAGTATGATGTGCAGAAGAGTAGCAAATATTTAGAGGAAGTGGAAAAGGTTGAAAAAAGGGTTCTGCCATTTTATCCTCGAATATTAGATATTGCAAAGATAATTGAGACGAAGGGCCTGTTTTAATGTTTGGTGGACGGCGCTCTGTCTGTCTGGATGGCGGAAATCATGATGGACTACCGACTGCCAAATTTCCAAATGAGTAGTCATCTATGAACATGGAAAGGGACTGTAGTCACAGATGTTTCTTTCAATATATGAACGAAAAATAAAGAGCTAATGACCTCCACACCCTTGAACAATTCGGGTGGATTGAGAGTTTAGTGGATTGGGCACTCAGTCGTCTTTGTGATGTAGTACCCTATCCGCCAAGCTCTAGATCAAGTCCTAAATTATTTCTCAATTCTCCAATGTCATTACAGAAAAGCTGTGATTAACAATGCACTTTTAACTTGTACTCATTCCAGGACTTTGTGCTGCATTTGGAGTTTTTTTCAATATTGATAACTATCTGCACTTTTGTAGTTGTCTGCAGTTTGCTGTGATCAACTATTTTTTCTGACTGCCTATAGCCTGCTGTGTACTTTATAGGACTGCCCAATGCACCAAGAGGATTGCACTGCTTCCTGGAGCCTGCCTGGTGCCCTCAGAGGACTGCCCTGTTGTTTGAGACCTGCTTTCCTGCTTGCACCCAAGACTTTTAGAGTAACTCAAAGGGCTAGTAGGCTGGCCTCCTGACCACAGCCTCAGGGACAGAAAAGGCTCCTTCTTGAACCCACACCTGGATCAAGTCTGAGTAGTTCTGACCCTTCATGTGGTGCCCCACCAGTCGTGGACCCTTAAAAGTTGTACTAGAGGTGTGCAGATAGCCCAAATCCAAAACTTGAGATCAAAGGAGACCGGGACCTACCTGCTCACCTAACCGCACAAGGAAAATCACCAGTCGACTGAATTCACAGCAGCTCCTACTACATTCTTCTCAGCAGCAGCAAATGCTTTTGCTTGTCACCACACAGATGAGGCAACCGGATTCATAGAACCTTCATCGGCTACATCCTGCAGCTTCATTCTGCTGGAGGCCTTTTAACTTCCATTAAAGAGACTCAGTCCAAATGTAGAAATCTTCATCACAACTTCGATTCCCCCATGACAGTGCCTCCTCTTCCTTGGCACCATCAGCTGCCTTGCCACACTGAACTTTACCTTCTCAGCAATTTTTCTTCAAAAATTCTTCTAAGTCTGAAGGTAAGTGGAGACAGGGCCCCATCCACTTCATGTATTCAAATAGCGCTCCATCACATTCGACCATAACTTTCGACTTTGTCGAGGTCTTACATGTCGCGGTTGGTGCTTTAAACTTTTAGGCACTATTTTTCACTAGAAATCTTTACATTTCATAACTCTGATACTGGCTGTATTTTTGTCATTGTGGTATGAAATAATGTATTTCAATTCACTATATTTTTCTAAATTAGAGTGGGATTCTTCTTGTGTTGTGTTTTCACTGTATTACTGTTTAAGTGCTGCATAAATACTTTACACATTGCCTCTACGTTAAGTCTGAATGCTTTTGTTCCAAGCTATCAGAGGATTAAGCACAGGTTAAAGTAGTGACTTTTTGTGGTTCACCCTGACAAGGATTCTTGAATAGGGTTTCACCATTCTCCACCAACAACCCAATTTCTCACATGGCCCCATCAGAATTTCAAGATGTGTATTAACTTTGCAGAACTCTGATGTTTCACACAGAGACTTCAACTGCAGACACAATTGGAGCTGCCAGGTGAAATATAAGAGAAAGATTAGGAATAACATGGGAAATAAACACAGAAATTATGGATTTCAAAATATTTTCTCATTTCTAAGTGAACGCTCAGGATCATACTTGTAATCCTTGGTAATTAACCCCAAATCTTACTAGTTACCACAGGGGAAACTATCAGCTGCATTACCTGGACTTTTATGTTATGTTATGTTATGTTATGTTACAGCAATTTGTTAAGCACACCTATACCCTAAGGTGTCTTGGCGCTGTCTACTCCTAAGCAGGATAGAGCCTAGTTGTTAAAGAGCCACGTTTTTAGCCCTTTTCTGAAAGAGATGAGGATGGGCAGAGCTCTGATGCGGCATGGCAGGTTGTTCCATAGCTTAGTAGTTCTGAAAATAAAGCTTCTGCTTCCCCAACTGACTTTGTAAAATCTAGTAGTGGTCATGAGTTTCACCCCTAGAGATCACAGCTGTCTACCAGGAGTGTATATCTGAAAAGAATGTTTCAGAAACCCAGGGCCAATATTGTCCAATGTCTTGTAGGCTAGGCACAGAGCCTTAAATGTGATGTTTCTTCTTACCGGAAGCCAGTGCAGCTGCCGAATTTCTTTGGCTACCGAATTTAATTTAGGGGTCCCCATGAGAATCCTAGCAGCCGCATTTTGTACTATCTGGAGCTTATTAAGGCTTTCTCCCTACATATTAACATAAAAACCATTGCAGTAATTCAGTGCTGTGGTTACTGTGTTTCTTGCCTCCACTGGGATAAAAGGGAAGAGATTTTTTAAATCATTCTGAGCAGGTAAAAGCAAGAGGAGATCAGAGAGTTGACTTGAGGTTTGAAGTTTAACTTTTTATCTATTATCACACCCAGACTTTTTGCTTTTGTAGCAGGGATAGGGGGAGATCCCAGTTCTTTCGGCCACCAGCTAGACAACCAGACAGACAATAGATTACCAAACAGGATCACCTCAGTTTTACTTGAGTTAAGTTTCAGGCAGTGTCTGGGATTCCAAGTACTGATAGCCAGCATACCATCATGGAAAGTGGTCGAGATCTCAGTACCATTTTTGAAAATGGACAAGACAATTTGGGTGTCGTCAGCATAAGAAGTTAACGCAAGGCCAAAGGATTTGACTTTGAGAGCCAACTCTGTAACATAAATGGTAAACAGAGCTGGACTGATAGATGAGCCCTGCGGAACCCACAGGGTAGAGAGAAAGTAGCCGATTCAAAGATGCCCAGCACTACTGATTGTGATCTATCAGTAGGAAAAGATGTCAGCAGGCATTTAGCCTTATTCTTAATGCCCAAAGTGGTGATACAGTTGATCAGCATCCCACGGTCAATCATATCAAATGCTGCTGATAGGTCAAGGATAATAAGTGCCGCAGCTCCATCTCTGTCAAGCTCGACCCTTATCTTTTCTGTGGCCTTTAATCAGTGCTATCTCGGCTATTCATCACTTTTTCTATGAGTTTGGAGGGCAGATGGAGGTGTGAGATGGGCAGGTAATTGTTGGGATCAACTAAGTTTACTTTTGGTTTCTTTATAAGTGGAAGAATGGAGGGCCTTTTCCACTGAGATGGGAAAACTCCTGAAATAAACATAGTATTGAAGATGGCTGCCCGATTTGCACCTATTTATAATGAGTCAAGGTGTCTACCTATGTTTCAGGTAATTGCTCTGGAGGATTCTCCTCTGTTAGATAATCACTTGAGAATTCACCACATCATCCACTGGTTGAAAGATTTTCAATTGCCACCCAAATCTGAATCAGGACCTATGCCTGGAAAATCCAGTAACATTCCATGAGCTGTTATACAAAATTCAGGTATTTCTGCTACTAACTGTACTAATGGTATGTCATAATGGAGTTATGCAGAAGATCTCTGTATTCTTAGTCTTTCTCCTCTTTAGCACACCTTTGGCCATATTAACAAAAGAATATTTTGTTAACAAATAGGCTTGAGCCAAAAAAGTGCAACATGTACCTGATTCACGAAAATGTGCAAAGAGAGATGTGTAATTTCATAGTGGGCCAATTGATCATGAACGCAAACCCATTTGGAATTGGTGGAGGGGTGAAAGGTGGGTCAAGAGATAATACAGTAAAATCAGACAATTTGCATATGCAAAGTGAGTTGACAAAGACAGAAACACACCTCCTGAGGAAGCAAATTCCACAAAACTTTTCCTATATCACAAAAGTGGGGAAAAACATTTGATCCTATGCTCTTTGATTTTAAACTGGCTTTGCTTCTCGAGACTCAGGTGAGCATATTTCTTTCCGAATCATTCTGATATATCAAGGATGTCTTTTTCAGAAAACTTTTGACTAATACACTTTATAATGAAAGAAAAAGTAACAACGTTGTCAAAAACCTTTTTAGATTTTGATAATTATAATGTATTCGAGGATAAGAAAAGGTTCACAATTTGCTCTGGAATCTGTCCACAAGACGGGATTTTTTCCGATGCACAGACATTTTCATACTCGTCTTGCACCGTGCACATGGAAGTGTTAATGCATTTTGCAATCTGGTGCATTTATGGACATTGTACATATTGCAAATTACCATTTGTGAATCAGGACCTTCGTGCACCCGAAACAGTAGTTACATTTTGTCATTATTTAGTTAGGCTGCTAAATTTGCATTATTTGTAAGTCAGTTATAAGTACTATGGTTTTAAGAATTCCAAAATATAAAGGTTTCACATTTTTTATACTTTGTTCTGCAGCAAGTTTTCTGCTTTTCTTTCACTTTTTAACTGCAGTTGTGTGGCCAACAATAACATTGAAGAATTAATTTTGCCGTACATTTTGGAAATAATTTGGATATTCCAACATTATTTATGTTTTTTTTACTACTTTAAAAATATTTTTGATGACTGCCAACGTCGTTATTAGTAATCTCACTATTATCATAATCATAGCCAAAACATCATTATAATTAGAGCTCGTTCCCTAATTGCAATTATCTTCATCAAGAAAATGTTATTCCTGTCAAGAGTCCTAAATAAAAAAAAAATCATACATTATGATTTAATTTGTTTTTAAGTTTCTACAGCAGTTCCAAACTTTCTACGCACGTATACACTTTTTGTGGTGGTGCAATCATATTCTCTACCTAATTCTTAAGCTCACTGGTTAGCCATTAAGCAATGTATTCTGAAAATTGTGACCTGGTTACCTGCACATTAGACTCTATGAATCCTTATTTTGTTAACGATTTTTTTCCTAATTTTCTATTTTTCAGCGTAGTAATAACACAGTTGGTATTACACATAGTAAATAAACAAACCAAATACCTATTTTGAGCCAGTGGTTGCTGGTGGAGCCCACCTACACCCGTTTTTGTGGACCAGAACTTTTTTTTCCCCCTGCATTAGACAATTTTCGAGAGCAGGACAGGAGAAAACAGGAAAAAACGCTCAAGGAAAACCCGCCGCAAAGGGAACAGGCAGGAGAGTGAAATAGTGAGATAATGGGGAAACAAGTGTCTGGTAGTGGATCAAAGAGGCATGCAGTGGATTCAAGACTACCCACCAGCCACTGTCTTCTGAGCAGAGCTTCGGGTACCGGAACTCCTTTTTTATTTTACAAATTATCCACTCCAAAAACCAATAGAGGTGTTAAGCAACTAAGACCCTCCTTGCAGGCACTGTGCAATTCCTGAGTCGACTGGAAACGTTTTTCTAGATAAATCGGGAATTACCAAGAATGTGCGAAAACTCCATTCCCAGTAAATCCCGCCTCCCACTGCCACACACATATTTTACCAGCTGAAGGCTGGTGAAATTATTGGGTGGAAATTGGCCCAAAAATGGAAATTAACACATGATTCTGGAGTGGTACTCCAGATTCCCCCTTTAGTTCTACATTTCTTATGAAATCCGCAAGAAGATCAAATCATGCAGGATCACGGCATTCTTAAATTGCCAATAACAGTGTAATCAGTCATTTTGGGTGCAGGAATGCTGATGCAGTATTCCTGAGGGACATGTGCTGTGGGAGAAACATGGTATTATTGATACCCAAAGAACAACATTGCTAATCAAACATATGTACATTTCTGCACTCCTCCTGTGAATGATATCTCTTTGGTCTGAACCAGAACGGTTTAAACTTTGTTTGACAAATCTTTAAGTGGGATCTGCAGTTCATTGACTATAGTTAAGGAAAGTCATGTACATATTGTATGTCAATGTTCCCTTAGATGGTGGCCCTGTTTCTCAGTAGGTTGTTAAAGAATAGATACACTGTTTAATGGGATGCTCTTGCAAAGATGATGAGCAGCGTTAAAGGTTTTGAAACATCTGCTGGTATGAAAAGGCTCAAATAACATACTTTTAAAAGGGTGACTAAATTTGAATCATATGAGTTACAAACATTCACGTTCTTTTCAATCCATATGTTAATTTATTTCATGCCCATTCTCTTCTCTTTTTATGCGGTAAAGTCAACTGCAAGGAAAAATAAAATAAATCAACTATTATTAGAACATTGAAATGTTGGGAGTTCCACTGAAAACAATGGAGTGCTCCGGGCTTCTAATGGGCGGTAGAAGCCCGGAGCTCCAACATTCCAATGTAGTCGTTCACAGTTGTTGCTATGAACAAAGGCCTCACAAAGCCCGAGGGGATTTCAATCCCTTCGGGATCTGTGAGGCCTTTTTTTTTTGTTAGAACATTCTGCCCTCTAGCAGCGGAATTTTCTAATAGCCTTCCAGCCCTCTGTAGCTGGGCTATACCGGCATTAGAGTCCCGCTCCTTTGACAAAGGCCCTCGGCGAACACTGGATTGGGCATTTAATGGTTGTATAGCCCACTACAGCAGGCTATAAAATGACCTTCAATATAACTTAGAATGACAGTCTGCATAAAGTCATCTATGGACCTACCATATTACTGTCAGCATCTAGACCGATGACAGGGAGCAGACTAAGTTCACTGGGGAGCATACTATTGCTAAACGCTAATAAAAAAAATGCAGGTTGGACAATACCTTTCTTTTTGCCTGTAGCAGCTCTTGGTAGGCACTGGATCGTAAAAAACGTGGATAGGAATCACTTTTCATCAATTTGTAAATATGCTCCTTAAAAGAAGACAAAAATACATTTATAACCATGACTTGCATATTATACACAAAACAATACTGCACGTTTTGTTGAGAAATAAAGACATTTTTCCAGTAACAACTTTAAAAAAGAGGGACAGTTGACAAAGTCCCCTGTAACAGCTCTAAGAGTCATATTTTGGTCTTTGTGTGCCCCCCCCCACACTGAAAGACCTGATCTCAATCAACTGGCCCATAGTTCTACTTACATGCTTTCCTCTAATTGGTGGCTTTTAAAATCCATTATCCAGGGGCCGTGGCAATCATGCTAGAGTATCTGAGGGTGGACTACTGCCTATAGATGAGGAGCCATTGTTGTTGCTACAGATTCTGACTGATTGTCCCTGGAGAGATTGCAAAGCCACAATTTGGAACCTTTTGTATTACTTTCCAACTCCAAATCAGTGCCTGAGACTGCAAACCCCATTAACATTCTGCATGTAGGTATCCAACATTCTGGTATTTCTGCAATTATAATTGATCATGCAGAGTATTTCTGCTGTCTTTGTTTTTTGCTTGCCGTGGATTGTGTTGGCCATATTTAACAATAGGCCTGAGGCAAACAAGTGCAACTTGCACTTGATTTATCAGTTATTTGGCTTGCTCATGCATAATGGCTAAACAGGAGACTGTGGCAGATGGAGGTGGAAGCATAGCGAAAAAGAAAAGGCTGAGAAAAATGTTTCACAAAAGTGGGAAGTCTCTAGATCAGCATGGGGTCTCACTTCCTCACTGGACAAAAAAAAACAAGCAATGTCTGAAATGAATGTGTTGAAACTTTATGAATATTAGTGTGTTATGAATCTCAGTTTGTTGCCATTGACAGACCATGTCATTCACGTCAAGCTTTGCGACCATGTGCTTTGCTATTTGAGACCACTGTCTCCTTCTGCTGATAATCTAAAGGAGGGCTCATTTATATCTAGAATGTTTCTTTACCTCTGTTTTTATTTAGACTCTAAGGAAATGAATCTCTTGGTATGTTGCTCTCTAAAGCTATGTATCTCCAGGACTTTCTTTGTGACATGGCCATGTGTTCAACTGTACTAGTGAGATTGATGCTAAAATAAAAATTAATGAGCTCAAACTCAATGACAACAAAACTTGACATTCTCCTTGTGAGTTTTTCTATTTTTATATGGGAAGAGGGATCCCACTAACTAATATAATGCAATATCTTGACAGGTCAGAATAAAGTTTGCTGGAAAAACTCTGCTCAACCTCTGCTACCAACAGCACGAGAACCACACTTTTACCAGAGATATTTGTATTAGGATCAAGCAGTACCAAACAACATTGAAGTAAAGAAACAACACATTAAAATACCCAAAATAATTGAGAAAATAGAGAAAAAAAATGTAGGAAAATGAAACACTAAATAAACATAAAATTGTAATTAAAGTCAATTGTTGAGGTTGATGGGAACATTGGCACAATGTTTGGCTAACTGTTATGGTAAGTTCAATAGGTAACACCGGTTAAAAGTTATACCTTGAAACTAAAGGCTTTATTATGAATTTGGCAAACAGGGCACTCCATTTGAAATTTGGAAGAGTACCCTATACAATAAACTCTTGGTTCACCTGCTCTGACAAACCATTATGTTTCTCTTAATGTATATCATACACCAAAGGCCTGATTCACACTGGGCTGCCAGTCATAGCACCTCAGAATAAACAATCTATTTAGAGCAGATGTTGCGATATATATTTTTTCCTGTTTGGGGCCAGTAGGGATAACATGGCAGCTCCAAAAAGGAAAACAAATATATAACCCCACATGCTGGGTAAAACTCCCATTATGTCAAGGACATTTATATTTTAATTTTTAAAAACAAACTCCTGCTTTGCGAGTTTGTTTCAGGAAAAGAAAACACTTTGCTCGCGAATGCACTGAAGACGGTGCCTGCACAGCAAAGCCTTCAAAGGAGACACCATGCCAGCACCTCCCGATGGCATAGAGCTGTTCACCAGGCTGGTAGAGATCTCTAAACATGGTACGCTGTAGGCCACTAGGGCAACAAAGTATATTCCTCCACTGTCCTAGCAGAATGAAGTACATTCCAGCAAGAGCTCAATAAGTCACTTAGGGCCAGATATACGAAGCCTTTTTGCGGTTGCAATCTGCCTGAGGAACCCCTTCTCTTTTGTGACTGCTGACAAAAACATTTTTAAGAGTAGCCGCTGCCTACTCTTAAAATATGAAACTTACACTTAAATTTTTTTTTTTATGCATCGCTTTTTCATTTAAGGAAATTGGGTGGCATTCAAACAAAAAAATGTTTTATTTAAAAGCAATCACAGATGTGGTGGTCTGTTCACCTCAGCATGCCACCATCCCTGTGATAGCTGTAATTCCAAGTGGGTCACAATTTGTGACCTACCTAACTAATATTCAAGAAGTAGGCTGAATTGTGGCTCACTAGAATTCAGTCATTTGCGTCCTGACCTATTAGCATATACATCGGTATGCAAATTACCACATGAGTCACAAAATAGTGATCATCAATATTTAACAGTATTTTGGTACTAGTTAGCACTTAGTGCATCTGGGCCTTAGTCTTTTCTGTGAAATGTCAAACTTCTCTAGTTGAGCAAGGTAGGATGCTGTAGTTGGCAAGGGTCCGTTGAAGTTGGAAAATGTTGATTTTGAATTCCCTTCAGTTTTGACACCAATAGCTCAAAATGAGACTAAGGCATATTCTGTAACCTCTGAGGTCTTTCTGCTGCTATGGTTACCTTGCCATCTTGTCCTGGTTGAAGGTTTTACCTTCAAACATAGTTACTTTGTTCACTCTTAAAGTCTTCCAGCTTGTCAAGACAGAATTCTGTATCTGACTATGAATACATCTTTTCAGCAGTCTTGAGGTAATCTTCAACCTCACTTTAAAAAGCTCTCAGCATGATAAATAGGGAATAGATGGTTGCTGAGATTATATCTTCTACAAGCAGTCTTGATACCTTGTTCTGGGCCTCCAGAGGTCTAAAAATGACTAAAGGCCTTATTACGAGTACGGTGGTCCATAGGACCTACGTACAAGCAGTTTTGGTCCGACCTCCGCCACACTGCTGGCCAGCTCCGCAGTATTACAACTGTGGTGGTCGAACAGCCACAGGACGGCTGCATCCGCCGGGGATCTAGGATCCCACAGCATTGCGCAGCTGTCAGGGAGCTGTAATATGCTGGTGATGACACTGCGGCACTGCAGAGCATACTATGAGTTGGCTTTCTACGCCTTTTTCAGTGCGGTGAGCCCGCCATGAAAAGGGTTAAGGAGAGGCAACAAAAGGGGGCCCTAATAGGGTCCCCTGCTGCTCGTGGGCCTGTAGGTGCATGCAGGGGCCACATGCAGAGCCCTCCTGGATTTGCACTCCTTATTACTAATTACTGTTAAAGGCCTAAAGGCTGTGTTAGAAGGTTAAAATTTGCATACCACTGAATAGAAGAGATCCGAGTATTTCAAAATGAAGAGCTGTAGTTTTGTGAAAGTAGTTCACTAGGAAATTAGAGATGTAGCGCCATCAGCCACATCTAGGACCAAATCCGTATCTGGTTCCGGTATCTCATCTACACAAAATTCTATTGGAGAACGTCAAAGACTCGGATCTCTTCTATACAGTGGCATGCCAATTTTAAATTTCTAACACAGCCTTTGGGTCTTTAACAGTAATAACGTGTTTGAAATTGAATCTTCATAGCGAGGAGTTTTTACTCTTTGGATGCCCTGAAGAAGCCCTGATACGGGCAAAACGCATTGGCTGTATTGGCTGTGTTGCAAAATCCAACAAAACATATGAAATAAAAGAAACAATCTCCAAAGACAACCTCTCGGATCATTTGTGTCTGCTTGGCAACAGTGCCTCCATTACCTGTCCTTCTGTTTCCTTTGCCTCTCAAATTATCTGTGTGTTAAAAAAACAATGCAAGCGGACCTTTGATGCACCACTGAAAAGAAAGTGCAGCCCATGTCAGTCTGGTGAATATGTCACTATATGTCCATCAGACCCACGTCTGCTAGCCACTGTCTGAAGGTGAATGTAAGTCGCCAGTCTGTCGTGGTCAGTGTACTGATCTATCCTTTTGCGCCTCCATCACTATGTTAAAGTCTCCCTCTACAATAATATCTGTGTCTGGCATGGTGAGCACTCGACCTAAGGCACTCCTAAGAAAGGTTTCGTGGTGGTTATTGGGGGCTTACATGTTTGGCAGTGTGAACCCATGCCCTTTTAGCTCTATTCCCAAGGACTAAAGTCTGTGTGTCGCTCATAGGATTGCCACCACTGCTTTCTTCCCTGCCCCGGAGGAGAAAGGTTGGCGGTCACACCAACTAGAGCATAAGCGTTTCCAATCGGTTCTAAGCAAATGAGTCTCCTGCAGGAGACAGCTATCACATTTCTAAGAAAAGAGAGAAATGCAAGGCACTTTATTAGAGCATTAAGGCCTCTGACATTAAGGCTGAGGATAGTGATCATCTTTGCGTGAGTATGGGGCAGCCTGGTGTGAGCCGAGCTCAGCTGAAGAGATACAAATTCCAGACATGGGTCGCTAGTACATGGTGTCAGTAATGTGAAGGAATGGACAAATGGCATCGGGGGGGAGGAGAACACAGAACAGCTTGATAACGATAATAACCAGTTGATGAGGATCCATGTCTTCGGCAATGAGTCTCTTCGATCTCTAACTCAGTGTAACCAGGGAACTCCCCAGCTATAGGTTAACATCAAAGAACGGGGAATGAATCGCTGTAGATGGTAGGCCTGGTACCCAGGGAATAAAAGGCTGGGGGTCCCTTCGCCGACCTGACAATGGGGACTAGGGTCCAGTTCGAGGAATGATCAGTGTTAGCTCTCCACCTCTGTGGCACTGTTCTGACATTGTAGTTTTTTGAGCAAGGCAGCCCAGTCCATGCGGCTTTTAGTCTCAGAGGGTTTGCTCAGTCTCTTCTTCCTCTGGCAGATCCAAAATAGTGGAGGCTGGGGCAAAAGGGCCTGAGTGTCCCCTAGCAGTGCGGACACCTCTAACAGTGATAGCGCTTCCTCCAGAGTGCTGTGTACTATGCAGCTCGTTGTGTCAAAGAAACTGGAGCCAGAAGGAATGTCCCTATTTATACCTGATGCCTTTCTCCCACCAAGAATCTGTCAAGGGCTGGAGGGCCTTTCCTTTCTGTGGGGTTGTTGGGGAGGGGAAAGAGCTTGATATAACCACTTTTTTAGTCCTTCAAACTTAATTGCAGACTTATTTCGTACTGCAGCCATGATGGTCTCTTTTTCCGGAAGTAGTGGAGGTATGTGAGGATGTCCTGGGCCTGACAGGGGTTCTGGCAGGACGGCTCGCTTGGTGGGTGTAGTCGAAGATGATTTATTGATTTGCAAGTGCTGGAGCCACGTGGCGAAAAAGGTGGGCAATGAGCTCTTCTAGCTTGCCAGGTATTGCTTGCATTAGAGCCCCTCTGATGTGAATATTCTCCGGACCTTGCAGTTGGTAGAGTAGGTCCAGATTCTTGTGGCACAGCTCCAGGAGTTCTCAGCTGTGCCAATCCAGCTCCTCTTCTCAAGAGTCATAAGTTTGTTCTGAGGAGTTCACTTGTTGACCCAAAACTCCTATATTGTGACAGAGATTTTCACTTCCATAGCTATGTCCTGCTTGGGAGTAGCGAAATATCCCTGAAGGATTTTGAACAGGTGCTACAGAAGTGCCCTTGTGACAGGGGCCTCGCTGCTGTGTGCGCCGTCACCTCCCAGCCCTTCGGGGGGGAGTCAGGGATGTCTCCCTAGCCTAGTCTGGTTTTTTCTCAGGTGTCTTGTTAAACTGGTCTTTCAATGTTCGGTCATTTTTTATGCCGTGTTAGGTAGTCATGACGATGTAGTCACCAGATTCATGTGCCAGTAGAGATGGGGGCCCAAGTTCACAAAGGCCGCTCACCGGGCCAGATGTAGGAGCGCACTCCCAGGGCTCAGCGCCTCACTAGAGAGCCACCAGCGTGGGTATGTGTCTGGGGTGGGGACTAGGAGCTGTCACTGAGGCAGGAAAAGGCCCAAGTAGCAGGCCTCACTAACAGGGATCTGGGTGAGGGAGGCACCAGCATGTCCTCTATGGGTTCTGCTCTGTGAGGAGCAAGTGCAATTTAAGATGACCTCAATTCCCAGGCCAAGGTGATCCACAGAGTCTATGGGGAGCGGCAAGGCCCAGTGAGTGCAGGGCTGCAAAAAGCTTTGCTGTCAAGTGGCGCCCAGTAGAAATGTGGAGCACCCTCTCAGTGTGTATGGATCTAAATGGGCAAGGGATTGATATACCGGCCTTGCTTTCCAGCTGCTGAGATGGAAGCCACTGAGTCACCCTCCAATTCACCTTACCCTCAGTGGTACTTGTGGGGTCTACGTGCAGGCTTAGTAGGCCAGCGGGGGAAGGTAGGCCCGGGTAGCCTTTTGTAATGGGGTTGCAGTTCGGGGGGACTGCCGGTGCACAGATACAAACAGCACCCCAGGGCTGATACAGCCCCTGCATCACAGCTGGCCAGTCCTCAGGTTTGTTGTGCCGTGCTCACAGCAATGCTGTGTGCCATTGACAATTACTGTGTTGAAGGAGGGGGTCGCAAGGCAGGGCGGGCCAGTCCAATGAAGAAAGGGGCCACAGAAGGTTCACTATATGTACGCTGTGCCCCAGTGCAGAGTGTCAGCCTTCGGTTCAAGCAGCAGGAGCGGGTCAGCATCAGTAAGTGGCTACGATGGCGTATGTGCCTGGAATGGGAAGCCGGGCACCCACGGGGGAAGCGCGAGCCAGACAGAATGGCCTGATGTCCTCCGAGTCCCAAAAATGTGGAATGGGCCTACCGTGCAACATCTCCCAGTGGGGTCATCAGTGTCCGAAGTCTGCAGCATCCACCATCTTGTTAGCGCAGTAACGGGGCCATTCTGGGTCCACCTTCTTCTCAAGTAGGTCCTGCAATGCTCAGAGTTCCAGCTCTGCCAGTGGTGGTCAGGATGCGGTCTGGGCGAAGGTACCCGCAGAAAAGCTTCCGGATAAGGTTGGTGTCCGCCCCAAGCAGAAAAAGGGGGTGGGGGAGCTCCGGGAGATCAGACCTACTTGTGCACCATCTTGAATAAATCCTCCCCAAATCCCCCCTCCCAAAATCAAATTATGGGAAATTGTAACATACTTTGAACCAGAATTATGAAAAGGCCACTTTTTTGCATTATATGTCCAGCATTGTGCCAACAAGCCACTCTTAAGGTGACTTAGCTTATGTTTAAAATTATTTTTGGGGAGGCAAAGTCTGAATCTAGCACCTGAACTGCTGCCAGTAAAGGAGCAGTCAGACTAACAAGTACCTTAAGGGAAACAGTAGGTTGCTCTTTCTCCTTAGTGCAGCACAATTGATGTGATCTAGGTTATTTTTATAATAAAGTTGGAATTACAAGCAAAATCCACAACTCCTAATCTACGGAAACAGAATTGTTTATTTCTATGATTGCAAATTCCATTTTGCACCGTGGACTTATAAAACATATAAAAGGCTACCATGGCTCTGTTTAAGTGATCTCAGTAAACCCTTTTGACAATGTCTTCCTAAGCGAAAAATGAAATATATTACCTCAGGATTCAAAATCAGTGCAATACACACCTTGTCATGGGTATTGGATCTTCATCACTTAAGTCTTCCGAATTCATATCTCTCATGATCCAGCAGTTTACAAATTAATTCCCTTTCATAATCACTTCCATTAACAATACTCCACCAGCTTGTGCTCCAAGATGTCTTATGGTTAATCAAACAGGACTGGGTCTGTGTAAAGCAGAGATGATCCTATACCAGAATCTATTATATGCAATGGAAGAGCGCCTCCTCTGCTTTTCCTTTAGATGTTCTTTATATGACAAACAGTCGGAATTAGGCTGTCACAAATAAGTATTTATTCATTTTTACTGTGTGCATTCATCTTTTTAGCAATTATTTGTTAAAAATGCAGTTTTTTCAAATTGCTTTGCAAATTGTAATTGCATTTATATAGCGCTTACTACCTCTGATGAGGCGTTGAATTGCTTTTGGTGAGTAGCATGCTACTCCGGAACCCGATGAAATAGAGGTGGATTAGTATAGGGAAATAGAAGTTGTTAATTTGAGCGGTAGACATATGAGTTTGTTAGTTTGATTAAATAGGATAATGAGGGATTCAGGAGGGCAGAGTCTAGATAGTGTTATTTGGGAGATCACATTAGTAAGATGAGGTTTGGGAAGAGTCTAAGGAGGGATAGAGGAGGGAAGAGTCTAGAAATAGTTACTGGGGAATTCATAGTAGTAAAATGAAGCTTGGGGGGAGTCAAGGAGTAATAGACGAGGGTAGAGTCTAGGAAGGATTATATGGGAGATCATCATAGTAGAATTAGGTTTGAGATGTGTCAAGGAGGGATAGAGGAGGGAAGAGTAAAGAAAGGTTCTCAGGGAGATCCTAGTAGTAGAATGAGGTTTGGGATGAGGTAGAGGATATATTGAGAGAAGTATAAGATAAGGCATAGAGTAGTGCAATGAAGGGAGTCGAGTTCAAGACTTTTTATTAATCTTTTTCTTTCTACAGTAGGAGTAAAATAATATATAGATGCATAACTACACAGAAAGGGTATACTTGTATTAGAAAAATTAAGCTACAAAATTGTATTGCAGAGTGGACCATAATTTTTCCGAACACCACATGTGAGTATTTCAGTTTTAGAAGCATTCAATTCGAGGTGGCTGCATGTCATCCACTGATCAGTGGCTCTGGGTCAACTGAAGATTACTGAATTTCCAATATCTTTGAGCTTTCCAGTTTAAGACATATTTGTGTGTCAGCTGTATAGTTATGGCATGTAAGCTGAAATTCATTAATCACTGCTTGTAGTGACTTAATGAAGATGTTGGAAAGCATGGGATCCTAGTAGTAGAATGAGGTTTGGGATGAGGTAGAGGATATATTGAGAGAGGTATAAGATAAGGCATAGAGTAGTGCAATGAAGGGAATCGAGTTCAAGACTTTTTATTAATCTTTTTCTTTCTACAGTAGGAGTAAAATAATATATAGATGCATAACTACACAGAAAGGGTATACATGTATTAGAAAAATTAAGCTACAAAATTGTATTGCAGAGTGGACCATAATTTTTCCGAACACCACATGTGAGTATTTCAGTTTTAGAAGCATTCAAGTCGAGGTGGCTGCATGTCATCTACTGATCAGTGGCTCTGGGTCAACTGAAGATTACTGAATTTCCAGTATCTTTGAGCTTTCCAGTTTAAGACATATTTGTATGTCATCTGTATAGTTATGGCATGTAAGCTGAAATTCATTAATCACTGCTGGTAGTGACTTAATGAAGATGTTGGAAAGCATGGGTGAAATGATAGAGCCTTGTGAGACCCCTCCTTTTGTGAAGTATGGTTTGGATGAGAAAGTGGGAGTATGGACGATATTTGCCTTGTTTTGAAGGTGAGATGTGATCCAGTCAAGAGCAGTCCCCTCTATGCCGGCTTCATAGAGTCTTTGGTTTAGAGTATCATAGTCAACTAAGTCATAGGCAGCTGAAAGGTCCAAGAGAAGTAGAGCAGTGACCCCGTTATGGTCTACTGTTTTTTTAAGGTCATCCCAGATGGCAATGAGAGCAGATTCTGTGCCTCTTCCTGGACAAAATCCTGTTTGGAAGTTGGAAAGTATGGAGTTATCATCAGTAAATTGTGACATCTGCTGTTCTTTCTATCAGTTTCCACTGAAAAGGTCCCTTTATAATCAGTTTGTAGTTGTTTGGGCCATGCCGAGTCCAGGTTTGTTTTCTTTAATAATGGGTGTATGCATGGTTTTTTAAGTCTTAAGGAAAGATTCCTGTAGTTAAGGATTTCTTGAGTGATTTTTGTACTGGTGTGGCAGCAGAGGTCGTTTAAAGAATGTTTTTGAAGATTTGTAGTGGACAAGGGTCAGAAAGGCAACCAACTGGCCTGCTTGCTTTGACCAGAACCATAAGTTCACTTTTTGATAGTTGTTTGAAGGAATGCAGAGGCTGGCTTATCCTACCCTTGGAGGGGATTGTTGCAAATGGGTTGGCGCTGGTGGTTTTCCTTTGATTTAAATAGGAGTCTGCTTTGGTTGTGTAATGATTTGCCAGTGTAGATTGACCGCTGTGCATCCTCATGCATATCTTATCCATGGCAGTCAGTAAAGCCGCTTCTGTGCCATGGCCAGGTCTAAAGCTGAACTGCTCCTCTTCTAACAAAGCATAATCCTTTAGATATTGGGAAAAGATCTCATAAACATACTGTTCCAAAATGTTTGCCGGAAAGGAAAAAAGGGAAGTTGGCCTATAATTGTCCAAAGTCGTGGGGTCTGCTGATGGCACTTCAGCAGTGGCTGAACTATAGCCTTTTTCCAACGTAGGGATACCACCTCCAATTTTAAGGATTGGTTACAAAATTGTAACATTGGTGGCAGTAACTCATCCAACCATTTCTTCTATTGTTTGGCGGAGAGAGCGTCTTTGATGGATCCAGACATAGTGGATATGATTATGCTGTAAGAGCTGTGCTCAGGGAGTAAGTCAAAACATCCAAACCTGCAATTATAAGCCTGAGAAAACTGTTTGTCGGTATTCACTGGACTAGGTATTTCTGGGTCGCCAATGATAGGGCAAGGGACAGCAGCCATAGTAATATTTTCATTGGGAAATGGCTTATCTGCCTCCGGGGGGGGCATTCAATATCCTCTATGATCTTATTAATCTCTGGGGTTTTTTAAATACTGAAAGGCCGTGAACCTCTAGAGTCAGATAGTTTCTCCAGGACTAGTGACACTAGTCTTTTTCTCATCTCCAGAAATACAGGGGTCCAGGCCAAGCCTGAAAGCCTGTTTGCCCTGTACAAAGACTTTTCTGAAGCTGAAGACTGCAGAAGCACCTAGCGACTGAGGAGGTTCAGAAGCCTAGTAAAAAACCCAGTAGAACAGTTGCAACTGGGGATTTCTTTAGCTTGACCATCTGCCCTGTTTTTGGAGATTAAAGAGGAGCCTGTACACACAGGGAGTTGACATGATGCAGAGGAATCCCAGAAATCAAAATTAACAGGATATTTTTCTTTAAAATTGGAATAGTGGGACACCTTCATGTAACTCGAATAGTGTGAATCCTTCATGTAACTTAAACTGGTGGCATAGGCTTCAAAAGCCTTACATGGCAGTATGTATTTTTCGATAACAAGGGATGGCATTACAGTATGTACTGATTTGGATTTATAAATTGTTTGTCTATTGATGACTGGACAATATGTCAGTTCGGCATGAAAATAAATCCGTCCAACCTAGCCACCTTTTACGGATTTGTTCTAGTCTGAGTTTCTAACTACGAAGTTGGAGGCTTCTGTGGGACCTTGTGAATTGTAGTAATTTGCAGTATTACACCTTGTCAATTATACTTCTCAATTTTCCCCTGTTGAAGATTGTTGACCTTTAAGAATATTTTAAATCTAAAGGTTAACGTTTTTACTGGATCCACCCACCAATGTTTACTCAATTATGCGTAATTGCAGGTAGCAGCATAGGATATCAACGTTCTGGTCACCTGTGCCCATTAACATTTGATATATGACTCCCCATTATTTATATGAATCATTCTATATGTTTGGAAACCCTTTTGATCTACGTCTGATTTATTTAAATGCTTGTGTCATTTTACTCTTTTTAATTTCCAGGATTTGGAAATTTAAAGAAATTGCGTTGTTAATGACATAACAGATAGAGAGAGAAAGTATTTAAGAGAGAGATAAAGAAAGAATGGGGAATCTCAGAAGGTTAGTGAGACAGTAGAGGGGACACAGAGAGCAAGAGAAGAGATCAAAAAGTAGAAACTTAGCAGGGAAGAAGGCAATGAATAAAAACAAAGAGAGTGTGTGAGAGATATACAGATGAGAGAAGAGATATAAGAGAACAAATGGTAATTAGAGAGAGAAATAAAAAAGGAGAGAGTGAAGAGCTGGAAAAGAAAGAGAGAAAAATAATTAAGATAATTATATTTTGTAGGAAGGTTCCTTCTGCATGGTTACCCCCACTTTTTGCCTGGTGCTGTGCTGGTTTTTGACTAGTTAGACTGGGATCCTGCTAATCAGGACCTTAGTCTATCTGCTTTCTCCCTAAATTGTTATGTTCAGTACTTAGGTATATCCCCAGATTGGATACTGGGGTACCCTTATCAGTCCCTGGCATATGGTACCCATGTACCCAGGGTATACGTATCCCAGATGTCTCCGATGGGCTGAAGCATGTATCATGCCACCCCTGAGAGACCATGCAAAAGGGAACTACAGGTTTGCCATTGCATCCTGTCTAAGTTGTTTCCTATATCTAGGGTCATTGTACTTAAAACCTATAAGTCACCCCCATAGCAGGCCTTTGCAATCCTGAAGGCAGGGTGCTTGGTTCTAAGTGAGAGCATGCCCCTGCATGAGCAGGACACCCCTGCAGCCTACGGAGTCCATTCTCCCGGGTTGTCAGTGAAGCAGCCATATACTATATAGAGGGGCACCACGTAATTACACGATGACCACCTCAAAAATGGCTGCAACTAATCCTATCATGTTTGGTATCAAACATGTTGGAATCATACCCCCACACCGTTAATGGTGTGGGAGGCATGATTCCAAGCACTGGAAGAGCCCTCCATTAGGCTCTCAGTGTTCCCGGTGCCAACCTTCTAGACCCGGACAGCACAAAATGGTTGCTGCTGACCAGAGACACATTTCTGCCATCCTGCTGCTGTGCCAAGCTCAAGCAGAGGAAGGTTGAACAATAGGCATCTTGTCACAGGGAGGTGTGCCCACCTCCCAGACAGGATTTAGTGTATTGGGACAGGGTGTGTGCACTTGCCAGTGCCAGAAAGTCTGCATGAGGGGCGCACTTGGTGTCCCTGCGCATAGTCCAGTTCAAACCAGTTCTGGGAGTCACTGGCTCCCGCTCTGGCATGATACTGGACAAAGGACATGGCAGTAGCCTCCCCCCTGTCCAGACCCTCCCCTGGGAGGGTCCCTTGAATCTTCACAACCCTTTCCCTAGGGTACTTAAGGGCTTACCTGGGTGTAGGTCCCTAGATTCCTAGTGGGATAAGATTCAGATAAGACACCATTGCACTTCTACCATCTGGGCACTCTGGACTTCACTGGACTTTGTTTGTGCCTGACTTCGTCTCCCTTCCAGTCTGCTGCAACGTCTGTGCCAGTGCACCATACAGGAACCTTCCAAGGCCTCTGAAGCATCAAAGACACCTGAAGAAATCTCACTTGGAGTGAAGGAGTCACTCCCCTGCATTCACAGGTACACAAATAAGTCGATCAGCCTGCAGATCCTGAGCTCCTCTGGACTCCGTGGGTTTTGCAACACAGGTGGTGGTATTCCAGAGCTCCCGAGGCCTGCCCTGTCCTCTCACCAAGTTTGAGGTCAGTATCCATTGTGGGGGTTGCAATAACCAAACCCCTGTGCACCGCATTGCATCGGCTTGTTGGCTTCCTTCTAAGAAGATCATTGGGCTCCAAGTGGCCCCAACCTCGAGCACTTCTACTGACCAGAATCTTCAGCCACACCATATTGTGTGCATCGTGGCCTGCAACTTTTGGTGAGCTTCTTGAAGTCCTCTTGCGACTCCAGTGCCTCCGGCCTGTGGGTCCACTTGAGGGTCACACTTGTTGATTTTGGGCTCCCCTGATTGCTCTGGGCCTGCCCTGACTCCCCTGCAGTTGGTGAGTCCCCTGGACCTTGCTTGTCCCGAAGTTGCTCCTTCTTTAATTCCTGCATTGGTTGCATTTACCAAGGCTTGTTGGTGCTCCTGCCAGACATCGACCCCTCAGCACTTGACATCTTTCATGGGACAGCTTGTGCATGGCTCCTGGTCCTCCTCAGTGTCGCCTGGTTCTCACAGCTGCAGAGTCAAGGTCCTCGTCATCCATCCTGCAACACCGGACATCGGAGGGCATTCGTCTTCCAAGTCTCCGGATCACTCCCAAGTAATATAGACTCTGTCCCCTCTGCTTCCAGGTGCCTCTCATCTAGAATCCATCCCCAGATTCCACAGCAGCACTTTCCTGAAGCCCTCCATTGAGTTTGACAGTGGTTTCTGACACCACTTTACAGGTATGCACCCGGCTTCCCTGGTGTAGATAACGTGTGTACCAGGGTATCCCTGGGTGGGGTGGCTCTCCAACCTTCTGTCTTCCACAGGGTTTCTTCAGTGTCCACTGGAAAGGGCCCTTACTCTTTAAAAATCACACCGCAACTTGAACTTAGAGTTGTACATAGACGTGGTCATGTTTCCACACTGCAAACAATCTCCATGGGGCCCATATCTACTCACCTTGGGTGGTTTCTTGGGGTCTCAGCATTCCTACATCCTCTTGACCCTGTCTTGATCCAACTTGTGGTTCTTATACCACTTTCTTAGTATATGGTGTGGTCCCCCCACCCGGGGCCACGGTGTATTTTGTGCTATTTACTGTGTTTCTTTGCTAAAGTATTGTGTGCATTGTATTTATCTCAGTGTTGTCGTGTTGAAGATATTGGAACGTACTAGAGAATATTATATAATAAAGACATTTTTATAAATACTTTTTGTGGTTCTTTTTCACTTAGTCTATACTATGAGATTGCATTCTGGTAAAACAAGCTGCTTTGCACTCCTTCTGGACTAAGCCTGAAGGCTGCTCTCCACAGCTACCACTTAGAGAGCTTTCTGAGATTGTCTAAGACCTCTTAAATCACCATAAAGGTTGTCTGGACTGGTGCCATGTGCCCACTCACATTAGTGGATATCACATATCAGCCCAGCTTCTCACATATTTCTTTTACATTTATGGGATAGACACTGTTGGAAATTTGCTGTTGGTATTTCCTTTTATAGTATACCCACTTACCACTGTTCTTATGGTGCTATGCACCCTGTCTTTTTTTAGCATTCCACTTCAGGCAATCTGCTAACATTATATTAAGTTACCTCGCATTGTGCTTAATTCACAAAGCTGTTTTTTTAATGTTACTTCCTCCTTCCGTGTGTATGACAAGACATATTTCCTCATGATGAACAAGCATTGGGCTTGTCAACGGGTCTCGTTTGCGGTCTGCGTCTTAAATCATTAAAAAAAACTGATAGAGCAAAAAAAGACAAAAAAAGCAACAGATTTTTCGGGGGGGAAAGAGTGTCAATGCAAGCTATATTTATATTTTGAAGTGCTGGTAGCAACAGGTCATGTTCACAGCTGTGCTATCAGGTCGGACAGAAAAAGATTTTCTGAATCAAGCCATTGGTGTCCTAACTCCTGTTTGTTCTTTAGGTACATGATTTATACAATTTACAATAATTCAGAGACCCACCTTCAGATTGTTTATAAATCCTCTCAACACCACAGCCCTGTAAAGTCTTTCATTTCATTACTGAGAAAAATGAATATGACAGTAATACAATTACGAGTAAAAACAAAGTCTGCCTCAAGTCACAGTACTATAATGACTGACCTGAGCATCTTCAAATGTGTACCTCCCGGCATTCTTCACGTTCTGCGTGGTTTTGTCATAGCTTTTTGAATCAAGGTTGATGGGGTTGGGAGCCCCCGGTGCAAGAAACTCCTGCCAGATTTCCTGGACTCGGACAGGTACTTCTCGGTTTGGTTTCTTCTTCAAGTTTTCTGCTGCCATCCAGAACCTGAAGCAGATATCAAAGGAATATGCAGTACTTCATAGAGTATGTGACAGGCTGATGTGTATAAAAAGACTGACTGTAGTGACAGGGATGGTGTAGGGGTGGATGCTTGGAGGGGTGTGGTTCTAATAACTTGCACTTTATGTACCTGCCAACTCTTAGAAGTAAAATAGTTTGCTTTTAAAAGAGTAATTGATACAAATGAAAAATAGAAGTATGCTTAAACTGCAAATATGTTTGTATGGGAATAGTAAAATGATTGTTAAAAAGTAGTGGAACAGTTCAACAATGCAAATAAAAGCAAAAGTACTCAGGTCCCATTAGTTCCAGCTCAGGTCATTCTCTGCCATATGTGAGTCTCTTAAACCGCATGTACCTCCAGTGGTATTCTAGGAAGTTCCTGTTGATCCCAGGCAAATATCAAAAGGTGCCACCATGGCATACAATGTAAATTGTGAAAATATTAAAATGTTGGTCAGGATGACAGTTCCTGAGCATCTGTGGACCTGACCCATCACCTCCATTGTTTCACTCATTCAGGTTGCTTTTGCCACTGATGGAGGGGATCATAGTCTCAAAAGCCCCCAAACCTGCAGATTTAGGGACCTATTACGATGTCAGACGGACTTGCATCCGCTCAACACTGTCTCGGAATTGGGACCACCCGACTTCTGGTCTGCGGTCCCAACGTCCTGATTAGGAGGCGACCAAACACAGTTTGGTCGCATTCCGACATTTCCCTATGGGAGCATGTATTACAGCCGTAAACCGGGTTTAGTACATGCTCCCATAGGGGAATCGGAGGTGGTGTTAATCCCTGCACCCCGTGGCAGGCACCTCAAGGTGCCTGCCACTGGTGCAGGGATTAACAGGGGCCACCATAGATGCCCCCTCGGCACCAAACCGGAGGCCGCAGAGGCATGGGGGCCCTGTTATGGGTCCCCATACTCGCTCTCCGACAGGCTTTCCATGTCAGAAAGTCAGACATGGAAAGCCTGCCTGAGACTGAGCAGCCTTATCCCAAGGGAGGAAGTTCCTTTGGGATTAGGGGCTGGCGTCCAACTGGCCCAAAGCCAGCTGTAATGACCGGCCAGTTTAATTTCCCACCGCAAGCATTGTAATGCGGCGGTTGGAAATTAAACCAAGATGTGGCCCGGAAAGGCTTCATCAACGGTCTGAGCTTTTCCGGGCTGCAACGTAATCTGCCCCTTAGTGTTCCTTAAGAACACCTCTAGTGTACCTTAATATTGGGTAGCAAGATGCCACTATGAGACATAGTACCATAGTTTAGAAAGGGAATGACTCCCCTCAAAAACGGATGCCATGGTTGTCTGCTTTAGCATTTGTGCTCTTCCGAACTAAAGGAAGGCCAGTGAAGACCCCAATCCATGAAGCACCACTACGCTCCATATCATCTCATCCGTCCATGCCGGAAGGCCTTCCAGTCTGATATCATTTACTGAAAGGCACTTTCTGCACATAGCACTACAGGAAGGAATTGACCAGATGAGTAAACGTGGGTTGAGAATGCACTGATGTGAGAGGTGAATCCTGAAAAGGTGCTGACACCGGTTACAGCCATAAATGACCAGGTATTTTCCTGGATCACTCCTGTCTGTCAATCTGTATTATTAGATGACATGATCTGTGGGGTTCTTGGGTGGTGGTAAGTCACACTGAGAGTTAGGTGGGATTTGTCATGATATCCTTGTTAGACTAGTGTGGCATCTGGACAACGGCTGTGTGGTTTACATTGGGGACACACTATGGAGGAATATGGTGGATGGGGGCACAGGTGAGTCTCACTGTTTAGTAAACTTAGGATGGCAGAGGCGGAGGTTGTGTGCTTGTCAGTGAACGGTTATGGTCACCGTAACCCTGTCTTATTCACAATGGGTCTCCAGATGAAGCAAGTAGCTTAAAGTTGGGGGGGGGGGGTGTATTCTTGCTCGAGTCTGATCCCTATGTGCAATTATTTGCCTCCTGCTTTCCACCTCAGCATCTTTTTCATAGAAAGTGCTGCGAATTACACAACATGCTGCCCTCACACCCAAACTGATCATACTGTTAGTAGACAGAGTCGCTGGCAGGCAGGAGAATCTGGAGTACACAACTTAAAAACACACAATAAATAACCGTAATTGTTCTGGTGCATGCAACACTGTAACTCGCATTCTGTCTTGCGCCTGTGTGCAGTGAGACAACTCCGCAAGACCTGTCATTGGAAGACCCTTCAGTGTTTGCTTTTGTGACGGACTAGTCTCCTTTGAAATGTTAAGCTGATTTTTCATTAAAAATACAGTTTATGATTTTGTGCTCAACTGTTGCCTGAATTACTGTCATTTTCGTCTTGCAGCTGTTTTTCTTGTGCTATGGTACTGGCAAGCAAATTACGAGTTTTCTTTGTGCCACAGTTTTCATGGCAGTTCCACCTTGCTGAAAACCATGGGGGAGGGGAAACAAAGGGGCCCCTACAGGGCCCTCTGGTGCCTCATGCCATGTGGATGCATGCATGGGGGCACAACATGTACCCACCTGTGAGCTTGCACCCCAGTTCTTGCAAGGCATGGACTTTATAGTTCATGCCATGTAGGTACTGTGGTTTGCTCCCCCATTGCAGTGCCCATTTTTGAGGCACAACTGTGGGAACGTAAAAAAAAAGCCTGCCCGACAGGAAGAAACTCTTAATCTGGCAGGCAGCCGAACCCCCGGGTTTGGGGTGTTGGAGCGGGCCACCAGTATGGCGTTCCCCTCCCGCACCGCAACCTGGTAATTGGGCCCGAAGAAAGGAAGAAAGGAAGGATGGAACTTAACAGGGAAGACTAAAAACAAGTGAGGAAGGGTATAGTGCTTGGAATAAAGAGGCATAATGAGGAATAAGAAAAAACAGGCAACTTTTGTGGTGTGCAACACCAACGTTCAGCCAGAGAAAACATTAAAGTCCTTAAACCTACGTTTTTTTAAAACAAGTTTAAGCATTTTTTACAAGTACAGCATTGCTCATCTGTGCGAACTGGAAGCATCTAAAAAAAGATTAAATAAAGACAAACCATTGTGTTAAGGGTAGAGGTGATTCAGTTAAGGGGTTACAACATATGTCTCCTTGCTCATTTAGGGGCATATCAACAAGGGCTTTATCTCTGCTTTTTTGGCTTTAAAAGCCAAAAAAGCAGAGATAAAACTAGCACCCTATCAACAACAGGGTGCTAACATGCAAATTTGCATGTTAGCACCCTTTACTCTACGCCTCCCCTTGCATCTCTAATGAGATGCAAAGGGGGCGTTCCAGAGTAAAATAATAGGAGAAATGTCGCTAAGCGACATTTCTCCTATTATCAAGAATATCGCTAACCCAGTTAGAAACAAAAAAAGCAGCGCTAACCGCGGTTAACGCTGCTTTTTTACGTCTGGTATTTTTCTGACTTAGCCATGATATCCTATGGAAGGAGGATATCATGGCTAAGTTTGTCTGTCCCTATCAACAAGCTAACATGAGAGTATCGCTGGGTTTCCAGCGATAATCTCACGTTAGCCACTTAGCGTGAGGATTTTTATCGCTATTGAGATAAGCTTTGCTAATAGCACGCTATCTCAGTGATAAAAATCAACGCTAGCCGGCGATAATTATCCTAGCGCTAAGTGCGCTTAGCGATAATTATCGCCGGTTGTTGTTGATATGCCCCTTACTGCGGGCGAGGGAGTACACAATGAAAGTGGAAATATTCAGTGCATTCATGTACATGCTAATGCAGTAAAAAGTGTGGATATAGATATGCAGGGGTACAAAAAATCCATCAATAGGCTGGTGGGTATTATTATTTGCTGCCAAGGAGGCAATAAGTCATGACACATGAATATGGTGTACAAATACAGTGCTTGCACATACACAATGGTGCTGTTTTCAGTTGCGCACTCCCATTTCTTTTCTTTTGTAATTTAGATGAACTGTGAAATCATTGGTTGTTTATCGAGCGAGGGGAGTAGCGCTTTATCGAGACAGGCAATTGTCAACAGGCGGCTGCCATATACGTTTTCTTGCTTCGTTCTATCCCTTTTGTCTATTACTTCGTTCCTCTCACTTTCCTTCTGTGTCGCCTTCTTTTACTCCGCCAGTTAGTCGATAGTCCTTGGCAGAAATACGCGATGAAGCCCACTTTCCTCTGCTTACAAAATGGTATCATAACGGTGAATAAATAATTTTAATACATGTACTTGTTGTAGCCAATCTATGCAAAATGTATTTATCATTGAATTCTTAATGTACAAACTATTTTCCGTGACAGAAATGTTTGATTTCACATATAGTACGCCCTAGATATCACAGGTGAATGAAAAAAGGATTTGCTTTAATTTTGAAGAGCGCTCACTTTGACACCTTGACTGATGTTATCCTATAAACAGCCACTAGAGGTCAGTGCTGCTTTGGTGTAAATTCATCTCTGGCTAAAACTGATAAGATAAGGGAGTGCTTCCAACAAGATCTTCTCCATCTTAGACCTAACTGCACACAAGGATGCTCAGTTAACATTTATTCATGTAGGTAGTGCTTGTGCACAGTGAAAATTTAATTAATCAAGGATGTGTAGGCATTATAAACAAGTTTGCATGGCCCATGGGAAACAAGTGAATATTGCCATTTCCTTAGAAATTCACGAACTTCTCCTTCCCTGTGCAGCACACACAATGATAACGTGGTTCTTACAAAAAAACTGAGAGAAACCAAACATTGAAGGTGATTATATTTGTGTAGAAGCATGGGAATACGAAAATGAGTGTGAGTGTGTGAGTGAGTTAAGCACTGCGATACAACTGGATACTTGACACTTTACGAGCAAAAAGAAACAAATAGGACAGATGAGGTAAAAAGAAGTTGCAGAACGTGTCCACTGATGATACACACTATGCCCCAAATCAATCAAGTGCAGGTGATAGGCGAGAGTAGCACATGGTTTACCGTGGAAGTTGTAACATATCAAGAACATGTGTCAGGGCTATTGCTCTGTTCATCAAGCAGACCAAGAGGACAGAAAGAACACTAAGCCAGTGTTTGGAACATGGGGTGTCGGTAATATCTACTCAATGTGATCTTCGGCACGGCCAGGGGTGGCCAAGGAAAGCAGATCGCTAGCTGCTAATCCCGATCACGTCTCTTCTAGGATGTGCAAACTATCCAAAAGTACCACAGTGGCCAGGGCTTTAGTGGGCTGAAAAAACTGGCGGGGGGGGGGGGGGATCTCACAGGAGCGTGGCCGATATAATTAAGGGCGTGGCTTAAAACATTTATGCAAAAAATCTATGCTCAGCATAATGTGCCGCCCGACTGGCAATTTGCTGCTTCTGTTATTGCCTCCACATATATAATACAACAAGTACCATTACATCTATAACAAGCCAGGAATATTGGCTCTGTCAAATGTTGTTGGATGCATAAGATAAATATACTACATAAATACATACAACTATGGCTTTGTTATATATAATATTGAAAATACTTTCGTTCTTGCACTAGAGGTTGTTGCGTAATGGCTAGAGCTGCCAACTTTGTAGCTGAAGAAGCAGGTTTGAGTCTCAGCATGGGCTCAACATTCTGTGTTTCTCAGCAAATCACTAATCGCCCTTGCCTACCAAAAAATAAATCAATATGTCCTTGTTGATGCTCATGTAAAGCACTTCGAATTTTGCAATATAGAGCTGCAAAAAAATAAAAGTTACATCAAAAACAGTAAACTGCTGCTGTAGTGACCTGCTAGTTGTTCTGTCACCGGCCACTCCCTGAGGGCTGTCTTACACCCCACCCCACAACCATCCAGCACATGCGTCACAGGACATGTGACCCTGTTAATAAAAGGGGCCGGGCGCACGTGCCCTGGGCCAGTTCTACCCACTAACGGAGTGTGTCTGTATCGTGACTTTATGCATGGGGGCCCAGGGCCCTACACTATTACATTGGAGATGAGCGGGCTGAGCCCACATGTGCAGCCGCCTTGTTGGTGGTGGTTGAGGGGAAGAGAGCAGCCCGCGTTAAGGGCAACCCCCTGCCAGGAGGCGTAGGAAGCGCCTGACCGCCCACAGGGCACGTGAAGAGCCCTTGGGTGAAGGACATGATCGGGAGCCCACACTGCACCTGGTGTGCCTGCAAGTGCGTGGTGGCACACGAACACGGAGAGACCGTGCGGCGAGTGAGAGAGCCAGTGGCATGCCTTTCCAACGGCCTACTGAGGCCCCAACTTAAGAGAGATCAGAGCAGGGGCCCACCCTGCATCGAAGTGGCGGCCTGCAGGGCATGAGGTGAGCCCGAGCGGGCTGGGTGAAGTGTTCGGGCTGGGTGAAGAGTTAGCATGCAGGATAGCAGACAGCCGAAGAAGCCCACAGGGAGGACGACCCCCAACCGACCAGCACGAGAGACGGCACAGAGAAGCAAATACATCCCGGGCCCCTCTAGGTGTGGAGAGGCAGATGCATGGCCCGGGTTCCTCTTGCAGAGGGGGCCGCAAGCTACCTCACCAGCCTTCCTAGTAAGGAAAGAAAGGAGGAGTGCCAGGTCTAGTGCGATGACCCAGAGTGCGAGAGTCAGAAGGGAACCCACTCCGCATCCGAGGCGCAAGCCACAAACATCTGCGGTGAGGAGAGAGCGCCCGTGGGGGTGGTGCTAGCATGTTAAGAGAAGTATCATATGTTCTCTAGAACACAGCTATTTGGATCTGATGCTCTAGACATGTCTGATTGAACAAGGTCTTTCTCATATCTAAATTCTTCTAGATCAGACGTGCATGCTTGTAGTTTCTGTATTTCATTGCCATCAGCATTGGTCTGTCAGGGAATAAACAGTCATGGGCACCCATTCACCAAAATGGTAGCTGAAGGGATATAAAGCACCATTTAATTCTCAATGACATTACATGGTTTCCCTATTTGTTCTACACTTGTTCCCTCACCATACCTCTGTTCTTACTCAGAGACTAGGGTAACAGCTAAAGTGGACACAGTAGGCCAAAATAGGATGCATAAAGATCTTTATGCTTGTTGTTCTTTTTGCCTATTTCTTGAAACCAAGGGTGGCAGTGTTAGTGCCAGAGGAAATCAAAGGCAAGCCAAGGGTTGCTGTTGCTATCTCTGGATATCTGTGATTGACTTTCCTGTCAGGGTTTGAAAGCAAATCACCCCCCGACATACACTGATTATCCAGTATGGCTTTGTGGGGCAGACACTCTTTGATTACTTTTTTTTAGATTGATGTACAAATTAAAACAAAGAGAGAGCATTATGTTTTATGGCTCATCAAGATGAATGGAACCTAAATGCCTTATTTGTAGAGATATATGAATTTGATCAATAACTGTTCTACAATTAACACATTTACAATTTGTAGTCCTTAGGCAGCAAATGTCCTAATCTTTTCTCCTGCTCCACACTATATGTGAATGAAGAGGAAAACATGTAAGTCCAACTGTGAGTAAAGCAATATTACTAACATTATTTTTGTTGGGTAATAAGTATCTTGGGAAAACTGACTCAATGTAGCACCACCATTTTAATTAGGCTTTGCAATTTTGCTCTTCAGTGTTTTAATTAAGTTATCTCACTGTTGTTTATAACTACAAATAGACTTGGTGTTCTTCTGAAATGTTACAACTTTACCAATCTAACGTTAGTTATTTTGGGATATAAAAAGTGATGTATAATGTTTGATCTGATCTAGTTCATTCCTCTTTCTTAGTAAAATGTGCTAACTTGCATACTTGAAACAAGAAAGTGGACAAAACTAAGAGAGGTCCACACAGGATGGGGTAAGTCTTCAAGTATTTCTTGAGGTAGAAGTAATGTGTCTTCGATCTCGCCTGACAGGATGCTGACAGGCCAGATGTGAACATTCAAATTCACCTCTAAAAGGAATATATCAAGTGTAACATGGAAGGTAATAGGAAAAGAAGAGAAGGAGGAACAAAGCTAAAGGGAATAAATTACAAAACGTCTTCCTTCCACAAAACTGGAAAAGGAAAGGACAAGAAGAAGAAAGCAAACTGCTGGAAAGATATTAGATTATGGAAGAATGGACATGTACAGAATTTGAGAAACTAATAACCATAAAAATAACAAAAAAGTTCAAAAGCTCAATACATTACATAGTTCTTGTGCCACGAAGGAGGCAAGAATAATCTTCCACCCTCCTTGCTAGTGGTGGTTATAACAACCTATGCATCTATGTAAAACCAGGATGTGTTTTTGGGGAGTAAGCCATCTGGGCATGGAGCCAACTTGTCTATGCTCCAAGTCATACAGTCCCAATGGATAACCACATCACGTTTCACTTTTGTGATAGATTGTATAAAGGTATAGAACTCATTCTGACTCATGGTGGTTTTTATAATCTCACACCCCATGCCCAAGTCTCCACTTTCTGTTTCTAAAATTAAGTTCCTGTAACACAAGCCATTGTATTTTCTTTGATGGAGAAAATCTCTTTCACACATTGCTTCTCTGTCGACAGTGAAAGTTTCTCCACCATTCAACCAATTTGGAGGGAGTTTGGACTTAGGTCTCCTCCCGTTATGTAATTCAAATTGCAATGAGTGTTTCTCAGTGTCTGAACAACAAGTTCGCCAAAAGTTGCAATTATTTTTTTTTATCATTCTATTGGTTCTTTCCACAACACCGTTGACCTAGGGACAATACAGTGGAGATTTGATATGGCAAATGGAAAGACTTCTTATAATATTTTTAATTTCTTCTGAAATAAATTGAACACGGTTGTCCATGATCAGATTGCTGAGAATTCCTTCTTTAGAAAAGGTGGTGGAAAGGAATTCAATGAGAGACTTGGATGTCTATTAGGATAACAGGGGGATCGCCACCGCCCGTATGGTGGTGGCGATCCGCCCGCCAAAAACCTCCGCCCGCTGCATATTTCCCCCGCCACATTACCATGGCGGACGGGACCCAGGCGGACGGAAGACCGTCCACCGGTTTTCCGCCGGTAGGCAATCCGCCCGATTGCCTACCATGCGGAAAAGCAGTTTATATGGTGGCGGTGTCTGGTAGACACCGCCACCCATATTACTATGCAGGCGGGGTGTTGCCTTTTCGTGGCGGCAATTGGGGGCCCGTAGCGGGCCCCTAGGGATTCTGGGGGGTAGGGGGTGCACATGGGGGTACCTATGGTACCCCCCTGCCTTTCAATGAACAATGTGGCAGGCACCGCGCGGTGCCTGTCACGTTGTGCATTGAAACGCACTACCTGCCTTTGTGGCATTGCGGCGGGCGGTGCTCTCTGCACTGCCCGCCGCAATGTTGCAGATACACCATGCGCCCGCCAGTGTGGCGGGCACATACTAATCGGGAGTGCGGGACCGCCACACCCTCAGCGGGTGGTTCCGTTTCCCGAGGGTATGGCATACTAATGGGGCCCTTGGTGTTTATTTTGTTTGCAAATTTGATAGGAAACCCACTGTGAATGATCATTTACTAAGATAAAATGCATTTGTTGTGAATCTCTGGTATGTTTTTTTTTTTTTATTGAGCAGAGAAGAAAAATATAAGTTAGAACAAACATGAATAAACATACATATACATACTAATACAGTTAATACTATTCAATACATAAGATCGCGAATTTTTATATAATCGAGGGAATAGTCTAATCATCAAAATGAAAGTGCATTTAGTAACGTGCTACAAACTCAGCAAGCTTGTTTTCAACATCACCGGTAGTCATCACCTAAATCCTATATGTTCAAGAGAGGGCCATTCTCCTAAATTAAGGTGCAAATGCTGATTTGATTGAAGTCAGAGAAATACAATTAACAGAAAGTATTAGTATAATTAACTAAAGTGCAGGTGCAAATGCAAATATACTTTACAAATCTTTCCTTCAATATAAACGTACAAACATCTCGAATGCTAATTCTTAAGATAAAAATACGAATGAAAAGCATCACCTGAATGATAATACTTAAGAAAAAGCAGCCATTCTCTTTAGCTAAAGTGCACATAGAATTGATATCTCTAGAATAAAATTAAACCAACAATATCATAGACTTGATAAAATTATCCCTGCAGATCCCTTTCCATTTGATCGAAAAGTCTCCAAACCGAAACAAATTTCTTAACAGCTCCAACCCTTTTCGCATATACTTCATAAGCTCTAACTCGTTTCATTTTTTTATACCATTCAATAAAAGTTGGGATTTTTGTTGTCTTCCAGTTCTGCAGAATCAGTGAATGTGCCACCAGAAAGGAGATTGATAAAAACATTTCCCCCACTTTAGTTATAACCTGGTTTGGGCTTTGTTTTAATAGATCAAACAATGCCACCTTTGGTTCTAGTTGTATATTGCTTCCAAGAGAGCGGCTAAGCCCAGCGCATAATTCCATCCAAAACTGACTCAACTTAGAGCATGCACAAGCAATATGAAGCCGACTACCCTCGCCAGCTTGCTGGCAGCGAAAACAAGTATTTTCAATCACTGGATACATTTTATGAAGAGCATGTGGCGTATGGTAAGCCGACCATCGGGACAGAAAAGCCATCATTTTGAAATTTGCAGCCCTAAGTGCCAGATTACCGTACTGCGAGATCGCTTGCGATTCTCTGATTGAGAGGTTGCAGGACAATTCATGTTTTATTTTTTCCAGAAAGTTAGTGACAACAGGAGGCTCATCTTGATTTAGAAAGAGTCTACAATTCCCTATATCTGTGAATTTGGTTCTAAACACAGACGCAAGGACAAAAGGGGTGCATATGTTGCCTAAAGGTAAATTTTTATCTATCAAAGATCTTAGCTGGAGGAAACTAAAGAAAGGGACCCTACTCCAGGTGCCACATCTAGATTGAACCTCCTCCCAGGTGATACATCTGCATCTTAATATAAAATGGCCTAACTCTTTAAAACCTTTTAATTCCCAAAGTTTAATGTGGTTGCGACGAATAAAAAGGCCCAAACTTCTAACCTCTGACAACCCCAAATATTCAAATCCCGAAGACTTAGCTTTTTGAAAAAAAAAGTTCCGAAGTCTAATGGAAAATTCTTGATACGTCTTATATCTTACTTTTTTAGACAGTTTTGATGTTTTTAAGAAGACCGGGAACTGAGTCCCAGCTTTGTCAGCCAATTTCCTCATAAAAAAAACAATCCCCCTGTTATCAAGCTGACGGACTAAAAGATCCATAAATGCAGCTTCATAGTAAGTTCGGATATGGGGGAGTGCCATGCCAGCCCCCCCCAACTTGTATCCAGTTGTAAAATTGATAATTTAACTCTTGATGCTTTTTTATTGCAAAGAAACTGGTGAAAAAGTTTATCCAGTTCTCTAAAATACGCTGCGCCAACTTTAATCGGGCCATTTGAGAAAAGGAAAATTAATAAGGGTAGTACTGACATCTTGATCAGGGCCACACGCCCTATCAAAGTGAGAGGAAGGAATCCCCACTTTCCCAATAAATCTTTAATTTTACTCAATGGTGCTTCGTAATTTAGCCTAAATAAATCTGCATAGTGATTTGACACATAAATTCCTAAATAACGGATCGGTTCAGGGGAATATGCTTGCTGTTTCAGCATATCTGGGAGAAAATTACAGGAGACATTTAATGCCAATACTTCTGTTTTTTTATGGTTGATTTTATATCCTCCAATTGCCTCAAACTGAGCAATCTCCTTTAGTATTAAATCAACATTTTGTTTTTCCGGTTTGAGGTAGAGTATCACGTCATCAGCAAATAATTTGATTTTGGACATCCCCCCTATTGGAGTTTTTTATGTATATTATCCCCAATCCCCACTGCTAGAGGCTCTATGAAGAAAGTAAATAAAACAGGGGACAGGGGGCAACCCTGTCGAGGTCCACGTTTTATATCGATTAGACCTATTGATTTAGAATTAATCCTGATCTGGGCCTGAGCTCCTTGATATACATTTTGAAGCATAGTAATAATATGCCCTGGGAAGCCAAACTTTTGAAGGCCATAAAACAATGCTCCCCAGTTCACTAGGTCGAATGCCTTTTTGGCATCAACCATTATTATTATTGCAGGGGTTTGGTGGGTGTTGAAATAATCAATTGCTTGAATAGGAAAAGCTGTGTTGGACGTCATTGACCGGCCTGCTATAAAGCCCGATTGGTCCTTATGAATTGCATATTGAGCCAAAGAAGTAAATCGATTTGCCCAAATTTTCATCAGAATTTTATAATCTACATTTTAAAGACTAATTGGTCTATAATAACCAACTTCCCTGGCATTTTTTCCTTTTCTTACAAAGCTCACTATTAATGATTCCTTGAAAGACGCCGGAATTTCCCCATCTGCTCTAATAAAATGGAAAAGCTCAAGCAAAAAAGGAAGTAGTTCTACCAAGAAAGCTTTATAAATTTCGGTCGGAATACCATCATTTCCACAAGCCTTACCTCCAGGCATTGAGGCTAGAGCCAAGGAGATTTCTTCTATCGAAATATACTTTATTAAAGCCTCTTTCTGTCCTGTAGAATATTGAGGAAGGACTAAATTATCAAAATAAAACTGGATGGCTTGTTTAGGTATCTGGTAGTCAGCTGAGTAGAGATCTTTATAGTGATCTAATTTCTTTTTGGAAATATTATCTTGTCCAGAAGCAACATTTTGTGTCCCGGGAATTAGCAGCTCATTGATTACCGCTGCCACTTGCTTGGCTCTCATTGACCATGCCAATAATTTGCCTACCATCTGACTTTCTTCATAGGTTCTCTGCTGATATGCTTTTGTACTACATATCTCTTCCCTGATAAAAAAAATCCCTTAATTCCTGTTTGGCTCTATTAAGTTCCTTTGCAGCACCCTGACCCCTCTCAGCAGAGCCTCTCTTTTTATTAATCAAAGCCATATCCACTGCTTTCTGGAGTTCCCCAATTCGAGCTTTGCACTCTCTAGTTTGGCCTGCCATGAAGGCTATCATTTGCCGGTGTATTGCTGCTTTAAAAGCCCCCCAAACTGAGAGAAGACTTCCAGTTCCTCTATTAATCTCGAAAGATTCCCAGATCCATTCTTGCATATTCCCAACCCACTGCTGATTAGTTAAGAGGAGCCGATCCATCTGCCACCTGGATTTTTCTCTAACCCCCAACCCTAAGACTATTTCCAATCTAACCAACGAATGGTCTGAGAAAGAATTGGCCATAATCTCGGTATTTAAGCAGCTAATAGAATGGGACACTAAAAAGAAACCAATACAAGAAGCGAACCTGAATTGGCTAGAATAATAAGTAAAATGTATAGCTACACCATGAGCCCCTCTCCAAGGATCAACCAATTGATGATCCTGTTTAATAACATCTATCAGCTTCTTGGTCCCAGGTTTCATCCGCCTTTTTGCTTTATTAGAGGTGTCTAATAGCAGATCCTGTATAAAATTAAAATCACCTTCTAGAATAATTGGGCCTAGCGCTGTTCTAGCTTTATCATTTGTACTTTTCAGCGCGGCATAATCATCTACGACAGGTGCGTAGTAATTCACCAAATTCAGCAGATTGCCATTTGCTCTTACCACAATCCAAATCCATCTACCATATAGATCTCTGTCAATCTGAATAATTTCCCAATTTAATCCTCGTCCAAAATAATTAGCAACACCCCCCCCCCCCCGTATTGCTGCCTGAGCCGAGGCAAAATAGGCCTTTGAGAAATTCTTTGGGATAAACAGATTAGGTTGATTGGATTTAAAGGTGGGTCTCCTGTAAAAACAAGACTTGAGGGGAGAATGCTGCCAACCATCTTATCAGGCCACCATACTTTCGCTTATTCGCGATACCATTTACATTAATCGATATAATACGAACATCAGTATCCATTTTTAACGTTATTATTCAAATAAAACTCATCAATAAACATACCCTTATTCCAAATATACAATTTCAAATAATTCTGCTTATTTACTTTTCCTGTACCGGATATATTACAATTTATATTTATACTCAAACTACTCTGCTCATTTAGTTCTTCTAAAGCACCCCCCTTCCTGTGCACCCTGTCCCACACCCAACCCTCCCCTGGAACTCCCTGACCCTGTCCCTTAGCAGTAGGGGAATTGCCCGCCTTACCCACTGCTGACCCCCCTTGAGGGCCCTTCATGGCGGGTGCCCTGGTATTGCACCCTAATGTGATATATTACCCACCCCGCCCTGGAAAAAGAAAAAAGAGGAAAAAGAAGAGAAGAAAACAAATAAAGAACAAACAAAAAAACCAATAAGATAAGGCAAGGGCGACTCATAGCAATATAGAAAGCTGTTTGTTTCCTTTTACTTGTCCTTCATGGTTCGCTGCAACAGCTCCTGTGCTTCATCCAGATTTGTTGAGGACATATGGAACTTCCCATGAACCAGGACTCGTAGTTTCGACTGCTGGGCAATAACTGCTTGTCCCCCCTGTGCCTTAAATAAATAGAGGAGTTTAACAAACTCCTTTCGGCGACGTGCCGCTGAAGCACTCATATCTGAAAAAATACGGCAGAGGGGGATCTCAGATGATGAAAATTGCTTCTTTTGAATAGCCCTGGTCAAGATTTGCTCTTTTATGCGATAATCTGAAAAGTTCACTAACATGGTTCTAGGAAGTTTAGAATTAGGGAAAGGCTGGGCTGGAACTCTATGAGCACGGGTGATCGTAAGGTCCCCAGCAAATTCAGGAAAAACTGTCTTTTTTATGAAGGCCTGCACCCATTGAACTGGTTGGGATCCCTCACACCCCTTCGGAACACCAACCAGCCGAAGATTAGTCCGACGTGCATGATTTTCCAGTTCTTCAAGTTTCAGTTCCAAAGCGTTCTTGAGTTTTTTATTCTCTGAGACCTGCTGATGGATTTAGGTCATCTGATCCTCTAACTGGGAAATTCTGGATTCGGCTTCCTGTAGTCGAGATGGCATAGCCCCCACCACCACTTCGATTTTCGATAATCGTGCATGCAATGCTGCAATTTCGGTTGCCTGGGTGGCTTTCATTTCCCTGATCTCCTCAAGAATTAGATTGAGCATGCTTTTTATATCGCATTGAAAACTGGTCCCAGATTCTGTTGTGGATCCTATTGCTGATCCTGTCATGGGTCCTGGTGCGGGTCCTGTTGCGGATGACTTTGTTCTTTCCAGAACTACTTGATTAGGACCTTTAAGCAGCTCCGATGATAACACGGGAGGAGAGGGATGCCCCATTGGACGAAAGACCAGAGGGGATGCACGAGTAGGGGTTAGGGAAGAAGAGGAAGGCTGGGGTTGGTCAACTTGTGGAACCCTCAAACTTTGAATGTCCAGCTTGGAAGGCTGTTGCGGTGGAGCAGGTAGAGACTGCGTTGAAGGTTGAGAGGACTTAGTTTTCTGGAAAATCGAGTACTCCTTGTTTTTGCCTGCCAATGGACTAGATGGGTTTAAACACAGGTTCTCTTGGGTTTTCGTTAGAGGATTCTTGTCCTGGTTTTCCTGGCTCTCAATCTCACAGACTGTATCAACACAGCTACCTTCTGTGTCCAGTGTGATTGAACTCGTCAGTACCTGGCAAGCATTGTCTAATTTTCCTTGCGAACCCCCCTTGATCACCTTCACCTTGATCTGTAAATTCCTCCTCTGAGCTTGAACAGTTGGCTATGGGGGTAGACCCTCTACGAATTTCCTGAGCTCGCTCCCGCCCAGCTTTTGAAGTACCCTGGACCATTTTCATTTGTATATTACGAGTTCTTGATTTTAAGGGTGGGTTAGAGTCTCACTGAGACAGGATAGTGGGATTTTTAGTATGTCTCCCCATAGTATTGGAGTTGATCACGATATATATAGTTGACTGACAAGGAACCACAAGTGCACTTTCCCCTTTAAAAAAAAAACACCTTTAGTTCACTGCAGTCCGGTCCAGTTTGGCATTCCAACAAACCCCCAGGAAAAAAAAATAAAAAACCCTGGTAGAAATCGGCATCTTCACTCATGCACAGTCGATTGCCGGGGTATCACCAAATTTACCTGCTCCCTCAGTCCTCCAGATCTAGCACACCGACACACCAGCAGCCCACAGGAGAACCGCAGCAACTGAGCCAGAGCTGGAAGCGGAACCAGGCCAGACTCCAAGGCACCAGCCTTTCGAGCAGCACAACCACCCCAGGAGAATCCAGGAGAATCGGGAGAATAGGGAGAGTACCAAACAATGCAAGCCACAAACTGACAGCGGGCCCCAACACAGCCACGGCCCAAGCGGCTCCAGCCACCCCCAAGGCTCCAAGCATCAGAGGAAGAGCCCCAGCCGAAAAGCCAAAAAGCAAGAACGAGAAACGCCAAGATGCCGAGCCTCACACCGCCATCCGACCACTCGTGTGTCCAGGTACGGGGCGGGGCGATAATCACCTAGGCTACTTGAAGGTGGGATCTCCCAAAGCCGCCGTTCCCTCTATTCTCCTGACGTACAGAGGTTCCAGACATCCAGAGAATAGAAGGAGAGAATCTCTGTATGTTAACAGGATCAGCAATGTCAAGTCCTAATTTGTCCAATGGTTTGGAGAGAATTTCAAGAGGGGACAGAGGAGATTTGCAGGTGTGCTTAGTTTTGACGCTGATTGCGCAAACATATCAATCATTTACTAAATTCTAGAAAATATAGAATTGTTGTAGGGAAACTGAGATTCTGCTCTCAGTTTGTTCTTTTTAATGTTGCTAAGTGGCTTTCATGGGCAATGATTACATACGTTCTCGCATACCGGCAGGAGGTACAATCTTTCCTAACCTAAGTATAAGCTCACAATGTACATATAACTTATCTCTTACATTCCAAAAATGATATAAATTTTCAGGTGAAATAAATACTTTATTGTTTGATTAATTAAATCATTACAATCCATATAAAAGAGATAAAGCTTAAAACATCATTCAAACGTTTTCCCTGGACTGCTCCCATCATTCTCAATAAAAGTAAAATTATTGAATACAAGTTCACTTCTAGAACAGGGTGACCTTCGCTTAAGTACAAACACAAGGTGGCATAGTATCAATAAATACAGTTGATAAAAGTTATGGTCTCTTCTAAAAACAACAGATAGGCCACCAAACTGGAAAAAGTGCAACATAGTGCAAAAGGGGAAAACATATTCGTGGGCCATTGAGGAGTCAAGGAGTGTTAAGCAGCTGGTGGGCTTAGAAATGTGTTATCCGATATTTCAGCCGTGGTTTGCTGAATGGATTCTCTAAGTCAGAGTTAACTTGATCTGTCTTATGGTTTTCCAAATTTAGTGTAAAGTTCAGAGTTGCAATAATCAATAGTAAATCGTTGGTGCCACGTCTTTTCCTCAGCCACACAACTTAAAATGTCATGGGCCTTTAAACAAGATTCTGCTGTTATTGGGGAGGGATTGCACAGACATCTATATAAAGGATAGATTCAGGTTCCTTGTTGTGAGGCCGGGACAAGGTAAACCGGTTTTGCTGGAAAGCAGCTTCAAAGATGTACCATTGTAATGTCCGCCTGTGTTTGTTTCCTAGTTTTGACAATAGTAAATCGTTGGTGCCACGTCTTTTCCTGAGCCACACAACTTAAAATTTCATGGGCCCTTAAACAAGATTCTGCTGTTATCGGGGAGGGATTGCACAGACATCTATATAAAGGATAGATTCAGGTTCCTTGTTGTGAGGCTGGGCCAAAGTAAACCGGTTTTGCTGGAAAGCAGCTTCAAAGATGTACCATTGTAATGCCCGCCTGTGTTTGTTTCTTAGTTTTGACACAGGCCTGAGATTTCTGAATGAGCTTACGATATACAAAATGGACGAAGAGTGTGAAGCTGATGCTTAGAGCCATGTTCTCCGGGTTCAATGCTGGGATGATACTCTGCCTGCAAGACTGGACTCCCAATCTATTCTACTCAGGCCTCAGTTTTGATCTACGCAAGGTCAACAATGCTGGGCAGAGACATAAAACATGCTCTAGAGACTCGACCGGTTCCCCGCAACCTCTGCACAGAAGCGCGTCTGATGGGCGCTGCCAACGGGGTAGATGTTTCAAAAACTGCCACTCATCCAGTCTAAGTACCATGAATCTCTATTTTAAATACAAGGGGTATGTACAAGCTAGGTATGATGGATAAGAGTTGATTACTGCCCATGTTTGCTTGCATTTGGCAAGGTTCACCTTGTCAGAATAGTAGGAACATAATTGGGTGTGCTTCTTGATACTTACTTAAAAAGTTGCGTTTCTTGGATTAAGGTTCCAGAGGTCACTTCCTGATAATTGCTGCACGCATTTGTAAAATAACCGTCTGTGTGACCCACTAGGATTGCTAGAGCTGATATCTAACCATAGAAAAGACTCGAGGGAAACAGCTCTGGCTTGCCTTAACTCATGGCACAATTTAAAATATGCACCTGTGCTTAGCATTTCGTCAATTAAGAGGCCTAGCTCTAATCGGATCTGAGCTGCAGATGCAGTTTTTGGCAGCTGAAGAACCTTTTGAAAGATCTTGGTCACATTTTGGTTTCGTGTAGAGCTGAGTTTACCTAGGGGTCTATTCTAGCTTGCATGACTTCCAACATTGGAGCTAGGCTTGAACCGGTCAGCTTTTTGGAAAGTTTTGAAAGGTCAACTTGAAGAGCCCTAGCTTTCATAGCGATGTCGCAATGATGCTTCACAAATTGCCCCTAGATATAAATCTTCAGGTAAATCCTTAAGTTTAGTAGGCTATCCATGTAGGACTTTTTTGCTTACTGTTGCAATGAAGGTGTCAAATTTTGTAAAGTTTTCCCACTCACAATTATGAAGACCAGGACCTGACACAGAGAGTACAGATTCTTCAGGTAATGGCAAATCATGAAGTGTGCACTCAGTGGGCATCCTTGACAGACAGTCTGCAGCATTTTTCTTTTTTTTTATTACCTGGAACATACTCCATATGAAAGTTGTATCCCTCTAAACCTAAAACCCATTTAGCCATTCTAGGTGTGGTCCTCTTAATGCCTTTTGTGGAAAACTCAGACATAGTGGGTTAGTGATCTGTCCTTAAAAGGAAGGGTATACTCCATAAATGAAATTGAAGCGCTTTACTACCCAGCAACAGGCCAGCACTTCTTTTTCTACAGTAGATAGATTCATTCAGCATCCTTAAGGGTTCTGGAATTAAAGGCTATAATTATTTCAGTACCTTCAAAAACTTGGGAGAGAGCAGCAACTAAACCTTTATTACTGGCATCTGTGGTCAAATTGGGTTTACTGTTGCATTTTCTCTTAAATCCCGCTGTTGCAGATGCCAACTTCACGAGCATTAGAAGACTCTATTGGTACCAAAAATGGGATGTGAATGAGGTGAAAGACATGGAATCAGGGTGAAGGGCCACTTGGTGGCAGACAGAGGACTAATCAAGAACAGTAAAATATTTGGCATCACTTATAAGGCTCATCTTTTCATTAATTCTAGGCATTGAGATGCCTGTCCACTGATATGTTGGAGTTCAGGTCCCTCAAACCAACACAAAAACTGATTTTTTCACCCCCCTTTTTGTGGCAGTTACAATGGGGACAAGCCATTCTGAACTCACGATCTTTCCTATGACTTACTTTTCTTCAAATTTGTAAAGTTCAGTTGTTAATGCATTTCTCATAAGTAGAACAAATGGATGGGTCTTGTGAATGATGGGTAATGCATCGGCTTTAACTTAATTGTATGCACAAAATGTGTAAGTAATCCTAGTTAATCAGTTAATACTTCTGAGAATTCTACACAGACATTCATTCCAGTATATATCTATCAACAACTAAAACTTGTTCCTCATTATCAGGGTCTAATTCTATACTCAAATCCTTGCAATTATGCCAATCCAGAAGATTAGAGCCATGTTTGGTAACATAAATCTTGCTTACTGTAGACCTATTCTTAAAAGTAATGCATATTTTTAATATCCCATCAAGAGCAATGTAGTCTTTATTATATTCTCCCAGGTGAATGTCTAGTGGTTCTAAATTGTACTCTTTCACTGTAAGCATCTTTATAAATGTATTTTGGCCAATCAAAGTATATGGCGAGCAAGACTCAGAGAATAAACTGACAGCAACACCATCAAGGGTAATATTCCATGTGGGATAGTTTACTTGGTTGTCATCCCAGTAGATTTTTCCTGGAACACCATTTAGATTTTTTATTCTTCTATTTCTCAGCTGAGTTTATAACGTATGCTCTTTTCATCAGATTGTCTACAAACTTTAGCAAAATGACCCCTTTTTGTTACATTTTCTGCAGATTACTCAGCTTGCAGGGCATTTGGGGTTATTGACGTAATGGTTGCTGTTACCACTCCTAAAGAGATTTAGCTTTTTGAGTGTTTATATCACATAATTTGCATACTTGCTTTCTATCTGAACGTATATTCATCTCATTGCCATTCAGGGAGTCTCATAGGATGTTTTTATTTCTGTAAGACATATAGCTGTTCGTTCGATACTTTTGCCAATATCAAGGACTCCACTAAGATTAGGGTACTGGCTAGTAACGTTTCCTGAATATTAGGGTCATTGGTGTATCTAACCAGTTGGTCTCTAAGAAAAGATGTTGTCAGAACCTCCAAATCACATGTATCTGATAACCCTCTGAGTACAGCTACATACATTTCTACTTTTTCACTTTTATTTTGTACCCTACAAAGGAATTTATGTCTTCCCAGTAAAACATTACTTTCTTCCTTGAAATGACTCTCTAAAATGTTCAAAGAAGTTTGTAATACATCTCCATCCTCATGTTCAACTCCACTATCCAATTCATTTTTATTAGATTCTTGTATATCCTTGAATATTTTTCTTCCTTGTACACCCTGATTATGTAGCAATATACGCTGATGGCAAAATGTGTATTATCAAACAGGCACGTCTGCTCACCAGAGCAGCCACTAGTGATCTTCACCTAAGTATGACAGCAGAATACTAGTAAATGTTCACAATTGTATTGAAGATCTATCTTGTTTTTGAAATTTCGTATCTCCCCAGCAGGTTGCCCATTGAACTCGCAGGCACATTTACCGCTGATTCACTAAGTTGTAGGTAGGTTCTCACCGTACCACTGGGTGTAGATAAGTTTCACATTAAGGTCCTGAAGAATCGCCACTGATCCCCCCAGACAAATAGGCGAGAAACATGTTGACCCACCAGGAGTAGAGCACCCTTATTGTGACCCGTTATAGTCAGATAGTCGCCTCTCCCCCCCCCCCCTTTTTAATCAGGCAGGGACCCTGCTAGAATAAAGTGGGTTCCATAGGACCCTTGACCTGTTTTAATCATCCTACTCACTACTACATCCAAACACACTAGGACCCTCACACCCATGGCCCCCACTTCAGGTATGGATTTTCAAAAACAAAGCATTAGTAATGAAGGCTTATAATGAAGTCATGGCATTATAGATCTTTACGCTTTTTTCCCCACTTTGGGGGAAAAACGTCTTCCAGCATTGGCAAATCTTTAAATGTAATGGACAGGCCTTGAATGACTTGGTTGTTGCAGCACCACTGCAGCCTCAGTTGCACGGTGATTGGCGCACCAAACTTAAAATGGCTCCCTGTTCTTTTAAATATATGGTAAACACTTCTTGTATTGTAGTGTGATATTTTACCTTTAGTTTGCATTGGCTATGCCAAAACAGTCAATAAATTCTAAAAGCCCACAAAGCTTGTGCTACCCATATTATCAGTAAACCAACTCTGGCATATTTGGACCAATATTAAACAAGCGTGCGTTAACACATCTGAAATGACCCTTTGCCTGCGACTTATTATCAAGTACTTGATGGGGGTGGTATGACAGTGGAATACTATGGTAATTCCTTGGTAACCACTGAAAATTGTGTTACTAGTGGGGAAAAGGAATCTCAAGTAAATGGGTGTGAATTAGATAAACATTTCAGGAATGTAACACTTCTCTGGATAATCATTTAACACTGTTAGTGTTAAAATGCTACCCAAGACATGAGAAGTATCCTGGAACATATCTGTCTATGCACATTAGAGTGAAGCTCTTGATTTAATAGATTATCTCAACAGTTTGCCTGTCATTACTTTGACGGAGACCTGGGTGTTGAGTATTTGGCCTTGTTTAGTTCGATAGATGACAGAAAGTGAGAACACTTGACAGCAGTTCTGAGAGACCTAATGCTGGGTGGATTGGATTTTGCCATAAGTGCTAATTACCTGTGTTTTATTGTCATACTTAACATATCTTGTATGGCAATGTTGATATTGACTGTAGACCAAAATATTAGAATACTATCTGATTGTACTGGGCTAGATCAACTGGTGGATGTGGAACTTTTGCAACTGAACTGGTAATTTAAAAGCACTTTTCCTGCTCAAGATATTTCTAACATCTATTTAGCAACTTTTATATTTATGTGCCCCTGGCAGGTGGCTAACTGCTCCAGTATTGTAGGTTAGCCATGTTGCTGGATGAAGTCAAAACCAGGTCAGATGTAAAGGATTTTGATTTTCTAAATTAGTGTGTTCCTTGTCTAATAGTGAACTGTTTGCAGGGTGACCTCAAAGGAAATCCTGCATAGGATAATTAATGACATTTTCTTGACTAATCTCAACCTGATAACAACTATTAAGAAATATAGGGCAAAATCACAGGATTGGCGATTTCTAAGTGGCTATTTGTTATGTTCTAAACCAATTTTGCAATTAAGTAACAGAATACGGAATCACAAAATCAACCCATAACAAATCACTATTTGGAAGGGGGGTGTTTAGGGCACCCCTTCCAACTAGCGATTTGTTAAGAAGTGTATCAAAGTTTTGGGACTGTAATTTGGTCACAAAACTTTGAAAAGTTACTTTTCCCACATGTGGTAGTAACACATTCACAAAAGGATAGCGGTCTCCTTGGGTTCCCTTTCCTTTTATGAATGTAAAAACGTTTTGCTGGAGGGTAGTTAGGGAACCCCCGAAAACTCTCAAATAAACTTAAACAAATATTAATATTTTATTTTGAAAAGTTTTAAGAAAAATCGGCTGACTTTTTAAAAACCTTTCTTTATTAAATTGCAATCACAGACAAGGTGGTCTACTGACCCCAGAAGAACACCCTTCATGTGATGCCATCCTGTCGTAATAAATGCAAAAACATGAAGGTGATGGATGGAATGCTTGAATTAATGTCAGCCACTGGCCATCACTCAGGGTCCCAATACATCAGTTTTTGCCCACCATGCCGCCTCCGTTTGGACCTTGCCATATGGCAATCAGTCTTGACCTTGCTGGTCATGGGAACTGTCCAGCCTGAGCTGCCAGGTTAGGTTCTCCCTGAACCAGAACACAAGCAACCTAGGACCGGGCTCGCCTTAGTTAGGGCTCTTTAGCAAGGTATAGCTTGGTTCCAATGGCACAGTGACCAACCATGGTCCATGCAGGTAACAGCGGTGGGGCAGTGGGGCCAGGTAAGGGGGTATTTTGAGGTATGATGCTGAGGGAACATTAAATAATTAATTTTCGCTCAGCATTGTCTCTTGAAATCCCCCCTTACCCGTCCCCACCACTGTTACTTGCACGAGGCTGACAGTGAGCCTGGCTGATGATCCCATAATAAGGGCGAAACCGGACATGGATTGCTTGTCAAGCAGGGCCAAGACTGATTAGCATATGGCTGCATCCTAACTGAGCTGGCATGGTGAGCAAAAGAACAATGGGTTGGACTGCCACCCTGAGTTATTGCCAGTGGTTAAACCTTTTGCAAGCAGCCTCCCATCACCTTTTGTGAGTTTCATTATCCAATTATAGAGAGTCACAATTTATGACCTACCTCATGAATACTGTTGATGTAGGTTGGATTGTGACATACTTTGATTCAGTATTTTGTGAACAAACCTATTTGTAGAGAGGTTGGTTTGCAAATTACTATTCCATTCGCAAAAACATTATGTGCAATTTCCGACCACTTTTTGAAAATCAATATTTCGTACACAAGACCCATCATGCCTTGATACCCCCTATTAAGAAAGAGTTTATGTGCCCAGCCTCAAGACATCATATTAAAACCTTTGGGAACAAACTTAAAACATGGCTGTTTAGGCTTGTCTAATATTATGAACATACCTATTTTACTTTGTATTAACCTTGCCTTTCTGGTCATGCTCTGGCTCTGTTCTTCTCCTCTTATCACTCATATCTGGTTAGGGCAAACCTAGTGCGGGGACGCTCCTTTGTAAGCAACCAAGGCGCCTTTAAAAATGATTAACATAACATAACATTGTCCTGTTCTACCTCGCTAGCATGGTCTGACACATAAGTTCAAAAAGTCACAATAGACATTTACATTCATTTAAATGTAACCCCCGCTAAGAAGGTATGTGAACATTGAACTCATTTACTAGGTTGAAATAGAATAATAACACTGGATCTGTCACGTTGTATCAAAATCAGGCACTGGCCATGATTTGAACACTGACATAGATCATACCTGAGTTCCACACGGGCAAGCAATATGGTATCGTCTCCTCTGACGCTGCCAAAAGTGCAGGAAGAAGTATAACGTGCAGAAAGAACAAACAGAAGAGCAGAAACAAGCCTTGTTGCAAAATCATCCTGTACCCTCAACTTTTTCAGATGGATACTGGTGGTAACTGAGTCTGACTAACCAGTCCTAGAGCCAGTGCTACGTTAAAAGACACTCAGAATACAGTGAAAACACCTACATACACTAGGGTACACTATGTGTTGGGGTCCCCCTGTGATTAGCATGACCTCCTCTGTAAGCCCCTAGTATATAATAGGGCAGGGGATTAAAACTACCTCTTAAAACGCACCACAGGGCGTGTTTGAACACGTCACCTCATCCCCCGTCCCCTCCCTTCCCCACTGTGTAAACACGCCCTGTAGCCGTTTTAGGTTGGGAGATTAAGTCCCCTTGAATCCTGAGGGTCCCTAGGGTCCAACTAGACCACTAGGTACCTCCAGTAAGCACCACAGAGCTGCGTTGCAGAGAGGTGTAAAAAGTGGCACGGCCTACACCACCTCTCTACAACGCAGAGCAGTGGTGCTTACTGGAAGCACCTGGTGGGCTAGTTGGACCCCAGGGTCCCTCAGGATTGAAAGGGAATTATTTCCCCAACTTAAAAACGCGCCACAGGGCCTGTGGGCGTTCTGAGTTGAGAGATTAAGTCCCCTCGAATCCTAAGGGTCCCTAGGGTCAAACTAGCCCACTAGGTACCTCCAGTAAGCGCCACAGAGCTGCGTTGCATAGAGGTGTAAAAAGGGGCATGGCCTCAGAACACCTGTCTGCAACGCAGCTCCCTGGCGCATACTGGAGATACCTGTTGGGCTAGTTGGCCCTCAGGGACCCTCAGTATTGAAGGGGAATTAATTCCTCAACTTACAACTGGCCAGGGGGCGCGTTTGCAGAGTGCTGCAAGGAGGGAGCGTGGCCTTCGGCGCGATGCCGGTCTTTTATTTATTTATTTTTAAGAAGGAGGGCTGTGTGGCCCCCTTTCTTTTTCTAATTTATTAGCCCTGGGGACCCCATCCCCCAGGGCCTGCACCCTAATTTTTTTTGTTGAAAAAAATTAATTTGGCCCTCCCAAGGCCTTAATAGGCCCCGGGGACCCCAACCCCCAGGTCATGGCCTTTTTTTTATTTTTTTATTCTTTAGGAGGGGGGCTGTGTTGCCCCCCTCCTCAGGCCACTTATGGCCCCGGGGACCCCATCCCCCGGGGCCGGCCTTTGTTTTTTATTTAAAAAAATATATATTATCTACTGGCGGTCGCCAGTAGATAGTTATAGTTAGGACCGTGTTTCCATAGGAAATCCGCAACATTCTATTTGGAATAACTTTGGCGCCGGCTGACGAATCCTCGCGAAATTTTCAAAATAGGTGGGGCGCTCCGCTCCGCTCCTACCCTGAAAGTCTCGGGGAGATTAGTCAAGCGGGGGCTGAGAAAAAAGCGGGGTCCCAAAACGCGTTTTCCCCATGCAATTTTCCATAGGGACCTTTAGTCCAAGGTACAGCCCGAACAGCTGAACAGAATTACTTGAAATTTGGCAGAGAGGTAGTCCTCAGCTCAGGGAAGTGCCTTTTGCAGGTCTGGTGTCAATCTGTTCAGTAGTTCCTGAGAAAATCAAAAGTAAAATCATATATATATGTGGGCGGAGCCTAACCACACATCTCATCCTGACATCTGATTGGCTGTCAGCACTTCATCCAAGAAGTGTTGGCAGCCATCTTGGGACCAATATACATGATAGCACCTCATTAAAAAGCATTGCAGTTAATAGAAGGTTTTAAGACTTTAGTTACATTATAAATCATTTGTTGATGGTACCATACTCATTTTAGGAATTGTGGTATGTTCTAAGGTGATTTCACCATGTGAAAAAGCCTTCTGCTGGGATATCATGATTGAGAGAAAAATATTTTCTCATGCTTTTCCCACAGAGGTTTGGAAGGTGATCTATAAGCTAAACTGAGGGCTTATTTTCTGTAAATTCACATTATCTTTCTCAGTCATGTGAGAACGAAGTCTGACATTCTCAGTAAAACATGTACATCCAACAAGGGCAGAGACTGTCAGTTGATTCCTTTGTGTTCTACTGCAGCTTCCCAGAGTGTTCCAAAGAACAACTAGAGCGCTAACAGTCCTACTTATGATAAACGTATGGCACACCTGAAGCCATCTTGCTTGGATTAAAGTGGTAACTCTTAAAACATTTAATTTAAAAAGGAACAAAATGAGGGGGTTCATTTTTCCATAACAAGTATGATTAGTGCTGCAGAAAGAAAAACTAGGGCACATTTTGACTTCTGAAATCCTCTTTTATTTCATTAAAAAATTCTGACATGCAGACTGAAACATGCACTTTCAATACCAGCAGCAGTTTTCCCTGGTGAGCAGTAGCTTTACTACAGTGATCTAATGAGCAAAAAGAGTGCTAACATTCTGAATTTATGGCAAATGTGTGACACATCTGAATGCCTTCTTGATGGAATCAAAGTAAAAAACTGAAAGTATTTCCTACTGAGGAGACTGCAGTAAATGAGGAAATTAGGAAACTTCATAACAAATAAGTCTCCCAAGATGGCCACCAGAGACAAAAGAGCCCAAATGTAGCCCAAATATCACCCAGATGTAGCCCAAGTATAGTCCAATGACAGAATGTCCCAGAGTGTTCTTAAAAATAACTAGAGCGCTTACTGTCTTCATTATGACAAAAGTATGGCACACCTGAAGCCATCTTGATTGGAATAAACTGGTAACACTTAAAACATTTAATTTAAAAAGGAACACAATGGGGGGGGTTCATTTTGCCATAGAAATTATGATTGATGCTGAAGAAAGAAAATGAGGGCACATTTTGAGTGACTTCTCAAATCCTCTTCTATTTCATTAAAAAATTCTGACATGCAGACTGAAACATGCACTTTTAATACCAGGAGCAGACTTCCATGGTGAACAGTAGTTTTACTACAGTGATCTAATGAGCAACTAGAGTGCTAACTTTCAGAATTTATTGCAAATGTGTGACATATCTGAATACCTTCATGATGGAATAAAAGTAAAAAACTGAAAGCATTTCCTACTGAGGAGACTGCAGTACATCAGGAAATTAGGAAACTTCATAACAAATAAATCTCCCAAGATAGCCACCGGAGACAAAAGAGCCCAAATGTAGCCTAAAAATCACCCAGATGTAGCCCAAATATAGCCCAATGACAGAAGTGTGCAAAACACTAATTATTTTGTGTTTTTGCAGTGTTATATAGTGCAGACTTGTCAGGTATTTGAGTGCTTTACATGAGCATTGGTTACATCACACAAGAACAAATTCATTTTGGTTGTAGACATGGGGAGACTAAGTGATTTGACCAGAATCACAGAATGTCGAGCTGAAGCAGAAACTCCAACCTGGTTCCCCAGTTGCAAAGTCTGCAGTTCTGGAAGTAACACCACATCCTCTCCCCTAAGTGCAACATTTAATCAAGTGGTCGACTGGATAAAAAAACATAAAGATAACAAATAATTTAAAAGTGCTTTGTCGCTATTTGAAAACTCAGAAAATATGTCCTTATTTTAGTCTTTTAGAGCACTAACCATAATTTTGATGCCAATAAGACCCTCTCATATATGTAATTTCTAAAGGAAATGCTCTAGGTATTACAGTTTTGATTACATCAAGATGACGTCAGGCGTTCCACACTTTTGTAATAAATATAGAATGTTAGCAATCTAGTTGTTCATTAGGATACTGTTGAGAGGCAGAGGGCAGGGGCACGGACTCTGAAAATTGAAGGCAGGTAGGAGGGTGCAAAGGCAACAATTTAACCACACTGAGCAGGCAGGAAGGGCCGTGGCAGCACAACAGACTATGGAGGGCAGTGGAAAGGGGGGCAGGGGCAACAAACCAACAATACAGGACTTGCAAGAGAGGCTGTGGCAAATGTAATAGACCATTGTGGGCAGAAGGAAGAGGCAATGGTAGTACAACCATACATGCCAACAGAGCCGATTCAGCCAGGAAACGTCCATTGTTTTTAAGCTCAAATGGGCTTTATTTGATCTGTCTCCTGTCTACAATCTCCTCTTTTTCAATGTAACTCAAAGGGGAAAATACCCCAGTTTTTTTTCAAAATCTCCCTCTTACCAAGTTCAAAATGTTCGCAAGTATGGTACATTGGATCATGGAAGGAAATGGGGTAGGCACATGGACTTGGATAACAGAGGACAGGAGGGACATGGAGAGGTGCACCAAACTGACCCTGCAGGGCAGGCATCAGGGTTTGCAGCAGCACAATACACCACACAGGGCATGCGGGACGGGAGTGCAGCACAACAATCCATAGAAAGCAAGAGGGAGGGGACAGGACCATGCACATGGACAACAGAGAACAGAGGGGCAAGGGGCAATGGTAGATAGCTGACCATAATGGACAGACAGGAGAGAAAGCTGCAGCATAACAGACCATAAAGGGCAGGAGGGTAGGATCAGGGGCATTACAATGCAACAGACAAGCCAGGAGGGAGGGAGTAGGGGGCTGCACATGTAAACAGAGGGCTGGGGGCAAGGGGGCAGGGCAGGAGCAGCAAGATAGCCATGGAGGTCAGGCAGGATGGGCACTAGAAGCAAAACACACCATGAAGAGCAACAGTGAGACTGTGATGGCATACACACAGACCATGGAGGGAAGGTGGGAGGGGGTCAGGGGCAGCTAACTGACCACACAGGGAAGGTGGGAGGGGCCATGGCAGCACAGAAGACCATGCATGGCAAGTGGGAGGGTTAGTGGCAGCACAATGGCTATGATGGGCAAGAAGGAGGGCGCAGGGGCATGCACAAAGGACGATGGAGGATAGAAGGAAGGGTCAGGACCTGTGCACAGACAAGAAAGTTCAGGGGAAGGGGCCTCACAACAGACCGCACGGGGCAGGCAGGAGGAGCAGTTGCAGCACAACAGACCAGGGAGGGCAGAAGGGTGCATGGCATGTGAACAGACAGGGTGGAGGTGGCAGGGACAGGTTACAGTCATCTGACAATGCTAGGCAGGTGGGAGGGGAGTGGCAGCTCAACAGAACACTCAGAGTAGATAGGAGTGGCAGGTCCATGGAACATGGTGGGCAAAAAGGATGGAGCAGGGGCATGCAGAAAGACATCGGAGGGCAGGGGGAAGGAGAATAGGGGCAGCAAGCTAAGCACAGAGTTTAAGCAGGAGGTCAATGATGGGGCATAGAATTGGGCAATGGAGGGCAGGAGGAGGGGCAGGAGGAGGGGACTGGTACATCATACTAAATTGAGGGCAGTGGCAGCACATCAGACCATGCATGGCAGGAGGGAGGAGGCTAGTCCATGGATTCACACAACAGAGGATAGGGAGGAGGGGGATGGGGCAGCAAGCTAACTGTTCAGCGAAGGCGGGTATTAGGAACTTTATTGTTTTTAAAACGTGTGTCTGTGCGAACTATTTAAAATATGACCAAGTATGCAGCATTATCTCACTTTTATTCAGGAAGAAGAGGACGTTTGTGACTGTGACTCCGGGCTCACTTGGCAGAAACACCCCCTGACCCTCCACCCCCTATCGCAAAATGTAATGCCCGTGAAAAGGGTAGGTGAACACAGTGTTATATAGAACATAGTCCTGAGAGCACGATTGAAAATGAAAACTAGACATAGTGTATGGTATAAACTATGCACCAAAAAGTGTGATATAAGATGAACCGGGCGTGAAATATAATATGCAATACATTGTGCGCAATGACAGATTCATTGGAGAGCGCGAGATAACACAGGCACTAGCGCGTGCTATGGGATGTGCGCCTTGGAGTGTAATATGCACAGGGCAGTGTTGTGTAACCTAACTAGTCTCTAAAGTTGTAATATAAAATATGTGCTGGGGAGTGTAACGTTGCATATGCACTGTGACAAAGATATGGATCCCAGATTGTAATATGTATGGCATAGCACTGTGCGTTATAACATAGGCATCGAGGAAGGCACGTTAGATGGGCAATATAACCCGTGCGAAGACAAGTGTGGCATGACATATTCACGGGGTGGTGTTACAGTGCACATGGGCTAGAGAGTGTCATAGCATATGCACTAGCTGGTGGAATACAACACAGAGGTGTGTGGCACTCGGCAGGCAATGGTGGGTGTAACACAGCATTGGGCTCTGCCAGGAGCGCGCTGTGACTCTCAAGTGATGTTCGTCCCCTTTCCAGAGAGTAAAATAAAAAGTATTACACATCCGGCAGTGGATGTGTGTTTTATTAACCGTGAGGGGGGTTTCTTACATAGTTTTGGTCAAATTTTTGTCGAATCCCCTTTGAATGGCTTGGTGTGCATGTGTATTAAATGTGCCCGTCAATAGCTACCCATGTTTGTATAAATAAACGACAAGGGTGTCTACCGGGATTAGGCACGGTAGGGCATCAGACATGTCAGAGCTTCACTAGTGGTGTAAATACATTCCACGTGGATTCATTATATGCATAGTCGCCTTTTAATGAATATCACTCAAATCGTCATGGTGATAGGTACGTACGGTTTGTCCAGCATGTCCTAGGTGTGTCTATAAATATATATTTTTTAAAAATAATAAAAAACAGTGGCCGGCCCTGGGGATTGGGGTCAAAAAAATATAATTAGGAGGCAGGCCCTGGGGGATGGGGTCATCAGGGCCAATAAATTAGAATAAGAAGGGGAACCACACAGCCCCCCTTCTTAAAAAATTAAAATAAATAAAAGACTGGCATCGTGCCGGAGGCCACGCCCCCTCCTTGCAAGACTCTGCAAACGCGCCCCCCTGGCGAGTTGTAAGTTGGGTAATTAATTCCTCTTCAATACTGAGGGTCCCTGAGGGCCAACTAGCCCAACAGGCATCTCCAGTATGCGCCAGGGAGCTGCGCTGCAGACAGGTGTTCTGAGGCCAAGCCTCTTTTTACACCTCTCTGAAACGCAGCTCTGTGGCGCTTACTGGAGGTACCTAGTGGTCTAGTTTGACCCTAGGGACCCTTAGGATTCAAGGGGACTTAATCTCTCAACTTAGAACAGCCACAGGGCGGGTTTACACAGTGGTGAAGGGAGGGGACGGGGCCTGAGGTGACGTGTGCAAACACGCACTATGGCACGTTTTAAAATGGGGATATAATTTCCCTTCAATACTGAGGGCCCCTGGGGGCTAACTAGCCCACCAAGTGCTTCCAGTAAGCGCCACTGAGCTGCATTGCAGAGAGGTGGTCCAGGCTGTGCCACTTTTTACTCCTCTCTGCAACGCAGCTCTGTGGCACTTACTGGAGGTACCTAGTGGGCTAGTTCGACCCTAGGGACCCTCAGGATTCAAATGAACTTAATCTCCCAACTAAAATTGGACACAGGGCGTGTTTACACAGTGGTGAAGGGAGGGGACGGGGCCTGAGTTAACGTGTGCAAAAACGCCCTGTGGCCTGTTTTAAGAGGTAGTTTTAATCCCCCTGCCCTATTATATACTAGGGGCTTACAGAGGAGGTCATGCTAATCACAGGGGGACCCCAACGCATAATGTTCCCTAGTGTATGTAGGTGTTTTCACTGTATTCTAAGTGTCTTTTAACATAGCACTGGCTCTAGGACTGGTAAGTCAGACTCAGTTACCACCAGTATCCGTCTGAAAAAGTTGAGGGTACAGGATGATTTTGCAACAAGGATTCTTTCTGCTCTTCTTTTTGTTCTTTCTGCACGTTATCCTTCTTCCTGCACTTTTCTTCGTCTTTGAGGACTTCTGTTGCTTCTTTCTGCACTTCTTTTTTTTCTTTCTGTGCATTTTTTCTTCTTTCTTCACATGTCCTATCTCTGTAGGCATAGTTAGAAATTAGCATTTAAAAAACCATTGAAATTCGCAGAAAAAACCATAGGTTTCAGGCACGTTATAGTTAGGAATTAGCATTTAAAAAACCTCAGAAATTCACTGAAAAAACCATAGGTTTCAGGGGTGTTATAGTTAGCTGGACTTTTCACTTGTACAACAACATTGAAATTCCCCCGTTATAGTTAGTTCAGCTAACTATAACTCGCGCGCCCGCAATGCACTGCTGATGACGTCACATATTACATCACTCATGACATGGTTAGTGACATCACTCATGACATCACTGATGACATCTCAAATGACATCACTGATGATCTCACTGATGACATCATCCTTGTGATAGAGTGGTAGACCTCCTCTCACCCTAATATAACCTTTGATACACACATTCAAAAATAGAGACTAAAATTTTCAAAACAATGGACATACCAATACCAGTTACAACAACCTCTTCAGTAATTCTAAGATCCACATACACATCCACCCATTCACCAACAGTCCTATACAGTCACTCATACATGTACTCACTCATCATATGTACTCATACACCTATACATCCTGTTACACAATGCCACTCATCCATAGAGTTACTCACACACATAGTCACTCATGCTAATAAAGAATCAAACATACATTTACTTGCATATACAGTTATACACACACCACCACACTTACTTCTACGGAAACTTACACATACTTAGTCTTTTAAACAATCACTTATAGAAACACATACTTATTCATACAGGAACTCTTTCAATCTCTCACTCTCACATATTCTCACTTATATACACCAATAGTAACATATACTAGTTTAAAACATATGTAGTTACTCATAAAGACACTATTGAGACAGTCATTCACTCACTAACACACCCATACACACACTCATCCACCCATACAGTCCTGCACACATGCTGTCTTCAACACATACAAACAGTGAGTCACTCATTCATGCACCTATGCACTACGTAATACCCCCCACCGAACCATGCTGACACTCAAAAAACCAACTAATAACCTATATAGACACCCATGTAGCTACTCACCAACCCATGCAGCCACTTATACACAAAGTGAGAGACTGATCAGAAACGGGTCTGTTGGCATGTATGGTTGTACTACCACTGCCTCTTCCTTCTGCCCACAATGGTCTATTATATTGCCACAGCCTCTCTTGCCAGTCCTGTATTGTTGGTTTGTTGCCCCTGCCCCCCTTTCCACTGCCCTCCATAGTCTGTTGTGCTGCCACTGCCCTTCCTGCCTGCCTAGTGTGGTCAAATTGTTGCCTCTGCACTCTCCTACCTGCCTTCAATTTTCAGAGTCCGTGCCCCTGGCCTCTGCCTCTCAACAGTTTCCCAATGAACAACTAGATTGCTAACATTCTATATTTATTACAAAAGAGTGGAATGCCTGACGTCATCTTGATGTAATCAAAACTGTAATGCCTAGAGCATTTCCTTTAGAAATTACATATATGGGAGGGTCTTATTTGCATCAAAATTATGGTTAGTGCTCTAAAAAACTAAAATGAGGACATATTTTCTGAGTTTTCAAATAGCGACAAAGAACTTTAAAATTATTTGTAATCTTAGTTTTTTTATCCAGTTGACCACTTGATTAAATGTTGCATCCAAGGGGAGAGGGTGTGGTGTTACTTCCAGAGCTGCTGACTTTGCAACTGGGGAACCAGGTTGGAGTTTCTGCTTCAGCTCAACATTCTGTGATTCTGGTCAAATCACTTAATCTCCCCATGTCTACAACCAAAATGAATTTGATCTTGTGTGATGTAACCAATGTTCATGTAAAGCACTCCAATACCTGACAAGTCTGCACTATATAAAACTGCAAATACACAAAAAATAAGTGTTTTGCACACTTCTGTCATCGGGCTACATTTGGGCTACATCTGGGTGATATTTGGGCTACATTTGGGCTCTTTTGTCTCTGGTGGCCATTTTAGGAGATTTATTTGTTATGAAGTTTCCTAATTTCCTCATTTACTGCAGTCTCCTCAGTAGGAAATGCTTTCAGTTTTTTACTTTGATTCCATCAAGAAGGTTTTCAGATATGTCACACATTTGCCATAAATTCTGAATGTTAGCACTCTAGTTGCTCATTAGATCACTGTAGTAAAGCTACTGCTCACCACGGAAGTCTGCTGCTAGTATTAGAAGTGCATGTTTCAGTCTGCATATCAGAATTTTTTAATGAAATAGAAGAGGATTTGAGAAGTCACTCAAAATGTGCCCTAATTTTTCTTTCTTCAGCACTAATCATAATTTCTATGGCAAAATGAACCCCCTCATTGTGTTCCTTTTTAAGTTAAATGTTTTAAGTGTTACCAGTTTATTCTAATCAAGTTGGCTTCAGGTGTGCCATATGTTTGTCATAAGTAAGACAGTAAGCGCTCTAGTTCTTAAGAACACTCTGGGACATTCTGTCATTGGGCTATACTTGGGCTACATCTGGGTGATATTTGGGCTACATTTGGGCTCTTTTGTTTCTGGTGGCCATCTTGGGAGATTTATTTGTTATGAAGTTTCCTAATTTCCTCATTTACTGCAGTCTCCTCAGTAGGAAATACTTTCAGTTTTTTACTTTGATTCCATCAAGAAGGCATTCAGATGTGTCACACATTTTCCGTAAATTCTGAATGTTAGCACTCTAGTTGCTCATTAGATCACTGTAGTAAAGCTACTGCTCACCAGGCAAGTCTGCTGCTGGTATTCAAAGTGCATGTTTCAGTCTGCATGTCAGAATGTTTTTATGAAATAAAAGAGGATTTCAGAAGTCAAAATGTGCCCTAGTTTTTCTTTCTGCAGCACTAATCATAATTTATATGGCAAAATGAACCCCCTCATTTTGTTCCTTTGTAAATTAAATGTTTTAAGTGTTACCACTTTATTCCATTCAAGATGGCTTCAGGTGTGCCATACTTTTGTCATAAGTAAGACTGTTAGCGCTCTAGTTGTTCTTTAGAGCACTCTGGGAAGCTGCAGTAGAACACAAAGGAATCATCTGACAGTCTCTGCCCTTGTTGGATGTACATGTTTTACTGAGAATGTCAGACTTCATTCTTACATGACTGAGAAAGATAATGTGAATTTACAGAAAATATGCTCTCAGTTTAGCTTATAGATCACCTTCCAAACCTCTGTGGGAAAAGTATGAGAAAATAGTTTTCTCCAGGGGTGTGGAATTTTCCAAATAATCTAGTTGTCCAAGGGACAAAATGCCACTGAGATCTACATGTCCTGTAAAATCCACTTGTCCCACCTACCCCCGTTCCACATCATACCTAAGGGCTCCGTTTGACAGAGAAACATTAATATATTTTTGCTTTATCAAAATCAGTAAACCATTGAATGCTGTGCAATAATAATGCTAAAGGAAAACTTGTCAAGCGATATTATCGCGTCCCTGCCCCCCTGCGCCCCCTCCCCTTAACCCTGACGGCAATTCTTTTATTTCTATTCCCCTTTTTTCCATTTTTTTTTGGCTGTGTATTTATTCCCACAAAATACGTACATTTCAAACCATACGTAATGTACTAATTTACCGTCACCCTGGCTGTGTATTTATTCCCACAAAATACGTAAATTTCAAACCATACGTAATGTACTAATTTACCGTCACCCTGGTAAAAACGTATGGGTGGGATATAAAAGGTGTCAGCCAGCGTGCCTCCTGCCATTTCCCCCTCACTTTTGCAGCTGGCCAGACGTGAGCCCTACGTTCCTTGCGAATCGGTAAGTTGTATCAAAAAAGAAACAGAAAAGTTGGGAGCTTCCTTTAATAATAAGAATCGTTTTTTCGCCAAATGTACCCTCTTTGCAACATTAATCAATTGTGTAATGTATATTTGTCGGTGTGTTTACGCAGTTATGGGCTGAAAGTTAATAGCTCACTATTCTATATTAGGACTTTAAGTTATAAATTGCAAGTCACCAACGGATGTCTCTTTTGAAAGCATTAATCTGCAGATCTGTTCCCGTCCTCTGCACTCTGTAATCGACTTCGTACATGTTCTTTGCAGCAGGCATATTAACCCTCTGCACTAACTTCATCGAGGTCACAACCTCAACTATACAAAACACGGATCTTTTCGCCAAATGTACCCTCTTTGCAACATTAATCAATTTTGTAATGTATATTTGTCGGTGTGTTTATGCAGTTCTGGGCTGAAAGTTAATAGTTCACTATTCTATATTAGGACTTTAAGTTATAAATTGCAAGTCACCAACGGATGTCTCTTTTGAAAGCATTAATCTGCAGATCTGTTTCCATCCTATGCACTCTGTAATCGACTTCGTACATGTTCTTTGCAGCAGGCATATTAACCCTCTGCACTAACTTCACCGAGGTCACAACCTCAACTATACAAAACACGGATCTCTTTCCAGGATGGTAATTCATCACACAAGTTTCCTACACATTTCTGTGAGGCCTGGTAATTGCCGGCGGAAAGAAACGCTGCAGCAGGTGCTTCGAAAGCTTTTAGTGCTGGCTGCGCCGTGTGCGACAATGTTTTTTTGCCCATAAGCCAAAGGAGTGAAAGTGTAGGAGTCACATGTCACCCATACCGGTAGGCAGTAGTTTAAGAGTGCTTGGTGTGGAGAAGCACAAACGCAGAGTCGAAAAAAAAACAGCAAAGTTGGGAGCTTCCTTTAATAATAAGAATCGTTTTTTTGCCAAATGTACCCTCTTTGCAACATTAATCAATTTTGTAATGTATATTTGTCGCTGTGTTTATGCAGTTCTGGGCTGAAAGTTAATAGTTCACTATTCTATATTAGGACTTTAAGTTATAAATTGCAAGTCACCAACGGATGTCTCTTTTGAAAGCATTAATCTGCAGATCTGTTTCCATCTGCGGTATGAAGGCTCCGGACCCGCGATGTTAAACCTGCGTTGCGATGGCAGCGCGTGAATCTGAATTCATTGTAATGGGTGTTTCCCCCATGAAGCGGTGGTAGCGCAGCGTGCCTGCTTGCGATACGCTTTTTTGACGTCCTCATCTGAGGCGCCGAGGCGGGCCAGGCCTAGGCTTTTGTACTAATTAATCTACCCACGCACGGTTGCTAAAAATATAAATAAAAGAAAATTGCAGCACCTCCATCACAATATCACACAATTCAAGCGGGCAAAACTGCTTATTTTACCTGAATGCTTATTGCAAGCCTCGTGGCGGCCACGGACTACTGCTTGCAGAGGCTGAGTGACATTTCACTCCCCCAGCCAATCACTGGCTAGAGCCCAGTCATGGGCTGCTAGCCAATCAGATGCCGCCAAAGGCTCTCTGCAAGCTTCGGATTGGCTGTGAGCCCCAGAGTGCCCACAGTCTGTTGTTTTAACGTGATTAAAACGTGATTAATGTCTACATGTCCGTCGGACATAAATGGACAATAAATCTTCTTGCCCGTCAATATAAACAACATGGTTCGGGCGTCGGGCGATATGATTCCCCCACCCCTGTTTCTCTCAAACATGGTTCATGATATCACAGCAGAAGGCTTTTTCACATGGTAAAATCACCTTAGAACACACCACAATTCCTAAAATGAGTATGGTACCATCAACAAATGATTTATAATGTAACTAAAGTCTTAAAACCTTCTGCTTTTTAATGAGGTGCTATCATGTATATTGGTCCCAAGATGGCTGCCAACACTTCTTGGATGAAGTACTGACAGCCAATCAGATCTCACGATGAGATGTGTGGTTAGGCTCCGCCCAGATATGTATGTGATTTTACTTTTGATTTTCTCAGGAACTACTGAACAGATTGACACCATATATGCAAAAGGCACCTGCCTGACCTGAGGACTACCTCTTTGCCAAATTTCAAGTAATTCTGTTCAGCCGTTCGGGCTATACCTTGGACTAAAGGTCCCTATGGAAAATTGCATGGGGAAAACGTGTTTTGGGACCCCCCTTTTTTCTCAGCCCCCGCTTGACGAATCCCCCCGAGACTTTCAGGGTAGGAGCAGAGCGGAGCGCCCCACCTATTTTGAAAATTTCGCGAGGATTCGACAACCGGCGCCAAAGTTATTCCAAATAGAATGTTGCGGATTTCCTATGGAAACACGGTCCTAACTATAACTATCTTCTGGCGACCGCCAGTAGATAATATATATATATATATATATATACAGTCGCCAGTAGGTAGTTATAGTTAGGACCTCGTTTCTATTAAAAAAGAGTATTTTTTTAAAAATAACTTTGGCGTCGTTTGACGAATTTTCGCAAAATTTTCTAAACTAATGGCCCGCCCGGTCAGCTCCTGTCTTGAAAGTTTTGGGGTGATTCATCAAGGGGGGGGCGAGAACAAAAGGGTGGGTCCCATAACGCGTTTTCCCCATGTTAATTTCCATAGGAACTTTAGACATGGACACAGCCCGAACTGCTGAACAGAATTACACCAGATTTGGCAAAATGGTAAGGTCTTGGTCCAGAAAGCGAGCTTTTTTTTTAAATGGTGTAAATCCGTTCAATATTTCCTGATAAGTTAAAAAAAGAAAACTTTCAATCAAAAGGAGGCGTTGTGACTCCTCCCGAGCACGAGCACGAGCTTCACTCCCAACCAGGAAGTGTTGGCAGCCGTCTTGTGACTCGGTAGAACCGAGTCACAAGAAAAGAGTAAAGATAAGGTGAAAAACAAGAAAAGGGAGCAGGGTACAAGCACCCTGACCCCCTAGGCCTGCTCAGGGGGTCCCACAAGGACCCCAAGTGCCAAAAAAAGCATTTAAAAAAAAAATAGTCCGAATTCGCGCTGGGTGCGGGATTCCGAACAAAAAAAAAATGACACTTCATTTTCTATAAGCCCCCGGGTGGGCCAGGTCCCGGGGGCGATGCGTAATTAATTTGCGGGGGCCCCCCGCAGCCCCGGGGACACTCCTCCCCGGGGCTTGTTTAATTGTATGCGGGGGCAAGCGCCCCCCCCTTAGCCCCGGGGACCGCCACCTTCCCGGGACTTTAAAATTAAATGTGTGAGGGGTGCTATCCCTCCCCATGCTGCCCTGGGGCCCGCCACCTCCCCGGGGCTTATTTAATTGTATGCGGGGGGCATGCGGCCACCCCGCAGCCCCGGGGACCGCCACCTTCCCGGGGCTCTCTTTTAAAACAAAAAATGTGGGGGGGCAAGATCCTCCCACACACCCCAGGAACCACCACCTCCCCGGGGCTTTGAAATGCTGAGAAACGTTGAATTGATAGGTATGCTGATCAAATTGATTTTTTAAATCTAAATCTTCAAACGCTCGTAGCACTTATGAATTATCCAGCAATTTGTTTTAAGCTGAATTCTACTATCTTTTCAACTCGAAGTCGTGAAGGGCAAGCACTCACAAGTTTTATAAAGTTATTCTATTAAATGATTAATTAAATGCACTCTGTTTTTCAAGCACTCTCACTGGGAGCATTGACAAGATCGGATTCCTCACTTATGTTACGTCTCAAATCTGTCACCCATCAATATTTTGCTCCTTATTGCATAATTTCCCCAGGCAATACTCTGAATGCTAACCCATTATTTAGTCATCCTCGGATTTACTACCTATTATTTTATAACTCGCAGAACATGCTGTTATTCATCCTCCCTCACATAGTAATTCTCAGGGCATGCTAGGAATATTAACCATGATTAGTAATCATTTAGTGTAAAAGAGAAAGTCCATGGAACACAAAAGCCAACTAGGGCGAAGCAATAGAGCACCTAACTGTGTAATAGGCATATCCTTTGCCAAGCCTGTATTTGTTTTTGCGCACAATTCCAGTAATCTTTCTGCAATTTAGAATGACAGAGGCTAAATGCAGCTCCCTTCATCTACTCTGTCACATTCTTTTCTGCTCATGGTATGTGGCTTGAGTTTTGCTTTCTCAGTATTGATCTTCCCTTGTGTATTTATAAACGCTCTATTTGCATTAATTCAGTTTAAGGACCACAAGCCGCAAAAGTGTCTGCCCATTTCCTACCTGTTCATGACACACATGTCCCAGTCTTAATAGTCACACAGTCTCAGGCTTCAATCTGGCTTTTTCGTACTACTAGCCTCATGTTTTTTTTTAATAAGGATAAGTTTTGAAATAATACCATAAACTATTTTTTTTTCTGTCACCTTTGATGGGAATATAGGTCTTATTGTGTAGCCATTCAGTCAGAAGTCCTTGGTGATGGCTCATATCAACCACCATTAATCATAAGGGCATGCTATGATTTACCATACAGCACAAATTCACATGGTAAGTATCAGGACTTGCTCTGATTTACCACCCATCACTTAGGGCCTCATTTATAGTTTGTCAAACTAATTACAGTGAGTCAGGGGGCTGGAGGACATTACCTCCATCACCTTGACTGACTACCATAAGCCACATTTAGAGATGACAGCCAGCCCAGCTGTCAGCTCTGTACATTCAAAGAAACAGCCATCATAGCAGTTCCTTTCACTGCACAAAATCTTAAGTGGATGTCCACCACTGGTGTTGATGGCTGCCCACCACACGTTTGGACAGTTTTTGTATTTCAGGAACAAACTCCCAAAGCAGGAACTTCCTGTAAATCAACAAGTGAATTCCCATGCACAGAAGAATAGGAGAATATTGCAGAGTAAAGTAACTTAAGACCCTTTTAAGGGTCCAAAACGAAAGGATAAAATCAAACGGACAACAAACGTTTGCATTAGATACCTAAAATTTCACTTTAAAAAGAGGTCAGGTCTTTTACCATCACAGGGGCAGCTGGAGCTTATGTTTCACCGATGTAAGGGTAATATGTTTAGACTAGCAAAAATAACTACTGTAAACTGGAAGAGATGTCTTTCACCCAGAACCTTTACCTCAGGTTTTCAGAGCTGAACTCTGACTCCAGGTACTTGAGAAACTGTTCTCTCCCCACCGGGTCCTTCAACATTTCATCCATCGAAAAGCCCCATCGTTTTACCCTCTGTTGCGATGGCTCTTTGCTGAAATTAAGAAGAATAACAGTCATGTTGATACTACTGTAAAGCAGTACATTGTTGGTGCAACTAAAAATGTTCTGCATTTTAGGATGTTTATCTAAGTTTAGAAGAGCTCAAACATACTAAAAATGGACTAAAGTGAAAGGTGTCCATAAAAAGCTGCACACACTATCTAAAAATAACACAATGAAACCTAATAAACAGAAAAAAATATAACGAATCTCATGATCTAAAAATGTTTTTTGCGTTGTTAGCAAATTGAAATGTTTTTATTTACTTAATTAATTTATTTTACCCAACTGAAAGTGCAATCTTCCAGACGTAGCAGCACAACGTAATCCGTGCTCATTACAACACTGTTTACCTTCTGTTCTGGACACTACTTTTGCCACCTCTGAGGCAAGGGGTCACAAAGGCAGTGTTAGAAGTCATAAGGGGCAAGCAAAGTGTCGCATGCGACCCCTGGCAACCTCTAAATTACACCCATGAGTAACATTATGAGTAACCAGTTTCTTAGCTGCAGGTCCACATGCTGTAAAAGATAAATCCTGCTCTTGTAAAACTACCTCACGGGATAAATAGCTTTGTGAATCAGACTTTCTGATATTATGTTAGTTTTTTCAAGCTTCTTTCTTTGTCTGGAAATCAAGTAGTCCAATGTGGTGTTTGTTAAAGTATGCATTTCTTTTGGTGTAGGATTCCAAGTAGAATTTCCTGTATAATGAATGGAATGTAGTGATTGTTCAAGTGACAGTTAAACAGTTGTGGGATTGCTCTTCATGGATGCGGTGCTTAATAAGCAACTCTCCTGCCAACTTACTGGAAGTTTGTTTCTTGGAAGAAGAATACCACATTTTGGGGACAAGCTATAATACTGCATAAGAAAAAGTATTGATGGATGGCATTGAATACACACAAGAAGAGTCATGAGAAGTGGATTGAAACGGTCTTTGCAGGTGAATTTAAAAGTTCACTTACTTTTGATGCACAGCAAGTGGTGGATGCTGGTATGTTTTCACTGTTTTGGCTGGTTAAGGTAGCGATGATGGAGGCCAACATGTGAGTGATGAAACAGGAGAGAACAGCGTGAGGCAGTGGAACGCATTTGCATTTCAATGAAGTCATGGTGAAAAGTGCAAAAAGAATAAGAGCTCAACCAGCCATAGAAACGAGATGTCGAGCAATGTTTTGGGTGGACATCTTAGTTTGGGAGCGAGTGTCAGAAAATTTGCCCACCTGCCAATAGAAAATGGATGCTAGATTCTTCATAAATGGCTATCGTAATTTGGGCTAATGATCCTGCAATATGTGCCCAACCTACTGTAGAAAAATAAAAAGGAGCTACATAGTAGGGGCATATGAACTTAGGAGTCACTATTGTGATGATAAGAAAAACAGCCATAAATGTTGGTGATAGGCACACCTTTGGTGCTTGTTCAAGTAATATCATCTGCGGTGACAGGCACACCCTCAGTGTTTGTTTCGATTAAGATCGCTACGATGACAGGCACATCTGTAGTGTTGTTTGTAGTAGACGTATCAGTGCCGTGAGCAGCGTGGATAGTGGTGACACTGTCAGTGCTTGGAACTTGTATTTCACCATCACGGATAAAGTGACGGGGGTGACAGGCACATCGAAAAAAGGAATACGTTGAAAGTGAGTGAAGGGAATTTGGTTCTTTGGTAGCGCTATTTTTTAGTACTATATTTAAAAAACAATTAAACACACAAAACTGAACAGGTACATTTAGCAGGTTTACCATGCAGAATGTAACTCCTCCCCCACTTGTTCTGCCTTTCGCAGGGAACCATTATTAAGATGGGGTGAATATACAAAAGGTTTTTATGAATTACGCAAGAGCTTGTCACACAAATTTTCATGTGGAGAGAAAATATTCTTTGCTACTACATTGTTGAGGCACAGAAGGACAAGACGTTCTAGAAAATATAGAAAAAACTATCGCAACTTAGTTGAGACGAGAGAAATTTAAATGAGTATGAGATATGTATAAGAAAGTTGGATTTTCATTATTTGCCTAGAGTCAGTACGGTTATGGATCACTCCCATTTTTCCATTTTGGGTTGAAAGCACAAGGATCAGATGAATCTGTAGAGGATTATACAACCAGCTTATGAAAGCTAGCTTCAACATGTAAATTTGGTTATGCTACAGATGATAGAATTCGGGATCAGTTTTTTTTAAGTGAAAATATTAGAGAAGAACTATAGATGAAGGATGAACCACCATTAGATGATAGGGGTTGTTGCAGTAGCAATAACGGTGGAGCACATGATGAAATATGTAAGGCTGAGCAAGCAGAAAAATATGACCAACATGGAAGAATAAATTGTTAATTCGGTGTTAGTTGAGTCTAAAAAATTAGTTGAACAAAACATATGAGTATAAAGGCTCATGTTACAGGTGTGGAGCCTATGGTCACTAGGTAGATGCAAAAAGTTATCCTGCATTATAGAGTCACGGGTATGAGAAGAAAGGGCATTGTCTGAAAAGTCAAAGTAAACTGAAAAAAGACGTGAAAGAGATAGCTTATGAGACAATACTTCAAATTTCTCAAGAGCAACAGTGACATTGTAGAAAAGATGTCAAGGAGAGTGGCCACCCCACAGAAGTAGTAAAAGCTGAAGGACAAATTGTATGTATGAAGTTTGATTCCTGCTCACACTCGGCAATAATTTCCAAATTAACTTATGAGGAAAAATTCCGAAATAAAGTATCTTTATCAAAGAAGAATGTAAAACCTGGGGGTTGGGGAGGGACACCAATAAAAATGTTAGGCTATTTCACTGCTAGTATGTGTTGTATGAATCATGTCTTCCAGCGCAGAGGCCCATTTTTCATTTCAGTTTGAAGACATGTTATTACACATGAATTAATATTTCATCAAATGCAAGTTTCGACTTGTGTTTGTATTCTGTAAATGTATAATGAATGTGTCTGATAAGCAAGATCAATCAAAAACACATTCAGTGATAATTTAGTGAATATTTATCTTAGAAATTACTTTAGGAATGTCGTAAACCTTATGACTTGTTCCCTCCAGTATTCTATTATTTTATTGAATTTAAATGCTAACATTTAGGCTTCTTTCTTTCAGTTTATGGTTCTTAAACACATACAGAACAGATTCCATTTTAGCAATAATCTCCATTTTAGTTAGCCTGTCCACCTTTTTTTACCTTTGGCCCGAATCCATCCTAGGTAACGAATATTGCTATCATAGACCATGAAGGCTGCCAACCTTAAGGATGCAGGCTGCCATTTTTCCTCAAATTAAGCAGAATCATCAACATGTCTGCCTTTTATACAGAAGTCGTCTGGGCCTATCTTTCCAAGAACTGTGAATGTTTTTATTCATTCAGATATAGAAATCAATAAAAACCCAGAGTGCAGCATCCGTCTGGGACAGGTGCCTTTTTCAAGGTCATATAACAACCATAACCCAAATTATGTAGTCTATATTGGCATATTTTTACCTTATTAGTACATATGCACATTCCTTCTTAGATAAAATACAATATAAGGACTATCACTTGACCACTTCGTTAGGAGAGAAACTTCACCCAGGTCACAGACTTAGATCCCAAGTCCAGATTAAAACGGCACCAGATTACATCTCAATTGAAGAAGCTTCCAGCATAACTCCCCGAGGCTCAAAAAAAGCATTTCATTCTGCCTTCACAAACTGGTGCCAGGATTATGTTCTCTAGTAGACGCAATCTGCTAGCACTTGGCCTTGTGCTCAAAATAGCTCTAAACAGGCAACAAACCCCTGCTCTGCAGGTATGCACACAACCTTTTTAAAGTAAGGATTTTTATTTATTCATCTACTAAAAATACCATAACGCTTAGAGACAGCACAGGGCTATAAAGTGTGATGTTATGATTTTTCCCTGTCTTCACTGTTTTTGAAAAGCTTAGCTGGTTTTATTATCATCTGTGATGTTACCAATATTATGTGCATTAGACCTCATCATTTTAAAATAACATATTTTGAAATAAATATGCTGAAACACATATTGTTTTTTGTGTGATATTGAGTGTGTAAATCATTAATGAACGATTGTTTGGATGACCACTGCTTCCTCTCAGTAACCCAAAAGCATTGACACCACCTCATTTATGCCAGGTCCTACCTGTACCAGAACACAAGCAACCCTGGACCAGTTTCACCCTAGAACGTAGTGTGCACGGGACCCACGTCTTGGCATAACTGTCCCACTTAGGGCGACACACTAAAGTATACATAAAGTGATAGATGAATGCTTGAATTATCTTCAGCCACTGGTAATTACTCAGGGCCACATCCCAATCTATCCTTATTTTGGCGTAGTAGAGCTTCTGAGTAGAGTAGAGCGTTTGCCCTTTTCTAGGGTGAGGTAAAAAAAACTCCTTGTACCACTATATCTTGACTATGTGCCTTATCTTGTCTTTTTCAACTGACTTGTCCTCATGGCTATCATTTGATAGTATTTATTATGCTCCTTTCAACTAAAAAGTCAAGTTGCTCCATTCTTGCTATATCAACTTCTTGTTCATCCACCTTAATTATGTTGAGTGCTTCAACCGGACTAGGAGCTGGAGATTAAAAATTAAATTTGTCTTTTTTTCTGACAACACAGATTCAACCTTTTAACTGCCTTTCATGCCCCACACTACTGGTGTATTTTTGTGTTTAATAAAGTGCTTCTTATCATGGGTGGCTGGCAGGAAGCCACAAAGTGAGCCCACCGGCTTCCTAAACACTGTAAACTGCTACATTGGAGAATAAGTGACAGACTAGCACCAACAGAAATGATAGAAGAGTAGTTCTGAGATGGAGTGCCAAATAGAGATTTAGCCGTTATAAACATGACTGGATACTGTGGCAGATTAGAGGGCTCACAAGAATCCATTCTTGCACTGACCTTATTTAACCTTTATAGATTGAAACAAAAAATATGTTAGCTCTCTTGGGGGCAGAGACTGCTGTAGTTTTCACACTAAGCCATGACAGAAGAATTTCATCCTAACATAGCCATTAGGTGATAATTAATGTGAGGACGATAACAACAATAAACCCCTAACTCCGGCACCCCATGACATTCACTGTCAATTTACGTTGCATGGTGACTTGAAACTGTCAAAATGAAAAATTACACAGACTCCTTTTGGCAATGCAAAGACAGTTCTTAACTTTTGCGACAGGGAGAAAGACCCACCTTACTCACAGGCAGGTTGCTGGGCTCCCTCTCAAAATGCTGCTTCACAGGCAGCTCTTTTTATACACATCTTTCACAATACTTTATTACAAACAGGAAATATTATTTGACTTCCAGGGTATAGAATGAAGGGGGACAATTACTTGAAGACCTGTGACTCCATAACTCCAAACTCTGACCTAATACTCTCCAAATTCTTTATTGCATTTCCAACAAAACTTAACAAATGAAGCATTCTTTTGCTGGTGAATACATGTATGTTCGCAGTAAATGCAATTTAAATGGAGTGTGTGCTTTTATCATTGTGCGCCTAGAAAATAAATGAAAAATAAAACAATTCACATGAAAGTATATAAAGGTGCTTCGGTGTTGCAATACAGCATATCTATATTAAGCCTTTATGTTGTGGCAACCAATGTAAGGCAGAGAGGAAAACACACACCTGATTTCGAATTCCCAGAACATGACATCATCTGACGTCCATGGGTTCGAAGGGTCTGGAGGTACGAGAAATGGGTCGTAGTCCACATACTGTTCTGTGTAGGCTAATAAACTGAAAACAGAAAAGCATCACATTGTAAGAGATTCAGATCTCACATTTGTAGTTCAAATAATGCTTCTAGTTCTGTTGAATGTCACTTAATGTATGGAAGCTGATTAAAACATGTAAATAAACAAATTAATGTGTACATAAATTAGTAAATTAAATAATCAATACACCTGCAGTACTCCAGTGATTAGTTACAAAAGTGCAAAGTGAACTTTGCCAAAGGGTTAAACAATAGAGAGCAAGCATTTGAAATTCCAAAGGGTCTAGGCTTTGGCAGGCAACCTTGTCTTTATAAATGCTTGTTTTGTCATGGGTTTTTCAATATGTTACTGTTCGGCAAGCTGTCAAGCCCCCGTCAATCTAAAAAACTGGGCAAGCACTAAAATATTTCTTTGGTCAGAAAGCATACAGTGCCCTGACATGAAGGGAATTACTTTGCACGTCGATGTGCTCCTTGTGAATGGGCAGAATGCCATCACTCTCAGATAAGATAGCCAATGGCTGAAGTCAACTGACTCATAGCCCCATACTGTAATGGATGGAAGAAAAACTTGAATGACACAATACCAGGCCAATGGATGAAGAGGGCTGGCTGGAAGTCCTTGTACGTAAGTATATTATACAAGTGAGTTTAGTAAAATCAGAAGGTCTTGGGTGAAAAAGATAAAACTATCTTTAAACAGGCAAAAGAGATAGAAATCCTTCCCTGGAGGTAACCTGAAAACCAGCATTGGGCCACCCGCCACATGGACCCTGTGTTAAAGAGCCAGAACTGTAATTTACCAAGACACAGGTTGGTGGCTTGTGGGTCTTGGAAGTGAGAGGCAGTGTGAAAATAAACAACTAAGGGTATATATGTCACAGAGTTTTCTCCTGGCAACGCGATTAAGATATCAGCGTTTACAAAGTTGCACCTTTCCGAAGTGTTTTCAACTCTAAATGATGTCAATAAAAGAGGGAGTTGGGCTAATTACTGATTCTTCACACTTAAGATTAAAGGCCATATTCGTCAGAGGCTGCTTCCTTCCTTGCTTGTAGTAGGGTTCAATGCACATGTTACTGGGCCCATGCACCTTATGAGAATCACAGTTACAAACTTTTCCCCACTGGCCGTGCTCCTTCCCTTGGTGGACTTTTAGTAGATCATTGCAGTGGGATGTATGACGTTACAACGCATACTATTACAACGCATACCTTTACAACGCATTTTTTACAACGCAAGTACTACTACAACGCATTACTTTACAACGAATACTCTTACAACGCAAAACCTATTAAAATACTGAAAAGTGCTGTTACAACGAAATCAATTACAACGCATACCATTACAACGCGATTTTTTTTTTTTTTAAATTAAAAGTACAATAAAATCTGGCACGGGATGCAGGGAAATTAGGGGTTTTAGGGTGGGGAAGTGTATTAAAATGTGGAGAAAAACTGAACGTAAATCTACTAAACGCATTACCCAATTAATACTCGAGTATTAAAATTAATACTCGAGTATTAAAATTAATACTCAAAATCCCCCATAAAATTCCGTTTTCACACATTTCAAAGTTTTACAAAAATAACGAAAATTAAAATAACAGTACATACACATTTTTATCATGATTAGATCGGAAAATAAGTAAACAAAGTAAAACATAAGACACATAAACATAGGCGCCATTTTAACCATCTCACTTGTAAAACTTGTCCTACCACAGTTTCTATGTAAACAATACCAAAAGACATGTTCCAAAATGGATGCCAAAACGGAGCAAATGAATGAAAACAATACTTTTGTAAAAGCATTTTTAAATTATCATTTTCCACAGTAAAACAAAGCATTTAAAAAAACACAACGAACGCAGTTTTAAAAAAAATTAATAGTGACACAGAGTAAAACTTATAAATACCAGGAAGACACCATTTTGCACTCAGTTGATTATCAACTACCAGAGAGACCAGACGTGAAAAGCTGACCCTCTGTCACCTCCACTGCGACCTCCTCAGAGAGAGCACGGAATTCATTCGTAAAAGCATTACAATAGAGCAACTACTAGTAAGTCATTACAATATTTTTAAACGTTGGTTTTGAGGAAAATATATTTTCTTAACCCAAAAAAAATGTAAATAAAATTCTAAATAATAACTTTAAAAATGTACTGTTTCTAATTTATTATCACTAAAAATATACAACAACTTAAAACAAGTATTTTATTTTCCAAAAACAGAAACTCGGAATATATTGAGATTCAACAATTGGTGTACCTAATTTACCATCACCACCACGTTATCGACTGATATATACAATTGTGAAGGTAAATGTAATTTATTTGTAATTGTTTTACTTGTAAAATATATTTTAAAAAATTAGCTAAACTGATGTATGGCAAAGGTGTTTTTTTTTTTACCTCAATCTCACTACATCATAAACGAAAATATACCATGATGCAGGAGTAACAATTACTAATAAGACTTCAGTTGGGTACTACATCTGAAAAAGAGATTCATGTTACTAGGGTAACTATTACTATTCAAAGTCCTAGAATGTACAGCATTACAGTAATTGAGTGATAGTATCGGAGTAACCATTTTTTTTTTTGAAAAATGCATTAAATGTGTAATATGTTTACTTTCACCAATGGTTACTCATACTCATTTGTCATATATCATATTGTTTAAAAATTGTATTTTTTTTCCAACCAACGTTGGCTAAGGAACATTAATTTATTAAACATTTTTTTTTCTCCAGAGGACATCTGTAGCAAAAAAATAACTTTATCCTGCTGCAAGCATTACCTTAAAGTCACGAAAAGAAACAACAACTGAAAAAGGTATGTTACCTTTTCAGTATTATTTTTTCTATACATTTTTAATCCTTCCTTTTGCAATTATTACTCCTCTAAAGTACCTAATTAGAAAAATGATGGATAGTTTAGAGTAACAATATACTATTCCTACTCCAGGAAGGTGCAACATTAGGGAGATTTTTTTATGGTGTAGGGGTACATATCTCTATTTCAACTACAGGAAGGTGCATTGGTTTGTACAGTGTCATGTAGTATTAGTTATATTGTATGTCATTATTAATTTAAAGTTACTCAGATTTTACATTTCAAACCAACGTTAATTTTTTTATTATCCTCATTTTTTTCAAAAGACAACAATTTGATTCGTTGCAGAAAGATTCTTTCCATCACATACGTTAAATCTTGAGCCAACAGACCAAATCATCTTCAGAAGCCTCACCCAGAAAAGCAATTTCTACAAAACAAGGTATTGATTTTCAGCATGGTTTCTTAACCTTCAATATATTAGACTAGCCATCTCATTGCTAATGTTGAAAAAAAAACCAATTTAATTATGGTAACATTTGCAGAATTCAGAATTTTATTTCATGACTAAAGGTTGGTGTAGCATTAGGGAAAGTGTTATCTACTACAACCTATACCAAATATTCAATTTTTTAAAAATTATTGTAAATTCGCATTTCTCAACATCGTTCAGTTTTCTCATTCTTTTCTTTTTTCACTTTTCCAGACATTTATTTTCCCATTAGAAATTCAATCACCACATAAGTGTCTACTCCAGCCTACACGCCATTCCCACTTAAGAAGAGTCAGCAAGAAAAGCAAATTCGAAAGAAAAAGGTATTTTTATCCAACATTCTAAGGTGCAACAGTTGTAAAAATGTACCATGCTGTAGGGGTAACAATTACTATTCTAACTCCAGGAAGGTGCAGCAGTAGGGAAACTGATGGATGGTGTAGGGGTGCAATTTACTATTCTAACTCCAGGAAGGTGCAGCAGTAGGGAAAGTGTTGGATGGTGTAGGGGTAACAATTACTATTCTAACTCCTGGAAGGTGCATCAGTAGGGAAAGTGTTGGATGGTGTAGGGGTGCAATTTACTATTCTAACTCCAGGAAGGTGCAGCAGTAGGGAAAGTGTTGGATGGTGTAGGGGTGCAATTTACTATTCTAACTCCAGGAAGGTGCATCAGTAGGGAAAGTGTTGGATGGTGTAGGGGTGCAATTTACTATTCTAACTCCAGGAAGGTGCAGCAGTAGGGAAAGTGTTGGATGGTGTAGGGGTAACAATTACTATTCTAACTCCAGGAAGGTGCAGCAGTAGGGAAAGTGTTGGATGGTGTAGGGGTGCAATTTACTATTCTAACTCCAGGAAGGTGCAGCAGTAGGGAAAGTGTTGGATGATGTACGTGTGCAATTTACTATTCTAACTCCTGGAAGGTGCATCAGTAGGGAAAGTGTTGGATGGTGTAGGGGTGCAATTTACTATTCTAACTCCAGGAAGGTGCAGCAGTAGGGAAAGTGTTGGATGGTGTAGGGGTGCAATTTACTATTCTAACTCCAGGAAGGTGCATCAGTAGGGAAAGTGTTGGATGATGTAGGGGTGCAATTTACTATTCTAACTCCAGGAAGGTGCAGCAGTAGGGAAAGTGTTGGATGGTGTAGGGGTAACAATTACTATTCTAACTCCAGGAATGTGCATCAGTAGGGAAAGTGTTGGATGATGTAGGGGTGCAATTTACTATTCTAACTCCAGGAAGGTGCAGCAGTAGGGAAAGTTTTGGATGGTGTAGGGGTGCAATTTACTATTCTAACTCCAGGAAGGTGCATCAGTAGGGAAAGTGTTGGATGATGTAGGGGTGCAATTTACTATTCTAACTCCAGGAAGGTGCTGCAGTAGGGAAAGTGTTGGATGGTGTAGGGGTGCAATTTACTATTCTAACTCCAGGAAGGTGCAGCAGTAGGGAAAGTGTTGGATGGTGTAGGTGTGCAATTTACTATTCTAATTCCAGGAAGGTGCAGCAGTAGGGAAAGTGTTGGATGGTGTAGGGGTGCAATTTACTATTCTAACTCCAGGAAGGTGCAGCAGTAGGGAAAGTGTTGGATGGTGTAGGGGTGCAATTTACTATTCTAACTACAGGAAGGTGCATCAGTAGGGAAAGTGTTGGATGATGTAGGTGTGCAATTTACTATTCTAACTCCAGGAAGGTGCAGCAGTAGGGAAAGTAATGGATGGTGTAAATGTTATGTTTTAGGTATTTCATAATTTTTTTCAGGCTAATTTTTTTTGTCTTCTCTCCTCTTTTCAGATAATGTCTAGCCTGGGAGCTGCAAACTTTATTAAATCCAGGAAGGGCAAAAATGTATTAAACCATGGTGGATACATATATAGTAAGGAAAGAATAAGTTTAACTAGAAATCATTGGAGGTGTGTGCAATACTACACTACCCATTGCAGTGGCAGAGCGGTTACTGTTGATAATTTGGTTGTGAAAACCACAGAACATAACCACTCTGCCTCTGCAATGGATGTAGAAATTAGAGAAACAATAAACGAGATGAAAGCTATTGCAAGCACCTCCAATGATTCTACAGGATCAATTTTAAGAGAGGTTGCACAGCATGTCCCCAGTCATGTTGCTAGTAACATGCCTATAATACCTAATTTGAGAAGAATTATTCAGAGACAAAAGCAGGCAAGTAACATCCAATTATCTACACCACATTCTTTCTCTGACATTAGAATTCCTCATGATCTTTCTATTTCTTTTTCTGATGAACCTTTCCTTCTGCATGACAACGAAAACCCTCAGAAACGTATTTTAATTTTTAGTACCCCACGTAACCTTGCTAAGTTAGAAAGTAGTGAAATTTGGATGATGGATGGGACGTTTAAAAGTACACCCCATCCTTTCACTCAAATTTACACTATACATGCTAAAATTAACAATAGTGTAATTCCCTTAGTTTATAGTTTGCTACCTGATAAGACTTCTGCAACATACACTGAACTTTTATCAGTGATTAAAAGTAAAACATCTTCAAGTCCTCGAAAAATAATTATTGATTTTGAATTGAGCATGATCAATGTGATCACTAAAACGTACACGGATACCCAAATTCAGGGATGTTTTTTCCATTTTTCGCAGGCATTTTGGCGTAAATTACAGAAAACATCCCTAGTTGCAGATTATTCTCGGGATAGCAAACTACAATTTGAACTAAAAAAATTAACTGCACTTTGTTTTGTTCCTCCCGATAGTGTGGACGAGTACTACACTGCAATTATAGAATCTGTTTATTATACGAGTAACGAAGAAAAATTGGCACCCATTCTAAATTATTTTGAGGACACATGGATTGGACACCTAAGCAGATCGGGTCGCAGGAGGAAGCCACGATTCCATGTGGAGTGGTGGAACTGCTACACGAGTTGTTTAGAGGGAGAAGCAAAAACAAACAATGCCATTGAGGGATGGCATAACTCCTTCAACCATACAATTGGCAAACCACATCCTAACTTCTACTCATTTTTGGAAACTTTGAAGAAGGAGCAAAGTTTCCAAGAAATGAGAATAGCACAAACACTCGCAGGTAGTCTAAACCCACGAGTAACAGTCAAAACAAGGGAAATGTCTGAGAGACTATTGGCAATTCTACAACAATTTTCGTTGTGTGTGGCTATAGACTACCTGGAAAATCTTTCTAACATTCTTTCTTTTTAAAATAATGTAATAACTTACTTTCCTGCTTTGCTTCAAAATTTAATAATTTTCAAATTACAATTGGCATACAATGTTTTTTTCTAAAATATTTTTCAATCAAACAAGTCGGGTCCTTTTTTTTCAAACAAATCTTCATTTCAAGCAAAAACTACCAATGTCTACAAATTTACTGTCCCATAGTATTTGATCAATTGTTCTACATCGGAACTCCATTAATATAATTACCGAAAATTTTCAATTTAATTACCGTCATATCAAATCACAAAAACTCAAACATATGTAAATTCTACAATTCAAACCATATTCCAAAATGCACTTTGCAGCTTAATCATCATTTTTATAACAATCGTTAATTTCCCAAATGTGAAAGTACGCAACTTTTTTGCACTTAAAAATGAAGATCGACATTACTTTTGTTACTTTCTCAATAAACAAATCAACTTTCTGAACAGTAACTTTAAATTTTTTAACAGTTACATACTTTTTTAAACTAAATAAATAACTGTTAGCGACCCGACATAGGCATACATTAATGACATTAATGTGGACATGTTTAAAAACATTTAAGTAATCAATTAGTTTTCCCGCAACCTCCCCTTATTCTTTCCTCACTATATATGTATCCCTTTTAAAGGTTTATTCTACAATTACAAATGAAAATATTTCCTACCTGGCCGCAGATCAGCTTCCTGCTGCTTCCTCCTCCGATGTTCTGCAAAATGGCGCATTACGTCGACGCTCACGTCATTACGTCATCGCGTGCATCTAAATTTATAACGGACTACTTTATTTAACTAATCTGTAAATAAATGTTTATAAATGTTAATAAAATATTTATATTTTGTTTAAAAAATGTTACTTACATTGCAAAAATCATTAAAAATATGGTTTATTTTTTCATGATTTTTCTATAAATAAAAAATTTGAAAACAATATTTGTTTGCTGTTATTATTTTTTTAATAGTTATTTAAACTTCAAAATTGTAACTATTTAAATGTAAATTTACTATATATGTTCCTTACCTCGACTCTATTGTCTTTTCCCTTCAAAACTTTCTCTTTCTTCACTATCTAAGCCTTCTTTTCTTGTTCCGCGGGTTGTATATTCTGAAGCTGCCAAAATAAATGAAGGACAAAGACGCTCATAGACTTCAATGGAAAAGCGTGGGAATTTTTTTAAAAAAGGAAGTAATTGTTATTTTTTTTTTTTTTTTTTAACTATTATTGTTTTTAAAATGCATTCCTTTTTACTCTTTTAATATTTAAATTATTATTATATTTTTATATTTTTTTAATAAATTTCTCTATTTTTTTTAATAAATAATCCAAAAGTACTCTTCCTTTTCAATAATAAAATTTACTTTATTTTTGGAACTTATAAATACTCTAGTATTAATATATCTGATTACTTACCTTTTTGAAAAATACTCTTGTATTAATATTTTTAGAAAGTACTCACACATTTTAATTAAATTAATTTTAAAATATGCTGTTTCTTAATTTAAAAAAACCAATGAACTAAATTAAAATAAGAAATACACTTTAATATTTAAAAAATACTCTATTATTAAAATTTAGTTACTCACTCTTATTTATTTTAAGTATTAATATTTTTAGAAAGTACTCACAAATTTTAATTAAATTAATTTTAAAATATGCTGTTTCTTAATTTAAAAAAACCAATGAACTAAATTAATCTAAGAAATACACTTTAATATTTAAAAAATACTCTATTATTAAAATTTAGTTACTCACTCTTATTTATTTTAAATAAAATATTAAATACTCTTTCTATTTAGAATAATTCTCAATTATTAATTTAACTTTAAAAATACTCACTATTCACTGTAATATGTATAAAATTAAATATAAAAAAACTCATTCTATTTTGAGAAATACTCAAGTATTAATTTAACTATCCAACAAAACATTTCTACTAGACAAAATACTCAAGTATTAAGTATCAAGTATTAATATTAAAATACTCAAGTATTAATTTAACTATCCAACAAAACATTTCTACTAGACAAAATACTCAAGTATTAATATTTTGATAAACTACTCACTTTTTATCAATTACAATTTAAAAAAAAAAAAAAATTATACTTTATATATTTATTTAAATTAAAATTCCAACATTAAAAAATGCGTTGTAATAGTATATGCGTTGTAAAAGTACTTACCATATAACATCTTGCGTTGTAAATGCATGCGTTGTAAATGCATGCGTTGTAAAGGCATTTTCAAATAATGCGTTGTAAAGGTATATGCGTTGTAAAAGTACTTACCATATAATAGCATGCGTTGTAAAAGCATGCGTTGTAAAAGTTTTTGCGTTGTAAAAAATACGTTGTAATAGCATAGCGTTGTAAAAGTTGCGTTGTAAAGGTGGTTCCCCATTGCAGTGATATGGGCTTTGACAGCAGCCAGAAATGTACACCAAATTATCTGTTCTCAACGGATAGTGCTGAGAGTCTTCATCTACCTTGGGGTATTTAGCCACTTGTCTTACACTCAACCTCTTTTTCTCGACTGCAGAGCTAGGGGAACTCCAAGGAATAAAAACTAGAGAAAGTATAATTTGTATTCTTCTCACTGTATTCAATAAAACGTAGATGAGGTTATCAAGGATAATGCCAGGGCTATTAGAAGGAAAGCCGGGGCAGTGGTAGCTACCATTAAAGTCATCCATGGCTTCTGTTCTAAGTATATTGGACGAGCACTTACATTTGGGGGTCAATGCGTAAATGGAGTAAGCTGCGTTGCCACAATGCTCCTGGGCCTAATGCTCCATTTCCACATGTATCCTTCCTAATAGACATGTGAGTGACCCTCAAGAATACCCCAGATTGCATAGTCCCACTGGTGACCTAGCCGAGGCGAATTACCCTAAACCGACAAAGCAATGCAGTCGATTTCTTCAACCCCTGGGACCCATGATGAAGATACAAGAAGGCACACACATGGTCTGTCCAAATGCAGAGCGGCGCATGAACTGGCAAAATGGAATAGAGATCCACTTTAGAGTTGCAAACTAGGCTGGTGGGGACACCCCCCACTGAAAGACTAACAGAGTGCATCCCAATAATACCCTGTCATCACTGCTTGGCGATTGGTCCTAACATGGTCTGGGGTGTAGAGTGGCCCTGTTTGAGTGAAACTTGAAATTGGGGGTAGGAAACATGTGTGTTCCCCGCCTGCTCCACAAGTTTTCCTGTTCTCTTCTTCTGTCAGCTAGGAAATAATGCCACTGCAGCTTGCACCACCCATCACCCTTGTCATCACTGCCAAAACAACTACTAACCATCTCTCTCTCATGTAAATGCGACGGTTCCGATTATTCCATGTCCCAAAAGCTAAAGGAATGGCTGGGGAGGCAGGTATTAGCAATTTTAATGTATATTGTAGTCCTAAACTACCGTTGTTCTGCTTATCTCTAAATTAGATGAGCAGCGCCACCATGTGGTGGACTGTTCTAAGTATGGTGTTGACATTTAGGTGCCGGTGCTGAGCACCGGAAACCAATTAAGTGCTGGTGCCGAGCACCGAAAAGCACCACCACAAATTAAGCATTGGGTGGCACCCAGTGTGACAATCTTTTTTGCACTCACCCCCCAATGACATCCTTCTCCACAGATTCTTACTACCACCCTTTCAACAGTGCCCATCATCTCTTCATTGCCCCCTCTCACCTGCATTTTATTTGTTTTAGAGCACTACTCATACCAGCATCGTTTTCAGAGCACTTTACTTCATATAGACATTATACTGAGACAATGAATTTATTCAAAGGAAATGTTACTTTGGTTAAAGAGGACTACAAGGTGTAGGAGTCACATGTCATCCATACAGGTTGGCAGGTATATTTTAAGAGGGTTTGGTCTGGAGAAGCACAAACTCAGTATTTAAAACGTACCACAGTGCTTGGGGTTGGCTTTACTAAAAATAGTGTATTTGTCCCTGTTAGACTTGGCATCTTTGGCATGGTTTACCCTGACTTTTACGTCTACCTCCTGTATTTTTGATGCTGTGCTGGATTTCGTTTCTTGCTAGCTTTGATGCTTTGGGCACTTTGCCACTGCTAATCAGTGTCAAAGTGCAAGTGGTCTCTGTGTAATTTGTTGTTACAGTTGGTTCTCTGTGATTGCCATATTTGTTTTACTGGCAAGTCCCTAGTAAACTGCACTGAAGTGTGCAGGGGCCTTTAAATCAAATGCTATTAGTGGGCCTGCAGCACTGATTGTGCCACCCACATGAAAAGCCCTGAAAATGTATATCGGACCTGCCACTGCAGTGTCTGTGCACAGTTTGATAACTGCCATGTCAACTTGGCAAGTGCACCCACTTGCCATGCCCTAAACTTCCCTTTTCTTACATGTAAGGCACCCCTATGGTAGGCCTAAGGTATCCCCTGGAGCAGGGTGCAGTGTATGTGAAACGTAGGACTTGTACTGGTGTGTGTGTGACATGTCCTGATAGTGAAATTCTGCCAATTTCACTATTGAAAGGCTATCTCCCTGATAGGATGGAATGGGAAACACATTGTAACATCTTACAAGTATAACTTCCCATAGGGACAAGATAGAGAAATAAAGTTTAGGCTCTCCGAACTCAGAATGTAATAAAACATCTTTTAGTAAAGATGGTTTTTAAATTGTGTGTTCGAAAATGCAGATTTTAGAAGGTAGGCATTTTCTTGTTTAACCATTCTGTGTGCCTCTGCCTGTTTGTGTATTGACTGTCTGGTTTTGGAGTGACAGGGCTGGGGATGTGCAGTCACTGTAGACAGTCACTGGGGTTTGAGGTGGGTCTGGCCCTTCCTGGATGACTCAGACCTGGGCTAAATAGACCTTGGCTGAATTTAGAGTGAAGGGATGAGATTTCCTTGCAACTGAATAGGACCTATCTCCCTTGCACAATGCTGCCTCCACTCCCTGTGGTCATACTGCATCAGTGAGGACAGAACTGGTTTGGACTGGGTTCAGAGACCCTTGCACAAAGAGAACAAAGACATTTTGGGCTATAGGTATTAGACCTAAAACCCCCAGAGATTTAGATTACTTCTGTACTCAAGAGGCACCTTTGCCAAGGAGAAGAGCTGAAGAGCTTTGAGGAGGAGTGCTGCTCTATGCTGTCTGCTATGTGGGGTTGGCCTGCAGTTGCTGTTTCTGCCAAGGAAAGGACAAAGACTTGAACTTGCGGTGAACCTGCTTGAAGAAGATCTCCAAGGGCCTGTGCGTGCTGGCCTCCTATTCTGAAGTCTCAGGGACACAAAGACTTCACCCTCCAGCTCCCCTGAACTCCGTTGCTAAGAGTTCTGACCAGCCAGGAGGTGCCTATTCCAGTTATGGGCCTCTGGTGGTTGTCCCTGCTACTGGGAGCTGGAAGAAAAGAAGAACTGGAGAAATCGACGCATCACTCTTCTTGCAGCTGTTTTCCCGACGCAGCACCGCTGTGTGAGAAGAATCTCCACGCCGATGCATCAAAGAATCACGGCTGAAGAAACTGACGCAGCACCGCTTAACGCCCCAGCATCGATTGCCAATGCATCCAGGATTTCCACGAATCGCACCTGTGCGGTAAGTTTTCCCGACGCATCGCCCGCAGACCAGAAACGTTGTGGAGTCAACGGATCACTTCACCCTACAGACCGGATCCGACACATCACTTCTCCTGCATGCAGCAGAACTGTCACATTGCCTCCCCATGGTCTCAGGAACTGACATATCTCTTTGTTTCTTGATGCTTCCCATCTCTGCAGTTGTTTGGCCGTGTGAATTTTTACGCATCTACAGGTACATTTTGAGAAATCACGCCTCAATAGGTTTCTATGGATCCAGTTGTTTGAAACCTCTCTAAAGTCATATTCTTATTACATGTATGTTTGGAATTTTTGTTGTTTTAGTGTTGTTAAGTTTAGATAAAGATACTTTATTTTTCTAAATTGGTGTGGTATCCATTTGTGGTGTTATCACTGTATTACTGTGTGTTTTGAGTACAAATACACATTGCCTTTGGGATAAGTCTGTCTGCTCGTGCCAAGCTACCCAGGGGGTGAACAGGGGTTATCTAAAGTGTGTATCCCCATACCCTGACTAGAAGGAAGGGTCCTAATTTGGACAAAGGTAGCTACGTCTGCCAACTAGAGACCCCCATTTCTAACAGTCCCCAAATGAACTCTTTTTAGGAACATTAGGTTAATGAAAAACTATGTTGAATGTTCTAACCTATGCCTCTCAGTTTTCATACAGCTATTTGATGACAGTTCTTAGCTGCCTGTGCTTTATTAGGATGGTAACTTATGAACTGCAAGTATGCAAAAGATCTCTGCGACACAACCAGTAACCCACTGAGCTATCCACATAAAATACAGCAGTGTGATCTGCATGGTAGACATTCTTCGTAACAGGCATATTAACCCTCTGTGCTTTTTTATGATGAGTCAAAACTACCACTTGATAAAACTCAAACCTCTTTCCAGCTGGAACACTAATCACCAGAGTTATCTTGACATTTGTATTGCTGCTTGAAAACTGCTGAACACACAGGGAAGTCTTCAGTGCTTGAAAAACTATAGGTTATTTATAAACATAGTATCCCCGAGCTCAGCACTAGGTGCGGCTGCACTGGTCGCACCGCACTAAAGCCGGCCCTGCATATGGGCGCTTCCCCTCTGTGTTACTGTATTTAATTGCTGTCCATGGAACAACAAGATCCTATGACCTGTTTCTGACAATTTGCTTTCTGAAGCTGTGATGTGATCTGAAAAGGCAAATAGGATACACCTACGTGGTGCTATGTAGATGTGTGATGATGCACAGTCATTGAGTGTGGACACAGTAATTGAAAGTGGAATTAAATGCGGACAAGAATGACTCAGGAATGTGGGCTAAGTTTGGAGGGAATATTAACTAGGACACTACTGATCGCCGTATTCTCACATGGTAGACCTGCAACATTGTCTTCAGTTTGAGTGAATAACTGTCTGTTTGATGTATAAGCACTACTCACAACATTCTGCAAACGTCTACAGGTAAAGTACTCTAGAGACAAAAATAGTCACAATGAACCTTGAAATGAGCCTACTAAGTGTGGACCATAAAAAAGCTGAAAGAAAAGGTGGTGAAAAATGAAACTTTAATGGAAATGTAACTGACTCTGGCAGACCTACAAAAACAGTGACAAAGAAGCAGAAAGAGATCTAGTTGCTCGAGGCCTAAGCTGAAGACGATGAAGGTCGCTTGCAGCATATTAATGTTCACGTAATAGGCCTTCCAGAGAGGGATGATGGTCCATGCCTTGAACTTTTTCTGGCTCATTAGAAGCATATACAATGCAAATCCTACTAAGCTCCTTTCACTGGGTGACATCCATAGGGTCTCTAGCCGTGCGACACCTCTTTGGGCCCCTCCGAGAGCCATAGTCACACGCATGTTCAATTATAGAGATAGAAACCAAACCTGTGATCTGTGGTAAATCTGGGCATGGTTATCATGATTATAACCACCCTCCTGCTTTACTTACCTTACTGTTCTAGATGGATACATCACAAGTTCACATTCAATTTCACAGTTACATTTGGCAGAGTGGGTTGTGATATCATGGCTGGGTTGGTAAATTTTGTTAATCCCACATATGTTAGTTTTATTACCAAATCATATGCATCGTGACAGATTGGAACATATATCATTTACTTGGATTATTATGAAAGCCATTTATGATCTTTAGTTATAAAGAGGTTAATGGTTGACATGTATCTAGATAACCTAGACTCTATCCCTGTCTGGAGTAAACATTTATACATCAACACTTATGCATAGTAATTATAATTGCAATACATTGAACATAAGGGGCATATGTACTCCCATTAAATGTTACAGAGTCCACACTTTATTCAGATGCAAGAAGATAGGTATCACCTGTTTAAAGGAACTAAATGGATTGCACATGGCATGTGCAAACTGGGTAAAATGTTGTGAGGGAAGTTGATAAAAGAGCACACATAGTTTAGATTGCACCGCGTATTCGCTTTGTCATGAATTACACACACACAGACGAAGAAGGGAGACACACGATATTCAAAGGGACATTTATGGGCAACCCTCACACTGGCTAATATCTATGCTCACCATTTGAATAAGATACAATTTCTAGACAGCCTTGACACAATCCTTTTGAGATACATAGCCATACCTAGTTTATAGGTTGGAGATTATTATATTTTACTGGACTTTAAAATGGATAGGTCACAGCCTCCTCTCACCCACCATTACAGTGTTTACAGGGCTCACAGCTTGCTATAACTGCTCCTAAGTTTAGGAGATGGGTACTACAGTGGCAACTGCTGGATATTCGGCGTAACATGCATCTGTGAGTATTCATTTTATTCCCCAGTACCTAAGGTTTCCCACTAGATTAGATATCTCTAGGGGGTGAAAAGATAGGCCTTTTCTAAGTCAAGCGTCATCAGACCATAAACTGCTCTTATTGTCAATGACCAGGAGTAGAACTCTCCAAGCAATCCCGACATGGAACCCGAAAGCGGAAACACTGCATGATACACCATTTTGAGCAATTGTTGAGCATACTGACAATTATTTCTGCAAAAATTAAAATACAGCTGGCAGCGTAGCCACTGAGTGAGATGTATTTAAGGTTGTGACACAAAGTAGTTATATTAAGACCTCATGCGGTGTAAAACTGTCACTACACAGAGAAAATATCAGACTAAGGTTACTCAGTAAGTGAGCCACATACCCAGTTTAGTAGGTGATAAAAAAATATGATACACTTTTAGAAAGGCTGAAAGGCATTTATTATTTAGAATATGTACCTAGACAATTTGTATTCGACACAGCATCCAACACTGCAGTTGAGTGGCAGCCCATACCTTGGCTGCTGTGCTGGTGCCCACCCACAAGCTAGGTCAATCAGCCGATTGCCACGCTGGAGACATGGCCAGAGCTAGGCAGGAGGTGTCATGGTATTAGGGCCGGAACCGGTGCTGCTTCATCTGGGGCCTTAGATATAGTCCTTCTGACGGGTGCCAGGCCTCTTGGACCCCTTGACCTTTGACTGGTTTTTGAGCACCACCCACATTTGCTACAACATTGTTGCCACCGTCACTGCACTAATCTCTACCGGGGAGGTGGGCCAGTTTTGAATGTGCAGCAGGGCGGTCAGTGGGAACTGGTGATTAGTCAGATCAGGCTGTGTGTTCTTGGGGTGCTTGAGTAAGGTATTGGCCCCCTGGGTACCCCGCCGCTCAGGCATTTTGGGCCTTTAAATGGAGGTAGATAGAAAGAGAATGAGTGGTTGCAGGAGTTGTCTACGGATCTAATGGGTGGCTGCTACTGATATTTCTCAGGGGTTATGAAGAGTTTAAGCCAGGGGAGGATTATCAGGCCTATCTGGATCGACAAGTGCGCAGTTCAAGGAGTGTCTGCAGAGTGTCTTATGTGCATCCCTGCCCTATGAGTCCTACTTGTTTAAGCTTGTGGGTGGAGGCTGCGGCCGTAAGCAACGACCAAGGCAGGAGGTAAGTGGTCAATAAGTGGTGGCCAGATTTTGATCAATTATCCCAGAAGTTATCAGGACAGGGGAGGAGTTGATGGAGGAGCCCTGCTACAAACTGCATCTGATGGGGCCACAGTGTTTCCAAGTTCAGCATTTTTTTGACCCTGTGCCCAACTACGACTGGAAGAGGCCACCCCTGTAATATCCTCACTAAGGTCCTCAATGTCCACTTTTTGACATTTAAGATACATATCATTGTAGGTCTTGCAAGGGGAAAGGTGCTGACTACTTAACATAGAGTTGCGATGGATGAAACGTAGAACAAATGCTTAAGCCCGTCTACCACCGCAATGAACAATACAGGATGGTTTCCTACAGTGGACAGTGGGGTATTGTTGTCAGGAGATAGACTTGGCTGTCTCTCTTCTCACCCACAGGGGTGCAGCTCATGATACAGCCTCCCTCAACTGACTGCTGATCTTATTATTCGCTCGTCAGAGGGGAGAGAGGAAGTCGGCTCAAATTCTCTTACTCTGGGCTATTATGTAGTTTCTACAGGAAATACCGATAATGCCAAGGGCTCTGGAGATCGTGTCAAGGGGGCCTTGGAGGGAAGAGAAAATTACAAACATGATATGGCTAACAGAGTTCTGACAAGAGGGCAGGTGGGCAACAGAAAGATGACTGAAGGAGGTTCCAAACCAAAAAGACAGTGTCCTGGCCCAATGACCCACTCGGACATATGGTGAGCATTCTGGAGGGTGTTTGGGGAAATTCTTAGGTGGCCAATGCATTAGGGATGCTGAATGTGTCAGGAATTAGGGAAGGGAGAACAGGGGTTGGGCCTGGGGCTGTGGGTCTTGTGTCAGAGGCCTTGGTGGAAGATGTGTGTATCCATGTTGTATTAGCTATATCAGGCTTGCTTAACCCGTTTTATGCCCGGCTAGAAATCATTGAGAGGGAGATAACACAACTGAACTGTACCTTAGAAAGGAACCAGTCCAAGAAGACAGCCCTTGACTCTATCCCCCCACAGAGCCATAACTCACAAGCTAGCACCTTACCAATTAGCACACATGGTTCAGGTGCTGTCTCCCAGTCTGGCAGAGAGCAGTGTGACCAAAGGGAGCAAAGAGTGGGAGCTAAGCATAAGAACAAAGTGGCGGGTGGTGAGGTCAGGGAACATGTTTATCTATTAGGGGTAGAAAAGGTGAAAGAATCCATCAAAGGTAACATAGAGTCCCTAAGGCATGGTCCACCTTACAATTTCCCCTAACTTCCTCCAGAATATTCACCTTATGAAATGAAAAGGGAAATGAAAAGGGGTTCTATTAAGCGCGACTGCTGCCCTTAGGCATCCAAGCGCTAATAGAAAGGATAGTGCCTTGAGGAGAGCAGCTAGGGGTTAGTTAGTTGCTAAAGAGGAATGTTTTAAGCTCCTTACGAAAGGATGACAGATTAGGGTTCGATCTGAGGTGTAGGGGGAGGGAGTTCCACAGCCTGGTGGCGTTGAGCGTGAAGGACCTTCCTCCTGCTCTTGACCTCTTGATCCGGGGGGCTACCACAAGGAATGCGTGGGTGGATCGGAGTTGTTTACCGGGACAGTAGGGGGAAAGCAGGGAGTGGTTAATTTTGGGGCCAGTTCTCCAGAAGGCTTGGTGGGAAATACACATGGCTTTGAATTTTACTCTCTCCCTGACAGGGAGCCAGTGTAGGGTCCTCAGCTCGGGCACCGCTGATACTCTGCGTGGAATCTGCAGCAACGTGCGTACAGCGCAGTTCTGGATCCGCTGGAGTTTTTGCAGCACGTATTCCGGCGCCCCTAAGAAAAGGGCATTGTTAAAATCAAGTCGGGATTGGATAAGGCCTTGAATGACAATTTGTTTGGCTTCAAAGGGCAGAAGTGGCAGGCTTTTTCTTAGCATTCTAATGATCCCGAAACAGTTTGCAGATGTTTTTGTAGCTTGGGTGTTGAGGGTTAGGGATTTGTCCAACCAAACCCCTAAGCTTTTGATATTGTCTTTCGGAATTGGGGGTAAGCCTAAGGTGATGGGCCATAGGCCGTCAATGGTGGACAAAGCTGGAGGGCCGAGCACCATGAGCTCCGTTTTATCGCCGTTGAGTTTAAGGGAGGATGCCGTCATCCATCTCCTAACCTCTTCCATACAAGTCGTTAGATTGACCTGTACTGGCTCACTGTTCTGTGCGAGGGAGACCACTAGCATGTGTCGTCCACATATGTAACGATATTAATGCCATATGGACGGACGATCTCGGCCAGCGGCCTCATGTACACATTGAGCAGCATGGGGCTTAGTGATGAGCCTTGCGGTACCCCGCAGTCCAACGGTTTGCTTGTTGAGACGGCATCTCCGTCAAAAACTTGGAAGGTCCTCTCGCTCAAGAAGGATCCGAGCCAGGCCAGAGCATCTCCTGAGACTCCTAGATCAAGCAGTCGGCACAGCAAAGTTTTGTGACATACTGTGTCAAACGCGGCGCTCAGATCGAGGAGGATGACTGCCACTGACCCCCCTCGATCCAGGATCCGCCTGGTTTCTTCTGTCACGCCCAGCAGAGCTGTTTCCATCCCATGTTTGGGGCGGAACCCTGTCTGTGAGGCATCGAGTAGATGGTTCGATTCGAGAAATCTTGTGAGATGGAGGTTGATGTGTCTCTCCAGGATCTTGCTCACCCAAGGCAGAAGGGAGATGGGGCGGTAGTTATTATAGTTATTGGGGTCTAGGTTGGGCTTTTTCAGGACTGCTCGCACCATAGCTTGCTTCCATGAGAGAGATATTAATGATTAACAGAACACCCTAGATTGGTTCCGTAAAGAAGGAATCACCGGGGACTGCCCCATCATTACATTTAGGTCACCTCGTTTGGTAGAGTCCCTACTGCATTTCTTCTACTTCCATGGTTGAGGCTAAGGTCCCATCCAAGTTCTTCCTCTTGGATACTTTTTTCTCCAATAGTCCCTTTTCTCTATAACGAGCCAAGGGAGTTGTCACCTGCAAATGGGTGCAGATGAAGAATTTTGTATTGAAGTCAGGAATTCTTTTGAGCCACTTGCCACCCTTGAGGATCTTGACTGACTTACCAATATTCTGGAGTAAGAAAGCAACCAGGAAATATCAGGGCAGGTTGTTCTGGCATCCAGGGGTTGGGTGGGCACAATTGAGACATGCAGGGACTATGCACCCACTTCATCCAGTCAAGGTAGCCCTGGAGTACAACGAGTGGGACTTCAGCTAACATCATGGAATGTAGCAGGCATCTAGAATAAGCTGACAAACCCAGACTGGCATTCGGAATTAAGAGAAGTTTTTATTATTTCTTTACAGGAAACATGGTCATGGGTGGGCATTAGTGTGGATGGTTATCACTTCCTGTGTAGAAGTGCCATGCTATCTAGCTCAGGTTGGGCCAAGGGGGGGCAAGCCACTCTAATTTCAGTTGTCCACGTGGGCATTTCTCCAAACATTATTAGGCACGCCTCGCACTTCCAATTTATTCTCACTCAGAACCCCCACTCTTTTGATTTGATTTTCATAAATTTGTACAATAATGTCTTTGAAGCAAGTGTAACAAAGGTATTAGAGGAACTGGAGACTGCCGTAGACTTCTTTATGGATAGACACAACAGGGAGACACTTATAATCTCGGCAGTTGATTTCAACATCAAGCTCTGCGGTGCCAATAATCACAGGTGTTGTGGAGCGAAAGATAAGAATGGTGGTGACTGCCCACACTTTCAGCACTCTCCAATTGGAGACTATATAAATAGGCATATGATAACAAAGAATGGGGTTTTCGTTAAAAAATGTATGTTAGGCATCTCACCCCTTCCCACCTATACAGAGTCCTCTAAGGGGAGTGAGATTGACTTTTTTATTATTTCATCTAATCTGGCCAATATAATACAAAGTCAAGTGGTTAAGGCCTCCTGCATTAATTTTCATAACCGTCAGTCACTTACACCTGGGGAACAAGTAAGTGAGTAGGGTAACCTTACCGGTGTCAAATTCATTGAAAAAGGGGTTAAAAGTTAAATGGGATTCTCTGGACAAGGGGGATTTCTTGGACAACTTGGTAAAGAATAATTTCAGTGCTTTTCATTATTGACCTAGGTAGAGATATTACCAGCATCAATGATCTAGGTCTTTACTTCTCTATGTGTGGCAGTTGACAGCGGCCTCCCCCCTCAGCTGGTTTAATAATGAGTGTACTGTGGCTCACGAACAATTAAAAGCAGTCCTCTCTAAAAATCCCAGCATCAAGGAAGAAGTAGTAGAAGTTCGAAAGGCATATAACGTAATCTTGGAGGCCAGAAAATCTGAGCTTAGGGAGGGCTGCATTGGATGAGTTGTACAAGGCATCTAGGCTGAGGGTCAGTGCCTCCTTCTGGAAGATGGTAAATCAACCCTACTTTACCGGTTATGATAAGCCAACTCTGGACTCGGTAATACCAGCAGAAGCTTGGGTGGAGCATTTTTTAAACATTTTCAATCCTAGAAATGAAAAGTCTATTAGCCCCCAAAGCCAAGAGCATAGTCACAACTTAGGATCATATGAGGCTTTGAGTGACATGATATACACTATTGATGTAATCACTTCCATCAGGCGAAGCACAGCTGGGAAGGCTACTGGGCCTGATGGGCCCCCCTTGGACTTCTTCAAAGAAATGACGTGCTTTGGGCTGTCATTTAACTAACGTTTTTAAAGCATCAATTAAGGGAGATCTAATCGCATTATGGTCCAAGGCTATACTTGTCCCAATATTTAAAAAGGGGGCACGGAACTCCCCGGCCTATTATCATCCCATAACCCTCCTGGATAGCTCCTATCTTTTGCGTAAGAGTCTTGCTGCGAAACTTGAAGCCTGGCCGGATGAGAATCAGTCTTTGTCCAATACCCAGTATGGATTCCATCCAGGGGTCGGCACTGAGGAACAGTGCCTTAATCTGCAACTAAACCATAGGTAAATAAGTCAACGCAAGGAGAGGTTTCATCCATCTTGGGTTCATGGACCTCTCCTCTGCATTGGATTTGGTCAATAGGAGAAAGTTGCGGGACTGTATGACCAGGATGGGGATTGAACCAGGTTTAATTGGGCTCCTTCATAGAATGCACTGGGACACCAACATTAGAGTTAGATTTGGTGATAATGGGGAACTTACAGAAACTATCAGGGCACACTTAGGGGTGAGACAAGGGTGTGTCTTGGCCTCTCTTCTGTCCTCACCTACATAAATGATTTACATTTCCATCTGACTAGGATAGGGAAGGCTTTAAAATAGAATTAAGGCAAGAACCCTGATTGTACTATTGTAAGCAGACGATGCTGTATTAATGGCAACAGTCTTAAAACAAAGTTACAAAAAATCTTTCATAATGAGCTTAGGCCCGAGAAATGTGAAAACTAGGACTTTCTTCCGGGGAGAGGGCAGAAATCCGTAGAGGGAAGTGTTTTAGTTATCTGGGGCTTTCTTTTGATCAAAACCTAACCTGACAGAGCCTATCAATCGAGGGCTGAGTATAGTCAAAGAGCTATGGAGGCAGTGTTCTCATTTGCGAGAAGGCTGGGCCACAGACCGATCAAAGAACTGACGGAGATTTACCGGAGTAAATTTGTTTCTGTGGCACCTTATGGGGCAGGGGTCTAGGGATATAATAGTCCTAGGTTAATTCAGCAGGTAGAAAATATGTTTGTTTATAGGCTATTGGCCGCTTCCTAATCATGCTCTGCCTTGATGTGCCTATCAGAGTTGGGCTTAACAAGTGTAGGTGACATGATGAATCTGGCACCACTACTCTTTTGGCTGCGTATGTGGGGGAACCATTATGCCCAACTCTCTATGAAAGTACTGGAGGATTGTCTCTCTCTAGACAATGCTCTCAATATACCCTGGATTAGATTTATAAAAAAATAATACCTAGAGATGGGCGTGCAGGTGTATGTCGAAAACCCAGCAAGCACCGACTTCAGGGCTATCTCCAGGGTAAAGGAGGCATTTTGGAATAGGATAGGCAAAGCCCACGAAGCAGCCTTTGATAATTTGCTTGTAAGCCACACTTATAATCCAATCAATTTGCCACAGAGGTGTGAGCCTTATCTCTCCTGGTTTCCAAATGGGAACCTCAGGTTTAATTTAATAAAACTACGATTCAGTCTATTGAACCTGATAGTTGCATTTCCTAGGAATATAGTCTAGGGAGAACCACTTCCTGGATGTCTGTGCAATAACTTTGCCACTCAAAGCACATTACACTTTATTGTATTTTGCGCTCTGTATGATCATGCTAGGAAGCAATTTCTGTGCCCTATCATTCACCCTTTTAACATGAACTCCAAACAAGGAGGCTTCTGAGTGATTAGAAAAGCTGGAGAATAAGAATATTTGCATGGCAGAGATAAATTGTGCCTGCCTTTCACTGGAAGTTAGAAACAAATAATGCTCAACATAACCAGCCCACCCTTATCATATTTGTATGTTAGGATGCGACCTCATTTTTTTATCCTTTTAATTTTGTTAATCTTTAGTATGAGACCCATTGGCCCTATTTTTATATGTTTTAAACATCTTATCATTGTTATGTACCCTATGTAGTATCTTCTTTGAAACTAACTGTATTGTCCCCGGATATGTCTTGAACCTTGAAATGCTGCTCTATTACTTATGAAATCTTTTTTATTATCTTCACTTTTATGGCCGCAATTGGCAGAATAAGGTTTTTGTGACTGACTGTATCTAGACAACATGACGAGGGGAACAAAGCTGATCATCTACGGGCTTGACTATTATTATCAGAGTTCACTTACACAAATATGTAGCAATATGTACAATTCATAATGATACTGGGGAACATGTATACACATAAAAAGAGATTAATAAGATATGTTCAAGCTACTGAGTCCTTGTACAACTATCCATATGTGCACTAAGTTACATCCATTAAAGACTTTCTTGCACACATCCCAATCCCAATCGCACTGAAGACCGGATTGCATTCCTAGAAGAGCCCATCACCACAGAAAAGATAATTAAAATGACAGGACAAATGAATAATGGCAAAACACCTCGACCCAATAGCCTACGGTTAGAATTGCATTCTTCATTTTATGCGAAATTAACTTCACAACTCTAAAATGTAAGAAGAAGAGTATGACAGGGGATTTTATCCCATTCAACTAGGGAAGCCATGTTCACTGTGCTGCCTAAACAAGCGTAGGACTGCATAGATCTTATAAAATGCTATCCTTATGAAATACTGAGTGCAAAATCTTAGGTAAACTGAAAGAGAATACAGTACAGAGAACCTCATAGGAGATTTGGTGCAGCCCGACCAATGCATTTTGGACCCTGGTGTAACATCTTTTCCAATCTTCGTTGTTTCATGTTATGGATAAGCTACCTCATACTGATAACATATCGGCTGTTGCTTCCATTAACATAGAAAAGGCATTTGATACTCCATTGTGGCAATATTTATTTGTAGCACTTGGAAAAATTCGATGAGCCAGAATATACTACGGTCGATTACAGCTTAGTTTCTAAGACACTAAGGGCCATATGTAGGTAATTTCTATTTACCGATTCCTAAATACCGAATTTTACCGATTCGGTATTTAAGAATCGGTAAATAGAATGTAGGTAAACAATCGGTACATTTTACCGATTCGGTAATATTCGTTATTACCAATTCGGTATTCACCGAATCGGTAATAAGGAATACCTTCCCATTCATTCCTATGGGCCTGGAGGCTCAAAGGTATGAATGGGAAGCTATTCACTATTACCGATTCGGTAAATACCGAATCGGTAATAGGGGGAGCATATTCAAGGGTGGCAGGGTGTCACAATGAAACCCTGTTGCACCGCTGAATCGTGCATGTGTGTACATGTGGCGCACATACATGCCCTAAGGGCATGTATGTCTGCCACATGGCACTTTTAACAAAGCACAAAATTGCTTTTGGAAAGGTATTCGGTATTTACCACCAACTTGTAGTTGGTGGTAAATAACGAATCCTTAAACCAAAAATGCACTCACTTGTGTGCTCCCTACATAGGATTTAAGGATTCGGTAATTTACCGATTCCTTAAAATAACGAATCGGTAAATTACCAAATCCTTAAATCCAGCCTCCTACATTACAAAGGGCTAAATAGCGGTCGGTAACGGGAAATTTACAGATTTTCGTCTGTTACCGACCGGTATTAGCCCACCTACATATGGCCCTAAGTGCCGGTGCCCAAGGGATCTCCTAGGATTTACCTGCAGCTTGCACCACCCACTGCCCCTGCAGTGTGCAAAAGGCCAGTACTAATAGCCTGGATGAGCTGCTATTATTATGTTTTAGTGCATAATGTATTGTTAAAATAATGTGCTTTGCTGAACATAGGCAGACAGCGCCTCCATGTGATGGACTGTCATAAGAGAGCGCACGTGTTGTGAATGAAGTACCAGTGCCTAATCACCAGCAAACACCTGCACAAGTCATGCACTGCAGTGGATACAACTTGTATATATGTAGCCTTTAGCCAGAGTTCTCACAGGATGTACAGTTTCAGAGCAGTGGATCATACAGTAGGACACAAGTCACGGGTGTCCCCTCTCACAGCTTTTGTTTGCTGTGGTGATAGAACCTTTGATCTGTATGCTGCATGATAAGTCCCCAGTAACATGCAATAAGAGTGCCAGGGCCTGTAAACCAAATGCTACTAGTGGGCCTGCAGCGCTGGTTGTGCTACCCACAGAAGTGGACCTTTAAAGGTACCACAGACCTGCCCCTGCAGTGTCTGCATGCAGTTTTTGCTGCCATGTCGACTTGGCTAGTGCACCCACTTGCCAAGCCCTAACCATCCCTTTGATGACATGTAAGTCACCCCTATGGTAAGCCCAAGTTACCACTATGGGCAGGGTGCAGTGTATGTGAAAGGTAAGACATGTACTGGTGTGTGTGACATGTCCTGAGTGAATTACAGTGTAATTCATTTTTCACTATTGAAAGACTATCTGTGTCATAGGATTGAATGGGAGTTTAGTATGCCTGAACTCAGTATTTAAACATGCATCTTTTAGTAAAGATGGTTTGTATGTTGTGTGTTTGAAAATACCACTTTTCGAAAGTGGGTATTTTCTTGCTTAACCATCCTGTGGGCCTCTGCTGGTTTGTGGATTGACTGTCTGGCTTTGGAGTGACAGGGGATGGGGATGTGCATTCACTGTAGACAGCCACTGAGGGGGTGGAGGTGTGTCCTACCTTTCTTGGATGAGTCAGGGCTGGGCTGAATAGACCAGGCTGCATTTAGAATAGTGGGAGGAGATTTCCTTGCACCTGAATAGGCCTTGTCTGCCTTACACAATGCTGTCTCCACCTCCTGCCAAGAAGCTGAGCCAGTGAGGACAGAACTGGTTTGGACTAAGCACAGAGACTCTTGGCCACAAGAGAACAAAGGGAGATGTGGTATACATTTTGGGGCCCAGACCCCAGACCTTTAGAACTTTTTGGGACTCAGAAACCTGCCAAGATGAAGAGCTGGAGAAGCTGTAAGGAGGAACTACCACTTTGCTGTGTGCTTTGCTGTGTTGGCCTGCGTGGCTGCTTCTGTCTTGGGCAGAGAAAGGACTGGCCTGAACTTTCTGCAACCTCTTGGTTTGAGTTCTCCAAGGGCTTGAGGTAGAGCTCGCACCCAGTTCAAAAAGTTTCAGGAACAGCAAAGACTTCACCTTCCTCTGGGCACCACCACTGTGTGTCTCAGTTGCCACAGAGGGAGACAGCAACCTGAGGTCGTTACCGGTGGCAGTCCCGTAATCTGAAGGCACCGCAGAGGACAACGCTGGTGGCTCTGTGACCTGAAGTCACCGCACTTTGCACCGCAACCATGGTATGATCGTCGCCAACAACCGGCGCTGCCACCTAAGACGCTGCTTGCACTGCGACCTATGGCCACTGCACTCTGCACCGCCTTGTTTCACTCTGCCACCCTGGTCTCACCAATGATGCTGTTGCCAGCTGACCTCACAGCCATGGTCTGCACCGTGGTCTGGGTGCACCAATCGTAAGCTAGATGAAGCACCACCCCGTCCCACACCGAAGCTGCGGGCCACCAACACAAGCCCCATCGACTGCCAACCTTGAACGGACACCACCGCCTGCACCGTGACTGTCAGCACCATGACGAGCACCTCCCCTCTTCACACCGCAGACCTGGTCTCACCAATGCCACTGGAGACCGCCACTGAGCCGCTGCCTGCACTGTGACCTGAGGGCACCACACACCTCACCGGTCCGCTTCACAACGCAGCCTCCAAGACCGCCACAGGTTGCCCACATCACTGCGGTTGGCTTGAACAAAAAGTACTGTCTACAAGTCTTCTGTAACAGACGCCGGTCCGCACCGACGCGGGTGACTGAAAATTTTGGAATTGGTTGTTTTCTGCACCGCAGTAGCACCGGAAGGAGCTACCGACTTCAAGGAACAGCCTTTCTAAGGTTACTATTGCAAAGTGTATATTTTGATTACTGTAGGCTGGATTTTTATCGTTTTAGTCTTGTTTTACACAGATAAATATTGGATGTTTTTCTAAACTGGTGTGATGACCTTTTGTAGTGTTTTCACTGTATTATTGTTGGTTATGTGCAAATGCTTCACACACTGCCTCTGAGATAAAATTGATTGCTCGTGCCAAGCTACCAAGGGGGTGAGCAGGGGTTATTTCAGTAGTATATCCCCCTTATCCTGACAGGGAAGAAGGGTCCCTACTTGGTAACAACCTGCCAACTAGAGACTCAATTTTTTTTTTTTATATTTCTTTTTATTAAGTAAACATTCATCGGCATAAAATATGCAGTACAGAGGAAACGAAGGACACCTTTTGGGTAGCAAAAATATTATCAAGTAACATTTATTATAGTACATTGAGAAAACATTTCAAGGGGTAGGGGGCTCGTCCAGATCAATACTATGTGGTGGGTTGCAGATATTCCCTCGGAAGGCATTCCAGGGGCTCCATATCCGTGACCACTTTCTAGGGCAGCCTCGTGCCACATATAATGTCTTTTCTCTATACATACACCAATCTAGATCTGCTTCCCATGCCTCTATACTAGGTGGATGTAGGGCCCCCCACAATTGCTTAATATTCTTTTTTGCTAACATTAGTCCCAAAGTGACCCATTGTTTTGCATAGTTGTTGAGGTTTGTAGGTTCCCACACGTTGAGAAGGCACCTCCGTGCCTCCGTACGGAGGACAGACATGAGCACTTCATTGAGAATGTCGTGTACTTTACGCTAATATGCTTGTATGTGGTCGCATTCCCATATTATGTGCATAAATGTGCCCACTTGACCTCATTGTCGTTTACAGTCTCCTCTCTCAGCTCTACCCATACGCACCAAACTGGGTCCTGTGATATACACTCTGTGGAGAATTTTGAGGTGTACTAGTCGGGGTCTAGCCAAGATCGCCACCACCTTTGGGGAGGACACTGCCTCTTGACACTCCTCATCATCCAGCTCAATGCCGTCCCTCACCCATTTTTCTCGGAGCGGCCGGAGAGGATCAGTCATATTATTGAGTAATTTCCTGTAAGTTAAAGATATAGTTTTTTTCGGGCAGGTGGCCGTCTAGCAGTTGATCCTCAAGTGGAGAGGATTCTGGGGGGGAGGAGCCTGTCAGGATATGTGATCGTAGGGCATGGCGAATCAGCGTGTATCTAAAGCATTCCGAGTCTACTAGGTCATGCTGTTGTTGCAAGGAGGCGAACGTTATCGAATCGCCTTTCACCCAGACATATTTGATCTGTCAAATCCCAATGAGGTCCCATTTATCGAACCCTGTTGTCCTCCACAGGTTGCCCCACTTCTCCGAGCCCCATAGTGGGGTTGTCAGCGTGAGTGTGTGGTCCCACCCCAGCGACTTGTTCGCAGTATGCCTCACTTGGACTGAGTTTTTGGTCGGCCCAGTGAGGGAGTCACGTTTGGGTTTAGAGTAGAGCGCCCTATTGTAGTTCCCTCCTGGTAGGAGCAACCTATCCATGGCATATCCCAGATCGTCTGGGCAGCCATAGGTGCCGTGTTTAATAGCCGCAAGGTGAGCTGCCCAATAGTCAAATTTCAACCTTTGCAGTGGTGGAAGAAGGTTGCGATTGAAACGGAGTGTCTGACCCAGGGAAACAAAAATACTCAAATAAGTAAAGCCTATTGTGCTGATTTGGATGGGGCAGCCCCATGGCGGGACAGGTGGGTCGGCTTTGAGGACGTATAGGAGGGACTTATTCCAGTTAATGGAAAATCGAGAGTATCTCCCAAATATCGCCAGGATGTCCAGAACTGCAATGAGTGATGCTTTCGGGGAGGCTAGATACAGCAGTATATCGTCTGCATATAGAGAAATACGGTCCTCCCAGTCAGGAGACCAACGCAGACCTCGTATCACTGGGTCTTAGCGGATCCACGCTGCAAGCGGCTCCAGTGCAAGGGTGAAGAGAAGAGGGGAGAGAGGGCATCCCTGGCGGGTCCCTCGACCCAGGCCAAACACGTCAGATTTCTTATTGTTAACAACAACTTGTGCCAGGGGTTCCGAATTTAGGAGCCGCACCCACTGAGTGAACTCCGGGCCAAATCCCATTTTTGCAAGGACTGCGAAGAGATACGGCCATTTGACAGTATCGAATTCCGTGGTCGCATCCAATGATACGATTATTGCTGCTTCCTGAATCGCGGCTGCTCTCCCCAATACCCCGTGTACCCTGCGCAAGTTCAAGGAGGTGTTTCGGTGTGGAATGAACCCTGACTGATCGGGGTGGACCAAGCCGCCGATCACCTTGACCAGGCAATTTGCTTCAAGCTTGGCGAGGATCGTCACCCACAAGTAGAATTACAAACTGGTAGCCCTGTTTAACATAGTTAGCGGTAGGCATGGTTTCCCCTGCATATGCAACAAACTAAATGAGGAGTTTTGTAGGGAAATGTGATTTATTTTAATCCAAGCATGTGCATTGAAAAGGTAACCGCATCTCTTACACTGAATGTGAACCCCTCAACAAGTATTTTTTTTACCAGGGCCATTAAAATTATGAGGCATGAAAAGACCAAATTATGCAGCAGGATTTACTAAACTATGCAGCAAGAAAAGGCAAACTACGTAACGTAATGTGGCACATTTTTGTGATAGTTTTATGTCATAATGTCATTTTTTTAAATGTGAACTGCCTGGGAAAAGGGTACTATTTGTACTAGTTTAGTATACAAATACGGTAAAAAGCAACAGAAAGGTAACCGATAAACTATTGCATAGGGCCTTATACTGCACAGCAACACGTCACTGAGATTTTAGTAACTTTTGATCCCTGTGAGTTAGAAACATTTTTGTTTTTACTAAAATCTGCAGCCTATGCAGCAGATGATAAGCTGTAGCAAATTCAGCAGATCAATAATAATGCGTAAAACAGTGCAGCCACAGAATTACAGTGGCCCTATCTAGAACCCAAAACAGATTTGATTTGCATCTGCACATCCCTTACAAACATACTCCCCTTTTTAAGCATGAGTGGTGGGAACATTCACTCAGCCCTTAAAGTTACATTTTTGTTAATAATGTTATTATAATAAAAATATGAACATGATTTAATTTTTGGTGTGCATATATCTTGAGCATGCTAATCTGACAAGGATAACTTTTTTCTCTTTGACCCTCAACGTACCATGGACAACTCCTGCTGATGTGATGTGAATGCAGGAGGCAAAGGTGAAGTACTTCTACAAGCTGATTGGTGACTGTGCGACAATTGGCACTGTGGGGGACCCCCGCACCATTCCTTGCAGGGGGGCCGCCCAAGTCTTTGTTAGACCACTGGAGCAAATGCTTTAATACCATGTGCCTTTTGGACTGTAAATCAACCAGAAAGATTGTAGACAGGTCGCTGTAAACAGTCAAAGAGAACCCACTACCATTCAGAAAAAACTAGCTGTAACTTCTTCTTCACTTCCAGCAGCAATCACACAAACAATAACCAAAAAAATCAGTCCGCCATGTATTTGGACTTGTGGAGAAACAGCGTGCCTGAAGGTATTTGCTTTCAGCTCAAACTGTTACAACCTTTCCAAACTGCATGTAGCGTTTGGCGCAGCACTGGGAACAAAGGGTGGAAGCGGTGAGAGGAACTGCTGAGCATGTAGAGATATTGTTCGCTGTGGTGCTGCCTTCAAGTTCATGTACAATGCCTTGCTTCTCTATACGGGGCCGTTTCCTGCAGACACTTCATCAGCAGGAGGTGAATTTAATAGGAAATGCTATACATTTATTCATGGACCTCTTTGTATCTGCAGATGGCATGGTAACAGCTGTTTTTCTGCTTCAGGTTTGAGTGAAAGGGTCTTTCTTAAAATCAAAAAGCTCTAGAGCTGGAATACTTTATATCACAAACCAGAACTTTATCCTAGATAATCTTAGCCTAGTTTGGGTATTGTTACCAATCTGCTCAATTTCTGGAAGCCAGCAGTAAAATGAGGGATCATCTGCAAATCAATGCAATTCAATACAGTAGTAGAATATAGTGAGGACAAACAGACAGTGTAAAAGATTTACTGGGGAAAGATCAAGCTAAGAGCTTCTACAAGGTTAAGCAAGTCAGTAACTGAGAAATTAACAGCATGTTTCACTCGGAGGTGATGTGTGTTAAATCTTTCAGCAACACCAAAAGAACATTTTATTAAAGAAATTTAGCTGATAACATTTTCAAACCATTTTAGTAAAAAGAATGATAAGTTAAAAAATTAAATGACACCAGTATATGTGACTTATATCAGTGAGCTCATGTTAGTACTTTGCGAATGTTATCTTTTGGATATCTATAACATGGATTTTATGTTGAATATGATCTCTTCAACTCTGAGTGTCACTGTATTCACCTTGATTGCTGCAATCTGAATACTGGTCAAACTTTTTGACTATGCTACCAAATCTGTAATGTATCTTGTATTGTATTTTACTTATGCTCACATGCTGTTTTGAAAGTCTTATCATTTTGCATTGTCTATTACATTACCTCAAACTACATGCCTTTCCCCCTTTCTGTGGTAGGTTTGGGCTTTACTTGCTGGCCTAAATATAAATACTTCTCTTTCAAGATACTGACTACTTCTATTCCTGATTGGTCCTTCCATATGCCTGTCTTTGTGATATGGGCTGAGCAGATGCGGACCATTTTGAGTGGCTCACACAGTGCTGGTTCATTAAGAAAACCTATGATTGGTACTTCTGACCGTGGTTTTGCTCTTTATTTAGTAATTAGATATTCACTGTTATATTTATGGAATGTTTAACTGCTTCAAGACCATTACGAATTTTTTGGCATTGAGTCAAATGATGACTATATTATACACCTTATAATGAGTGTATTTCGGATTTTGGTCCGGTTTTATTTTAATTGCTTTTAGAATTGCCCTGAACCTATGCCTGTGATACACTATGTAGCTTAATTATGAGATCGACACCCATTACTAATATATAGAGGGGTTTGCCGACTTTAAGCCCAGTATGTGAATTCCCTAGACCTATCTAAGATGGCGGCCCTGAATTTCGCGTCGTGCGTGATAGTCCTTTCTTTATGTTTTACCAAGGACGCTTTCTAATCACCGGACTTTGCATATATTAGGGAAAAACATGGCGCCGAATCACTTTCATATGACCGAGCCTGAAAATCGACCGGAGTACTCTCCGTTTATGGGTAGGTTTTTTAAGCTTGACCGCTTAACGTTTTTACTTTGCTACTCGTTCTTGTAGGCTCTGTGGTTACCTTAGTTTGTGCCGTTGAATTTAAATAACTGATTCTTATGCGAGTTAAATATTGCTGATTTATGACCTCTTGCCTCGCATTTATAGACATTTATTCTCCTTTACTCAACCACGGTAGCTCTTTGTTTGTCTGACCCCATATGCTCGTGTTCTTTAGAGACTGACTGTCCATATATAACGACAGCATTTAAGCCCCAGGATTGGAAACCTTTTCATGATTACCATTTTGGTTTGGTTTATTTCCGATTTTCTACTTGTTTATTTGTTTGCAGTATCCACATTACTTTGTTGAACCTATACTACGGCTGTGATAAGTCCTGATATCGTGCCAGAGGTACTGTAATGTTTTTACTGAATTAATGAGACAACATCTTGTTATCTTTAGATTAACATATTCATCTCGGACTAAGACTCATAACTTCTAGACACAGTACTTAGAACTTTTCACTGATAGCTCATTTTATATGTTACAGACGTTCCTCTATCTATTTGATATTACCTGAAGACATCTTGATTGACTAATTCGATTCTGTTCCTGACCCTTATACTCTGGCTTATGATTTTGTTATTGGTGAGTGTTATTTTACGCTGTTGCTGCAACTTGTGTTCACTGTTTTGGTTGTAATCCCTCTATACGGTTTTATATAACCAACTGAGCCTGTCGTCTTAAGCTATTATTAGCTGAACCTATAGTGCCTGGCCTGATACCACTAGCTTACCTCTGCCCCCGAGATGTGGGTCTGAGAGGCTTATATTGACATTGGTCTTTTCTCTCATATTTCCTTTGTATACTCTTAACGAGATTGTTAGACTATCTTATTTCAACTCACTTCTCACTTACTTTTTCCCTTTTTCTTCTTTTTGGTACTCATATTCTTTTTACTTTAGCCTGGTTCCTTTTAGCTCCCAATTCTCTTTAGGTGGTGGGTGCCTTTACACGTCCTAGCATCTATAGGGTCACACGATTGGATCCTTTTTTGTCCTTTTCATGCAATGCACTTTTTGAATTCTCCTTTTTCTGGGTTGTTTCCTGCCGCGACTTGCTCTCTACAGTCACTTTGATTTTAGATGTTCTTTTTTTAACAAACTGTAACAATTTTGTATGACCAGTATCCTTTCATCATTTTTGTAGCCCTGAGGAAGTCTGTTGGGCTTTCCGCCCTCTGACGAAACACGTGTTGGCTACAATCTTCTATGAGATCTACTGTTTACATCCGAAAGCAATAAAGAAGAATATCCACATAATTTTGGATGGGACTCTCTTCTTCACAAATCATTATACTACTGATTAATTACTGTTATTTTTGTTTGCTCAGGAATAATCCAATGTTTGTGTCTTTATCTCCGGTTACATTGTAACAGAGATTTTTTTGGGATTCATAGTGGCTGTTTCCCGTTTTTTCCTTTGAGCATCTACTCAGATTTACCAAATTTATTGACATGAATATTGATTTTGCGCAATGTATAACCTAGCCATGGTCGAAAGCTTTTTCAGTTACTTTATTAATCCAGGCTGAATACTTCTGTATAGTTGTATCCAGATCTTGCATAGGCCTGAGGTTAGTTTCAGGTAGGTTTTCTAGTAAAACTGAGACAAGATCTCAGGAGCCGATCTTCTGCCATGCCCTGCTCTTTGTGGCCTAAGGATTTAAAACCATCTTGGGTTGAGGCTGGAGTAAATTGATGGAAAGCATCACCGCTTTATGGTCAGCGAACACCAGAGGTAAGGCTCTTCAGGTAAGGGTTACTAGAGAAGATACCATCCAGTGTGTATCCTGGTGAACATGTGGCAGTTCTAATTTTAGACACTTTTTCCGAGCTTATAATCATCCTAGGGTAAGGTTGGAGGTTGTGGCTGGGAAGGGCACCATGGCGTCATATACCTACTGTAAGAAATTGGGCTATTAATTGAGATGAGTGAAAGCCTTACTTGAGTAATAAACACAATCCTTGTCAGGGTAAACCAAACAAGTCACCAAATAAACCTATGGCTAGCCCTCTGGTAGCTAAGCGCAAAAGCGGTCAGGCAATGTGTAATGTATTTAAGCAGCACTCAAACAGTAATAAATGAAGACACAAAATAAGAAAAATCTCAAATTAATTTAGAAAAATTGAGAATAATTTAACAAAATGAAAGTACACCAAAAACAACCGAAATCCAATAAGTAGTACCCTGCAGTACTCATTGTGCCACTAACTAAAGTAGCCAGGTAAAATATGTCTCAGGCCTGCTACTGCAGCCTAGAGTGTAGTTTTGAACTGCCATTTTGATCTGGCAAAATAAACCTTTTGCCAGGCCTCAACCTTCCTTTTTAATACATATAGACCACCCTTAAGAAAGGCCCTAAGGGCTCATAAGGCAGGGTGCAGGATATTTAAAAAGTAAGACATGTGAGTTTAAGCTTTACATGTCCTGAGAGTGAAAAATCCTTAAAGCTGCTTTCCACTGTAGCAAGGCTATCTCTCCCAATCACTGGGCTACCTTATTACACCTAATAAGTGATAACTTCAGTTTGGGAACAGATAGAGAAATCCTTTGTCCACATGTTTTAATTATGATTTTAAAATACGATTTGTTGGTAAAGTTGGATTTTAAGTTACTATTCTGAAAATGACACTTTTAGAAAGCTGGCTTTTTTGTATATACCCAGTGTGCCTTTCAGACAGTGCCCAGGTCACATGTCTATTCATGGCTCTTCTGAGAATTGTTGTGTATTTCTTCCAGACATGGGGACAAAAGGCCCTTGAGTGTGTGAAGGGTGTTCCTCTCCTAAGCAGGATGTCCTGTGGGGTGGTACTAAGCCCTTCCCGGGCTGAGGCTGTGTCCAACCCTTCCTGGCTTCTAAGGCTGTCTTCCCTGTCACTGAAAAACAGTGACAAATGTAATACACACCTAGGCCTGCTTGCCCTTTGTTTCCATAGACAGTATGGGACAACACCCAGTAAAGAAGGAAGGTTAGACAAAGGGGGTGTCCCCTACCCACAGGCTGGCACTGGGTATAAGAATGGCAACCTCATGGTACCCTCAGCATCTCTCATCTGAACACCCCTGGACCTGTGGAAGATTCAGAAGAAGGACTTCCCTGCTGGAGAAGATAGGCTATACTTGCTTGCCAGGATCTCCAAGGGTCAGTTGGCTGACTGTGGGGTACAGGTACACAACAAGCTTCCAGAGGCCTTCCCTGCACCTGCCTAGCTGGTCAGTACCAACTGAACCTGCCTGAGCCCTGCTGTTGGAATCTACCGGAGTGAAGCCTGACCCCCAACAGGTGCCCCAGGTCCTGGACTCCTGGCTGGCATTACAGTGTACTCCTCCTGCTTTAACGCCAGACTCCAGGTGAAACTCCAGGAAGTTGGGATTCCTTGCGACAATGAGGTGGCTCCTGTCTTCTGCCTGCATCAAGTTCCACTGGCGACCTGCTATTTGCAGCAACAGCCCTTGTCTCCTGCTAATGTGAAACTCCAGAGACAACCTGCCTCTCGTGCCGAGAAGCCTCTCCTCGTGGCAACAGCCAACGAGAAGATCCAGCTGAGGCTCCCTGCCCAGACTTGGACTTTGAGAAGGTAAACTCTTCACCGGGAGGAACCTGGTCCTTGTTGCAGTATGTGGTCATTGAGATCGACCTGAACTTGCGACTTTAACCCGGTACAGTGTGACCAGATACCTGCGAGTGGCACTTTGTCCTTTTGGTGCTATTTTCACCTAAAACTTTGAAAACTCATAACTTCGGTTCTCCTTATTGGATTTTTGTAATTTTGGAATCATTTTATTTATTAACTATTACTCTATGTTTCTAAATAGAATTTGGATTTCTCTTCTTTTGTGTGTTCACTTTATTACTGTTTGAGTGTTGCATAAATACTTTACACATTGCCTCCAAGCTAACCCAGACCGCTTTTGAGCCAAGCTACCAGAGGGTTAACAATAGGTTTATTTAATGACTTCTGGGGTTCACCCTGATAAAGATTGTGGTTCTTTCCCGGTTGAGCGTGGGGTGCGTCAGTTTGAAATTGAAATTGATTGTGGTTAATGCTTGAGTGAGGCTCTCACCCCTCCCAACAAATGACCCAATTGCTTACATTGTCAATGTTGGAGGGGAGCACCTGCCAGTGCCATGGCTCAGGCAGAGCTGACCAGCGATTCTAAAAATCATCTTTGTGACATGTACACAACAAATCTAAGGGGTCTATTAGTATGGCCAGCGGAGGCACCACCGTGGTGCTGGTGGTGGTGGAAAATGCTTTTTTCCACACGCCAGCAGCGGTCCTCACACCCGCCATATTAGTATGGCCAAACAAAGCCCATTTCCCGTCCTCCGCGGTGCGACGTGAACCACCATCAAAGTGCACCTGCCACTGCGGCAGTGGGAGCCAATGGAGACTCACCGCTGTGCGGAATGACATCCTGTCCGCTGTACAAATCAGGATGCCCCAAACAGCCAATCGCACAGCAGCAGAGAAAACGCCCAACCAGAGACGGCGGAAGCACCACAGCGGAGCGCGAAACCAGAGTCCCGGTCCCTTCCACCTGGTCCCGACCGCAATGGATCCAGCGCTACATGTCTTCCCGGTGCTGTACCTGATACATTACCAGCAACTCATAGACAGTCGCGGACGACGATGCAGGTACGCAATAACACAACTCCGCACACAACCACAACACACAACTCATGGGCTGATAAAGGGTTCCTGGCCACACTAGGCACCCTGGTGGGGACAGGAACACATCCACAAGTGTACCCACACATGTCCTACCTGTCACTAGATCACCCCTCCACATCCAGGTCCCCCATCTACCGTGATCATGAAGTAATGTCCCGGTCATCTCACCGCAGAGGTGAAGACGCGGGAAAACATGCGCACAATGCAGAAGGCAGGGCCCGCACCAGCCATGGGCAGTGCACAAAGACCACAGGGCCACACCTTCACCCTCCATACACTAGGCCCCCCTCATGAAGGGACATGCCATGCTCCCTCCTGTGCTCCCCCATGCACAACAACAATCCAGGTGAACCCATACACTGCACCACACAACAAACAACTAGGGAGACAGCCACAGCAGGAGTGGCTGCAGAGGAACACACAGGATAGAAGCACAGGGCCAGGGCAACCCACACACCACAACAACACCACACACATAGCAAGAAAACTGAGTCCAAGCAGAAAATGAACACACACACAGATAATGAACAATCACTCCTCTGGACACACAGCCTGCCAAGTCACACAGCCATACCCCGCACTGACACACAGCCACATACAAAGACCACATGCCAGCAGCAATGGAGTACAACATATAGGAAAGCTAAAGTGAGATGCCCACAAATGGAAGGCCAAGGAGCTAACTACCAAGCATGTGTACATCACATGCAAGACAAGGAACATATATGAACACCCTCAGCCCATCAAATCACACATGGCTGGCACAGTGAGTGAAGTCAAACTACAGTAACCTCAGTGCAACAACTCAGGGAGACAGCAAGGCAACCCACGTATAGGCACAGGATGAAAGGACGGCCCTGAAGTCAAACAGTGAACAGCCACACATATGTATCCAACTGCTTGACAGGAGTATGTCAGCAGCAAAACACACAGGGCCCATTGACACTCTCCATGACTGTCAAACACAAGTAGGAATCTTCACACATACCCCCATCACACCTGCAGCACACAGAAGGGTGACAATAATGTCCAGTCAATACACAGACAAACAGTCACACTCCCTGGGGGGTATCCACAAATATCACACACACACATAGGGATGCCAGAACCAATGTCTGCACAAAAACAACAGCCAAACACATAACTCAACAAAAACTCACACAGAACCACAAAAAGACCAGACATGACCTGTGCAGCCAAACTGTGGAAAGGCAATGGGAGCACAGACAGAACAGGAGTGCACAACCTCATCCGTCAGGAACAATGCACAGACAACATACCACAACACAGACAATAAGTGCACCATCACAAAACAATCATAGACACAAACTGGGAGAAATGGGCCTACAATGACACACAGACAATCATACCACACCACCCATCAAGTCTACATGATGTCACGGTGTACCACATGCCTGCGCATGCACAAGAATGACAAGAGACAGCTCAAATATGAGAGGAGAAAACACCAAGGACGCACCTAACACAAGCACAGGAATGAGAATAGACCTAAGTTTATGTGACAGACATACAAATAAGGCACACCACACTGGCAACACACATCTGAATGAAACACACCACACCAACAAAACACACCCAGTGACATGCAAATAGAGCATCTGTCAGCTGCAACAGACAACACAGCCCAAACACTGCACACAGCCACATCAAACACACAACAGATGCACATGCCAATAAATCACATTGTAAACACAGCAGGACATCAGGGGATGCACATCAGGCAAGGACAAGGCAACATACACCAACAGCACTGCATGCACACCAAGCAGTGTGTGCACACCAAACTTACCAGTCCCACACAGATATGAGTGACACACCATGAACACCCACAACAACAATCAAAACAGCACACTGACAACATCACACTCAGGAAGTGAAGCAGTACCTCAGCATACACACATACACCTAACCCAACACCCACAGATGCACAAGTCTGGGACAGCAAAGTGGTAACAACTTGACCAGAGGACTGTACAGCACAAACAGTTGAACTGCATATGAGCAACCATGACTGCCAAACAGTACAAGAAAATCACATGTAGCAAATTGGGAAAATGTCCTGAGTGGCATATTGCTCCTCTGCAAAGATATGCACCACAAAGTACAGTGTTACAAATGAAGTGATGGGGAGGCACACACACAGGCAACCCAAGGGGACATCTGACATGAAAGTGAAGTAGTGTGTACGTTAGTAGTGGACATGGCAGGAGTATACCATACACAAATAGTTGGAGGGCAGACTTACAATGGGTAGGCATCTGAAGCACAGATAGGGGATGGTATGACACCACATACCACATGCCATACTGTAGGCAATAAAGCCCCATTTGACAGCAATGCATGAGAAAACACACCCACAATGTCAGTGTGGCTGAGCAGTTTTGCACAGTGACCACAAACAGCATCAAGACACATAGATGATCACTAAAACACAACACTGACTTGCCAGTCACATACTCTGCATACTCATAATTGCTAAAAACAACAAGTAAGAGTCAGCCAGAACTGCAAGGACACACCAACACACTGCACAGTGCACAACATACAACAAACATGTGCACACATTCACAATCACAGGGCTGAACAATCACACAAACAGGCACTCTACTCCTGGGTGACACGTGTGTAATTGACATTACAGGGGCTCACACACATCAACACTCACGACAAATTCACCCCTTCACACTGCACACTTCTTGACCACCCAAGTGCACACATTGAAAGTAACCCATGTGACTAGGATGTGACTGACCATCACAAGATGACTATACACCTACACTGCTGGGCACACATAAAGTAAGATCACACATACATGGTGACCCTGGCCAGCCTGCCTACAATCCTTTGGATAGAATCCCACTCTGTGCTGGCAGTGCCTCCAAACCTGACATGTGTACAATATAGCTAACATGAACAAAGAATAATAATGACAACAGTATTTCATCTAAAACCACCATCATTGCACCCACAAGTATCAGAGTCAGGAAGAACTGAAGACCCTGTCACCCCTGTAAAAACTAGAAAAAGTGAGATAAGCCATTGGCAATGTTGAAGTGGCATAGAGAACATGTGGAACAGTAAACCTTACACACACAGAAAAAACTTTAATCAGTAAGAACACTGACAAAACAGACAACAGGAGCAACTGTCTTTATTCACATATTGCACAGATAGGCACTAATATTAGACAAGAGCAAGGGCAGTGGCCAGCACAAAGTGCAGAGTAGTTACATGAGAAGCTGCAGAGGCAAGGGGCAAACAGGAGTGAACAACAAGGCCAGTGGCCAGTCTAATGTGCAGAGTACGTCCATTAGAAGCTGCACAGGAAATGTGTGTGACTGTACCCTGCTATGGTCAGCAACACAGTCAGGGGGGTAACAATGGGCCATACAGGCACCGCTGTGGGAGAGACAGGTGTGCGAGGGTGACTACCACTCAGACTTGGCTGTCAGTCAGACTGGGAGCTGGCTGTGTGTCAGTACAGTTGGAGGACTTGACCAGGGAGAGAGAGGCCCAGCTGAGGTAGAGGCATCAGTGACTTGGGAAGACGGAGGGCTGCTTGGACCAGGTGGTGTAGTGGCACATGCAGGTGGAGTCATGCTGCCATGAGACACAGTGTGGGTGGGAGATTGTGGAGGGGTGCCTTTCCACTTCTTGGGGAGTCGAAATGGCTTCCCTGTCTTGGGATTAATGTCAAGTGTTGCGGACACAACAGGCACACTCACCACCAAAGGTGCATCAGGTGCAGACGGTGGCCCTCCCTCTGGGGACATGCTGGATCCAGCTATTTGCTTGGCCTGGCCTTGTCTTTGCCCCGCCATCCCCTGTTTACCATGTTTTCCCCCTACAGTGCCCTCCTTTCCCTGCTTCACAGGGCTTTGGATGGGAGTCGAGGTTGTGGGTGAATCTGCCTTGGAGCTCTTCTTATGTGTACTCTTAGCAGGCACCACCTTCTCAGTGGGCACGGAAACTGTCTGCTTGTCTTTGCAAGACGCTTTTGGGACAGGAGAGTCCTTGGCTGGGGATGCCGTTGAAGCATGTGACCCTGAGGTCTGCTTCTTGGCTTTGTGGCTCTTGGTGTCACCTGACAGGCTTTTGTCTTTGCACTCTGGGGTGGCTTTAGTTTTCTGTGGGGATGGTGTCTGCGCCCTGGACCACTTGGGCAGCTGCTGCTGTGTGCTGCGTGTGCTGTATCTTGACCTTGAGGTCTGTTGTACATTGCCTTTATCATCAGATGTGGCCACTGGCAGGGGGTGGACAAAGGGACTGGAGCTGGACTCTGAGATTGTGCCAGTTGAAGGGCTGCCATCACTGTGGAGGACAAAGACTGGACAGTCCGGTGTAGCCCACCCACGTCTGAATGTACACCCTCCATGAAAGCAACCACCTGTGGCAACTTTTTGTTGTGGTCTATGAAGGCATCGAAAAGAGCTGCCTGGCCCACATATAGCTGGTGCAAAAGGTCCACAGACTCAGCACTGATGGCAGCAGGGGATACAGGGGCAGGGGCAGCAGTGCCTGGGTTGAAGGACACTCTTCCCTTCTTACTGTTGCAAACACGGGCAGCACTAGTGGAAGTAGCTGGCAGGGTGGGCACTGTACGCTGTGTGGTGGAAGAGGAGGCAGAGTCCCCGTTCCCTGTGCCCGCCAACATGGATGCGTCACCCCTGGCGTCAGATGATGTTGAGCTTTGCGTCTCTGGCTGTGATTCCTCCAGCAGACTCCTGTCCCCCTTCGAGGCACTGGTCACATCTGTGTCACTGTGCTTGTGTGCAGCTGTTGTGCTTGATGCCTCACCACTGGTGTCCATCCCCTGTCCTTCTGTGCCCACGGGAGATGCTGCATGAATGAGAGATGTAAGGTCAGTTCATTGGCATCAACAGAACAAACATATGCAAGCAAAGCATCACAGAAGATGAAGAAATCTACACGTTGCACACCACCCTGTGCAATAACATTGTGTGACCTCAACTTTTAACTCGAACCGTGCATGTCAACAAGCAAACCAGGTATAAGTGAGCCATGTGATGACCACACAGCACAATATCCTGCCAGTTCAACCCAACACACAAAGAGCTCTGAGCACACCTAGGGCCCTGATGGGGGCAAGGATGAAGCCCACAACATGTTGCCACTGTAATATCTGGATGGAGTAGAAGGGGACAACACAGATACAGACTCCAACATAACAGTCCACTATGGCCATGAGCTCATGCCATCCAACATGTTGTACTGTGGCGCACAACTACTGTTGCACATTGGCATCAGATGTCAAAACCTCACAAATCTGAGGTCAGGCAATGCACGCATTGATGAAAGCACACTCAGATTAGGCACACTACCGTTCCCTTCCATGTGATTTACCAGACTGCCCCAATGCAGACGATACCTGAAGCCCACGACTCAGAATGCAATGTCAATGCCCAGTACTCAAATTACATTAGGAAGTACAGGTAGGGCAAATGCATGACAGCTGCACCCAGCATGACAGCTGCACCCAGCACAGAGGCCACTTACAAGCCGCTGCATCATGCTACCAACATCACATAGCCCAGCACTGGCCCAGGCTGTGTACACATGCAGCCACTCACAGCCAAAGTCACCCTTCCCCGAATACTCACTCCTAGCTTGCGGCTGATGCTCCTTTAAACGTGCATCCAGCTCATGCTGTGTCACGGCCAAGATGCGGGCCATTAGTGGTGTCATGCTGTGGCGCGCCAACCTGCCAGTCCGAGGGAGCAGCCCCAGCTCATCTCCGCCACGTTCTTGCTCAGCCGGCTGATGTCATTTCACCTCTTGTGACAGTGGGTGCGCCGTTGGTTTGAGACACCCAGAGCCCGCAACTTGGATACAATGGTCCCCCACACAGCCTTACGCTGGTGTACTTTGAGCTGCAGGTATGGGAGGGGGAAAACATCAGTGATACAGTGTTATTTACCAATATCTCTCAGTACAGTAACACGATACTGACTCATCCCAAATCCACAGATATGTCTAACAGAGACAAGAATGCACCTCACATGGTACATCAGCATGGGAGAACCACACGTAAATGTATGCAGGTGTGAGGGTGGACACAGTACCAGCCCATCTCATACACATGCAGGATGCCAGCACATAAAGCCATGTGTAGTTCGCCCACATCTGCTGTCCATTTTTAGGTAAAGCAAGACATACATTACAAGATATGTTTGGGGCTAGACTCACTGTGTCCAACACTGCGCAGCCCTCAATGTCCTTGCCCAGTGAATGGCTTACTGTGTCATGGAGGTCACATTGAGGGACATGATCTCACAAACCCACACCCCTCTCACAAGGCCTGTCATGTGCAGTCTACAGGGCTGAGATGGCTCATTGATGGAGAGTAAGGAAAAAAGACACATGTAACACTCTGTACATTCGGTGATGTGTCCTTGTCAGATTGGGCGGTGACTGTGCAGGCCAGGTGGGCTCACACTGAGAAGGACAAGAGGGACCCACACAGCCATTCACACAAGCAATCACTGTCCTGAATCCTGCATTACCAACTTGCTGCGTCACTGTATGGCTGACAAGACACTACATGTCCCTCAAATCTTGATGTGCAGGCAGAGACACATGTGAAATAGACTTCACACCCCTTCCCCCTGAAGAAAACATGCTAGGTAGTGCATGACAAAACCACACACTCTCAGGCACATACTGCAGCAGCTCAACTTCATGTGTGCCCCCTGCACTCTCACTCACACTGTTGAAGACTTACCATGACATTTGGTGCACCATATAGCCTTGGATACTGTGTGAGCACCTCGTCCACCAGTACCGCCAGCTCCTCGCTGGTGAAGGGATTGGCCCGGGTCTTCTCAGTCCTCATCATCACTGTGGCCAGGTGACAGCAGCAGCAGCAGTTGGTGTTGAGGGTTGGCAGGCAGCAGTCCCTGGAGACAGCAGCAGTTGGTGTTGAGGGGTGGCAGGCAGCATGCTCTGTGATCTGTGGGAATGTGAGGCTCTTCCCCACACATATATAGCCCCATGGGCTAGTTTCAGTGGTTCAAAGCTGCTGCAATTGGTGCTCCAGGTCAGCCTTTTTCAAATGCATCCAATGACCGGTTCCGCGGTGGTGGAGCATGCCTACTACGATTTTCAAAATTGGATTAGGCTACCGTGATTGCGGTTCCCATTGGCTGTAAGGGCATGGTCCATGGCGGTGACACACCGCAGGGGCCAGGCGGGAGCTACCGCGGTGGTGTATGTTTCAATTGCATCCAATGAGCAGCCCCACGGTGGCGGAGCACGCCTAACGCGATTTTCAAAATTACATTAGGCTACCGTGATTGCGGTTCCCATTGGCTTTAAGGGTATGGTCCATGGCGGTGACACACCACAGGGGCCATGCGGGTGCTGCTGCGGTGGTGCATCTTTCAATTGCATCCAATGACCGGCCCCGCGGTGGTGGAGCACGCCTACCGCGATTTTCAAAATTGCATTAGGCTACCGCGATTGCGGTTCCCATTGGCTGTAAGGGCATGGTCCATGATGGTGACACACCGCTGGTGCCAGGCGGTAGCTACTGCGATTTGGGTGACATGCATTGATATGAGTGACCATGATTTGGGTGGCAGAGCATACCAACCACCATTTGGCAATACAAATATGCCTATCACTACCGTGATTGTGTTTTGGGCATTGGCGGTGATACACCGCTTGTGCCAGGCGGTAGCTACCACGATTTGGGTGCCATACATTGATATGAGTGACCATGATTTGGGTGGCAGAGCATGCCAACCGCCATTTGGCAACACACATATGCCTATCACTACCGCAAATGTGTTTTGGGCATTGGCGGTGATACACCGCCGGTGCCAGGCGGTAGCTACGGCGATTTGCGTGCCATACATTGGTGCCTATGACCATGATTTGGGTGGCGGAGCATGCCAACTGCCATTTGGCAATACATATATACCTATCACTACCGCAATTGTGTCTTGGGCATTGGTGGTGACACACCAATGGTGCCAGGTGGTAGCTACTGCGATTTGGGTGCCATACATTGATATGAGTGACCGTGATTTGGGTGGCGGAGCATCCCAACCGCCATTTGGCAACACACATATGCCTATCACTACCGCAATTGTGTCTTGGGCATTGGCGGTGACACACCGCTGGTGCCAGGCAGTAGCTACCGCGATTTGCATGCCATACATTGGTGCCTATAACCATGATTTGGGTGGCGGAGCATGCCAACCGCCATTTGGCAATACATATATACCTATCACTACCGCAATTGTGTCTTGGGCATTGGCGGTGACACACTGCAGGGGCCAGGCGGTAGCTCCCGCGATATGTGTGCCATGCATTAATATGAATGACTGTGATTTGGGTGGCGGAGCACTTTGACAGCACCTATGGACAGATCATGCTGTGTGAAGGGCCAATGGGCAGTTCTCAACTGTGCCCAGTGGCCACATGATTAAATGGCACATGATTGTGCACACAATGACAATGTTACATTCACCCCACTGCTGACTACAAATGCCATGTTTGTGTATGTGATTTTGCACATTGGCATGTACTCCCTCACATGTCACTTGTGATATTGACGGGCATGTACACAAAACAGTGTTGTTATGGACTCTCCAATGTGTACACATATCAATGTGTGAAAGTGCTGTGAAAATCACAGTGATGTATGTCTTAATGAACAATGTGCATATTTGACTGTCTTCTTTTCTTGGATCATGCACACATGTGTTGTTTACACTCAGCCTGTGGACATTGTGTTGTTGATGTGTGCCATGTTCAACTTACGCCTGAAGGTGTGTCAGGTACAGCAGTTAGGTAAGAGACAGTAGTGTTGCAGTTTTACACATATGCTGGATGAAACACTCTCAGGCGTGCTCATGCTAGATGTGGCCATATCCCTATGTGCATTCTCAGAGTCAGATGTTGTTTCGGAGGTACTTGCTGTGTGAAAGGGGACAAGTGTACGAGTAGTGTAGCTGAAGGTGTCGCTACATGTAAGCTGCTCTGTAACTCAATTGTGATGACAGTCATTGTTGGCGTTGTGTCAGTCAAAACGTAAGATGTTGGTCACATCTCACAGTGTATTGCATTGACATGTGTCCACTTTCATCTCAAGTAGGAGAAGACCAAATCTGTATCATCCCTTCACAGTGCTGGCAGACATGGAGAATGAGGAGATCATCCGAAAATTCCGTCTGGATAGAGCCACCCTACACAACCTATGTGCTATGTTGGAGCCCCACCTGCAGCCTCACAGAACATATCCAACAGCTGTCACCCAAATGTCTAAGGTGATGGCGGCTCTGCATTTTTTTGCCACCGGATCATTCAAGGACACGGTGTCCAGCGCAGGTGGGATGTCACAACCTATGTTCAGCATGGTGCTGCGTGATGTCCTGTCTGCTATGATGATCTACAAGGACAGATATATCCATTTCCCCAGGGGGCCTGAATTGGCAGCTGTGAAGGGAGATTTTTATGCCCTTGGACACATCCCCCATGTTGTTGGTGCCATTGATTGCACCTATGTTGGGCTTGTTCCACCACAGGCACGTGAGCACATTTACAGGAATCGTAAACATTTCCACTCCATAAATGTGCAAGTGGTGTGCCAGGCGGATATGATCATCTTGCACATGTGTGCCAAATTACCAGGCTCAGCTCATGACTCATACATCATGCGTAACAGCATTGTACCACAACTGATGGCTAATCTGCTTCCTGAGCGTGCATGGATTGTGGGTGAGTATGCATAGTCAAATAGCATGCTGTGTGTATGACATGCTGTCCTCTGCCACAGTAACATTACAAGGTTTCTCTGTGTTTCCATACCTAGGTGACTCTGCATATCCCAACTGTCCTTGGTTGCTGAGCCCACTGCAGAATCCCAGGCCACCAGCTGATGTCTGCTACAATGATGCCCATGGGAGGACACGTCGTGTGGAGGAGCGTACTTTCGGTCTCCTGAAGTCACAATTTTGCTGCCTGGACAAGACCGGAGGTGCACTGATGTACTCGCCCAGGAAGGTGTGTCAGATAGTAGTGGCATGCTGCATGCTCTACAACCTGACCATTCGCAAGGGGATCCCCCTGATCCTGGATGATGATGAGCAACCAAGGCCCCTACATGCAAACCAACCCATGTTCAGTGACGAGGACAGTGGAGAGGAGGAAGTTGTCGACCTGCATCAACAGCTCATCAACCGCTACTTCACTTGTAGGTGAGTGACGATGTACAACGGACCCATTGTCTGATGATGTTGCTGTTGTTGTGAAGGTGTATGTGTGCTTTGTGACTGCAGCCGGTTGTTGACTCAGTGGTGGCTGACAATCTTTCTGGGACAGGGTAGTCTGGAACCACCTACAGGATGTGTTTGTTGGCACTGTTGCTCATTGTGATGTGTGCATGATGGATTTGCTTGATGGTAAGTATTGTGTGATGTCTGTAATGCCATACCCAGACTAGTGAATCTTGTTCTATTGTGTTTTCCTAGGTCCCTTCAGCCTTTCCTTGCCTACATACATTCCATACTTCTGTTACATTGAGATCATGGTGAGGACTGCACATCCTGGATTAAACACGGAGCAGAAACAATGACGTGTGTAAGGTGTATTTATTTACAATGGTGACATGTGAGGGGGTGAACATTTACATTGACGTGATTAGTGAAGCAGTGAGTTGACAGTTATGGTAAATGAGAGAATTGAGTATTCACCATCCAGTCCAACAGACAGATGCCATTCACAAGGCAGTGTGGGGAAGGATAGTCCAAAAAGTCAATGCAGTAGTGAAGTGGGTTGCCATCATGGCTGGCCCCGTGACTGACGTTTGGCAGGTGCTTTGCCATGGGATACTCCCGAGGATTTCTTAGGACGGCCCTTTCTTTGCTTGGCAGGGGGGGCCTTTGCTGTAGGGCCAGTGGGGTCTGAGGACACACCCTTCTCTGTGGCCTCAGGAGAGGATGATCATCCTGCGGCCGACATGGGGGAGGTGGATGTGTTGTTTGTGGCGCAGGCCTGTCCCTCAGTACCACCATTAGCTGGCCCAAGAGGTCCACAATTTGGCCCATACGGGTGACCATGGACCTCATCAGCAGGAGGAGCTCACAGGGATCTTCTTCTGACCGGCCAGCTCGTCCCTGGGCCTGGTCATAGGCCCCAAGGACTCTGTTTATGTTGCCCAGGGCTTCGGTCCCAGGCTCTGGTTGTCTGTGTCTGACCCTGCCCCTCCCACTTGCCCTGCCGCCACGGACCTGTTGCCTCACCACAGTGGGCCCCCGCATATTCTCCCTGCCCTCCACAGTTGGAGGTGTGGGGTGGTCATCCTCTGGGACAGGGAGAGTGTTGCAGGCAGCACTGGTGGTGGTGGAGGACGTACAGGCCCCAACAGCAGGGGTCTGCAGAGAGGTTGGTGTTTCTGCAGATGTGTTAGGAGGATGATGTGGTCCTGGGACCTGTTGCATCCTGGCACACCAGATGGGCCGGCTCCAAGCTTCTGGTCCTCTGAATCACGGGAGTCAACATCCGAGAGTCTATGTTCTGGGGGGGTGGGGACTGGCTCTGCAAGTTGCTGGTGTTGTCCTCTGCAGTCAGTTCTTGGTCACCTGTGGGTCAGATGGGAAATGATCATTGTAGTGCAGCCTGCAAGCTTTGTGTTAGCAGTGTATTATTCACTGTACACAACACATTTGACTAATCATCACATTGTTTGTATGCACACTACTGTGCCTCCTGAGATGATGTTGAGGTACATGCATTACTTGTCCATGGCGTGAGGTGTCAAAACATACCATGCACCACATTCATATTTTATGATTACAGGGACATGTTGCCATCTAGGGACTAGCACAACAAAGATTTTCTGTGAAGCCTCTTTGTTGATTACTCTGCCCTGGCAGACGTTACATCTGAGCATGAACTGGCCATTGTCATCTCATGCATACCTTTGTCATGTCATGTTCATATCTGAATTTGTACCACCAACCATGCTTTCTTTGTTTTCATATGGTCCTTGCTGCTCTGGCCCAATGGCACTTATACAAGGCATTCAGTGCTGTGCATGATTGTGCACAGACTTTCTTCTAGATGTGAATTTGCTTGCTGTGACAGTTTCATTTGTTTAGCTGTCTGCACACTGTGAGTGACAATAGGATCTGTATGTATATTTGTGCAATGAGAGTGCTGGTGTTGTCATATGGCACCATGCGTTTTGAGAGGAATGGCTGGGTGCATGTGCCGGCTACTTACCGGTTATGTTTTCAAATTTGTCTTGGATTTGTGACACATCTGTGTGTGTGTGTGTGTGTGTGTGTGTGTGTATGTGGTGGAGACTTCCATCTTGCTCAGGGGTGGGACAAGAACGCATGCTATATCTACCTACCTGTTAGTTTGAAGTGGACAGTGCAAGACTGACACATGCATCTGGGTGGGAGGGAGTTCTCCGTCTTGATGAGCTGGGGAACAAGGGGGCATGGTGGGAGTTGTTGTGCAGGCCTCCCACCCACAGACAGAACAGCCTTGGTAAATGGCTGCCTACCTGTTAGTTTGTTTGTAGTGCTCTAATGGCTGCCACATGCTTCTGGGTGGGGTTGTGCTACATCCTGCTCAGGGTGGGTCAGGGGGGCTGGTGGGAGTTGTTGTGCAGACCTCCCACTCCCAAACAGCCCTTCCCAGGAAGATGGCTACCTACCTTTGAGTTTGGTTGATGAGATACAATGGCTGCCACATTCTTCTGGGTGGGGGTGAGTGCTCCATCCTGCTCAGGGGTGGGACAGGGGTGCATGGTGGGAGTTGTATTACAGGCCTCTCACCCCCAGACAGCCCTCCCTGTGAAGATGGTTACCTACCTGTTAGTTAGTTTTTAGTGATCTAATGGCTGCCATATGCTTCTGGGTGGGAGGGAGTGCTCCATCCTGCTCAGGGGTAGGACAGGGGTGCCTGGTGGGAGTTGTGGTCCAGGCCTCCCACCCTCAATCAGCACTCCCAGGGAAGATGGCTACCTACCTGTGAGTTTGATTGATGAGATACAATGGCTGCCACATGCTTCTGGGTGGAGGGGTGCTCCATCCTGCTCAGGGGTGGGACAGGGGTACCTGGTGGGAGTTGTGGTACTGGTTGCCTGGACACATGCCACCCTGTAAATGTTGTGTAGCTTTGGGGTGAATCAGATGGAGTGAATGTTACATCTGTGAGAACTGTGTTGGGTATTGTGGTGCAGATGGATGGACTTGGGCCTAGGAGGTGTAGCTTTGTAGTTGTGCAAGACAGTACATAGCAGTGTGATGGTATACATTTGTTTGTACTTATCAGCCTGCACTCCCCCGGCTATTCCTGTGAGACTCTCTGGATGCAGTATGGCAAGCACCTTCTCCTCCCATGAAGTGAATGTTTTTAGTGGAATGGGAGGGCGACCGCCAGTCCTCTGAGCCAGCTCACGGTTCTTGCTCCTCTTCTTCTTCACGACTGTCTTCAAGTCATGCCACCGCTTCATGATTTCATTTATGTTGTGCTGGGTGGTCCCTACTGCATTGACCTTATCAACTATCCTTACCCACATTTGTGTTCTGGTGTCTAATGGTGTCTGTTGGACCAGGTTACCAAACAATTGTGGTTCAACTCTGATTATCTCATCTACCATAACCTTCAAGTCACTCTGTGAATTTTGGCATTTTCTGTGGTGCCATGGTGTGTGATGTGCCAAGGGGTTAGAGGTGCAGGTGTGGAAGTGGTGGTTGTGGTGGTGATGTGTATTGTGTGTGATGTGCAAAAGGGTTAGAGGTGCAGGTGTGGAAGTGGTGGTGGTTGTGATGTGTGTGTGGTGTGATGATTTGCCTCTTCTTTCAGCTGTGGTGTTTGTCCCTTCACTTCTTGAGTACTGCAAAGGCTGTGGTCAGGAAAGGGGCTGGTTTTATACTCAGCTATGTGGGTGTGTCAAAATGGGGTATTGCTGTCAGGTGTGTTGTGTGGGTTGTCCTGGGAATTGTACTTTTTGAATTTGCCATGGGGGTGTGTCTTTGGGATGTGTTAGGTGTTTTTGGGGGCAGAACTAGTTTGCTGTGTGCACTTGGTGGCCTTGTTGTGTATTTTCATATCGACCGTCATTTTTTTCATGGAGCGTCCGCAGCGGTGGCTATGCTACAGCCCTTCCGCAGTCCCTCCCATTCATCACTGTTTTCGACCGCGGCGGTCGGAAACACCAGAACGTACCGCGGTCACATCGGGGATATCCTAATTTTCCGGCCGGTGACTCCACTGTCCTGGTGGTGGGTTGGTGTATTTACGCCGTGAATCCGAACGCCGCTGAGGGGCTTTCGCCATCTCTGCCCGCTACGGGCGTTTTTTCGGTGGTTTTTACCACCACGGTCAGTTTTTTTTGCGGTAAATCCTAATCGGACTGCCGGTTTTGCCGCGGTACCGGCGGTCGGTTGTTTTCCGCTACCATGGCGGTCGGGGTGGTTTTCCGACCGCCATCCTAATGGGCCCCTAAGTTCGCCAATGGCTTAGATAAATAATAATAACATAGCAGCGTGCCAGAAACACACATTTTCTGATGCGTTCCCAAGCCAAGATATGTGGATATGAGGTTTAGAAAACAAGCAGGCCTTTGAGAGTGGAACGTCCTCAACATGCGCAGTAATTATCACGTTTTAAGACTGCAAATGCAGTGACATTGTAATTTTCCTTCTTGGTATGTCTCATTTCTACACTTTATGTACATGTGCTTTGGGGCTCCAACACCCCTTTTAGATGTAAATTAACTAACATAAGCTTTTAAACATCATTTACAAATGTCTGTTACTGCTTTGACCTACAGGCTCTGGTTGTCTGTGTCTGACCCTGCCCCTCCCACTTGCCCTGCCGCCACGGACCTGTTGCCTCACCACAGTGGGCCCCCGCATATTCTCCCTGCCCTCCACAGTTGGAGGTGTGGGGTGGTCATCCTCTGGGACAGGGAGAGTGTTGCAGGCAGCACTGGTGGTGGTGGAGGACGTACAGGCCCCAACAGCAGGGGTCTACAGAGTGGTTGGTGTTTCTGCAGATGTGTTAGGAGGATGATGTGGTCCTGGGACCTGTTGCATCCTGGCACACCAGATGGGCCGGCTCCAAGCTTCTGGTCCTCTGAATCACGGGAGTCAACATCCGAGAGTCTATGTTCTGGGGGGGTGGGGACTGGCTCTGCAAGTTGCTGGTGTTGTCCTCTGCAGTCAGTTCTTGGTCACCTGTGGGTCAGATGGGAAATGATCATTGTAGTGCACCCTGCAAGCTTTGTGTTAGCAGTGTATTATTCACTGTACACAACACATTTGACTAATCATCACATTGTTTGTATGCGCACTACTGTGCCTCCTGAGATGATGTTGAGGTACATGCATTACTTGTCCATGGCGTGAGGTGTCAAAACATACCATGCACCACATTCATATTTTATGATTACAGGGACATGTTGCCATCTAGGGACTAGCACAACAAAGATTTTCTGTGAAGCCTCTTTGTTGATTACTCTGCCCTGGCAGACGTTACATCTGAGCATGAACTGGCCATTGTCATCTCATGCATACCTTTGTCATGTCATGTTCATATCTGAATTTGTACCACCAACCATGCTTTCTTTGTTTTCATATGGTCCTTGCTGCTCTGGCCCAATGGCACTTATACAAGGCATTCAGTGCTGTGCATGATTGTGCACAGACTTTCTTCTAGATGTGAATTTGCTTGCTGTGACAGTTTCATTTGTTTAGCTGTCTGCACACTGTGAGTGACAATAGGATCTGTATGTATATTTGTGCAATGAGAGTGCTGGTGTTGTCATATGGCACCATGCGTTTTGAGAGGAATGGCTGGGTGCATGTGCCGGCTACTTACCGGTTATGTTTTCAAATTTGTCTTGGATTTGTGACACATCTGTGTGTGTGTGTGTGTGTGTGTGTTTGTGTATGTGGTGGAGACTTCCATCTTGCTCAGGGGTGGGACAAGAACGCATGCTATATCTACCTACCTGTTAGTTTGAAGTGGACAGTGCAAGACTGACACATGCATCTGGGTGGGAGGGAGTTCTCCGTCTTGATGAGCTGGGGAACAAGGGGGCATGGTGGGAGTTGTTGTGCAGGCCTCCCACCCACAGACAGAACAGCCTTGGTAAATGGCTGCCTACCTGTTAGTTTGTTTGTAGTGCTCTAATGGCTGCCACATGCTTCTGGGTGGGGTTGTGCTACATCCTGCTCAGGGTGGGTCAGGGGGGCTGGTGGGAGTTGTTGTGCAGACCTCCCACTCCCAAACAGCCCTTCCCAGGAAGATGGCTACCTACCTTTGAGTTTGGTTGATGAGATACAATGGCTGCCACATTCTTCTGGGTGGGGGTGAGTGCTCCATCCTGCTCAGGGGTGGGACAGGGGTGCATGGTGGGAGTTGTATTACAGGCCTCTCACCCCCAGACAGCCCTCCCTGTGAAGATGGTTACCTACCTGTTAGTTAGTTTTTAGTGATCTAATGGCTGCCATATGCTTCTGGGTGGGAGGGAGTGCTCCATCCTGCTCAGGGGTAGGACAGGGGTGCCTGGTGGGAGTTGTGGTCCAGGCCTCCCACCCTCAATCAGCACTCCCAGGGAAGATGGCTACCTACCTGTGAGTTTGATTGATGAGATACAATGGCTGCCACATGCTTCTGGGTGGAGGGGTGCTCCATCCTGCTCAGGGGTGGGACAGGGGTACCTGGTGGGAGTTGTGGTACTGGTTGCCTGGACACATGCCACCCTGTAAATGTTGTGTAGCTTTGGGGTGAATCAGATGGAGTGAATGTTACATCTGTGAGAACTGTGTTGGGTATTGTGGTGCAGATGGATGGACTTGGGCCTAGGAGGTGTAGCTTTGTAGTTGTGCAAGACAGTACATAGCAGTGTGATGGTATACATTTGTTTGTACTTACCAGCCTGCACTCCCCCGGCTATTCCTGTGAGACTCTCTGGATGCAGTATGGCAAGCACCTTCTCCTCCCATGAAGTGAATGTTTTTAGTGGAATGGGAGGGCGACCGCCAGTCCTCTGAGCCAGCTCACGGTTCTTGCTCCTCTTCTTCTTCACGACTGTCTTCAAGTCATGCCACCGCTTCATGATTTCATTTATGTTGTGCTGGGTGGTCCCTACTGCATTGACCTTATCAACTATCCTTACCCACATTTGTGTTCTGGTGTCTAATGGTGTCTGTTGGACCAGGTTACCAAACAATTGTGGTTCAACTCTGATTATCTCATCTACCATAACCTTCAAGTCACTCTGTGAATTTTGGCATTTTCTGTGGTGCCATGGTGTGTGATGTGCCAAGGGGTTAGAGGTGCAGGTGTGGAAGTGGTGGTTGTGGTGGTGATGTGTATTGTGTGTGATGTGCAAAAGGGTTAGAGGTGCAGGTGTGGAAGTGGTGGTGGTTGTGATGTGTGTGTGGTGTGATGATTTGCCTCTTCTTTCAGCTGTGGTGTTTGTCCCTTCACTTCTTGAGTACTGCAAAGGACTGTGGTCAGGAAAGGGGCTGGTTTTATACTCAGCTATGTGGGTGTGTCAAAATGGGGTATTGCTGTCAGGTGTGTTGTGTGGGTTGTCCTGGGAATTGTACTTTTTGAATTTGCCATGGGGGTGTGTCTTTGGGATGTGTTAGGTGTTTTTGGGGGCAGAACTAGTTTGCTGTGTGCACTTGGTGGCCTTGTTGTGTATTTTCATATCGACCGTCATTTTTTTCATGGAGCGTCCGCAGCGGTGGCTATGCTACAGCCCTTCCGCAGTCCCTCCCATTCATCACTGTTTTCGACCGCGGCGGTCGGAAACACCAGAACGTACCGCGGTCACATCGGGGATATCCTAATTTTCCGGCCGGTGACTCCACTGTCCTGGTGGTGGGTTGGTGTATTTACGCCGTGAATCCGAACGCCGCTGAGGGGCTTTCGCCATCTCTGCCCGCTACGGGCGTTTTTTCGGTGGTTTTTACCACCACGGTCAGTTTTTTTTGCGGTAAATCCTAATCGGACTGCCGGTTTTGCCGCGGTACCGGCGGTCGGTTGTTTTCCGCTACCATGGCGGTCGGGGTGGTTTTCCGACCGCCATCCTAATGGGCCCCTAAGTTCGCCAATGGCTTAGATAAATAATAATAACATAGCAGCGTGCCAGAAACACACATTTTCTGATGCGTTCCCAAGCCAAGATATGTGGATATGAGGTTTAGAAAACAAGCAGGCCTTTGAGAGTGGAACGTCCTCAACATGCGCAGTAATTATCACGTTTTAAGACTGCAAATGCAGTGACATTGTAATTTTCCTTCTTGGCATGTCTCATTTCTACACTTTATGTACATGTGCTTTGGGGCTCCAAAACCCCTTTTAGATGTAAATTAACTAACATAAGCTTTTAAACATCATTTACAAATGTCTGTTACTGCTTTGACCTACAGCAATTCAGGGTTGCAAGAGCCATATATTTAATGTCTCCAAAGTAGGTGGTGCAGCACTACAGTGAAGTCTACATGAGACATCTGACCTGTGCATTATTTGTGCTGTTTCTGTACAACCTTACTGTAATCTTACATAACGGTCAGATATGCCACTTGGGAGTAGCCAATTAAATTCTATGTCCTAGGAATCAGAGCGCATGCCCTGGAAGGTCTTTGTCAGCCTGTCAGTTCACACAGCAATAAAAGGCCATTAAACCTTGTCCAAAAAAGCTAAAAACACTAACCAACAACAAAATAATACAGCCAGGATGCTTTAAAGAATGATGTGAGTGAGCTGAAGCACAATGGATAGTCAAACATCAAAATATATGTAATGGAGCACTTATTTGAATTGTTGCGGATATAACTTTTTGCATGTCTTTATAACATTCAAAAGCACATTGTTTATGAAGAGGATAAAAAACAACAGATTCAGAGTTCTGAGCAAATTTTACAATGGTATCCTGTTATGGGATGTACAGACCCTTCTATTCTTATCTCTCCTATTGTATATTATCGTACCATTGATATGGTCTCCCTCAATATTACCGTTCTTTTGCATCTAACTGCTCACAACTCTCCTTATTGTGCTATGCTCTACCTTTGCTTCTAGTGATAGAGCCCTGTCTAGGTGTCAGCTAACATTTGCCTATGACACAGGAGACCTTTTTGAAGTGGGCTACAAGTTGTATATGTAAAACCCTATCAGACCTATCATGCAGGATGTGATACTTCAATGTCAAAACCGATGCTCGCAGTCCCTTGCGGCATATTAAGTCAGGTTCAGAGGGGTCATCTCTGCCCATCCAGGTGAGCCTATTGTTTGCTCCTGGGAGGCATTTCACAGACATTCACACCTATTCAAATGCTGATTCCTGCTGGCAGAAGTGGGGGAGCAAATGCAGATTTGCCTCCACAGGCTTTTGGCAAGGACAATTTAGCTTACTAAAAGTAGCTTTTCCTTAACATTAATCTTTACCATTGAACTGCATTTTGATAACTATTAAAATATTTATTTAATTATTTTTCTAGCTGTTTCCTAACCAAATTTAGCATTACCAAATACAATATTGTGCACCCTTCCTTATGGGAAATAAGGCCTACATAGGAGTGATTTGTAAATATGATATATTACTATCATTTTGATGGGTCAAATTTTCAGTTTAAAACTGCAACAGCCAGTTTACAAATAGTGGGCCAGCAGTCATGTTTGCTCTGCCACTGCAGTGAGTGGCCAATAGGTGCTGCAGACAACTAGTGTTATTTAACTCGCCGGTGCTGGTAACACTTTGTACTATATACTAGGGATTTACAGGTAAGTTAATTACACCAATGAGGAGCATGCCAATTTCCCTATGTAGAAAGGGCGACCACAGACACTTTTTCACTGGTTAGGAGGGGTAAGTTCTACAGACAGCAAAAATATAGGGTCCAGTAAAAGGTGAAACATCCAGGGTGACCCTTCAAAAAAGATACATTTCGTACACATTTGTAAGAGTATCTACTAGAAATATGTTCCTTCTGCCACATCTTTAAGTTTGCATTGGCTCTTTTCCCAGAAATGGTTGTGCCAGTTCCTGATGCACCTCAGGACGGGTAAGGAGTGAATTTTCTGTTTAGCTTGGGGTTTCTTGGCTGTGTTCACCCCTGAAAGTGTAGACTATTCAAACTGCCATGCTGCTGGGTGCATGCCCCCTCCCCTATACCCTGAAAATGGCTGGCCAGAGTGATCTCGATAGACGTTGATTCTACACTGCTGTACCCCCAACCAATAGAGCTGGTTGCAGGAGGTGTTCTATTAGATTTGAAGTCCTGTTACTTCACTGTATATGATACAGGCAAGCCAGCTGCTACCAAGAGGAATTTTCAAGGGTGCATTACAGGCATTCAGTGGCCATAGCAGATAACACTCTCCTGAAGACTGTGTTTTGAACAGAAGTTCGCCTATTTGTTAGAAATGTAGAGCGCTCAACCTCTGAATGGATTTCAGTTGTTTTTTGTTGTTCAATTACATAGGTTTTCCCTTTAAAAGTTTTATGTACAAGTTTTCAGTAATATATTTTTTAACTTTATTTCTTTAGTAATGTTCAAATGCTTCACTTGCATTTTCTCTGAGAAAAGCCTATTACATGAGGTAATCTATTATAGCCCTCAATAAGCCTATGATTCCTCACACATAACTGATTTCACTTTTTAGACACTGGGATGTTTAATCTTGTGGAAGCTCACCCACAGCTTTCATCAAAATGGAGCCTGCTTTCACCACTGTTAATAGCCTGGTTCCCTACAGAAATTTACTTTTGTGATTTTATAGTTATATAACTCATCCAGGAGCAATATCCTGGGACAGTCACTTGCAAGTCTGTTCTTATAAAGGTACTGTGTATGTATTAAAGCAGTACATATTCTTTTCCTAGTGCAATGTTATCCATCTAAAATTACATTGTCATGCTCGCTCTGTCTCATTTGGTTCCCACATCAGATTTATCGTATTTGTCTATTGTGGGAGATGGAGTTATGTTCAAACCGTGACTGGCAATGACTGGTGTACTTCTACTCTTACCTTTATGGAAAAAGGCCCCCCCTACAATACTTTTAGGTCCAAGAGGAGGGAGGGAGAACAAATAAACCAAATGGGATAGGAACATCTATGCCGACCTATTTAATTTAACAACCGACTCTTAAGGTTCTATAATGCCACAACACCCACGTTATATTTAGCTATCTGAACGCATTTCATAGCATTTTATTTTGAGCATCAGACTTTTTGTTAATTTCAAAACTTTTTATTATACATTTATACATTTTTATATATTTTTTTGTATAAACACATATCTCTAAAAGTTATTACAAAAAATACATACATTTTTGACCCATGTGGTTGCAAAGTTTTCATAAATTATTTTTTGTAAGTATCACACCATGATATGTCACATATGAAATCCCAAAACTAAAAATAATTATAAAACTAACTCTCATCATTTATTACCAATATTAAATCTCATTCAAACCTCATTCTTACACTTCCACACTACACATACAGCATACAGGATAAAAGAGTTTCAACCCTGTGGAGGGTCCCAAAATGGATGCGCAAGAACAGGTAGAGTTGTTTACAAAGAGCCAAGCTCGATGGATTGAGCTCCTCTCCATGTGTGCTGCTGGAGAAAATAATGAGGAGAAATACAGGTATTTCTCCTCATTATGTATCTATTGGGAAGGCATACCATTTTGACGCAATCTCAAGATTACTACCCTTAGTAAATCTGGGACTGCATAAAAATCCATGGGTGGATGCATGGAACGCCTTACCAACATAGAGTAATGCAAGACAGCGATTTGTACTGCCTTGCGTTACTCTGGCTTTAGTGAGTCACACAGAACCATGCAAGGTGGCTTTGCGTGGCTTAGTAACACAAGCTCTCATTGAAGTCAGTGGGAGTCCGACCGAACAGTGTTCAGAAACATTGTAATTGTTCCGTCGGACTCCCCGAACCAGAGTTAGTCAGAAACCATTCCGACAAGGAGTCGGTCAGAATGCTTTCCGACCGACATTGTAATGAGGCCCTTAGCTGCTCATTTTCCTTCATTATTACTGATTTTGCCAAACTCTTCCAACATGGTCATTCTTTTGTAGAAATTCTGGGTCATTGCTGTAGCTCCTCCTTAAACTCCTTTCTTTCTTTTCTGTTTACTTTTGCTAATATTAGAATGCTGAATGTGGGATCAGTCTTTGATTAATTAATTGTCTGTCTTTCAGCTATTTTGTATTTTGCTTCGTGATTCCATAGTTAACACTCATCTATAAACTGATTCCAGTTCACGTAGGAAGGCTTCAAACTGTTCCACTGTATTTATGTTTTCTGATCAGCCTTTTTACTGGACGTTTCAGCCCATACCTCATGTTCTGATTTGGGAGTGCTAGTCTGGGGTCCAGAATTTTTTTATTTTTGTGACTTTTGTGCGTTTAGTGGTATATGTTCATCTCATTAATATCAATGGCTCTTTCCTCTTCTCAATAATTTGAAGTATCATTGCAGTCTGTCTTCTTAAATAGCCAACCGTTAGTCTAGACTGTGCCTGTTTCATAGTCTAAACTGTGCCTGTTTGACAGCCTAATCATGTGTACATGTCAAATCATCATTGAATAGTGGTGAGTTTGGATATCAATTTCTGGAAAAACCAATGAAGAAAAATTTGCAGTCAATAAAACAACATAGGTGGACTTAAGAAAATAGGCCAAACAAACTACGGCTTCTCTACACAAATATGAATGACTGCTATTCCAGGGTATGCATGCAGAAAGTGGGAAGACAGGCCTCTAAGTGCTGCATAGCTGCAAAAACAAAGGCCCAGATTTACGAAGCCTTTGCAATGTCATTGTGTCACTCAAGGCAACATAAGGGCAATGCAAAGGTTTCAGTAACATTTACAAAGCCATGCAAGGAGTAATTTGTGAGACCTTGTGTGGCTTTGTATAGAAATGTAATGCAATGCAGTAGCTTGTGCTGCGTTATATTACATTTCAAGATGGTAGGCATTTTATGAGTGGAGCATGAAGTTCCCATACATCCACAAATAGATTTGACACAATTCCAGCTTCAAAAAGGCTGGTAAAGCTGAGATTGCGTCAAATCTGTTTGCCCCCCAAAGGATGGCGAAACAAGTCAAAACATCTCTCATTATTTCCTCTTTGGATTGTTTTTGTGCAGGAAGGTATTCCTTCCTGCACGAAAACTATCCTGCATTCGAACTATGCAGAACACACTGCTCCTGCACAAGGAGAGAGCAGAAATGCTCCATATCCTAAAAAATAAGGCACATTTTTGCTCTCTCCTTTCACACTAAACAGCACATTAATTTCTCTTGCTTCGCTGCATTGTATGAAATACTAGTAAATATGTCTCAAAGTTCCCTCAGCCTCGAGTGGTCGTAACAATTTTCTATATATCTGGATCAGAGAGTATGTGGAAAGATAAGGTCTTTGCTGGCGAGCTCACTTTAAAGGTGCATGACGTCCTTAAGAGTTCTGAAAGGGACTTCCACGGTATCCTGAATCACAAGCAGATTTGGGATAGCGTTCAGAGTCATGGACAGATATAGGGAAATGGATACTGGGAAACCACTGATTTGACTAAAAATTTATTCTGGGATTTACTTGCACCTGCACTCATACAATTTGCAGAAATGTGGAGATTTCCGTGAAAATGCCCAGAGGAAAATAAACAGCTTTGGCCAGCTCATTCTTCTTCTCCTCACCTGGGTCTAGCCCCTTCAGTTGCAATGCACCAAGGATTGGTGAAGTGTAAAAAAACGGGTTCCTAGCTAGGGAAGCCAAGCTTGAGCATACTGAATTTCAATGCTCTCACAATACTCAACACGCACAGTACAAAGGGACAAATGAATATGGGATGGTGGGTATCTGGCTATATGAATGCAGGATGTATACATGGGCGTAGCTTCAGTGGAGGTGTTTGGGGTGTTATAACCCCCTAATAAATACATTCTGTAGTAAATAGTTGAGTACAGTTGCTTTATGCTGGGTCTTTTTCAGATTACACTTGGGATTTTTACTTGCACATGCAGACAAAAACACACACACACTCCTCTCTGTATTAAACGTCTTAATTTTTTTTTAATTTTACAATATATTGAGTTGTAAGTATCCATAACAACTGCACTCCTCTACCTTCATATTGCTCCTTAAGGCCCTCCTCCTGTCCTGCTTCTCATCTAATGTATTTAAACCAGCGTGACTGTAGGGAAATCTGAAGCTCTCACCAACCCAATCTTACTGATCAAGCAACTCCCCTGCATCTATACAGGTAATTGTCCGCTTTCCTCCAAGCACAGACAGCAATCCAACACACACATTCAACTAACACTAACAAGTGAGGATTCATGCAGATGTGCACACTAACGAGCACATGTACACATTAAGACTCACACCCTTTGTGCGGATAACCAAAGTAACCATCTCAAACTTGCATTTGAGAATACTATTAAACAAAGGTGAGGGAGCCTCTACCTCTTTCTAGAGAGCTACATGTGATCAAAAACTATAGATTAAAAGTAAAAAAAAGAGTGATGCAGCTGTGGATAGAATTAAAGTACTGGGTGTCATGAGTCAAAGAGAAGCCAAGACAATGACAAAGTTATGCTCAACATGTACAGTCGTGTACCATAAAAAAAGCTCTGCATCCCTTCTATGGGGGAAAAAGGGAATGAAAAACAAAAATACATACCTTTCTGCAACTTTTGACATTTTTAATCTATGCCTGTCTAATTGCACTTGCCAAAACGTGATCTGTAAAATAGGAACAAGAAAGAAGGGATTAGTTGTCTAGTTATCTTATTACATTTTATATTTTGAACTATTTTATTTTAGGCCAGAATGGGCTAAACAAAAGTCTATTTTGACTTTCCATCCTATCAATCCCCGTAGCATTTCCATAGAGGGGCTTTAATTACTATCAATCAACGGCTTGTAAAGTGCGACTATTCAGGCTGGCTATCATATTGCTTTCCTGCTAGAACACCTGGAAATGCCCCTAATTATGTTTTTATTATGGTATATTAATCTAATTTAAATGTTCTCACAATTTTCAGATTTTTCACGTTACATTAGTGACATGGCTCTCTGTAATAGACGAAAAACACGTTACTCATTAACAGCTAAATGAAAGATGTCATCGATCTCAATGGATACATATCATATTCATAAATAGATATTTAACTTTTCTCATTAGTGAATTTAAGACTCATGTAGGGGGCAGCAGGTCTCATCTGTTTGATGAAGGTGAGGTAGCCACAGCTTGACCTGCTACAACCACTGAACCCAGTCAATTTCAGTGGACTATATGCATACTCTATTATGACTGTCGTGTTTGGATGCTAACTCTTGATTTAGACTGCCAATATACCTGTATGAGCCTAGCCATTCACATATTTGGAACAGTGTCTTCAGCATCCCTGCATTCTGGATATAGTTAGGATGCAGAAGGCCGTCAGTCATATTTACAAATCTCCCAAGGCAGACAGACATCTCTCTGCCTGCCTACTCTAAATGGAACGGGCAGACCACAAGTTTGGCACATAGGACACTCTTCAATATTTGTGACAAAATACTATGTCTGACAAACTCCAATAGACACTAGTATGTTTAATATTGAAGCAGCATAATTTGGGTTCCATCCATTTACATTTGGTCGGGCCACAGATATATTTACATGTGGCCTGATGTACTCATGTGATGTAATAATACTAATGAGATATGGTGCACCATCAGTATAGGTGGTGCATTTATTGTGGGCTTTAGATATATGTGGGTGTGCATATAGCATACGGAGCCGCTCCCCCCATTAGCTCCTAGAGACCCTAGTGGGTGAGTAGATGTGCTTTACAAACCCCTGATTGATTGATTGCACATTAATGTTTTTCCTTTTCAGAAACGTTTGGATTACTGATATTAATTTTCTATAGGTTTAGATTGTAAGATAGCATGATAAAATGAATTTAATGCAGGACATTCGCCAGGGATTAGTGAGAATGAATCATATGTGTGTTCAATGCTTTATTTATAAATTGTGACCAGTTATTTCTGTTTAATAATACATGTATTAGCTCATTATGCTGCATATAAGTATACTGTAGTATAGCTTAATTATCCTTATTAAAGATTTCATTTATTGGATTATATGTAAGTTGTAGCATTCATATGAACTGAAAGAAAACGGTTAAGTGAGCCTGATTGTGGGCCTTAAGATTACAGTTTAGACATTCAACACTAACATGACAGTTGTTTTTTGCATGTTTTCTACTCTGCAAGTGCACACCAAAGGCATTCATTAGTTAGTAAAAACAACATTGTATTTTTGAGATAGTGAGGCGAGGAAGAAGTGGCAAGGCCAAATATTTTAATAAAGAACAAAGGGAGTGTTACCTGTTGGTACTATCAGATGAACAGAGAAAACCAAGGATGCTTTAACCCCTTGAGTGCCCCGCCCTTTCCACGCCCTGTGCCGGGCGTTTCATTAGCGGGCGGGGCTCATGACGAGATAGTCTCGTCATGGGCACAGCGCAACCGCGGCCCATGACGAGACCATCTCGTCATGGGCACTCAAGGGGTTAAAGCGAAGACTGGAATATTGGAGTAGTGTTTACGGTGCCAAGTTCTTTTCTGGGAACTGCAAAAATACTGTGATGTGTATGAGGTCATATTTCTTCAATATTCTTTGTGCTTTTTAATTAGAGACCCCACCTTAGGGTTAGTCAGATTCCCTTTAGACTTGGAGAGGTCCAGACCTCTTTTTACATCTCTGATTGTGTGGCTTCATGCTAAACATGATTTCTTACCTATAGAACTTCTTCAGAGGTTTTGATGCTGATACCTGTTTTGCTTCCTTGATTCAATACAATTAGTTTAGTGTGAGGTTTAGTAGATGTTGCAAATCTTTTCAATGAATGGGGAGAAGGATCATAACCATTTGTCTATTCATCAAATCCTGTTTCTTATTTTCTGTATTACTGCCACAGAAAATCTCATATGCTCTTTCCTGCTGATGACCAATATTGTATGACGCCTTGGTCTTCCTTTGGTAATCTTGTATTTTTGTAGCATGTTTTTGAGATTGATTTATATTAGTCTAGCTTTGAGTTTGTAATAAACCTTCTTAATTCAAGTTACTAACTCAGACTTTTATTGTGTAGTCCTAATGGTCACACTGTAGCTTGCGATTTAAATTGTTGTGAACCCCTTTAACCTCTCAGGCTGCTATCAAGGTCTAGTGACCAGAGTTAAATTGGAAGAAATGACCTAGAATGTTCTTAATATAAAACAACATATAATTTCTAATTCATGCACTCAATAATGACTGTAGTCACATGCCACGACTGAAATGTTACAAACCTTTTCATTCAATTCGTCTTGCGTGGGCTCTTTCGCTTCCGGCACTGGTATGTGAGTTGGACTGTGACTTCGAATATCATTTTGTAATCCGTATACTGACTACATACAAAAGAAAAAGAAGAGTAATGGAAACATGTTTCATTTGATTTCAGATAACTTTTGTACTAGCAGCATTTACCATAATATTTTGGAGTTCTGTAAAAACGTATTTTAGTGCATTGTAATATCTTCACTTTATATTAGTTTGCCATGGCTACAATATTCCTCTTATTGATGCTTATAATGAGGTGTGTATGACTGCAAAAGACTGGTTATATGGGGCACCAGTCAATTCACAGGGGCACCACATAAATGGACCCTGGCTTTAAAGGTACTCGACTGTTGTCTCCATTTTGTCATACTCCAAGCAATCAGTCCTGTTCACAGCCGCAGTATCTTCTGTATGTGTTCAACAAAGTGTATGTTGTACGTGGTGCTGAAAAGAAGCTCCAAGACACGGCAGAGAAGAGCAACTTCTTTAATGACTGTCAACCTCTATGCCTTGGCAGCAACTGCCACCAGGACCTCAAATCAGAACCCACACAGAATTCTATGCGCGGAACTCAATTAACAATCCATAACCACATCATCAGTGAGCGTGCACAGGCGCAGCTCACATCACCCCCCCATTTCTTCACAAATAACAAAAACAGAGAATAACTTGTTTGAATGAACAAAAGAGAGCCTAGGGAACATGCCCAAAAATGTGAGGATTATAATATACAATAAATGCATTATATACATAAAATACAAAACATAATACAACCTTTCACATTAATACATCACACAATCTTTATACTTTATACCCATTTTTATTTTACATGAAGATTTCTTGTTGTTACACAGTTCATCTTGCTCTGAATTGGTTTGAACAGCATTTTAACAACATGCATAATGAGCCTTGTATTCTGGCACCACTGAGTCAAAACATTTATTCCAGGTTTTATCATTTTCTAGCACAACCACAACATCCTTCACACTAATACATGCTGAAAAGTGTGAAAAACCCTTGCGGCGTACACAATCCGATTTCTTAATTCTCATCAAATCTCCAACATAAATTGCCATGGTTCTATGTTGGTCATTCACAGTACTTCTTCTGTACTGCAGTCCCCACATCTACCACACCTGACATTCCGAATCAATAGTCTTTCTACACATCCATTCTTTGTTTTACTTGAACCCCATCAGGGCTGGACTGGGAACCCAAAGCAGCCCTTGCAAATGTTGTTAGACCAGTCCCCGTATGGTACATAGTGACTGCAGCAAGTGAGCCTCACCACTACAAAGGGGGTGTTTTGGGGGGTTCTTTGCCCAAGAAAATATGGGAAAAATGGTGCATTCTAAAACACATTTGTCATTATATATCAAATTGTATTAGCAGTTAAAGCATAGTAAATGATGAACTTACTGTGCACACGGACACAACAATCTTTGATGTGGCTCTTCAATGATTCCCTCACTATCTATCCCTCCAACAGTGCTTCTCATCTCTCCATAGCCCCTCTTTCACATTTTATTTTATTTGTTTTATAACACCTGTCATACCAGTGTAGGGTGTCAGAGCACTTAACATCACACACACATACATAAACAATGGATCAGACATGTAAATAAGGATATAGAAACTGTTACATAAGGCGAAGGGGACTAGAACGCGTAGGATTTACATGTCAGCCATACCAGTAGGTACGTTTTAAGAATACTAGGTCTGGAGAAGCACAAACTCAGGATTCAGAACATAACACAGTGGTTAGGGGTGACCCAAACAAACCTTTTTTAACAACATCAGGATAATTAAAGACTGGGAAAAACATAACTTTCTAACCTGTATCATGCAGCTTACATGCAGCTCTTGGCAGTTCATAGCTTATTGTGCTAGATTACGATTGTTACTAATGAACTGCATAGAAACAAAAAAATCTCTGTGACAAAAGCAGCAACCCACTGAGCTAATCCCATAAAATAATGTTCTTACACATACATGGTACATGCTCTTTGCAGCAGTCATAGTACCCCTCTGCACAACCTTAGATGAGTCAAAACTGCCACTCGAAAAAAAACTGATCTCTCTCCAGCAGGTACATTAATCACCAGATTTAACTTGACACTTTTATTCTTGCTGGAAAACTGCTGAATATGCTAGGAACTCTGCAGTGTTTTACAACTACTGCATTGCTACAATACTGGCCACCAGTAACAAAATTGCCCCCTCACCCTGTCAGCCTAGTGGGAAAATGACCGATGCCCGGTACAGCCAGTCTGACCTTGGACCCCGCAATTTTACCTTTAAGAAGAGGAAAATAAGACATACCTGTACTTATATGAGGGGTTGTTCTCATGGCCCATAACATATCGTCATTCACCACTCTCCAATGTAGCCCATTAATAAGTGCAAGTTGCAACTGATCCTCGATGGCACGATATACTCTCTCGACTAAACCGTTAGTGCAGGATGATATAGAGAAGTTTGTATGTACCTTATATCTGCTTTTTCCACGATATCTCTCATTTCCTTGGATAGCAGTTGAGTGCCATTATCAGTCACCTGCTCTTCCAGGAAACCCTCTTTCAGGAATACTACCCTGAAGAACTCAATAACAGCATCCAAAAGTATATTCTCTACAAACTTCACTTCCGGCCATTTGGTCATGTAATCAACCAAAACAAAATCATACTTGGGTGTACTACCTGTAACTCTAAAAGGTCCCGACACATCAAATGCCACTTTGCACCACAGTGCATTTTTGACAATAACTGGAGGTACAGGTGATGGGCATGTCACTTGTGATTTGTCACTAAGAACACATGCACAACATTCACGAACATAGTGTTCCACAGCATTATTCACACCAGGCCACCGCAAATCCTTTCTCACTCTTAGTTTCATGGTGCAGACACCAATGTGACTTTCATGAACTAAATCCAGGACTCTCCTGCCACGGCACCCGGCAATAAATTGACTATCCCATGCATGATGCCCCCAACTGTGGACAATTTCTACACAACTCTCTTATAGGGTATCAGCACTGCAGGAGTATCTTTGTTAATAGGCCAACCATTCACAAAAAAGCTAGCCACATCCAAAAGTTCCTAGTCATAAGATACCTCCTCCAAGCATCTCAAAAATCATCCACTACTTCACAAAAATTTCACTCCCCTCCAGGTGCAGTCTGGACAGGAAATCAGCAACAAAGTTCTAAGCTCTAGCCAGGAGCAGCCCGTGCAGGTATGAGTGGTGGGGCGGGGCGGAAGTTTCGACAGACGATGACGAGGGAAAATAAATTATCAATTTAAATTTCCCTTGGCGTAGTCTGTTGAATCCCCCCAAACCCCACCCCACGCTCTTACCTGCACGAGTGGCTCCTGGCCCCAACCACATATTGCAATCTGTAATGGAACTCGTGCAGGCTATATTGCCATTTTGTAATATGAGGGGTAGCTCTTCCACCCCCTTTTGTGGTGAAGCGATCAACCAAAGTTTTGCAATCAGTCCTTAAAACTAATTAATTTCCCCAAGGAACGTTTTTAAAATATTGAACACCCCACCACAGACCCAGAGCTTCTTTTTTTAATGTTGCATTGTGATGTCAACTCCCCTCATGCTAGCAGAAGCAAATGCAATGGTTTCCTCACATCCATCACTTCTCTTTTGCATGATTACTGCATCAAGTTCTACGTTACTCACATCAGTTGAAATGATACATGAGTCATTAATGTCAAAAGGTTTAGGAGTTTGACTTTGCACAATCTCTTTCTTAATCAACTCAAAGTTTGCTTCACAATCATCACTCCACACGTACCGCTCCTTTTTTAAATAGTTTGTGTAAACAGGGTGTCTTGCTAGAGAAGTTGTTAATAAATTTGGCGTAGTATTCCACTAAACTTAGGAATTGACTAAGTTGTTCCTCGTCTTTGGGTTTTGACACTCCTTGAATAGCCTCTAAAACTTCATCTTGGGTGCAACCCCCCCTCTTAGATACTTGGTGCCCCAAATAATCCACCCCCTTCTGGAAGAACTTGCATTTGTATTTCTTTAGTGTTATCCCGCAAGCCTTGGTGATTTATAACACACTTCTCACCTTATTGTCATGTTTGGCCTGCGTCTTATCAAATATTGAAATATCTTGGAAGAATGTGACCCCCTTGGTGTTTTTAAATAAATAGCTCATTTAACCTTTGGAATACAGCTGATGACATGCTTACATAGCGATATGTTCCTTCAGGGTTAGCAAATGACGTGAAATGCCTTGAGCCTTTGCTTAATTTAACCTGATGAGAGGTTGGGGATATATCCAAAGAGGTGAAGAAACTAGCACCACTCAATGTCACCAGCATTTCGTTGATATTAGGCAGGGGATGTTGAGCCATCCAAATGATTGAATTCAGAACCCTCAAATTTGTGCAAAGTCTTACGGACTAATCAGCTCTGCACACTAGGATTATGGGGGCCAGCCACTCTGACCCTTCAATGGGTTTGATAACTCACATGGAACACAATCTCTCTATATTCAAGTGTTAACTCATTGCGCAAACCTATTGGCACTTTGCGAACTTTGTGGCCTACAGCTTGCACATTGTCTTTAGGAATGACACAATGCTGGAAACCTTTAAGTTTGCCCACTCTCTCATCAGAAATACTCACTGACCCACTCATCAGCAAACGTGACTACCATTTGAGCTAGTTGCTATATGTTGTGCACCATATGCATTGCTTGCTTTCTGTCTGCATAACAACATATAAGGAACAATTCCACGTTTCCCCTGCCCATTCCCACCAAAAAAGTTGGCACCATCCTTAACAGTATATATTGAACCGGAGACAGAAGTTCTAGCAAATTCCAGACTGGCATAAAATCTCCCCATGACCTCTACTCTTTTCCCCCATATGCAAACAGTATTACACAAGATTGATGCACCTGTTTGTCTCCCAAACCTCCAAAATCCTTCACAAATAATTAGCATAAAAGAAGATCAAGAGTCTCCTGTGAAAATGATATTCCTATTATTCACAGTAATTACACAAGAAGGAGGTTTTCTTTTACGAGACTCAATCATGCAAGACATGGAAGATATTTCCACCACATCACTGCTTCATTGCCCTGAGAAAGATAGCATTAACACAATGTTAGTATCCTCATTAAAATTAAGAAAATCTTCCTCAATACTTTTAACTATCTGCAAAGCAGTGGGTTTTTGCCCTTAACTGGCTCTAAACACACATGGAAAATGCCCGTTCTTCCTACATTTAAAACACATTTGGTTCTCAGCAGAGCACAATTTGGCATTTCCTACATGCGACATGCTGCCACAGTGAAAACATCAAATTTCATTTTTTTTCACCCCTTGTCTTAGAAGAAATTACCTCAAAATTGCACAAAGTATTTGCATTCACACCCTTCACAGGTTGGTATTCAGTTTCATATTGAGTAGTTTCACCTCACTAGACTTAAATAACCCATTCATTTCCTTCATACAAAATTGGGAATGTTCAATGCTTCTGGCAAGATTTAATGCTGTCTCGAAATCAGGATCCTCAGTGGACAAGAGTTTTTTCTCGAAACTTCTTATTGTTAATTCTTTCGATTAACTGATCCCGAATTATTTAGTCTCTGAATTCCCTACAGATACATGTAGCAGCAAGTGTTCTCAGAGCAGCTACAAAATCGCCAATTGACTCTCCAGGAATTTGAGAATGTTGAAGAAATGTATGTCGTTCTAACACTACATTTTTCTGGGGACTTAATCTTCTATCCAATGTTTTGATGATAGAAGTAAAATCATCAACCACAATTGCAGAATCGCCATCTTCACCTCTCACAGTAACAGTAACAACTACTAAAGGTAGGGTTTTAAATATGTTTCTTCCTTCAGAACCCAGATGGTATATTAAAAGTGCTTTTTTGAAAATATCCCCATCAATCGCTTACACATACGCCTCAAATGTTTCCTTCCACTGTTGTCAATTTAACGAAGGAGTGCTTGGAACTAGAAGAAATGGTGAAGGTGCTAATATTCTTTTCATAAAGTGACTGCACATGGGTGAGCAGAGATATAGGATACCTTAGAAGCCACTAATACTAGAATGCTATGAGTTAAACAGGCAGGGCTTTGCTCTCACTTATTAGACCAGACTGTCTTAGTGGTGTGTTCATGACATTGACACTGATGACAGCTTACCTGTCAAAAACAAATTATACAGGTTGTCAGACAAAGTAAAGGCCAGCATCAACGAAAATGATTGAGCCCCCTAGTAGTTCCTTGGTTGGCCCAGTGGTGCTCCAATCCAAAAGGGGAGACACCAGAACTCAGGTTCTGTGTGGGCTAGAGAGGACTGAATACTGTCACCATGACTGATGCACAACCCATTCTCAGAGCTGATGAGCTCATCATCCGGTTGTGGGCTGCTAAGTATCTCAGCATATTTGATCTGTCTTCCGGATATTGGCACATTGCCCAGACTGAGAGAGCAAAAGAGAGATCAGCCAGTTGAAGTGGTTTACCAACCTGACCCAGGTTTTGGCCTGCCCCAAAAGCTCAGCCAAGAGGATATCATGGACTAAGTTCAAGAGGAATGCCTAGTATTGCTGGGGGACCACCAATCTCCTAGTTGCCCTAAATTTTGGGTCGCTAGCCTCGCCGTATAACATGTGGGTTTTTGATCTTGAACCTTTGATCAAGCCAATAGACTTAACTTAGATGTTTGTATGAACTTTTAGGGGGTCAAAGGTGATCATGCAATGTCATCTGTTGTATTTCACCTCTCCCAATGTATACATTTGTAAATTAAAGTGTAGTATTTTTAGAGTGTGCGCAATAAATGTAGTTTTCCTTTTACTAAAGAAAAAGCAGCACTGACCGGACAATTATTTATTGAGTGTTATTATTGTGTGCCAGATTATGTTGATTACTAGCCCACGCCACCTTCCCTGAGTAGGCCTTGGACTGCTCTCATTCTCCACCCTTAAAGAGTAAAGCAATACAATGGTTCCCAGTAAGGTGGAATTGTAGACCAATTACTTGTGTTAAAACACAACAAATAATCTATATTCCTACAATTCCAAAGCAGCAAAAAAGGTGCAAATTTGCTTTTCCCTGAATATTGTAAGTATTGCACAAAGCAGAACAGCTCTCAATAAGCAGAAATAGTACCAGACGACCAGAAAACCAGACCATTCTCACAACATTTGGAGAAATATCAGAGGTGAAGGACATCTAACATGGGCTTCAATTGGAATTCCATAGAGCATATTATCAACCCCATTATCGCCGTTTTAGCTGCAGTTTTCTGCCACTAAAGCGGCGATAATTTTATCGCCTGGCTTGATAATATGCCCCTTAGTTGTGTGATCACATCAGTACATGGAAGATGTGCAAAACCTGCAGTGCAAAGCAAGAGAAAGGCTGCTGTTTCGGCATTTCCGCCTGTGCCTAAGGTGTGAAAATTGTATTGCACAATATGAAAAAGAAATACAAAGATACATGGACGAACTTCTGGTGTTATAGGAAGCATGTAGCGAAATGTTACTGAATGTATAAGCAACATATGCTGTCGGTAGGACAAGATCCATCATATCAAATCAAGTGCAGGAAAGGCAACGAATACTTGAGTTCTTTTTTTTTTATAATCGAATTGTATTGAATTTCTTACAGCCAAGAAAACAACATCAGAACACAAAAATACGTCGCAGGCATGCAGGTAAATCTGCATGGCGAAATTATGATCGAAGAAAATGAAAGAGGAAGAAAGTCCTCTCAAGGTACCAGTATATCATAATTGGCCCATGCGGGCATCCCCGTGCTAGGTATACTGGCTCCTCCATTTTGGTGCACCAGTCCATTGCCGCTCTCCACGCTGCTTGCGACGGGGCATGGGTAGATTTCTAGTTTTTAGTAATATCTTGCTCTGCCAGTACAGTGCTTTTAAGGGGCAGTCCCAACCTATAGGCAAGAACATACAATATACATCCACGCCCTGGGGACAGGAAGACTGCTTGTACCCCTCTATTGCTGCAAGATGCAGGGGGTGGTGTAGGCCATGTGCAGGTACTTCAGTGCAATAAGGCGGAGGCGGGAGGAGACCAGTTCTCTTGGGGCCATATTTGCGTCCATCCAGTCGCTCCCATACAAAGGACCCAAGCAGTCCTCCCAATGTTCCCTGGGGGTTCCTAGTAGGTCAAGGGCGTTTAGTACAAGGGATTTGTATATTGCCGATATGGCACCCCGGCCTGATGGACCAAAGGTGATGCTAGGTTCTAGGGAGTTGTGTTCCGGGAAATCAGCTTGTGTTAGCAGATAGCCAATTAACAATCACCTGGAGCTGCGATGCCCAGTAGTGTACAGGAATTCCCATTCCTCCGTCGTACGTGGACAGTACACATTTCTGGAAAGTGATCCTAGGGGGCCACATATATGGAACGGAGAGAGGGAAAGTTAGCAGTACTGGGTACGGTCATCATTTTTAAAGGGAAACGTGCTCCAGGGCATTAGGAGGTAGGGTTGCCTATGTAGTCATATCCTTTACTGTTAGGGTTTGTAGTGGCCACAAGTTAAGGCTCCATGTGAGTTCCAGCACTACGGCTATATGGACGCCAAGATATTAAAAACTGATATGGCGCACTGGAAGGCAGGATTGCCAATCGACTATTGAGGGATCACCAGTAATTGGAACAAGGAGCGATTTAGTCCAGTTTACCCGAAATCTGAAGGCTTCTTCATACTGATATAGAATGTGAAGCAAACATGGGCCCGTGATTTGAGGCCGACACATTAGTATTAGGACATCGTCATCATAGAGTGCAATGTGATCCTCAAAGCCACCATGCCATGAAAACGCACAAAGCTGCGCATCACAGTGATCCATGCCGCTTGTGGCTCAAACACCAACGCAAACAGTAGTGGCGACAAGGTGCATCCCTGTCTTGTTCCTCAGTCAATAGGAGAAATGGAGGATAGAATGCAGAACGACTCTATTTAGGGTCCCATAAATTGATCAACAATCACACTTGCCTGGGGTCAGAGAGGTGTGCTTTTCTGATGCTTGATATTCATGCTTGTGAGAAAATCTCTAAGCTCTAGACTGTTGAAAGGTGGGCCATTGTCAGACTTAAGAATGTATGGGACACCTCATGTTGTAAAAACATCATTCAATAACCCAATGACTTTTCCATGAGTAGCTGATGACATGTCTTCCACGAGGGGAAATCTTGAGTATTCATCAATTATTACCATGAGATGATGGCTATGATTGAGGGGTGCGAAGAAATCAATAGCAATTCACTCCCAAGCATATTTCGAGAGATCGGACATAGTTAATGAGTGCTGCATTGTTTAGGGAGGCAAACAGTTGCAGAAGTGATAGGCCTTTAATTCTCTTTCAACTCTTTTATCGAGGCGAGTAAACCACACTCTGTCTCGGAGAGCTCTCTTAGTTGCAACAATGCCACGATGACCCTTGTGAGCCAGTTCTATAACTTATTGTCTCAGGAATTACAATCCTCACACCTTGTAGTATAAGGCATTCTTGAGTAACAGAAAGTTCTTCTTTGACTTTTTTGACCTTTTGATAATCAAAGTCATCCATTAGGGGTTGAGTATGTTTCCTCCAGGATTGCTGTGAAATGATGTCTTTGATAATAATCATATGTCGATCTGTGTTTGTTGCAGTCAGAACTTGTTCTACTGACAGAGCGGCAGGCTTGCTGGGTTTCACTATGAATTTTACATAGGCACTCAGCTGCTTTAGACACTGTATCACGACACTGCACAGGCACTCATGAAAAGCAGTCAGCAAGATCTTGATCTTTCCTGGGCCGGTGCACAATAGTTTAATCATACTCCTGCAGTCTCAAACCCCACCTCTCAATTTGATGGGGCATCTTGGCTGTTGGATTCCCAAAAATGGTGAGCAACACCTGGTGGTCAGTGACAAGGGTGAAATGCTTTCCATGTAGAAATACATGGAATTGTTCAAAAGCCCACATCACAGCTAGGTTTTCTTTTTCAGGTTGGGAATAAGCACATTCTGTTTGTGGCAAACTACTGCTCACATAGGCCACAATGTATTTTGTGCATTTTCATGACCAGTGTGCTGAGCTAGGGTTGCACCCAACCGCACAAGGCTTGCATCGACCACAATCTCAGTATGCAATTTTGGAATAAAAAATATGATATTTCAGTAGCGTTCTCAATTGCATGTTTGATTTTCTTGAAGTTGTGATCACATTAATATGACCACCTGAACACAGCATTCCCTTTTGTGAAGAATCTCATTGGTACACTGACCATGGCAAAACCACGAATGTACCTAGGACAGTAACTGGTCATGCATGGTCGCATCCTGTGGGGGACTAGTGTCACCACATGGTTGCTAAAAATGATTATTGACTCTGTAATGGTGCCAAGGCAGCACACGTGTATACTGTTGTCTTTGAAGGTGTTAGACCGGGCACCGGAGACAGTTCATGATAATTTTCTGCTAGCATGATGTTTATCAATATACCGCTGTCAATGAAGAAGGGTACAGGACAACCATTCACTTTGAGTGTGATCTTAGGGCACTGTCCAAGGAAGTTTGGTTTTTCCACATGGCTACCTCTCTTGGACTTGGGCTTTTCTCTGCATGAGACCAAACCTTCATGTGTACATCGTTTCTTAGTAGACACCATCATTACAAAGCAATTTTCTTCACCATCACTCAACACTGACGTCCAAGAGTCTGTGCACGATTACTTGGATGACGATCTCCATTCAGTTTCCACTTGCCTCACTTGATGTCGCAGTTTGGCCTTGTGGGAGTGGCTTCTGGAACTTTCTGGAAACCATTTTCTCTTCTCAACCTGACGTAGATGGTTTCTCTTTCACTCTGCAAACCATTATGAAATGGTTGTCTTAACCGCGGCCCTTGAATATTTGTCCGATGACGGTATAATTACCTTTGTGTTGAAAGGAGATTCTGCTTCAAAAACACATTTTCTTGCTCTACAGAGATATCACTTGACCTGAAACCTTGTGTCCCTGCTTACTTTTCGTGTTCAGTGCTGATTCATTTGGGCTTCTTCCGGTTTCCATATCCACTATCCGGTGATCAGCACGTTCTTCTGCTCTCGCAGCCATGAGCACTCTCTCCAGTCTGAGTGTTTCATTCAGCATATGTTGTCTGACAAGTCAGACAGACACCCATTGATTACTCAGAGACTGTTGTGTAGTTCCTATATTACCTATACAGGATCTGCGCGTTTTGGATAACATAAACTGTGAGAGTGGTGGCAGACTGATTCTGTGCACCCTCACCAGATACGTTAGCCTGCCTGTATTAGCTAGCTCACAGTGCCACTAGAATCTCCTCTTATCAGGGAGAGAATAGTTTCTGGCAACCTCAGAACATGACTACCCTAATCCCCCAGGATCGTGGAAACAATATACTACTTTTCACTTAGTCACTCGTGCACACTTAGTTTGTCTCAGAGATACACAAAATAAACAGGCTGGGCATTTCAATAAGGATTTATTGAACATTTCTTATTCTGGTGTAAAATAGAAGGCTGCAACAGCCATTAGATAGTAGCAGAGATATATGATTAGCAGTACTACGAAAGTAAAGGGATGGTATAGCTCTACCATTTTGCAAAAAATCATGAATACAGACAAGTACATAAAATACATAAGAGGTGCATACTCCTACCATGCCACCCTAACTAGATGTACCTTAATGTACCTAGCATCTATGTAGGTGGTATGCCAAGAATCCCTCTAGGATCTAGTCCACCCCATTACCTGAGAATCAAAGAATGTGGGACCCCGTCCTGGTCTCGAGTTGGACACTCCGCGAGGGATGTTAGACCACTGCTAGCTGGAGCGTCTGCATGCAGGAACCTCAGCGTCTCTTGTCAGTGTGTCAGCCAGGAAGTCACCGTCTCCTCTGGCTCTCTAAGCAAGTCATGATGTATATATACCCATAGGTCTCTCCAGGGGTCCTACCTTGCTGTGGTACTTTGTCGTCCTAAAGGATGACGTCGGCCCTGAACTTTATACAGAGATATTATACAGGAGATGTCAGTCCTGCTGTGCTTCCAAGAAGCTTTATGCATAATGTATGAGATTCGAACTAGGGAAAAACCCGCGTTCTGAATGCAGTGTTGTATCTATGTAAAAGGTCAGTGTCTAAGAACCGTTAACAATTTAATGTAGGGAAGAATATAGGTGAAAGGTTGTGATGTTACCTGCACCTATATAAGGTACCTTTATGGAATATAACAAGACGTACGGCTTCTTCATCATTGAATTAATTGAACTTGCAATGCTTGTTGGGAGTCTCATGTCTTTCAGAAAATTCATCATCGTTCCCCCAGCTTGCTGTCCAGCTTCGTTGAAGATTTAGCTTTCATAGTTGATGTTCGGCACTGGATTGAACTTCACCACTAAGGCAGCTTTAATCTGTCGTTAAGATATTTCAGCAGCTTGCGGTATTTTCTTTTTGCTTCTTTCACTCCTTCACATGCAAGTTTCTTTTAAGTATTCGATGATCTTCTTGTCATCTGTTTCTTCTAGCGCATTGATGAAATCATCAAACTTCTCAATCCAGGAAGTCCATCTGGTGCCAATGTTCAACTTTTTGACAGTGTCGAATGAAAGCGTTGGTTTCAGGAAAGTGGCTCCATTCATACCACCTCTAGGCCACACTGGGAGCTCACACAAGTGTCATCACGACCACCATAATGTCGTATGGACCCATTTTCATCTTTTTTGGTAAGTGTCGGATTTATATCTTGTACCTGGTCACAGGAATGGACGGTGGAACCATTATGGTCCAACTGCCAAAAATAAATGCTGATGGACCCTATATTTACCATGCAGAAGGCTACTCCACCTCCACCGTGGGCAAACTGCTCCGATGGCCCGACAGATAAATGGCCGGAGAACTGACGGTAAGGGGCAGTAAATAGTAAACACCGCCCCCCTCACCATCAGAGATTACTCCCATGGCAAAGGGGGGCATTTTATTTATTATTTTCAAAAAGAAAATCCCACTTCAGTATTTTATTTTTGAAAATAAAACAGAAAGCAGTGTGGTGCAGGGTGTAGCGTCTTCCCCAGCCCGGTAGCATGCAAATGACTAATTCACACATGGAGCTCTGTAGTGCACGTCTTTATTCTTCAGAGTGCAACCGTTAACTGATTCACAATACATCACCAACTTTATTTGATCACACATAGACACCCCACAGCTTACGTCATTCCTGTTGAGTCCTTCGGGATCCAGAAGGGCCCGCTCTACAAATATATACAAGAGACTACACTAGGCTCCATCCTATTGATGAGGCCCTGCATCAAACTGCAAAAAGCATTGACAGGAATTAACATGATGGTGGTTCCTGCAATGCTTTAAGAAATGACCCGCAGTTTGGTAGTTATATCATGATTTGTCAGATAGAGGTGCAGTGAAGGCGACTGAATAAATTACTCTGTTGGCCTGACTACAATACTACCATCTGCTACAATATAATTTTGGCCCTTCACTGCTTAATTTTGAATTGTTCGACAAAGAGCCTTATGTAAGGTTAAACTGGCAATGTAAAGTTGTATGTCATAATATCATCTATAGAAATGTCATGTTATTTTCAATGTTATAGTAAAAATATAGACAGCCAAAATATTGAGAAGGTACATATATGTTGTTAAGTACAGATTTACTAACTCTTAACTCCTCATCTACATGCCTTTAACGTATATCCATATTGCCATGGCACATGTATGTGAAGTTAGCTATACTAGATGTATATTTGTGTATATATAATTACCTATTTTGGTCATCTATATTTTTGGGGATTATATTTTTGCAGCACAATATTTAAAACTCTATATTCTGTTAGCATAATGAATACTAGTCCCAACTCCACCATGGTAGCCAAAGATGGTCTGTCTCCCTGAACATGTCTGACATGGCTATTTCCTCAATGGTGTCGTCTGCCATCGTGTTAGGTCTGTTTTTGGGTCTCACCTGAGCCAGCGCGCATGCGCTGATCTGCGAGACTTTAAGTAAGAGCTTTTTAACTTTAAACACACGCTCGTGCATGTGCTTTTTTATTTTAATCACACCTATTGGCCTTTGCGTGCGTCTTTCTAAGAAAGACAGCACGCAATTGGCCAAAGGCGGGTGCATGGCCCGCCTTCTCTCTGCGAGCATGAGCGCCATATGTTTCCAATTATCTTAATTGGAAACAGATGGTTGCGCTGGCCCTGGTGCAAATTCCTTTTAGCGCGCGTGCACCACTCCTGGGCTTCTTTTATTCGTCTCGACACGCGCCTCACCCACCTTCACACTCGCTTCCAGTCATCTAATGACATGGATGTTCGTCAGTTTGGCCTGCACCATAGCCACCGCCTGGGTCTGGACAAGCGCCCCGAACTCATTCCGGACGATGCTGTCTCTGATACACACATTGACCTTAATCGTAGCCCCTCTGGTCGTCAGCGGCGTAGCTAGGGGGGTGCGGGTGGGGGCGGTCCGCCCCAGGCGGCACTATTTTGGGGGTGTCCGGGCAGTGCCTCAGCAGTATCGGAATCAGCACAACACAAAATCGCAATTGGCAGCCAAAGTGCATTGTGCAGCATAACTAAGCCTTGATTGGGCAGTGTGTGTAAATGCTACTGCATTGCACGCACGAGCTTATTTTAAAAGTGTACCTTCATGTTTGGGTCCGAGGCCGTCAATCCGGTAGCGCGCGAAAGCGCTACCAATGACGGCCCTGCAAACATTTATCATGAAGAGCCCGCCCATGGCAGACTTGTAAACTGTCCTGTTGTTTAGCGTGCTGCGCGCACAAACGCATGTGGTGACGTGCATGTATGCATCCAGTGACTGACACCTCAACAGGCCACCACAAGCTGTTGACCCGAACCGACTCTCTCCCAGTCTCAGCCCAGAAGCCCGTGGTTCCCAATCTCTGCTCCGGGACGCCCCTGTGCGCCGTTAAAACTAGCCAGAGGCGCCGCAAACAGATGCACATCAATGTGGGAAGCACTGCACTAATCCCTTCCTTTTACATCGCTGCTATTTTGCTCTACGACCTAAGTTGAAACTCGTGCTTTCTGTTCTGCAGTTCAGTTCCAACTGAACTTTTCCTTCCGGTGTACTGATCTCTTTAGTAGGTCACAGCAAGACAGTGCAGGGTGTGGAAGTAGACAGTGCTGACGCTCCGATGTAGAAGTTGCGCCATCAGGAGAGCCACTGCCAGCATCAGCCAGAGGTAGCTCACAAAGGTCAGCTTAATGGCCGTGCCAAGCGTGGATAGCATGGCCCAGGCAGCTGACTTGCAAAGGTAAGAAAGAGTGCGTGTGCTTAAAGATGCCTCACTGTTTTATTAGAAAGGAGCAACGTGGACGCGTGTTTGCTGTTACCAAGTGTGCGGAGCCTGCAGGTGGTGATTTTGTAAACACAGTGGCATCATCTCATCCTGTGTTGTTAGCAATAAAATTGAATTAGAATATCAGTGACTTTCTGAAGAGTTGTTCACACTTGCTCTGCAGTCTTAAAGTGAGGATATACCATGTACAAGTTCTGAGAGATAGAATACAAAAACCATATTTCCCCAAGAGCAAGAGTTTCTTGCATCAGTGGACTGCTTCAACTCAGCATATAACCAGTTTGTTAACTGTCTGTAATTTGTATCCACACCTTGAAACCAACTACTTGTAGCAATCTAAATTTTTGATTTTCGTATTTAAAATGATTTTTTCCCCGTGGCTATTAGGTGTAGAAGTTTAACATTGTACAAGTGCACGCGCAGTTGGTGTCTTTCAGATTATCCTAGAGAAACACTGTGCTCCGAGATGTTAGACTTGCTCCCAGTTAGTAACACTCGATGTATCTTCATATGCTGTTCCCTTTAGGCTTTCTTTTTTATTGCACACAATCGCATTGCCCTGCTCAGAGCTAAGAGCATGCTTTGGATCTACAATTATGAATGAACATATTCTAAGAAGCAAATAGGTCAGACTTTTTATGTAATGCATGTTATGTAACACAGGTGGATATAATGATGATTGTGGTTTGTGATTTATTTTTGTATGTCTGTGTTTGTATGGATTTTTGAGTGCATAACAGGTACATTGCTTTATCCATGTAATATATACATAGTTGAAATTTGGACTGATAGTGATACAGTTAAGATGGGTCAGTTAAATTGAAACATGATTACTTTATCAACATAAAACAAGCTAGAATCGTAAAATTTAAAACAAAATTTGGATGGAATAATAGTGGAGGGGAGAGTGACAGCGGGACCAAGGTAAGTCCCCTCCTGCTGCGGCATTGCCTAAGTGCTACTGGTACTTGAGGGGGATAGAGGTTCCACGGGTCAGAAAGTCCAAGATAACCAACTCCTTCCCTAGACAAACTGATGAGGCTTGAGGAGAGACGGTCAATCCCTCCACCCCGGGATGTAGAATGAGACTGCTGGCATACTGAGTGAGCTTCAGTGGAGAAGCGGGAGCAGGCCCAGGATGACCACTACTCCATGTGCACACTGTGTGCGCACTGCGGGCAGACAGAGGAGACAAAAAGTAAACACCTCATCTCTGAGACGCTGTAAGAGCACAACTGGCACACACTGTCCAGCAAAGGCTGGATGGAAGGGCCTCTAGCACCTGCATCCATGAATGTGCACACAGCTGCCACTGTGGGGGCTGCAGGCAAGAGAGAGGCTGTACGATATTTTACCTTCATTGGCTTCATCCCAATTATTTTCAGGGAGAAAAATGGAAGTACTTCCAAGGCCAGGGTTCCAACCTTCACAGTAACGGGGAAAGTGTTTTAAATGGGCCTGCACATGTAAATATTCTTCTCTTCGGTAATGGAACATTATTTTGCAGTTTTGTAGCAGTGTAGTTGTGTTTAAAGCAGAAGAAAGTTCCTTGTATATTGAGCAGTTTTGGGCAACAAACAAAATGGCAAGTTAACTCTGGTTATTAATGTATCTGCTTAGGAGAGATAGGAGTTTCGTCTAGTGGCAGTTTTCACTTGTGTAAGGTAGCCCAGAGGGTTAATATCGTAGCGACCACGTATTTGCATTGCTGATGTGACATTCCGTGTTTGCAGTGACTTATGAGTGACATTCCACAGCAAAACGTAACACTTCAAAAACGCTTTAAACTGTGTTAAAATAATGAATTGTGCTTTAAGTCATAAGCTTGGACATCGTAGCACTATAAATACAGAAGTCATTAACCACCACTCTTTACCTCCCTGCCAGCCAAAAATCTGTTCCTTTACTGTCTGGTTACATTCATCTGCAGTGACGGAATTAATCTAGAAGATTTCATAACGCAAACAAATGCATTTCCTACTGATTACTTTAACTTTGATTTATCTTTAAACATACAGTGTGCCTTTATTTTGAATGATGTTACCTGATGGTGAAGACAATCAAAACTAGTGACTGAACAAACCTATTTTGTCCTCCAACCCTCATCCCCCTCGTCCGGCCTGGTACTGCCCCAGCTGCAGCTCTCAAGTTAGTCTAGTGATCAGGTGCGCTGGACTCACCTGTAGTATCCTGAAGGTGCTGCCGGGCAAAGCCTGTAGAGTGCGTGGTGAAACCCAGTCTGGTGGACCGGTCTGCAGACATTGCTGAGGTTACCTTCAGGCCCAAGGCCTGCCAGGCAAGGCTACGCTTTGACCTTCTTAGTCACTGTCTCTTGCTGTTACACTAAGTGCTCCTAAGTAGTAGTTAGCAGTGCCCCCTTTAAACTGCGCCCGCCACTGCCCACTGGACGGTCTACAGGGACCCCTTCATGATTAAAGGCCAGGCGCTGGTGATGGCTAAGTTGCTTGCTATCTTTAGGCAAACTGTCCATAGGGAAGAATCTGGGCTGTTCACAGCAGAAAAATTCCCCCACACTGTTCCAGTGCCAGCTGCCTGCCAGCAGCACAATTATAGAGAGCACGCTGTGAGAGTCTCACAATGCTATTTGCGTGGTGAGCATGGTAACAGGAAAGCAAACAAAAATTCAGCCACTGGTTGGGATTTTCGTTGCAGGCTTTCTGTTGATGGTACAGAAGTGCCGGATCCTGACTGTGTTTATGTTCTGCAGTGATACCAGACGACCAGGTGGAGGGCCGGGCCTGGTACAAATGTATTTAAGCTGCAGGGCAGAAGTATATGTGTGTTTTTAGAGACGTTTTGACACTATAGGTCACAACGCTACTCCCTAACAACCAAAGCGTAGTCGGTTATAAGTTCCTAATTGCGGCGCTGGACAACCAGTAGCGCAGCAGGTGCTGGCAGTGGCTGCTTTTATCATAATATGAAGCAACGTGTTGGGATTCTTCCAGGAGCAATAGTATGCGTGACTAACACATTTTAGTACGGTGATGCAGACATCAGTACTGAAAATGCCTTAGTTCAACTCCTGATGCGTGGTACTTGGCAAGACTGTAATACGCCTGCTGCAAAGGACCTGTGCCATGCATATCAAAAAATAATATTTTATGGGCACAGCTCAGTGGGTTACTGCTTTTGTCACAGAGATTCGGTTGTTACTGTGTAGATCATAAGCTACATTCGTAATCTAGAACAGTGAGCTATGAACTGCTATCTAAGAGTTGCATGGTACATGTTAGAAAATGATGTGTTTTTTTCCCAGTGTTTCTATTTTGAGGTTGCTAAGAAAGGTTTGTTTGGGTAGAAATACATTTTTTTTAAAGTCGATCCTAAACACTGTGTTATGTTCTGAGTCTGTCCTTCTCCAGACCAAGCACTCTTAAAAAGTGCCTACCAGCATGGGTGGTATATGAATCTTACACCTTTTGGTGGTCTTTGCCTTATATGACATTTTCTATGCACTAATTCACAAATGTATGATTCATTGTGTCTGGATATGTGATTTTGAAAATGTGGAAAGGTTTTGCTTTAGGAGCAGGGATTAATAAAGTCCTTTTTAAATGTGGACTGTAACATCTGCAGTTGTAAAGCAAGCATTCAAGCCTTTGGGCGTTCTGGCTGTTAGATAAGATGTTTGTTACTGATGAGGTATGGTTCACACAAGATTCCCTATTAGGCACACTATGTCATACCGCCTTCAATTCTGATCTGCTCTCGAGGCACCATGTTTGTTGAGACTAAGTGTGGTGGGGCAGCACATGTAAAGAAGGTGGGACTGTGTCTGACAAAGGGTAGGGTGTTGAAAATGCACTGGAGAAAGTTAATTATCATGAATTTCCAATGAATGCATGATGATACATAAAGCACAATAATGTATGAGATTCCATACATACTAGATGGTACCTCTGCTGTGAGAGAACTCATGTAGAGACGTGCACCATATGCTGTACACACAAACACACACATGACTCCCCTATGATGTCCCATTCTTTTTCCATCTTCTTTGTCTAAGGGTAGTAATAGTTAGGGATGTCCCTCAGCCTTGCCATTATCATTATCCCACACATACTTGATGGTACCTCTACCTTGACACTCTTATTTAGAGGCATACTCCCATTCTGTGTGAACCTTCTTTCTCCAAGGGCAGCAGTAGGCAGGAGTGTCACAGAGCTTAGCCAGTCGCATTTTTCCATACACACTAAATGGTACCCTTGCTTTGAGAGATCTCATGTAGAACATGCTCCATAAGTAGCATGCACACACAGTACTCCCTAGTGCTGACCCCAGTCGGTTTGCCCTATCTTTCACCCAGTACGGTAGCAGGCAGGGGTGTCTCTGAGCTTATCCAGTAGTATTCTTCCGCATATACACAATGATAGAGATCTCATGTAAAACATGCACCATAAACAGTATGTAACTTTATACTCCCCAGAGCTGCCCCTATTCTGTTTCCGTGTGAACAGGACATGGAGAACCCTATATGCCAACGAGAAGCAGGGTAATTGTATTATATTCCATCAATAGTCCTGTGGGACTTATTTATGTTCTACTTCAATCTTATTTTTTAAAAATGTGTGTAGACTCAATTCTATTAGTCAGAAGAAAGGTACAGGATGCCTTCTTATTTGAATAGAAGTTAATTTGTTGTCTAGGAACGATATAGCTCCTAAATAGAAAAATAGAAAATACTCTCATTTAAAAAAAGATGTAATGAAGATAAACTGTAAACATCTGCGCCGTTGACACGGTGTACTGTGCTGTAAACAGGAACTGCATTGCTGACATGGATTATCTTTAGGGTTTTTTTATGGCCATTATTGAGAAAGGTGAATATATTTTCGTTCACACTTTGAGCATTTCTGAGATATTGATCCATGCTTTTGCCTTGAAATTTAAGGAGCTGATTATAGTGCCCATTAGTGATCCATTGCAAAGTCAGTTTTAGGAGCTGCTCTGCTTAAAACCATGAGTGGCTGATAGGTTTAAAGGAGTTGCACAGCCTGAGATGTCACTGATCAATGGTGATATGAGAACCCGACTGCGCGTTTGATGAAGAACTATTAGCGGCGATACTACGTTTCTTTCGGACCTCTTTCAAGTGCTCGCCGTCCTTTTCCCCCAGCACCCCCACCAGCCCCCCCTCCCCAGGGGCGGCAATCTGAGGTATAGCCCCGGGCGCCACAAGCTCTAGCTACGCCTCTGCTGGTCGTGAGAATTCGGTGCGTACTATTCTGCTTCTACGGATGGTCCACCAAGTATGCCCCAATGCGGGAGAACCACGCGCTTGTGTAAACGTAGTACGGGTTTTTCTGGCGAAGGAATGCCGTTTTTTTGAAGGCGTGAAATTAATCGAATCGCACACGCATACCGTTTTAGCGTCCGACAACTGGGATATTTGAATGTGATTATGTTGCACCCTGTGGAAGGTTTCCCTTGTTCCTATGATTCAGCCCCTGCTAGCACACGTGGTAAGTACGTTTTATATACACCACAAAGAGCTCGAGCCACTACTCTGAGAGAGCACACCAGATATATATAGCATGATGTTTAGGATTTTTTTCCCCTGAGAAACATGCAGATATCGCGTTAAACAAAAAGGGTATTGTTAATGTAATTGGGAAAAGGCCTGATTAAGGGGGAAAAAACCTGTTCCTTTAACAGTACCTATTGCTGATGGACACCTTGTAGGAAGCAGGCTGTGTTTGCAGAAGGCGCGCTGCCAAGGCTGATGATTCAAAAGGCAGGGTCTTCAACAAAACTTTCCATTCTTCGTGGAGGCAATATGTGGCATTTTAAGGGGAGTTTTTGTGTACTGCCAGCAGTGATTTTTTTCTTTCAAAGTGCGGAGTAGAAATAGTTTACCGGAGTGCACATGTGTATCCCGGCTGGCGCTGCCATGGACAGGTTTTACATGCAATATATTTTTGTTTCACAATAATTTAAAAATTATAGATAAGAGGGGCACAGTTGGAGTTACTGCGTTCGTCATAAGCATACCTATACTTTGGTGAGACCCTTGTGCAGTTCTGTTCAGTTACAGTAAGGTGGGCTTTAAAACCTCAAGATACATTTTTCATGGAGCAGTGTGAAGAATAATTTTTTTTATATATCGGACCAATCCTAAAAGTGTTACAGTGACTTCTCTCCTCACTTTTCACTTCCACCCGTTGTCATTTGCCCGAGCACTCAGCGCCCAGTGGGCAGTAGCAGCGTCATAATAGACTTGAGTTGTGAGCCCCGCAACAGATTTGAAAACATGCACCCCCGCCCCCAATAAGCATACCTCGCGCACATACATGCATACATATTACTTAACGAAAAAACACCAAGAACACTGAAGCAGTACTCAGTTTAGGCAATATGATGACACACAGTGAGGGAAATCAGTTTTTGTACTTATTTGTCGTGATAAAAAGCAGTACTCTATGTAAACATTCTGCCTTAGTTGAATAATTGAAAATCTGTTGTCATTCGTCAGTTGTTCCTCAATCTTCAATATTTAGTTGAGAAATTGATGATATATCTGTACTGTCCATTCTTCTCAATTTAACACACTTACATGGCTATGTGTATATTTAAAGTAGATTATGTTGAAGGCAGATTCCTGTATTTTAATATCCATTAGTTCCCCTGTGAATGATCGCATGCAATTATTGTTGCATTTCCAATTTTAAATCCTAAAGAGCTGCAGTTAATTATTTTCCCCATAGAGCAGAAAACAGTGCCTCCATCCCTCCAGCCTGCTCCTAGAGACAGTGTCTCCCTCCCACGCCCCCATCCCTCCAGCCTGCTCCTAGAGACAGTGTCTCCTTCCCTCACCCCCATCCCTCCAGCCTGCTCCTGGAGATGGTGTCTCCCTCCCTGTCACCCCCTCCCGCTCCCAGTGCCACATAATTCTATGCTACATAACTACACTGCACTCAATGCAACATACACTCCAAATACCACTCAGTGCCACATAATTACCCACCACATAATTACACTCTACTGAATGCAACATACACTCCACACAATACCACTCAGTGCCACCTAATTATATGCTACATAATTACACTGCACTCAATGCAACATACACTCCAAAAAATACCACTCAGTGCCACATAATTACATGCCACATAATGACACTCTACTCAATGCAATATAGATACACTCCGCATACCACTCAGTACCACATAATTACACGCCACATAATTACTCTACTCAATGCAACATAAATACACTCCCCATAATACCACTCAGTACCACATAATTACACGCCACATAATAACACTCTACTCAATGCAACATAAAAACACTCCACATAATACTACTCAGTGCTGTATAATTACACGCCACATACTTACACTCTACTCAATACAACATAAATACACTCCACATTATACCACACAGTGCCACATAATTATATGCTACATAATTACACTGCACTCAATACAACATACACTCTAAATACCACTCAGTGCCACAATTACACGCCACATAATGACACTCTACTGAATGCAACATACACTCCACACAATACCACTCAGTGCCACCTAATTATATGCTACATAATTACACTGCACTCAATGCAACATACACTCCAAAAAATACCACTCAGTGCCACATAATTACATGCCACATAATGACACTCTACTCAATGCAATATAGATACACTCCACATACCACTCAGTACCACATAATTACATGCCACATAATTACTCTACTCAATGCAACATAAATACACTCCACATAATACCACTCAGTACCACATAATTACACGCCACATAATTACTCTCTGCTCAATGCAACATAAATACACTCCACATAAATGCACTCAATACCACATACCCCCAATCAACATAAATGCACTCCACACCATGACACAATCTCACTAAGCATAACTTCACTCAACACCACAGTTCCAAGCCACACAATCCAACTCCATACATTTCCAATACACACCGCATAATTACACACCAAACAACATATTTCAACTCCAGAACTCCACAATCCACAACGTACCTCCAATCCACACCATAGAGTGTCACCACCTGAGCAACAAACATCATTTTGCATCAGCACACCACCTAAGCATCACGTCAGTCTGCCCTTGGAATCTGGCATCTGTTTATTCTCCCCTAGTGTCCGTCTGCTGCTCGTGCTCTAATTAAATTACTGTTTTCCAACCTCCACTTCCCCGTCACTTATGTCCCGCTCCCCCATAACAAAAAAAATTATAACAAACAAGCATGAGAACAGGCAGGAAGAAGTTGCCAGCAGTGCAAGTACAAAAAAACTAGAAGACATTTTTTATGTTAAAATCTTTTTTAATCAGGTTTTTCAGTTGTATATAATGTCGTCTTCATTTGTATAAAGGTAACAAAAATGCTTAACACTTTTTATTATAATTGTTCAACTTAATGCACAGCAGCCACAATGCTCTACAACATGGGTACTCACAAACTTTCTCTCGGGGGCCAAATTTACAGTGTGGTTTGTGGCCGAGGGCCGCAGCGGTGGGGGCGGGGTCAGAGGGGGAGGGGCCAGAGGGGGAGGGGCGGGGCTAAAGCAACAAAAAAAATTGACCATGAGGTTGAGCACAGGTCCCTGCAGCAGACGCCTTCGTCCACTGAGCCACCAGACCCAGCATACACAGATCTCTCTCTCTCTCCCTCTCTCCCTCCCTCCCCCTCCCTCCCCCTTTCCCTCCCTCTCTCCCACTCCCTCCCCCTTTCCCTCTCCCTCCCTGTCTCTCTCCCTCCCTGTCTCTCTCCCTCCCTGTCTCTCTCCCCCTGTCTCTCTCCCCCTGTCTCTCTCCCTGTCTCCCTCCCTCCATCGCCCTCCCTCCATCGCCCTCCCTCCGTTGTCCTCCCTCCCCCCTCTGTCTCCCTCCTCCCCCTCTGTCTCCCTCCTCCCCCTCTGTCGCCCTCCCTCTGTCGGCCTCCCTCTGTCGGCCTCCCTCTGTTGGCCTCCTCCCTCCGTCTCCCTCCCTCTCCCTCCCTCTCCCTCAGTCTCCCTCCCTCCGTCTCCCTGTCTCCCTCCGTCTCCCTCCCTCCCTGTCTCCCTCCGTCTCCGTCTCCCTCTCCCTCCCTCTCCCTCCCTCCCTCCCTCTGTCTCCCTCCCTCTCTCTGTCTTTCTCCATCTCCCTCCCTACGTCTCCCTCCCTACGTCTCCCTCCCTCCCTCTGTCTCCCTCCATCTCCCTCCCTCCGTCTCCCTCCCTCCCTCTCCCTCTGTCTCTCTCCCTCCCTCCCTCCCTCTGTCTCCCTCCCTCCCTCCGTTTCCCTCTCTCCCTCTGTCTCCCTCCCTCTCCCTCCATCTCCCTCCCTCCATCTCCCTCCCTCCGTCTCTCTCTCTCTGTCGCCCTCCGTCTCCCTCCCTCTGTCTCCCTCCCTCTGTCTCCCTCCATCTCCCTCCCTCCCTCTGTTTCCCTCCCTCCCTCTGTCTCCCTCCATCTCCCTCTCCCTCCCTCTGTCTCCCTCCCTCTATCTCTCCCTGTCTCTCTCCCTCCCTCTCCCTCTCTCCCTCGGTCTCCCTCTCCCTCCCTCTGTCTCCCTCCCTCTGTCACCCTCCGTCTCCCTCCCTCCCTCCCTCTGTCTCCCTCCCTCTGTCTCCCTCCCTCTGTCTCCCTCCCTCCCTCTGTTTCCCTCCCTCTATCTCTCCCTGTCTCTCTCCCTCTCCCTCTGTCTCTCTCCCTCTCCCTCTGTCTCTCTCCCTCTGCCTCTGTCTCCCTCGCTCTCTCCCTCTCTGCCTCTCTCTGTCTCCCTTCCTCTGCCTCCCTCCCTCTCCCTCTGTCTCCCTCTGTCTCCCTCACCCTCTGTCATCTCACCCTGTGTGTGTTTGTCAGCCCTCAGCCGGGGCTGAGACAGCTTCCCAGCGCGCACACACACAGCCACACTGAGGCAGCTTCCCAGCGCTCACACACAGCCCCACCCGAGTACTTCACAGGTCGTTAAAAGACCATTTACATGTTAAAGCTTTGTTGTATTTCACCTCTTAGGCCCCTGCAGCTCCACTTTGACAATCACTGGAATCCCCCGGCCCCCACAGAGCAGAGTCTCAGAGTTCGGGCTGCTGCACCGGACACACTGACAGTGTTAGCTAACATTATTTAATTTTATTTAAAAACACATGCAGGATGTCTGCAAGGTCCGCGGGCCACCGAGGTAGGCTTGCCGGGCCGCTGGCGGCCCGCGGGCCGTACTATGAGTAACCCTGCTCTACAACATAGCCAAAAGTTCTGGCTAAACACATAAGGTCCCAAAGGCGAGACCTATTGGCTATGCCAATGCTTGTTGGGTGAGAGATGAGGAAACCCTATGCCAACAATTGCACCATGCTGGCGTAGCTTGGTAGATTAGCAGGCAATTAATGTTGGTAGGGAATACTTCCTCCCAAAGTGTGCTGGTGAGAATGAAGGTGGACTGGCCAGACTCAACCAACAGGTCCACCACAATTATCAGGACTGGCACATAATTGCAATCAGGTCCTCTAGCTTTACTTTCACCTCTCAATAAGATGGAGGAATGCAAGGGTGGGTGGAGCTGACAAGCATTTCAAACACAATTCTCACTACCAGCTTCCTCTACATATGGCTAAAAGTGACTTATAGAAGTGAGACAGCAAACTTTATTTTGTTTCAATGGAAGAAAATATTCTAACTGTTAAAGAAGGAAGGGAACTTTCAAAGCCCAGGCTAGAGATCAGCATGACATTTATTTCGAGGATGTTAAATGCCACTTATAACCATAGAGAAACAGAATACCACATTTAACACCCAAGCAGAGAGGATGTATGGTGTTGTATCACCAGCAGCTTTGAAATCCATGACCTGCCGTTGTACTGCAGTAATTATTATCCTGTGAACCTGTGATGGAAACTATGGGTGGATTGAATAAAAAAAAGTATACACCTAAAAAACACACTGACAATTCTAATATACTGTATCAAAGAGAAAGATTGTCTCCCAATCTAGCATCTAAAGGACCTTAGCTAATGCTCACAAAAATAAGTTAGAAAAGAGAGATTTACTTAACACTGAGTAGAAGACTTCCACCACAGTCGTACAAGTAAAGTTTAGCAGTAACTAGCAGTAAAAAAAATAGCCCTGAAGATATTCTTTCAGTAGACTGAATTTCAGTCTCTAATACTGGGATCTCTGTCAAAGATATCAAACTCCTACTAAACAACACATTCTGTGTGACTTTTAGAAGTAGGTTGCTGTGAATGATAGATAAGGAAAGAAAGGAAAGTTTACTTTACTACGACACCTAGGGAATGAAACTTAGAATGGCAGTATCAACGTGACCAGAGCGGAAAAGCCAACATTTTGAGACCCCATCCATATTTACCATTACTTCATAAGAAACTGGCTATGGAGGACTCACCCACTGCAAAAAGTCACATTTTTCCACAAAATTTGGATGTCGTTGTCAAAACTTTTTAGTTCATATTCATGTGTTTGTCTCCCTTTAAGTATATGTGTATTTTCACTGACATACAACAGGGCCAGTTCATCTAGAAGTTCTTACAGAGGCTATTTTAGGAAATGTTCTCAAATACCCAGGATCAACACAGCTGGAATGCTAAATATCCCCAAACATAAACCATCACACTCCAGACAGTAGATTGTTCAGCGTTGCAACCTCACACTTCTGAAACACAATCCTCTTAAATATAAGTACCATGGATGACACCCTGGTATTAATAAACTGCTTAGGATCCTTCTATTCAAGTAAACACCTCACAATAACTCATCCCACATATCTTTCCGGCATGTTGAACTCTCCTCACCACAACTGTCCAATGCGCTTCCGTCCCACAAATCTCCTTGTGTTCTTTGATACCCTTCTTCACCTCCAATAATATTGCTATTGTTGAACTATTACTTCTGGAACTGACCAGAAACCCCTCATGTGGTCTTCAACAATATATAAAATAACATTGAAAAATTGGTTCAGATTCTCTGCAAACAGAACTCTGCAGCCCTGTGTGCAGAACTCGAACTCATGAATCAGATTACCAGTAGTATTTGAAGAGAGAAAGGGACAGCGTGGATGACCAAGAAAGTTGGATCAAAATTGCAACTTTTTTGAGCACCTAAGTTCAAATTGGGTAACCCTACCAGGAAACCAGACCATGTGTGGTCACAAATGGAAGATTTCTAGATCCAATATTACTTTACCAGTGAAGTGAAAAATGCTAACACTGCTAAATGTGTTAGGGCACATTTTTGCTCAATTTCATTTACTCACATGAAGTACCCTCTCTTAGGAGAATTCAGCAACAGAAGACCACATCGAAATCAGCATAAGACTTGCATACATGTCCAGGCCTACTATTGGGAATTTTAAGACTCCCCAAAAAGTCAGAAATACACTCAAATTTTACTGTTGCTTACGTTTAAAATGATGCTTGTGAATCATGCCCATTGACTCTGACGCTAACACTCTAGTAAGGTCTCACTATTTTTAATACTTTTGAGGTATGATCTTAATACACTCGAAATAAATAAATGTTTACATAATTCTAAGTAGTATGCACAATTTCAGGAGCAAAACAAAAACTGCTATACTGGGTACAGAAACGGCCCCAGTGGGACAGCAACTAAAACAGAGGGGTGCAATATATCGTGTCCAGAAAACAAATCCCATAATTCATTAGCACTTCATAAGCAAAGTGGAAAGTCAACCCAAAGGAGAATTTGGACCAAAACATAAAGGTGCTAGAAAAATATATTGCTGGTAAAAGGAACGCAGTGCAGACGCTAACACCACAGGCCACATATACAGCTGCTGCCCATGCAGGTAAGAGCGGTGTGGCCGGATGAGGAGGAATTTAGGCTGACGATGACGAGGGAAAATTAAATAAATAAATAATTTCCCCTCGTCATCGTCTGTCAAAATCTCCTCCACCCGGCACCACCGCTCTTGCCTGGATGGGTCGCGGCTTCACATAACCAGCAGACACACAAAAGACATGCCGCAAAGCCTACATTACCTGTAATGGTGGAGCGTCCCAAAGCAGGACCAGAGGATGCTGAGAGAAGAACTGTGTCCAAAAACTAGTTAGTGGTCACTTCTGTATTACAAATAACTCCTGTTCATTGGAATCGAGTATTGGTTTGGTGAGCTGTCTCTTTTTGATTATATAAAGTCTGACTACATTAATAGGAAAAAGTACAACTTAACTTTGCAGAAGTGGATTGGAAGTAGTCAGCCAACAGCATCACAATAAGTTGCTTATGAAATTGAATACAACATAATGAACTTCCCTCTCTTCTGTTGGATCTGATGGGGGGTACTGTTAGAAGGATAGCTTTAGAATGGCTCAGCACCCACTGTGGGAGAGAGTACTGTGAGCACCCAATTATGAACTATACTATACAGCTGCGCAGCTGCAGTAGCCAACACAATGGTTGGGGCAGACCTTTGGTAGTTAGAAAACGTATCTGCTACTGGAGTTGAGGGGGCACCGATTATAGACTGGCCATTACATTTAGATGGATGGGAAGTAGCCCATAACCAGGGCCACTGGAACTATGTGATTGTGCGGCCACTGTGATTTTTGCATAATAATACATTTGATGCATTTTCAACATAATCCATCATCTGGAACATAATCTGCAGAGTTTAACAAAAAAACTTTTTGTTTCTGGATCAAACTGTTCAAAAGTTACTAAAAAAAGCAGCGGCATGTGTTGCAGCACAGTGGAAAGCCCTATGCAAAGGTTGATTGGTCACCTTTCTGTTGCTTATTGCTATATTTGGGTATTAAACTGGCACTAAAGAGGTGCACCCAATGTTCAAACAGTGCTAACAAGTGAAAAAATAATAATAATGAAGTAATAGTATTAAAAAATGTGGCGTATTATGCTGTATAATTTTCCTTTTCTTGCCACATAATTTACTCAACCATGCCACATAATGTGGCCCACTCCTGCAGCATAATTCCAGTGGCCCTGCCTATAACAGATTAGCCAAAGTAGCAAATAATGCTGGAATAAATATGTAAAGGAGAAAGGTAGAGTACATCTGTATACACCACAATAACCACTGTGGGTGCAACAAGAGAAAGAGGAGTTAGCAAGAACACATAGTACGAATTTAAGAATGAAGATGGTGGAGTGACTCTTGTACGTAAGTTCTGTACAAATAACATTTTATGCACATTTCCAGAGTTATGCGCCATGCACAAGATCCCAGTGGGACAGTTCCATGCTTTTAATGCCAATGCACACCAAATATACCGCAGTTGGGACACGCATGATCCGAACTGGTGACATCGGGACTGCTCTAGTATGTTTTGACTCAGTGGCATGGAAGGATAGCTGTCACTACATTATATCTGCATTACTGTCACAGCAAATGGAAGTGATGGTAAACAGACATAATATCGAATAAAAAATATCGACTGGACAGAATATCGAGTTTTTAATATAGAATGGACAGAAAATCGAATTGCCAAAATATAGTGGTGAAGAATATCGAAAATAAGGTAAGAAATATCGATTTAAATAATATAGAAGGAAGTAATATCGACAGTCATAATATAGTTGTTAAAAATATCTAGTTTTTTTATAGAGTTTTAAGTGTTAGTATATGTGTTAAAAGTATGTATTAATTTTGGAATGTATGTTTGAATATTTTTAAAGTAATGAATTTTATGTTATTTAATTTTTGTGTAATTTAATTCCGTAGCGGGTTGTGGGTTTATAGGGGATTAGGGTGGGAAGTAATTTAATTATAGTACATTAACAGCTACAAAGAGGGATTTAACCCATCCATAAAAACTTTTATTGAGCAACAATCATTTGCAACACCAGAAAGGAAAGCATACGAACAACGTGGTTCAGTAGCAGTAGTTGAAAACAAATCAGCGTTAACCCCCTTGCGAATTACTGTCCTGGAAAAGGAACGTAAATGCTCGCTACTACAAAGGGAGCAAAGTACGCCCCGATTGAAGATCAAGAACACAGCCCCCACACAGAAAAATGTATCAAAAACTGAGGCTGCACAGAATGAGCAAGAACAACAACCGACCATGTCTGTCAGCTCCAGGATTCACACTCGTAACCTCACTACTTGCAAAATAGGCCCAATGTACAAGGAGCAAAGTAAACACTTAGACCCATATGAGCTAGAACTAAGATTTATTCCTGAATATTCGACAAGGGGGACGCAGGACATTCTGAACCGAGGCAACCTGTTAACGTTGTTCAAAGAAATATGGGACCTAAAAGGCATTACTTCCCAGGACCATTTGTTCTGTCGAATTCCAGCAAAACGCTAACAACGCGGACATAGAAGAAACAGTTACAACTTGGGCCTCAAAGGACCTGGTAGATAGGATATACCTCGCAAGATCTCAGTTCGAAACATGAGGAATATCTACTATGCGTCACAAGCGTTCGAGGTACCCATATCCACTACAATTTAGTACACGGGACCAAATAAAGGGGAAAGAGAGTACAAGTCAACATTCCGCTTGTCTACGCGGCGCCAGGGCCTCCACACCAGAGCCTTTAAGTGCAAGTCGTAAGCCACAAGAAACCGGTCGCCGTCATGCAGACAGAACGGATTGGTCCTGGATACCCAACGTCCTGAGTAACAAAGTTACCTAACCCTGATTTAAACTCCACCGAAATTTCGCGGAACCTGATGTCCCCCCAGAAAGTAACAAAGAAGCCCACAGTTTCAATTTGCCCGTGGAACGTGCACGGCTTTCGAGAAATGGCCCATGATCATGATACCCAAGCCTTTTTCGTACGACAAGACATAATCCTGATCCAGGAGTCTTGGAAACTAAGATCGACTCCAATTCCAGGCTTCAGAGAACATCAAATATACGCTGAAAGCCTTTCCACGCATGGCCATCCTCGCGGTGGATTAGCGACATATGTAACCCTCAACTGGGCATCTGAGGAGATAGACGTGGGCCTGAAGTGGGTCCAAGTGATTAGAATCACCGAAAACCAGTCACCAGGGGCGGAACCGTGGAAATTGTTAATACTTAATGTTTATATCCACCCTGACAGACAGTCACAAAAAGAAAAACATGTGACTTTGCTATCACTTATCAAGCTTATGCAAAGGACTTATCTACAATATCCACTGGTCATTTCCGGGGACTTCAACAATGTCCTTATCGATCAAAGTAAGGCGAAGGTGAAGATAAAAGTAAACAGTGGAGGAAAAAAGTTAGCATCTAGCCTAAATGAATATGGACTGTCAATACTAAATGGGAATTCTAAGGAGGATAGGCCGGCAGCCGCCACTTACCTACGTGGCAGGGTTCATTCAATAATCAACTATTCTATAATAAGCGAGGAGTTAATCCCAAGTATCGAAGCATTTGGTATAGAACATCGAGCTGAAAGTGACCATCTTCCCCAAATAATAAGTATGAGTATTGCACCAAGCATGGCGCCCATAATGACCTCCTTACTGCAACACGCATCAAGGTTTAACCTGAAAAAATTTAAATGGCATGGAGAGGGTTTGGGTAAAATCACGGACTTAGTTAAAACACAGATGGCTAACCTTGGAAACCAAAGGGAGGAGGACCGAGTACCCAACTGGGAACAAATGATCCAGGTCCTGCAGCAAAAGTTCCCAGCAAGCTCAGGGAATCACAGAAATCTTAACAACAAAAAGGAACCTTGGTTCAATATGGACCTTAGAGCCAAAAAAAGAAAGGTGGCCAGGGAGGTCCGGGACCTCGTAAATCAAAAAACATTGGGATCTGCGGTAAACAAATCCAAATTGAGGAGAGCCAGGAGTACTTACAGGAAGGCACTGAGTGCCACAAAGCATACATACAAAGAAACCATCTGGAATAAGTTGTTAATTTCGGGAAAAAATACTAACTGCCGGGATTTCTGGGGCATCATTAATGATCTCAATCTAGGGGTTAAACTTCAACAGGAAGCTGGGGTTGGTGCAGATACCTGGTTCAGACATGTGCAAACTCTATACAGTAACATGGAGGCAGGTCACAACAACGGCTTAGGGGCAGTGAAGGACCACACGGAGGAACCAAAAGGAGAGAATAAAAATAAAAACCGGGAACTCGAGCAGGAAAAACCAGAGAATGGGTCAATAGTATTAGACGAGCTAACCACCAAAAACGAACTGAGGACGATAATTTTAAGATTAAAGACAGAGGGGGCAGCAGGACCAAACGGGCTGCCAAATGCAATCTTTAAGCACGACCCGGACCTGTTGTCAGAGATACTAACACCTCTGTTCAATCAAATATATAAACAAGCAGAGTTACCTGCCTCCTGGAAAGGTAGCATCATTCACCCCATTTTTAAGCACGGTGACCATCGCAACCCCTCAAACTACAGATTGATATCCTTAATAGATGTAGAGGCCAAACTATATGCCTCTTGTATTCTACTCGAACTACAAGCTTGGATATCAGAAACAAAGATTATGCCAAAATTCCAAACAGGATTTAGGCAAGGAATGGGAACAATAACTAACCTAACTTGCCTGGCTATCCTAATAGACCAAGCTGTAGAAAAGGGCACTCGCCTGTATGCCTGCTTTATAGATATCAAGTCCGCCTTCGACCGAGTGAACAGAGAGCGCCTATGGAGAAAGTTGGAGAGCTGGGGGCTGCCATACCAGATCTTAACAGCCATCAAAGCCCTACATCACAATACTTGGACAAAAGTGAAATTGGGAAATGGAGGCAGTACTACTAGGAGCATTCAAACGCACCAAGGTCTAAAACAAGGCTGTGTTTTAGCCCCCACCCTCTTTAATCTTTTTCTCTCCGACCTCACAAACGCGATCGAATCACTAGATAGTCACCCTCCACACTTGGTAAACAACCCAATATACTATCTACAATATGCTGATGATATTGTTCTGTTGAGCAAAACCCCAATCAGCTTACAAAGAGCCATCAACAAACTAACATCGTACTTAGAAAGGGAAAGTTTGGACCTAAACAAAGAAAAAACCAAAGTGGTCCGTTTAGTTGACCCGCAAAAATTAAAGTACAATTGGACGGCACAAGGGATAATAGTGAAAGAACAAGAGAATTACAAGTATTTGGGAATAATAATAACAAAAGGAGCAAATTACAAGGACCACAAAACAGCAATAAAAGCAAAGGTGCAATCCTTTATTTTTGCCCACCGCTCCCTAAAAGGAAAAATGGACTGTCCTAACTATAACCACCAATTAAAAGTAATGGCAGCACAGATAATGCCCACCCTATCTTATGGTTCAGTTACATGGTGCGGGAAGGAGGCCGATCTTTTAAACAACTTACAGATCAAAATATACAAAGAGGTCTTCAACTTGCCTAAATCTGCCTCAGCCTCACAAGTCAGGCTTGAATTTGGTCTGCAAAATCAGAAGTACCGGAGCATGAGCAGCTTCGTGAAACTTTGTCATAAACTTCGAATTGCACACTCAGAAACACTGGACTGGCTAAGCTGGGAGGAAATAAAGAAAAGTGGGGAAACTGAAAAGCCGAACACCTGGGGACAACATCTGAAACTATGTGTGGAAAAGTTGGAGCTGGAATCAGTCTGGAAAGCTAGGACAGATATGGCAACGCTAAGTAAACTAACCAACGCGGTAGCAAAAAGGAAATCCTTTATGGAGGATAAAGAGATATAGGCAAAACGTCGCCACGGCTGGACCATCATGAACTCTTTTACAACTCTAAAACCAGCAGCCCACTTTAGCGGTCATCTTAAAAAGGCCTTTATAGCCTATCGGATGGGGATGCACGTCTCAAAACACTTACTACCGTCTTGGAAACCGCCTCACCAGACGAAACGATGCCGCCTTTGTGGGTATAATACAGAAACTTTGGTCCACCTTTTCTGTACTTGCCCGGCCCTGATAAACCAGAGACGATTCTTACTGAAACCCATTTTCAACGAGTTAAACATTCGCTCTTGCAGACATGCAGTCACAAGTTGGCTCAGAGGCTCCTCCATAATCTTGGCATGCCGTGGAGTCAAATTTTTGGAAAAAGCAAACAAAAAGCCTAGAATTAATAGAACAGGAGGGCCAAACAGCCAGTGGGCCACTTGGGACTTTTTAACCTCTGGACCGTATATGCACCGTTCCCACAAAATTGGTAGCCGAGAATAATTACCTTCAGTAATTTTTTTAATTTTGTACTGTATCGTCATTTTACTATGTGAATTTTGTAATAATTTTAATTAATAATGCAAATAAAATCTTCTTCTTCTTCTATAGTACATTAAATAATAATTTCTAGGAATTAATCATTATTTTTAATTTAATTTTGCGTTTTACTTCTGTAGCGGGCTGTGGGTTTATAGGGGAAATGGGTGGGAAGTAATTTAATTGTTATTAGGTAATTATTAATTGGTATTGAAAATTAATTGGATGTTGATTAATTATTAATAGGTAAATAATTTGTATTAACTGGTAATTAATTTGTATTCATTGTTTAATTGATAATTATGTTAATTGTATTAATTTATTATTTGTAGCGGGTTGTGGGTTTATAGGGGAATATGGTGGGAAGTAGTTTAATTGTAAATAATTAATGATTGAAATAATTTTTGTATATTGATAATTAAATTATTATTAATTAATTATTAATCGGTATTATTTGTATTTATTAATTTTTGGTATTGAAAATTAATTGGTTGTTAATTATTAATAGGTAATTAATTAAAAACATTTATTGGTATTTATAATTAATTAATTATTAAATATTGTGTGATTGGTAATTAATTTTAATACTTTTTTTGGTATTAATAATTAATTTCTTTTTAATAAAATATTAAAATATTATTTTCCCTACTATTGCACTCACTGGAGTGGGAATAGTAATTTTTACCCCTACGCTATCCAACGCTTTCCCTACTATTGCACTCACTGGAGTGGGAATAATAATTTTTACCCCTACGCTATCCAACGCTTTCCCTACTGTTGCACTCTTTGGAGTGGGTATAGTAATTTTTACCCCTATGCTATCCAACGCTTTCCCTACAGTTGTACTCACTGGAGTGGGAATAGTAAATTTTACCCTCTTGCTATCCAACGCTTTCCCTACTGTTGCACTCTCTGGAGTGGGAATAGTAATTTTTACCCCTACGCTATCCAACGCTTTCCCTACTGTTGCACTCTTTGGAGTGGGAATAGTAATTTTTACCAAAACGCCATCTGACGTTTTCCCTACTGTTGCACTCACTGGAGTGGCAATAGTAAATTTTGCCCTCCCGCTATCCGATGCTTTCCCTACTGTTGCACTCTCCGGAGTGGGAATAGTGATTTTTACCCCTACGCTATCCAACGCTTTCCCTACTGTTGCACTCTCTGGAGTGGGAATAGCAATTTTTACCCCTACGCTATCCAACGCGTTCCCTACTGTTGCACTCTCTGGAGTGGGAATAGTAATTTTTACCCCTACTCTATCCAATGCTTTCCCTACTGTTGCACTCTTTGGAGTGGGAATAGTAATTTTTACCCCTACGGTATCCAACGCTTTCCCTACTGTTGCAGTCACTTGAGTGGGAATAGTAAATTTTACCCTCCCGCTATCCAACACTTTCCCTACTGTTGCACTCTCAGTAGTGGGAATCGTAATTTTTACCCCTACGCTATCCCATGCTTTCCCTATTATTGCACTCTCTGGAGTGAGAATAGTCATTTTTACCCTCCCGCTATCCAACGCTTTCCTTACTGTTGCACTCTCTAGAGTGGGAATAGTAATTTTTACCCTCCCGCTATCCAATGCTTTCCCTACTATTGCACTTACTGGAGTGGTAAGAGTAAATTTTACCCGCCCGCTATCCTACGCAAAAAATATTGAATATTTTTAATTATTATTACGGTAATATAAATGTATTATTATTTTTTTTTACTTACATTAGTTATTTATTAATGTTAAAGTTATTTAAGCATTTTTAAGTATGTTTCAGTTAATTATATGTATTATTTCATTAATTTTACATTACTTTTAAGTCGATATTTTGACTAACTATATTTTTTACAACGATATTTTGGATTCTATATTTTTGTACTTACCTGTTTGGAGATAGGGGTTCGATATTTTGGCATTCTATATTTTTTCCTCGATATTTTCCTTCTCGATATTTTGTCAGTGATCCGGAAGTGATAGTGGGTGCGAAAGAGGAATGAGACATGAATATGAACACACCGGACAAACAAAATACCTGATCATCAAAATACATAACAATGGTGTTCCGCAACCCCAGATTTAGATTTACCCAGTTCAATTATTTACACCAAACATACCTCACACCACAGAACATGCATCAGATGTATGATGGTGCTTTTTCGCATTGCCCTTGGTATCACCAGCAAGATGCTGGATTTTACCATATAGTGTGGGAATGTCCACTACTGCAGACTGCATGGGGTGAGGTGTAACAAAATAATTCTGAGATTACAGAGTGACACTTCTCACCAACACAGTAGCTTTGGCTACTGGGGTGGCAGGCAGGTATGTAAGGGGATAAGTTGGTTTGTTGATCTGGCATTGAAATTATTCTCGTGCAGGATATCCATGTCATGGAAAGCTTCAATAGCTCCTCACTCATCACGAAAAGAATGGGAGGGAGGAGGGCCGGATTTAGCACTGGTGGTGCTTGGTGCAAGAATCTTTTATGGCACCCCCATGATCTCCTCCTTGGATTACCTCACTACTACCCCAAAACATGCCCCTAATCTCTTCATAGCCCCTCTCTCACATACATTTAATTTGTTTTATAGTGCTGGTAAAGGGTGGTTTTACTGATCTACCCAGCTATCCACATCAAATATAGATGTGTCTTTGTAACAGGCATATTAACCGTATGCACTTGTTTATGGCGAGTCATAACTGCAACTAGGCAAATCTCTCTCTCTCTCTCTCTCTCTCTCCCTCTCTCTCTCGCAGGAACATTTATTACAAGCGTTATCTTGACATTTTTATTGCTGTCTGAAAGCTGGACATACAAGGAAATCAGCAGGTGCTTTTAAATTGTAAGTTAGTGCTAAACATCGCACCCCCTGAGGTCAGTGCCCTCCTTCCAGCTCAGCGCTCAGTGCAGCCGCACTGGTTGCACCGCCCTAAAGACGGCCCCTGGGAGGGAGCGTGTCAGGCATGATATGACATACATAAGTTATATGTGTGAAAGCCAAAAACGATGAAAGAAGCTAAAACGTAGAGGGTAACATTTTTCTTACACTTCCGAACTGGAAAAGTACTTCTGTAAGGTAATCCATTACATGTCATAAATATGAAGCCCGGTTTCAGTCGTAATTCAACTGCTCCAACCAATGGGTAATCAATGCTTCATGTAACGAGATAGCTCGTTCAGTCGTCCTACGTGACTATGTCACAGCATAGCTCGCCATTGGGAGCACCATGTTTAGTATTACACATGTCTAACCCATGCTAGCAACTGTTGTGTGTTTTGTTTTTGGATGCTTTTCTTTTTATTTTATTTGATGCTTTGTTATAACCCCTTCCAGGCGGCGAGTCTCCCTGCCCCGCTCCCCCTGCCCTTCAACGCCAACTACGCGCTTTAACCTTAAATCGCCACTGACAACTTTCTTGGGTGCCTGAAAAGGTCGCAGTTTATTCATCAAACATCAATTTATACATTTCAATCGGTCATGGTTATGTACACATTTCTTATCCATGTTACCTCTTTAATTATCTTGTTCCTTAGTATTTTCTTGCATTGTGGACCCAACCTTCTCAATAACCTGGGAGGGAAGGGACCCCTTTTTGGGCTTATGATTCACGGGTCTAGGCTTCAGCTTGCTACCGATTTTGAGGGTGTCCGTCTGGACCTGTCCGGGCTGCAAGTGCCGTCCCGCTTGCCTTGTACCCTTTCATGGGCCCTACCTTATCCCAGAGGTCCCTGCCGTGTGGCATCCCAAGGACCTTTCTTGAGCATCTACACTACTTTCTTGTGGCTGAGTGCTTGCCCTCTTCTCCCTCTGAACCTCTGCCGTGAGGCATCCCAAGGGTCCTGCAGGAGCATTACATCTATTCTTTTATGGCGGCATGCCGCCCCTTGGCTCCCTCGGTGCCCCTGCCGTGAGGCATCCCAAGGACACTGTGAGAGCCTTCCATCTACCTTCTAATACGTTTTTCTCTTTTTTACTAATTTTGTTGGGTTTGCTCCGCCACGCTCCCTAAGACACCCTCTGCCTTTCCCTTCGGTTATTGGAAGCCCTTCTGTTCTAGTACCCCCACAATATTCAGTAGGAACATGTCCATTCCCACCCCCGTGAGGTGTACCCCATCTTCCATGTGGTACCCTGGGGATCCTAGGTTTATGAACCCCTGCCTCACGAACCCCCACCCATTGGCCCTGCACACCTTGGCCATGGTGATATTAAGTTTTCGTCTGGATTTTTCCAGCGCCCCCAGGTCCAATGCCCTCCGCCAGGTTTTCCGTACTATGATTTCTGAAAAGATTACTTCTGCGGGGCGTGCCACCGCCGTGAGGCCTTTCTGCATTTCTTCCAGGAGTGCCCTCTGCCCCAATGCTGCCAAGTCATTGCCGCCCAGGTGGACCACTAACGTGTCCGGTTTGCCACCTCGCTGTAAAGCTTCCCGCACTGCGGGTAGCAGTTGTTCCCATTATATCCCCGAGCATCCCTGCCATTCTATTTCAGTTTCCCATAGCCATATTCCGCCAAAGTTGCGTCTTACTGCTGCCCATCATTGAGCCCGCGTTATGTAGGAGTGCCCCATGAGCCACACATTCTTCTGTGAAGTGTTCGGACCTGGAAAGGGGGGGGGAGAAGTTGGGCTTAGTACATCGTCGGGTGTATGTAGCGCTTGAATGCGCTGGACGCCCAGTGCCCTAACCCCTTAATCACCCCACTTTCCAAACCTAGCCCTGTCGCCATGGTGGCCGCCCTTATTCTAAACGAGTTTGACCCATACTCTCGCACAGGGAGCCCCATTGCATCCAGGGTTTTCCTCATCACCGCTATGAACTGAAAGCGGCTGAGAAAAGACCCATCCCTGTGTTTGAAGAGCGGCCCTTTATCTCCCTGCCTGTCTCCCAGGTGTTCTTTCAGTAGGCACACCGGGCAGCAGTTTGCGTCCTTGGTGCAATGTATCCTGGTCCTTCTCCCTTGGCCTGCCTGGTCTTTCTTGGACTGCCGTAGCAGTATGTCCATGCAGCCCTTCTGTATTTCAACGTCCCCTCTGTGTATGCATGCTGATCCTGGGTCTACCACTGATGGGGCTACCAACTCGCTGATCCTGTATGCCCCAAAGAATGCCACTGTGAAAGCTGCCCGGAATAGTGCCTCCTAATGTCTTGACGAGCAGATCCCGCCAAAGACCCCAGCATCCCTTGCAGTATGTTAAAGTGGATGGGGTGCCTTGTGTCCTCTGTTGCCTGCTAGATCCTACCCCAGCCCTCCATAGCCATTCTGCATTCAAACGCCTTGGTCAGGTCTTCCCGCCCTGCCAATTTTGTGTAATATGCCACCGCACTTAAGTGTGCCTGGGCCCATGTCTTCAACTTTCCCTCCATGAAGGCCCAATCAATGAATTCTAGGACCTCCTTCTGTGTGGCCCATCATCCCCTCCCCAATCCTGTCTTGCCCTTGAATGTTTCCCAGCACTTACTCTAACGGGTGCTCATCTTTGGGGCCAGTGGATTGTTCAGTAATAACCTCAACCCGGTTCCACCCATGCCCATGCCTCCTCTGGCATTGGGGTCATCCTTCTGTCCACGTCTGGGGCCAGTTGCCTGAATTTCTCCCACTGGAAACGAGAAATGGCATCTGCAACTAAGTTTTCTACCCCCGGAATATGTCTTGCCCTAAGCGCAATGTTGGCTTTTAACTGGCAGCCTACCAGCTTCCGCAGAAGGGTTGATACTGCTGGGTATTGTGCAGCTCCCGTGTTAATCGCTTGGACTACTGCGTGGTTGTCAGACCATAGCGTAATTTGTCTATTCGTTAGCTGTGGGGCCCAGATGTGGAAGGCTACTACTATGGGGAACAACTCTAGCAATGATATGTTCGCGGTTAGCCCGGAGACGTGCCATGCAGCCGGCCACTCCCCTGCTGACCAGATGGTCCCAAGGATTGCTCCAAAGCCGTACCCCCCAGCTGAGTCAGTGTAAAGTTCCAGCTCGCCTGCCTGTACCCAAGGCTCTCGCCATATCAGGGTGCCATTAAAATCTGCCAAGAAACTCTCCGATTGTCCCAGGTCCTCCTTCACCCCCTGCGTGATGCGAACCCTGTGGTGCTTCTGTGTCATGCCTCTAGTTAGCCATGCTAGCCACCTGGCGAAAGTGCGTCCTGCGGGGATTACTCGGGTGGCAAAATTCAGTTTTCCTAGCAGCTGTTGCACTTCCTCCAGTTTTGCCTTCTTTTGTTGCCTCAGCCTGTTTATCCCACTCAGTAGGTTGGCTACCTTCTCTGGTGGCAGTCTGCATGTGCCGGCTACTGAGTCCAGCTCTATACCCAGAAAAGTCAATTTAGTTGTGGGGCCCTCTGTTTTATCTTGCGCCAGTGGGATGCCGAGCTCCTGGGCCATCTTTATGAAATTGTTTAGGAGAGTGGCGCAGTCATCCGTGTCCGCCCTTCCAATGAACAGGAAGTCATATAGGTAGTGCACGCACCCCCCGCGGTGTGGGTGTTCCCAGTTCCCACTCTAGAAAACTACTGAAAGCCTCGAAGTGTGTGCACGATATTGAGCAACCCATCGGTAGGCACTTGTCATAGTAGTAGCTTCCCTCCAGTTTAAAACCTAACAGATGGTAGCTGTCTGGGTGCACTGGCAACAATCTGACCGCTGATTCTATGTCTGACTTTGCCATCAAGGCCCCTTTCCCTTCCTGCCAAATGACGTCCACTGCATCGTCAACTGAAGCGTAGGCCACCGTGCAAGCCCCTTGCTCCAGCCAGTCGTTGATCGATCCTCCTTCTGGGTGGGAAAGTTGGTGAATCAGCCGGAATTTCCTCCGCTCTTTTTGGGCACTACGCCGAGTGGCGATACTACCATGTCATTCAACGGTGGGAGAGGGAAGGGGCCCGCCACCCGGCCCAGCATCACTTCTTTCTCCACCTTCTGTTTTGCTACCTCAGGGTTGTCTCTTACTGACTTTAGGTTTCTTCTCTCTCGTGCACCTTTGGGGCCCTTGTATGGGATTGGAAAACCTTGAATAAACCCTTCAGCTAGCAGCTGCCGGTCTGCTGGTTTGTGATAGTTTTGTAACAGGTGAAGCAGCCTGCCTGTTTTTATGGGTGTTGGAAGTGTCTGTCCTCCGCCCCCTTTCCCCCTGACCCCGCCTATCGGGGCCTGTACCTCATTTCTTTGGGCCTGTCTTTGATTTGTCTGTCCCTGGCCCTGTAGCCCGCCGGCATCGTATGGTAGGGTGGATTCCCCCGCATGACCCACATGCATAGTTGAACCTGCATGATGCTCCCCATTTACACTTGTCTTTGTCAAATTTCCAGCATGCCTTGCTTGACTTGTTAACCGTCTGGCTTTTCGCTTTAAAATCTTTTCCTTGTCCCTCGAACCTGCCCTTACTCCCATAGGGACGAAAATTACCCTCTTTCGTGCCAACCCCCTCCCTGGCTGCCACCATGTGTTTGGAGTAGTCCTCCATGTCTTGGCAGTCCCAGCCTATCGTTGGCCATACTTGCATTTTTTCCCTAAAACCTTAGTCGTATTGTAGCCATACATCCCCCCGATACTGTTGCTGCACCTCGTGCACCTTCTGTTCATAGAGGATTAGTGCTTCCACGCTTTGTGGGAATTTTCAATGAACACGCATGCCAGTGTCCTAAAAGCCTTTCAGCTAATTTTCTATTGATCTGTCCACCCTGGGTTTCCTCGAGGCCCTCCTGTCCTCATCTTTTTTATCTTGTGTTGTTAGGTCTAAGCCTGCCTGTCGCACTTCGAGCAGTGAAAAAATGTATATGAATTCCTTTCTCCAAATTCTCTCCTTTATTGTGAGTGGAATGAGGTTGGCATCTTTGTTGTTGTGGGAGGTTCGCTTGGGGAGGGGCACCGGTACTCGCTCGCTGGCTTCCCATAACTGTCATGCCCCCCACTCGCTCTGGCTGTACTTGGGCTCTCTCCCCCAAGGGCCCCCGTGTGTTCTTGTGTGGCCGGCTCGCCCCCTGCCTTATCGCCATGTCCTGCCTGGCTTAACCCACTAGGCTCCTCGCTTGGTGCCCCTTCTGCTTGTACCCCTGTGTTATCCTTCTTGCTTGCCGCTGGGCTGTTTTCATGACCCCCTGTGCCCCATAGTGTGTTCACAGGGAATGGAGCCCCCCTCCCTGGCCATTGCCACCAGGGCATCCATGGTGTGGCTGCATAGATCTCTCCAACCCTCTAACCAGGCCTCCCCTTGGAAATCTGGTCTCCCTTGGCCTATTCCTGTCTGCCATGGTAGGTGCACGGGCCATGTTCCCTGTATTGCCACGTTGTTCCCCCCCATTTGGGTTCCCGTGTTAACGTTTTTCCCCAGACTGCTTTGGGCCCCCTGCCCCCTTTTGCGCCCCTGCTCACTGCTCAGCATTCCATGCTTACCCAGAGCGCCTTTCCCGTGTCTCTCGTAAGGGGCCGCTGTGCTGGCCACAGACCCCTCCTCATCACTGCTGTCATCCGACTCCGAGCAGGCCACCTGCTCCAGCGCAACTGCGTCTCTGTTTCTGGTCTTCTGGGTGCCCTTTCTTTTGCTGCCTGTCCCAGCTCCGCTCCTACGTGGGGGCCGCCGTTTTGGCTGCAGGCCCCCTCTTTGCTGCCTTCTTAGGCAGCGGCAGTGCTGGGGATGCTTGGCATTGCCTTTTTCCCTTTTTTGCTGACCCCTTCCTTGATTTGCTGGTCTAGCCAGCTCCGACCTTTCAGCGCCACCAGGGCCCTGGCTTGTTCCAATATGACCTGTAGATCCTCATCTAGGTCGGGTCCTGATCCCTCGTTGTGCCTCTTCTGGCCTTTCTTTGGTGAAGCTGGCCTCTCCTGTATATCCCTGAAACGGACCGGGAGCTGTGTCTTCCTCCCAGTTACCTTCTTCCTGCTGGCCATCCTCGTTTTATTCCTGCACCCGCAGATGCAGCCCCTGTGCTGCACTAGTGCATCCGCTCTTGTCCATTTGTCCTTCATTCCACAGTGGTTCTCAGGCCCAGCGCGCGCAAGCCAGCGCTGTTCTTGGGCCGGCAGAAGTTTCCGTAGTTTTGTGCTCCTGCCCCTGCCCCTTTAAGCGAGCGAGCCTTCTCCCGTTAGCGCCTCCCCTTGGCTCTGTTAAGTCCCGGTTAATCTCCCTTTGTTCGCGGGTGGTGGCACGGGGAAGTGCACGCAGCGCCGGTCGGCTTGAATCGCCGGTGGAGGTGGAGGCTCAGATCACGCTGTCCCCGTCGTGCCTCAATGACTGCAGGTGAGCCCACGAACGACCCACGGCGTGGCGATCTCCCGGAGGAAGCGGGTGTCCGTGAAGCCGGATGCCTCGCTTAATTTTCTCAACGGCGGGGTGGAGGCTTGAAGACGAAAGGTCGCTGCTCCTGATCCGCCGCCTGACGTCGTCCAGTCAAGGAGGATGCCGCTCCGGTGATCCCACGACGGTGAGAAGCCTTCTGGTCGCTCTATTATCCGGAGGTGGAGGTTCTTTCCGCGCTGTCTCCCCTGAATCCGGCTGCCCGCTGGGGATGGTGGGATTGGTGACTCTGTTTGCACCGCCCGGGTTCCCGCTGGAAGATGGCCACCAAGCCTGAGGCCTGAGGTGTCTTTGTCCCGGGAAAAGTGGCGCTAAACCTGCGGCTGTCCTCTTCTCCGCGATTTCCTTCAGCAGGGTCAGTAGGATTATCCAGCCTGCTGATCCTTCTCCTTCCAATCCGACGGGGGGATGTGTGTGATTAACTGGGCCGTTGCCCCCTTTTATCCCCTCCTCACTCCCTAGCTTGCCCCCTGATTGGGGGGAGTTTGCCTTGCCCGAGGGGGGCCAAACCTGGCCTCCGCCAGCCTAGCCGGCATGCTAATGGGTGCGGGGAGGGCCTCCCGCCTCCGGACGGCGTTTTGCCCTGGCCTCTATTGGGTCCAGCTGCGCCTCCCCGGCCGGGGTCCTGACTAGACTAACCTCCAGGGGCACCTCTCAGTGCAATGTCAGTGCGGAGACGTGACTATGCCATGTTGATGTACCATGCATAAACACCCAAAGTGTACTGGACGATGGATACCCTTACCATATGGCGACTTTTGTACTGTCTAATCAAAAATGTTGATGAAAATCAATAAAAATCTATTTGAAAAAAACATAATGGCAAACGAAAGTGAAAGCCTTAATCATGCATACAACTGAGAAAAATATGGAAACTCTTGGACCATCCCTGCACAGACGATTATCTCAGTTTCAGGAAGAAGCTCAAAACTTGGCTTTTTACAGAATATATTTTTTTCTCTCTGTGCACTTTTTCGGTAAAATAGTAATTGAATTTGTAGCTTCTGACAGCGCCATGATATCCCTTAGGGGGTGACTGATCACGCTTTATAAATACCGCTAAATAAATAAATAAAATAAATGAACTCGGGCAACAGAATGTTTTGCCAATGCAGAAAATGCATCAGAGAAAGCTACTAATAGGGAACAGCGCATTACGACTAAGAATACAGATGTTACATAGAATCTTTATTTCCTAAAGATTCTGAAGAAAAATAAGCTCAGTAAATGATGTGAAGCTTTCATGATCACCAAGTAATTAGAAGTGAGCATTTTGAAGTTTTTGACAGAAACCACACTAAAACTGAAATGGAAGTCTTGGAGAAAGCTTTGCATTTTTATTCTGAACAAAATTTGTATTTGGTTGAAACAAAAGTAGCTATTTAGGAATATATAAATTCAAACTAAAGCTTGCTTGCAAAATTATATTCAATGTCAAAAAAGAAAGAGGGAAAAAACTAGAGACAACCTACAGAGAGAAGAGATAGGGAAAACTGATGGACACCATTTCCAAGAACTCAAGATGATGAGGAAGGGAAGATGAATTCAAAAAAGTGATTCCTAACTAGTCATGGAATTGAAAATGAGAAGACATTGACCTTACAACTGACATTCTAAGGCACATTAGTCACAGTCACATTCCTTGGAAAAAATACTTACCAGCTAATACCACTGGATACGATATCACTCTAAACCTCAATTGAAGAGAAAATAGGCCAGAAAGCATGTGACCATTTCCTAGATCAAAGATTTTAAAAATACAATGAACACACAAAGATTCTTAAAAGAAATGTTCAACGTATGCCTAGAGAACAATAGCTTTATTTTCTACAAGCAAGTCTACCAACAAAAATGTAGAAAGCCTTGGGCATTTCTTTGTAATCCTAGTTATGCCCATCACAATGCCTGGCCTTATTATCTGGGATGGCAAAATAAATGGATTACACAAGCATTTTAAAGAACTAAATAACAATGACATCGACATCGACCTCGCGTTCACATATGAAATCAGTAAAAAATAGTGCCTTTTCGCCACAACAATCTACAAATAAATTGTCAAAATTCAAACTACACCGCATAAAAAACCCACAAGAAAAGCACACAGTGGGCATAAAGCTTCCATTCCATTAGACAAACATAAGGAGTCCTCTATGGAAAATGTGTACGTTTAAGAAGGAATTGCTCAAGAGAAACCAAGGGCCAGAGGTACAAAGCTTTTTTGGGGTCACAAATGGCTTGAGTCACAGAATCGGGCTGTTTGTGATGCAAAAAAGCTTTTAACAATGTACTAAAGGCAAACTGCAATTCAGTCGTAATATGCGTTTGCTACCAAATACCGATTCGATATTTGGAAAAGGTCTGTCTTCCAAATACCTAATCAGAATGGTATGTATTAATGTTTTGCAACAAAATTCCTGTCTCAAATCAGTTATACTTTAACACCAGTATAAAGCTGTTGGAAACCCATTCGCAAAGGGGAAGTGGTCCCTTGGGGACCCTTCCCCTTTGAGAATGTTAAAAAATATATGTTTAAGAGCAGGCAGTGATCGAAGGGACCACTGCCTGCTCTTAAAAAATGAAACTGTATTCTTCATGGTTTTAGCATTTTTTATGAACTTAGGACCAGATGTGCTAACATAAGGCACACTGATTTCCTAAGTGCAATCCTCTCCGAATTGCAATTAGAAAATCAGCATTTCTAATGTATCACACTCTTTTGAGTTTCATTAGTGATTCCTAGTGGATCGCAAATAGACCTACCTCAGGCACATTAATGAGGTAGGCCACAATTTGTGACCCATTAGGAATTCCAACCGTCACTGGGAAGGAGCCTGCTCAGGTCAGCAGACTACCATGTCTGTGATTGATTTTCAATAAGGCAATCTTTTTTTTTTATTGTAGTCTTTTAATAAAACTTCTAAGTTTAGATCTAAAGTCTTTCTTTAGACCAGAAGTTTAACTTTAGACCTGAAGTGTAAGCTTAAACCTCAGGTCTAAACTTAGACTTTAGGTCTACAGTTAGACATAAGGTCTAAAGTTAGACTTTCGGTCAAAAGTTGGACTTTAGATCTAAAATTAGGCTTCAGGTCTAAGTTTACCTTTGTGAATCAGGCCCTGTGCGTTCCATAATGCTCCTGAGTGATACCAAAAAGAAATTTGGTATGTAGAAAACGTGAGCACAATGTAAAGTAAATGATAGAAAAGACTTCTATCTGTTCACAAAACTTGGTAGGTTGAAACACATCAGAAAGCCTCTTACGGCATTTCTTGTGCACTACATTAAAATGCTATTGACGGCTTCCAGAGTGCTGTCTTTACATACATGCATATATATACATATATACACATTGGAAATAACAAAGGTTAAAGTAACGTTTAAGTTAGGGGAAATGTTGTCAGTTAAAAATACCATTTCAAACTCAAATACCACTGAAGTAGTGGACTTTCTGTGAAAAGTTTGTGCACATTAAAAAGGATGCTACTATGAGGATACCTTTGCTATGAGTTCTCAAACGTCTTTCTCATCCATATGCATAAAAACATTCTAACATGTAGAGTAAAATGTACTTTCAACACAAGCAGCAGTCTGTCAAATAACTCCATTGTGATGAACTCAAGTTTTACCACAGAGTTTTAATGAGTAACTAGAGCGCTAACACACTGTACTTATGACAAAAGTGTGGTAACCCTGAACACGATCCTGAAGGAATCAAAGATGTAAAACTGGCAGCATTTTCTATAGAGTTGACTGTAGTGAAGGAACAAAATCATGGGTTTATTTTGTCATAGAAATTATGGTTAGGGATCAAGAAAGCTAAAATGAGGACACATTTTTCAGTGTTCCCAAGATTCTTTCTAATCCATATAAGTAAAACATTCTGACATGCAGAGAGAAGCATGCACTTTCAACACCAGCAGCAGCCCTGCCAATTAACTCCATAGTGATCAACGGCAGCTTCACTAGTGTTATAATGAACAACTAGAGTGCTAACATTCTAAATGTATTACAAATGTGTGGCACACCTGAATGTGATCTTGATGGAATCAAAGCTGTAAACCTGAAAGGAACTTCTTACAGAGAATTCTATTTTAAATTATTAGAACAAAATGTTTCTTTTTGTCATAGAAATTATATTTACTGCTCTAGAAGGCTAAAATGAGGACACATTTTCAGTGTGTTTCCAGATATCTTATCCAACCATTTCATTTAAACATTCTGACTTGTAGACTGAAACACCAGCAGCAGTCTGCCAGTTAACTCCATAGTAATCAGCTGCAGTGTCACCACAGAGTTCTAATAAACAACTAGAATGCTAACATTTTGCATTTGAGACAAAAGTGATACACTCCTAAATGCTATTTTAATGGAACAGGAGCAGTTGGATTTAGAGCCTTTCCTGAGGAGCAGTCTAAATTAAATGCACATTGCAATGTTAATGCAGGCTTGAAACCAGCGAGTTACAATGTGATGAAAGGTATGGGTTATTAGTATTTTGTGCCATCATTTATTTGTAAAGGGGCTAAAAATAGTTAAAGTGAGAAACGTCTGCATAAGTATAGCATCCCCTTTCCCTTTTCTATTTACTCAGCCTACCCATCTACTCTGCCGCTTAATTGCTCTGTAATTTTGAACATTTAACATTCTATGTGTGTGTGTCCACCAGGTTTCACTCACACAAAACCAGGGAAATTCAGCAGTTAAAGTTAGCTGAGCTAACTATAACTCACGACACCGCAATGCACTGCTTATGACCTCACCTATTACATCATTAATGACATGATCAGTGACATCACTCATGACATCCCTCATGACATCTCAAATGAAATCATCATGATGAGTGTTTTATGGTTTAAATCTTTTATTCACATGGCTCAAGAAGATTAACATTCAGCGTATGAGCACACTTGCTCATTACTTTCAATACTCATACAAATCACGGTGATATACAGCTCTTCACTTGTCACGTGGATTTTGTATTAACAATAAGAGACATAAGAACTAACCCAAAGACCCCTTCCTCCTCCCTCCCCCAGTACTCATTGTGAGGTGCAGAACCTGTCTACTGTGAGATGTATCTGCGTCTCCTGGCCTACAGTCATGTTGTATTCTTTTCAACTTCAGAGAGCCGAAGAATGCGTAGATATATAGGACATGTACGTTCCGTAAACTCTGTGGACAGAAGTACAAGGAATGGGAGCAATGTCTCATGGAAAGACGCGTCAGAGGTTGTGAGGGCAGCAGACATCCTTTCCATCCCAAGAATATACCACAATCTTTGGAGCCAACCCAAATGTGTGAGAGTAACCAGAGTCCCCCAATGAGCAAGAATATTCTGGAGCGCTGCTTCTAGCACCAATCTCAACTGTCTTCCTTTGAGGGATTTGAGTAGGAAAGTCAACTGGTTAGGTAAGCCTAGTACTGTATACTCAGGGAACCTAGGGATCTGAGTGTCAAAGTGTATGTCTACCTCGTCTAGAAGCTGGGCCCAGTAAGCTGTAATCTTTGTACAAGCCCAGAGTAAGTGTAAGAGCGTGCCTGCTGAGTCGCATCCGCGCCAACCTTCAGGGCTGTGTTCTGGGTTACCTTTGTTTAGACACACTGGGGTTTAGGTACCAATAGGTGACTATTTTAGTGGCCATCTCTATACCAGATGTTGTCGGGCTGTATGAGGGCTCTATAAAAGATCTCTCCCCATTATTTAGGAGATAGCTCCCCCCCGAGTTCTTTTGCCCAACGCTGCTGGCTTGGTGTAGGCTGCGTGGAAGCAGGTTGGCACAACAATATATAGAGTTCAGAGATCAGTCGTTTATCTGTGGTTTTGGTAACTAGCCACTTCTCATATCTGGTAAGCCATCTGCTGACTGTGGAGAGGTTAGCGTGGTGTAGCAACCAATATCGCACCTGAAGGTAGCAAAGTCTCTCCGTCTCTGGCAGATTATATTGTTGACGCAGTTGTGAGAAGGAGAAGAGTCACTCCTTGATGAACATGTGGCCCACTGCGCAGCATGGGGTCTGATGCCAAGCCACGAATGATCCCCATTGTAAGCCCAGAGTGAAATCTACGCTCTCAAATAGAGGTGTCAAGGGGAGGGGAATGTGGTGAGCTCTCTGCTACTTGCTACATAGTCCCACACTTCCATAACTTTCCTAGTGACAGGGGACTTCTGGAGGCTTTGCGGCCTATATAATCTCTTAAGAAATGGTACCATTCAGAGGGGAAGCTGCACGATTGCACTGTCGTGAAATAGCCAGTGCTTTTCAGATACCACTTTACTCCACTCCACCAAGTATCTCATTTGGGTCGCCTGGAAGTACCCCTGCAAATGTGGAATTCCCAATCCCCCTTCCTCTGGCCCTAGGTAACTCAAATTCTATCACATTTGTGGTCTAGCCCCCATCCACACAAACCGGTGTATTTCCCTCTGCATTGCTGGAAGCATCCCTCGGGTGGGGGGGGACCGGTAGTGTCTGGAAGAGGTAAAGAATCTTCGGCAGGATGGACATTTTAATGGCAGCAATGCGTCCGAGAAGGGAGAGGTGATGACGCCTCCAGCTACTTAGCTCTTCTCTAATTTGGCGCAGTAGGGGGGTGTAGTTTATCATGATGGTTTGTGAAATCGAGGGAGCCAGCAGAATCCCCAGGTAAGGCAACGACTCTGCCACCAGCTCACTGGAAAACAGTCCGTTATTGAGGACATGATCTCACACGTAGTTGACAAGGCAAGTGCTTGGGATTAACCAACATTTATTCAGAACCCTGAAGCTAGTCCGAATGTAAACAGCTCCTCGAGAAAAAGCTGTAGCGATGTGTCCTGGCTTGCTTAGTGATGCCAAGATGTCATCCAAAGTAGATATCTTTGATCCGTGGGTTGTCCCTGATCTGCTGGGCCAGGGGTTCCACATATAAAACAAATAGAAGAGGTGACAGAGGGCAGCCCTGCCTAGTGCCTCTCCAATAGGAAAGGGGGATGACGATGTGCCGTTTACTCTGACCCTGGCCATGAGGGAACTATAGCAACCCGCCAACCAAGCCCTAAAGTGTTCTCCTACACAAAAGTGGGACAGAGTCTGCTCCGTGTACTGCCAGTGTACACGATCAAATGCCTTCTCGGAATCAACCGTTAGGAGGAGAGCCTCCATGTCTGTTTGGTCTGCCTTGTCGATTAGGTGCAAAGTTTGTTTTGTGTTATCAGTACTCTGCCAATACTGGATGAATCCTGCCTGGTCTGGGTCAATGATGCCCGGCATCATGGGGCCCAACTGCATTGCAAGTATACTTGTGAACAGTTTGATGATCACGTTGAGCAGCGAAATTGGGTGGTAGGAGCTACATAGCTGTCTATCCTTCCCTGGCTTAGGGATCACTCCAACGGATGCAGCCAGCATGGATGGGGTACCAAGCTGGGGCCCTCAAAAGAATTAAAGAGTCTAATAAGGATCGTGCCGATAGCTGCCAGAACAATTTATTGAAGCTTGCGGGGTATCTGTCTGGGCCAGGGGATTTAAAGAGCTTAAACTGGGAGATCGCTGCTATGACCTCCTCGATCCTAATAGGGGCCTCAAGGGAGGTCGCCTGGGTGTCAGCACGGCGAGGGGTGTTTGTCTCCTTCAAATATGGGTCAATATATTGAGTTTCCAGATCTTGTCTTGAATATAAGTCTGCATAGTAGTCCCGGAATTCTTTTTTTATGTACTCATCCTCTACTATTTCTTCACCCCCTCGGGACTTTAGAGATTGTACCATTGTCCGTTGTTGTTGAGACCTTAATTTGTTAGCTAGTAGTCGCCCTGTTTTATCCACCTTACATAGAAGGAGTGTTTTAGCCGTTGGGTCGTGTATTTCGCCCTGTCCAGATCTAGGCCCGCTAGTTGGGCTCGCACTGCACGTAATTGGCGCCAGACTCTGGGGGCCCCAGTGTGGCCATGAATTTGTTCCAATTCCCTGACCTGATCTGTCAACAGGTTCCTCTTTTCCCTACAGGCTTTATTGTTGGCAGCAAAGATTGCTATGAGTTCCCCTCTAATCACAGCATTTAATGCCTCTCATAGAGTAGAGATGGTAATCTCAGGCATATCGTTGTGATCTAAATGGTTCGGTATAGCTGTTGTAAGCTGCTGTATTACTGCTGGTTGATGGAGTGGAGACTCCCTAAGGCGTCAACTCCCAGAGTGGTGTTTCTGCGGGGGGAAGTTTAGCGTGAGAGTCACTGCCTCATGGTCCGATAGTGCTGCCGGTTCTACCTCTACCTCTCTCATAGTGCGAAGGACCTCCCTGGTCCCCAATACATAATCAAGGCTTGCGTATGTTTTGTGGGCATTAGAGAAGAAGGTATACTGGGTAGAGTGTGGGTGAGCTTCCCTCCAAAGGTCAAACAGCTCCATTGTTTGTAGCCACTTACCTCCCCCTCTTTGACAGGGCTCCCAACTGGTCAGAGCGACTGTCTGACCTATATTTATATATTTTGCATATATCTGGGTCGGAACTGAGGTGGCGAAGTGAGCTAAAGAATAATGATAGATTAAACCCAGATCTGTGACTGGGGGTGAGTGTCAGAAAAGTTTCAGCACTCCGTCCATCATCTCCTTGTGTTTGCTTTGTTCGCCCTAAGTTGGCAGGGTATGCCCAGACGTGGGTCCCTTGCTCACTTTGCCACTGGATTCAAGCTAGCCTGGCTGATGAAGGGTGTTACCCCGAAACCGGTCCCAGGATACTTGTTTCTGGTTCAGGGAAGACCTGGCTTGGCAGTTCGGGCTGGACTGTTCCCATGAGGCACAGGGTCAAGACCGATTTGCATATAGCTGGGTCGGAACTGAGGTGGCAAAGTGAGCTAAAGAACGATGATGGATTCAACCCAGATCTGTGACTAGGAGTGAGTGTCTGAAAAGTTTCAGCACTCCATCCATCATCTCCTTGTGTTTGCTTTCTTCGCCCTCAGTTGGCAGGGTATGCCCAGACGTGGGTCCCTTGCTCACTTTGCCACTGGATTCAAGCTAGCCTGGCTGATGAAGAGTGTTACCCGGTCCCAGGATGCTTGTTTCCGGTTCAGGGAAGACCTGGCTTGAAAGTTCGGGCTGGACTGTTCCCATGAGGCACAGGGTAAAGACCGATTTGTATATAGCTGGGTTGGAACTGAGGTGGCGAAGTGAGCTAAAGAACGATGATGGATTCAACCCAGATCTGTGACTAGGAGTGAGTGTCTGAAAAGTTTGAGCACTCCGTCCATCATCTCCTTGTGTTTTCTCTATATTTAAAGGCATCAAATACCAAATTCGATCTCCTCCTACCAGCATCATGTGTGTCAGTGGGGCCATCCCCTCTGACATTGCCGCCTGCAGGAATTGTTCCTGTCCTGTGTTGGGGCGTTTATCGATCCCACCACCAAGGAGTGCCCCCCCAGTGTGAAGAGTATAGGCCAGGAGCCTGCCTTTGACCTCTGCAACTTTAGGACCCACTTCCTCCCTGAAATGTCTGGCAATAAGGATGGCTACTCCTGCTTTTTTGTCTAAGATAGAAGAAAAAAATGTATGTGGGAATGCATATGCCTTAAGGTGGTGCCTGTCTCTATTTTGGAGATGAGACTCCTGGAGGAGGCAGATATCTGCCACCGAGTTGTCGAGTGAGTGGGTGGGTGGTGGTCCCCAATGCCATTTTTAGCTTCAGGGTTGGGGCCCCAGGGAGGTGGTGAACCAAGAAGGGGACATTTTTAGAAAATTTCGAAAAGATTTGTCATGCGGCGCCACAGTTATTGGCATTCAATATGCCAGCTGTATTTGCAGCAGGCATCGAGGAGCTGGGAGACGAGGAGTTCTTACCCGCTCGCCATCTTAACCTTGCCCTTCACCGTGAGTTTAAAAAAAGAAAATTATTAGTGTATATACCAAGGTGTATTGGTGAATCTGTAGTTGTTTGGGTGCCTGTATGGATGATTCAGTGGGTGCGTGACTGACTGTATGAGTGAGTGGTTAGGTATATCAGTGAATGTATGGGTTAGTAACTAGGTTATGTGAATGCCTGTATCAGTCTGTCAGTTGGTGTTCAAGCGGCTGTATGGGTTAGTGAGTGGGTATGTGAGTTGTATGGGTGACAGATTGGTTGTCTGTGTACCTGTATGGGTGTATGAGTGTCTGTGTGGGTGGGTGAGGGTGTGTCTGACTGCCTGCATGGATGAGTGAGTAGGTGAGTCAGTGGCTGCATAGGTGGGTGAGTGCATCTGTGAGGAGCTGTATGGGTGACTGAGTGTGTGTATGGCTGTGTCAGTGAGTAAATGGATATGCCATTGATGTATTGGTGAGGAACTGCATATGTGAAAGGCAGTATAGGTGAGTGTTGGGGTAAATTGTGGTAAATTTTAATTACCTGTACTTAATTTATGCGGTAAAGTTCAATAAGGATAACTCAGAATAAATAAGAGGCAGAATCCGTGATATTTGAGGTTTTAAAAGGGGTTTATTCCTTACAAAGGAATTGGTTCGAACCAGGCAATCGGGTTCCGTCACCACGAAGGTTCGGGAAGGGATCGAGCATATTTTATTGACAGGTTATCATATATATAGTCAATGCATTACAGTAAAGGCAGATGCAGAAGGCGTAACAGTTGAGAGGAGAGATAAGAATACACATACGTAATGAAAAAGGCGTTACAATAGGCGTACATAAGGGCGTGTACTAGAAACGTCATTATAAGGATGTCACAGGTGGGTGGATCCATAAGAGAATCCTGCAATGTCAGCAGAAATACATGGCAGAGATGCGCGTGCAGCAGCATGACGTGTAAGTGACGTGTAACTGGAGGGTGAAGGGGACTTGACATTTAGCCCTTCATGAGGAGACAGAAGTCTGGGATGTCAGAACAACCTAATCCCAAATCGTATCTAATATCTTGTGTTTAAGGAACTGTATTATCTGGAAGGAAGGGTCTCTCGGGCAGAGGCTATCCTATACTGACTGCTAGTGCGTGTATAAGCGTCTACGTGTCTACATGAGATGCGAGGGGGCATGGGCCTACCATGGTAACAGGAGCTATGAATTGCTTGCACGGAGACAGTAAGGCCGGGCCCTTTGCTCTGCAGCTGAAGGATGTTTACCTAAACTACTAGACAGGAATGTATTTTTCGAGGAGCGGAGCAGATAACTTGAAGGCTAAATACAGTCTTGGCAGGCAACAGGCCGAGCCAGGCACCGTTAGCCGCGCAGGGAGTAAGACAAAGGTCATGGATACAGATGCAGGTCCAGGCTGGAGCATTCAGAGGCAGAAGGCAGGAAAAGGCTCGATGGCAGAATTCAGGCCTAACTTGCCAGAGCTGAAAAACGTGAAAGGTACACCATATAAAGACGGTGGCAAGGCATACTTAGGAACGGAATATTTTACCCATTCAGGGTGGATCTGAAAGAGGACATGTTAACGTTGGACACAAATGTATTTGCGTCTTCATAGCTGGAAGTGGAGGGAACATACATGTACTTGTAGCACGTACATGGAGCCGTTGGGGTCTAAGATAGGGGACACAATTGATCATAAAAATTCATATTTCCTCATTCCCTCCTTGTCCCCTACGGACCCTTCATGATATATCGATCCTCAGGAATCCATCAATCTGTTCATGTAACATCATTTGCTCTTCTTTCTTCTTACGGGATTTTGAATGAGAACTTGAATGTGGAATACATGATGTGGCACACAGGCCGCAAATCGCTGGCCCACATTGTAGACACAGGCAGCAACTGAATACTATGAGAAGGGCAATACCTAGGAAGGATAGGACTTTCCATCCCCAGGCTGACAACACACTCCAGAACCAACCGGACCAAGTCCAGGTGCCTGGATTCTGGTGTATCTGACTTGCAATCTTATGAAGACGAGTTATGGCTTTATATACTGATGGCGCGTTTTCTGGAATGAAAACACAGCAACTCGATCCGATGACTCTACAGGCTCCGCCCCTATCGGCCAGGATGACGTCAAGGACAAGACGATTTTGGAGAACAACAATCCGCATCGCAGACTGCTCCTCCATTAAGTTGCCTAGGGCAGAAGTAGTTTCATTCACTACTGCTTCAAGGGTTCTGGTTAATTTGCGTATCAGTTTACTATTAGAGACAACACCTATGTAGGGAAAGAGACCTTTATTGAAGTCTGTGTATTGCTCCCATGCCGTTTCAGTGTAGTCGACAATCGGGAGATCTCTCTGGGGTCTATTGTGTACTAGATGGGTATTTCTATGATAATCAGGAGGGGCTAGGAAAACAGGTGGCAGAAGGAATGCAATGTAACAGGTACCATCCCAATCTAGAGGTAAACGTATATATGCGGTATGACCACAAATGAAGTAGGAATGACGGGAAGCTCTAAATGTAGACTTGCCTTGATCACTGAATTCGATCACAGTAGTACATTTACTATGACCCAGGTGTACTGAACCATTCTTTCTTGCACATAATTCACCTTTGACTGGTAATACTGACATAGCAGGCAAGACTGGTGCAGCTTCGGATTCTACATTCAGAATCATGAGGTTAAGTGTAAAGTTACCTAATCCATATACTTCATTTTCTAGATCAGTTCCTGTCCTTTTGGGAAGTCCCTCTTTGTTAGGGTAGCAGGCTTTAAGCAAAACTAAGTTCAGGTTTCCCCATACCCAGTTGCCCTGGTAAACTACGGTATTTGAATCCAAAGAATTAATCAAACTAAACCATGCACCACAGGAACCATTGTGTGTGAACGGATACGGAAAGAGGGGCAGAACTCCCTTGTATTTCTGGTAGGGAGGGAGTCGGCCACATATCCAACAATTTGTAGCGTTGTTGGTCTGATGGAAGTGATGTAACATACTAATGAATGTGTTGTTGCGCTGCGCAAGTCTGTAGGGCAACTCATGCGGAGGTAATTCGCTAAAAGTGTGTTCGGCAGTAACATTGAAAGCAGAATGTGTACGCTTGAAAATAGGGTAGTATATGTGCAACAGTATACTTGCAGCAATAATCAGAAGATTTAGAAAAAACATAATCAATAATGTCACTATACAGTGACTACGAAGTGATTTACAATATGCACGTTTCTTGAGCTGTTGCTGTCTATCTCTCTCTCTATTTCGGTCTAGAGGATACATGTCAGAAACTAATTTAACCGATTCACCTAGGAGAGGACTTAAACAATTAAATTGTCTGACTTGCTAGACCTTAGTTTCAGTTTATATTCCTGGGAAGCAGTTTTCTCGACCAGGGGGAGTTTTGAGTCAGTCTGTGGAGGAGGGCAGGGCTGAGAGTTCAAATCAGAAGGCAGTCCGTGAAATTTCTTGATGTGGCTCGAGTGCAGCCAACCCTTGCGACCCTCAATCTTCACTGCTGTCCTCGTGGTCAGAAGTACTAATTTCGGCGTTTGCCAGCGAGGCTCCAGCGGGCTCCTCCTGTCGAAATTTCTTATAAACACGTAGTCACCGGGAACCACTTCATGGGGCTTCACCTCAGTGTTGTCGGGAAAGGCTGCAGCTACCTGTGAACGGCAAGATTGTAGTGCAGACATCAAGGAAGCAAGGTAATCTGTCAGCATATTACAATCAACATCAGTGATTTTACGAGGTATAGGCGTCCCCCACATATTTGGTGGCCTACCGAAGACCACCTCGTACGGGGATAGCCCTGTTCGAGAATGTGCTATCATTCTCATGTAAAAGAGCGCAACTGGTAAAGCTACTATCCAGTCGACGCCTTTCTCTCTGCATATTTTAGAAAGTCGAATTTTCAGAGTCTGATTATGACGCTCCACGAGACCTGCTGCCTCGGGATGCCGGACACAGTGGAATTTCCACTGATAGCCTAACAGGAGTGTAATGTGTTTCACTAGCTCGGATGAGAACGGCTGACCGTTATCTGAGTACACGATACGGGGCAAACCATAACGTGGGAAGAATTCACGAACCAGCTGCTTGGCAGTGGTCGGAGCAGTGTAATCTGGGACTGGATATGCTTCTGTCCATCGGGAAAGTGCGCATACAACTACGAGGACATATTTGAATCCTCGACAACGTTCCATCTGGATATAATCCATCTGGAGGACTTCAAAAGGGTGATCGGGAGGTTGAAATCCACCTTGCTCTACAGGAATGCTTTTACCTGGGTTGAACTGACAACAAATCATGCAAGTACGCACTTTCTGTTTGGCTGCTGCTCGTAAGTGTTTATTGAACCAAATGTTTCGAATACTGTCTAGCATAGCTTTCTCTCCTAGATGCGCTGGACTATGTATTGTGTTAATGATAACTTGAACCATGGAGTCGGGGAGAAACCATGTAGATTTTCCCTTCGTCATCCATCCCTGATCTGTTTGGATCCCTCCTTGTTCAGTCCATTTCTTGATTTCCTCTGGTATAGCATGTGTCTGTATGTCAATTACATCAAGGGCGGGATCCCTAACTGTCATGCAATGTGTCGATGTCGGAACTATTGTCTTTGTCAAGTCAGTTGCATGAGTCCGATTCTGTGCTGTTTGCTTAGCTGTTCGGTCTGCCAGGTCGTTACCCTGGGAAATGATATCGGTGACTTTTGTATGTGCCTTGCACTTCATGATAGATATCGCAGTAGGCAGATGTATTGCATCTAACAGAACTTGAATGAGGGGACCGTGTTGAATGTTGGCACCGTGAGAAGTTAAATAACCTCTCTCTCGCCAGAGGACTCCGAAGTCGTGTACAACTCCGAATGCATAACGTGAATCTGTGTATATGTTAACTCTCTTATTTTTGGCTTGAATACAGGCTTGTGTCAGAGCGATGAGCTCTGCTGCTTGAGCTGACAAGGTGTCAATACAATTCGTTTCAATAACTTCGGTGTCTGTCGTGACTGCGTAAGCGGCCACTAACTCTCCTGTACTTGTTCTCATGCATGAACCATCCACATAAAGTGTCAGGTCTGGATCTGGTAATGGAATGTCTGTCAAGTCTTGTCTGGGTTTCGTCGTAATAGTAATGACTTCAATACAATCATGTGCCAATGGGTCTGTTCCACTTAATGGCAAAAGTGTGGCAGGATTTAATGTACTACAGCGTCTGATTTCTATGTGTGGCTGAAACAATGTCAATTCATAACCTGTCAGTCGTGCTATAGTCAAGTGCTGGGTCTGTGTTCGGTTTAAAAGAACTTCCACGGAATGTGGAACTTGCACTGTCAATTGATGTCCTAATACTATGGAATCGCTTTGTCTGATCGCTAAAGCTGTCGCTGCGACTGATTTCAGGCATGTAGGCAGAGCCTGGGCTACTGGATCTAATGTGCTAGAAAAGTAAGCACACGGTTTGTGTGAACCTGCTTGTTCCTGAGTGAGTACTGACAAGGCAGTACCTTCGCGTTCTGTGACAAATAGTGTAAAAGGCTTACTGTAACATGGTGTCGCTAAAACAGGTGCTTGACATAAGGCTTTCTTTAAGTCTTCAAAAGCTTGTGTATGTTCCTGAGTCCAAGGGAGGACAGTCGATGTCGCTGCCTCCTGGGTTGTCAACTGAATGAGTGGCTTTACTAGAAATGCATATTGGGGAATCCATTGTCTACAGTACGAAGTGAGGCCTATGAAGGCCCGCACCTCCTTTTGTGTCTTGGGTGGTGACATGTTTACAATTAACTGGATGCGGTCAGGTGTGAGCTGTCTCCCCCCTTTGGACAGCAAGTGCCCAAGGTACACAACTTGCTGAACACAGAATTGCAGCTTCGAAGGGGACACCTTGTGCCCCTTGTCGGCCAGAAAATGTAAAACCGTCAGTGATGCTTTTTCACATTCGGGCTCACTTCGGGCGGTGATCAGCAGATCATCGACATACTGAAGCAGGGCAGTGTTAACAGGCATGTGGATACTGTCAAGTTGTCTTTTCAGTGCTTGGCTATAGATGCTGGGGCTTTCTGTGAATCCTTGAGGTGCGCGTGCAAATTTGAAGCTTCGTCCATTTAAACAGAATCCGAACAAATATTGGCTTTCCGGATCGATTGGAACGCTAAAGAAGGCGTTCTTGAGGTCAATTACAGTAAAGAACGTTGCTTCTGAATCAATAGCTGTCAATAATGAAGAGATATCTGGAACCACGGGATACTGTGGTACAATGCATTTATTCAATTCGCGCAGGTCAATAATTAATCGATAAACTGGGGGTGCTTTTGGATCAGTACGTTTAAGAATTGGAATGATAGGAGAATTACATACATTGGAGTCGGTTTCCACAACCACTCCTTGTGCAATGAGCTCGTCAATGATTTGCAGCAAAGCCACTACAGCATCTGGAGGTAACTTGTATTGTCGAATTCGTGGTAATACCACTCCTGCTTTGAGTGTGACTCGATATGGTGTAATGTGCATACAACCTACATCAGTGGGGCCTTGTGCCCATAAATGTGCAGGGACATTCTGTAACCGGCGATCTATATCTTTCAATACGTAGTGACCTTTAAAGTCACGCAAAAATAGTCGTACCCCTTCTGGGGAACAACATATTACAGCTCCTAGAGCTTTCAGTGTCTTTATACCTAACAAGTTTTCTGGGCATGATTTCGTAAGCAATAAATCTGTAGTCCGTATCAATGGACCAACTGCAAGAGGAAGAGGTTGCGATACTTCGTTAACAATAGGCTTTCCTGAAAATCCAAGGGAAACATTCTGTGAGCCTGAGAGGGGTGCCCCTGGAACCTCGTCGTGACTTATAGTTGTTCTGCTTGCCCCTGTATCAATTAAAAACTTTCTGTCTTTCCCTAATACTTGACTATGTACATAAGGACCCTCTTGATCTACAGGAACCTCAATAAGAGGCAAGCCAACCTCCCTCTCTAGGCTGTTTCATGTGTATCGCTGATAATCGGGATAGTCATTTTGTGCATACTGGTACATCTGTTGTGTCGTGTTTTGTGTTGTGGCAATAGGCTGTGGCTGCGGTACTGCTACGGTCTGTTGTGAAGCTTGCATAGGCTGTACATTCTGAGGTACTTGTGGTTGGATCTGATCCTGTCTAGGTGGACGCGGTCTCTCCTTGGTTTTACCCGTAGAGATATTGTGTTTCAGAACTGCACAATCGTTTATATAATGACCTGGCTGTTTACAATAGTTGCATGTCCCTTTAACAGGAGCCGCTGAATTACTGGACTGTGTCACACCCTTTTTATGACCGTCAGCTGGAACTGACTGAGCAACGAGCATTTTCATTTTCGTATCTTTCATACGTCTTTGTTCGTGTTCTTGTTCTTCTCTAATTCTATTCTGATGGTACTGTAACATTTGTAACATTTGTGACGGGGTATTAGCTTGCCAAGTGCTCTCGACTTTCAATACTCTGTTCTTAACCTGGGGTAGGGAATTCTCAACTAATTTTGTTACAAAAAGATGTGGATATGAATCGCTACTTGTTTTCAGGCCGCTATTAATACCAAAACATTTTTCAAATCGGGAATAAAAATCACTAGTGTCTTCATCGGGTTTCTGTTTGCAGGCTGAGATTGCACCCCAGTCTTCCTTTTTCGTAGTTAATAAACGTGGCAATACTTGTACTAATAATCCTGGTAACGCTTTAGTTTTGTCCCCAAGCCCTAGGCCCGGAGTTCGGGTATTTTCTTCGTTTTCTAATGCAGTCCAATCAATCTTTTGCTCTCCCACCTCCCATTCTTTTTCATTGAGTTTCTCGTAAATACCGGCAGGCAATAATACTTTTAATATTTTCATAATGTCAGGATAGGTATAATCACCCATGAGTAACATGTCTTTTATTTCACGGTGAAAACCTGCTGGATCTCTGTCATGGCTAGGCACTAATTTTTTCATTTCCAATAGTTCTATTTTAGTTATGGGCGTGTACACAAACACGCGTCTAAAAGTATTATCATCATTTCTAACTGGGTGTACTTCGCGTAAGGGATTCTGTCTGTCTATGTAATACATTTTTCTTTCCATGGAGGGAGCTGGATCAAGTTGTGGACACAGGGAGGCACTGTATCTGTGCCGATGTTCTAGAATTACTTTAATTAGATCGGTACCTAGACCTCTCCATTTCTTCATGAGTAGTTCTATCAGTATATCAGGTAGGGGACCAGGATCGGAGTGTTGACCTTTATACAATATAAGGAGGTGTTGTTTCATGTACATACCAGCTAAACGCTGTTCGTCTGGTGAAAGATTCAAAAACGTGTGTGCTAGCGCGTCATCACTATATTTATCAGAACTGTCAGCCCATTGTACTGCTGACCTGGCTAATTCTTGTTCATCCATAGAATCGAGTACATGGTACCCCATTCGTTCTTGAAGTATTTTATCAGTAGCCTGAAATAAGTGTTCGGGGGTCTTTGGATTTGACATGGCTGCTTGAAAAATTCTCTTACTTTCTGGACGTATCGGACGCATTGAATTATTAAATGATCTTCCCTTACCTACATAAGCTATCATTTCTCTAGCTGGTAATTGTAATTGTCCTGTTGTCGTTTCTGGTTGTTCCTCCTCCTCTGAGGATTCAGTCTTATCTGCATCTAGTTCTCTTTCAGGCTGTTCTCTTTCACGTATCTGTTCTACTGTTTTTCGGATCCTTCGGTACATATTTTTTATACTATTCTGTTTATCATGTTTTCCGTCTGCTATATTCTGACCCCATTTGTTAAGTGCTTTCATTTCTTCCGGGTCTGCACTAGGCCTATCTCTGTTTCTTATCAGGCAGTTTATGAAGAAGCGTAACAACAGTTTTTGCGTGTCCACTTTCTGGTATGCCATGGCCTCGCCAATACTTTCAGGACCTTGCCCTGTTTGGACAAAGTGATATATTTTGTCTAGATGATCAACCATTCCTGGTAGTATCATTAAATAGTTCGCAACTCGTCGTAGACGTACTGATGATAGCATCATTCTGTCGTCTTTACCGGGTACTGGATCATATCTACAGTCTGTAAGAGGCTCTTTAAGTATGTCGTAACTCGCTGTTTGAGGTGTACGTTGGTGTGCTAAATCCCTATAAGTCAATCGATGTGTTGGTGGTGGCGTATGAAAACCTCCTGTCGCACCTCCTGAGGTGCCAGGTCCAAAAGGATTTGTTGGGTGTAAGGTAGGGAGAATAGGTGCAGGAAGGAGTGGAGGAACAGGCGGAAGGTTCGGAACGGGAGGAGTAGTATGTTGCTGCAGAAGTGGGGGCAGATTATCTCGGGGTCGAACGCCGTTAGCAGGTGGTGTGCGTGGCGGCGGAACATTAACATATTCGGGGGCTGCATCGTCTAAATAGGAAGAAAGGAAAATGCCCTTTGCGGTCTTGTGGTGCAATTTAGTCGGAAGCAATGGAGATGGCAGATCTTTTGGTACTTCCAGGGTGGCCTTAGGTAAACCCTCGGCCAGAAGAGGATACATACCATTCATAAGAGTGTTTCGTTGTCTGTCTATTTGTTCTGCTTTTACTCGGATACCTTCTTCAACTAATACGTTTTCTCGGGCTTTGTCTGAATCCTCCTTACTTTTCTCTTCTTTTCTGAGCGCTTTCTCTGTGCGTCTATGCGATTCTTTACGCCATAATTCAATGGCATCTTTCTGTGACTGTCTGGCTTTCTTTTTCCATAATGCTTCTTCTACTCTCATGATGCAATCTGCATCCCATGTCCCAGCAGCGGGCCATCTCTGATTCTCTGCTAACTCCTTGGTGTAGTCTACCCATAAATCGAGATATAATACGGCATCTAGGCCATGTTTATGGTACATAAAGTACCCTGGAGTGTCCCTAGGTGGAATGGGAACGGCTTCCTCGAGTATCCCTTTTCTAGTTTTTATCTGTCTTAATTTTGAAAAGAACGGCATCTTAAACCTTGCTACTTGATTCTTACTCGGACTTGAACACAATTAATACAATAAACACAGTAATGAAGATCGAACAATCACTCATACCACGACATTTAAAACATATTAAAACATTTTAAAACGAACAATGATAATTAGAATAAAACTAGCTAACTGCATAATACTGGATGTACTGCTAAACAGTACAGATACACTGCTAAAACAGTGCAGACCGGGTCTGTGTACCCAAACCCGTCTTGACCGGCACAAACTAATGCGCACGTCTAGATGCGTCCCCAGCAACGGTACTCACCGGGAAGCACGGAACGGAACAGAAGGCCTCGGAAACTCTGAACTGGACTGGACCGGACTGGACTGGACTCGACTCGTGACATAGGTACTTCGGAACTTCGGAACCTGGTGGGCCTCTGTATACCTCGGATCTTGCTCTCTCAGCTAGGCTCTGGTCGGGATCCTCCGCACTCCTCACCGCCTCGTCTGGGTGTTGATTGCAGCCTCAGCCACCTCCGTTGGCCTGAGGGAGGTACAGGAAATCCTGCGGGTACGCGTAGTTGTCCGTCCGGCTGTGGCAGGAGACCGGGTCTGCAACGCACCTCCGGCGCGTGGGGTGGGGGAGGAGTCCCTATTCGGGCGCCAATTATGTGGTAAATTTTAATTACCTGTACTTAATTTATGCGGTAAAGTTCAATAAGGATAACTCAGAATAAATAAGAGGCAGAATCCGTGATATTTGAGGTTTTAAAAGGGGTTTATTCCTTACAAAGGAATTGGTTCGAACCAGGCAATCGGGTTCCGTCACCACGAAGGTTCGGGAAGGGATCGAGCATATTTTATTGACAGGTTATCATATATATAGTCAATGCATTACAGTAAAGGCAGATGCAGAAGGCGTAACAGTTGAGAGGAGAGATAAGAATACACATACGTAATGAAAAAGGCGTTACAATAGGCGTACATAAGGGCGTGTACTAGAAACGTCATTATAAGGATGTCACAGGTGGGTGGATCCATAAGAGAATCCTGCAATGTCAGCAGAAATACATGGCAGAGATGCGCGTGCAGCAGCATGACGTGTAAGTGACGTGTAACTGGAGGGTGAAGGGGACTTGACATTTAGCCCTTCATGAGGAGACAGAAGTCTGGGATGTCAGAACAACCTAATCCCAAATCGTATCTAATATCTTGTGTTTAAGGAACTGTATTATCTGGAAGGAAGGGTCTCTCGGGCAGAGGCTATCCTATACTAACTGCTAGTGCGTGTATAAGCGTCTACGTGTCTACATGAGATGCGAGGGGGCATGGGCCTACCATGGTAACAGGAGCTATGAATTGCTTGCACGGAGACAGTAAGGCCGGGCCCTTTGCTCTGCAGCTGAAGGATGTTTACCTAAACTACTAGACAGGAATGTATTTTTCGAGGAGCGGAGCAGATAACTTGAAGGCTAAATACAGTCTTGGCAGGCAACAGGCCGAGCCGGGCACCGTTAGCCGCGCAGGGAGTAAGACAAAGGTCATGGATACAGATGCAGGTCCAGGCTGGAGCATTCAGAGGCAGAAGGCAGGAAAAGGCTCGATGGCAGAATTCAGGCCTAACTTGCCAGAGCTGAAAAACGTGAAAGGTACACCATATAAAGACGGTGGCAAGGCATACTTAGGAACGGAATATTTGACCCATTCAGGGTGGATCTGAAAGAGGACATGTTAACGTTGGACACAAATGTATTTGCGTCTTCATAGCTGGAAGTGGAGGGAACATACATGTACTTGTAGCACGTACATGGAGCCGTTGGGGTCTAAGATAGGGGACACAATTGATCATAAAAATTCATATTTCCTCAAAATGAGTGGCTGTATGTGTGAGTGAGTGAGAGTGGCTGTATAGGTGAGTGCGTGCTTGTGTCACTGACTATATAGGTGAGTGAGTATATGTTAGTATCTGTATGAATAAGTGAGAGGGTGTGTGTATAACTGTATAGGTCAGTAAGTGGCTGTGTGATTGACTCTACTGGTGAGTGAGTGGGTGGGTGGTGGTCCCCAACGCCATTTTTGGCTTCAGGGTTGGTGCCCCAGGGAGGTGGTGAACTAAAAAGGGGACATTTTTTGAAAATTTCAAAAAGATTTGTCATGCGGCGCCACAGTTATTGGCAAGACTTAAAAACGCTTGTCATATGGAAACGTTGGTCTTAATTAGAACTACCTACTGGCCTATACATGTATATATAAATATATATATATATATGTATTTAATTTGTTGTGGTGATTCTCTGAGGGTGGTCCCATCGCTCTGGAGTTAGCGTGGTCAATGATCAAACTGAATGCACTTCACACTTGTGTGTATCATAGGGTATTTAACCTAGTGGAATTCTGAATTTGGAAGAGTGTCAAGGAGTTAGCACATTGAAGTCTCATACATATTTATTGCACTTGCACTTTCTATTCAAATCAGGAGATAACTGTGTACTGTATTGGTCCGTAGATGAACTTAAAAGAGCTCGCTACTCTTAACCCTCTTTAATCTACTATTCTATATATATTTGTGAAGAAATGCGTGGTAAACACCGAAAATAATGATGATGTAAAATGACAATCAAAACAATTTGTGAGTGTTTCTAACAAATATTGATTTTCATACTGCAGGAGATTCACTGATCGTAAATCTTTCTGTTATTGGGTGTTTGTTGAGTATGCTTTCCATGACTATCACAACAGGAAATCACGTGACTTGTTGTTCCGGTATTTTAAGTTGGAGAAGTAACAACGCTCATTGTGTGAGCAAGGCAGAGATGCCGAAACGCGTTACAGCAAAAGAATAAACGTGAAGTAACTTTAGTGAAGTCGAGTCCCTGTATCGGTGACTGATTTCTATCAGGGAATTGGAGCTGATGTTTTATACATACATATATGTATTCACTGAAAAAACCATAGGTATTAGGGAAAGTTATAGTTAGTTTGACATTTCACTTGTACAAAACCAGAGAAATTCTCCCGTTATAGTCAGTTCAGCTAACTATAACTCGCGCCCCCGCAATGCACTGCTGATGACATCACATATTACATCACTCATGACATGGTCAGTGACATCACTCATGACATCACGGATGACATCTTAAATGACATCACTGATGACATCATCCAGTGACTGTGTGTTTCTGAAAGTTTAAATATGTTTAATATATATAGGGAAAGGCATATTGAAGAATGAGTGGGTGTATAAGTGTCTGAATGGATGATTTAGTAGGTGCGTGACTGACTCTATAAGTGAGTGATTAAACGTATGTTACTGAATGTACGGGTTAGTGACTAAACTGTGTGAATGTCTGTATCCGTCTGTCTGTTGGTGTGTAAGCGGCTGCATGGGTTTGCGAATAGCTACATGAGTGTCTATATGAGTTATTGATTGCTTCTCTGAGTATGGGTTCCTGAGTGTTTGTGTGGGTGGGGTGTGTGTGACTGTGCATAGATGTGTGAGTGGGTGATTCACTGGGTGCATGGTTTCAAGAGTGCATCTGTGATGGACTGTATGGGTGGGTGAGTATGTGTATGGGTGTGTTAGTGACTGAATGTATATCTCATGGTACATGTGTGAGTAACTACATATGTGAAAGGCAGTATATATGTGTCTTGGAGTATATAAATGGCTATCAGTGAGAGTGTGTGATTGTGAGAGTGGCTGTATGGATGAGAGTGTGCTTGTATCAGTGATTCTATAAGAGCGCAAGAACGTGCTAGTATTTGTATGAGTAATTGAGCTGGTGTGTGTATAACTGTGTAGGTAAGTAAATAGCAGTGTGATTAATTATTTGCATAACTGACTAGGTGTCTGAGTACCTCTATGGATGAGTGGCGGTGTGTGAGTGTCTCTATAGGTGTATGAGTGCATATGATAGTCCTGTACTGAGTGACCATAAGTATGAGCGGCTGTACGGGTGAGTGAGTGGATGGATGGGTGTGTAGACCTCAGAATCAGTGAGTGGGTATGTAGTTATTGGTGTTGGAGGTTCTATGGTTTTGAGAATGGCAGTCTGTAATTTAGAGTGGGTGTATCAAACGTTATATTAGGGTGTGAGAAGATGCATCAATTTATGACATGGATGATGTCATCAGTGATGTCATCTGTGATGTCATTTGAGATGTCATCAGTGATGTCATCAGTGATGTCACTGACCATGTCATGATTGATGTAATATGTGATATCATCAGCAGTGCATTGCGGGGGCGCGAGTTATAGTTAGCTGAATTAACTATAACGGGGGAATTTCACTGGTTTTGTACGAGTGAAATGTCCTGCTAACTATAACTTTCTCTAAAACCTATGTTTTTTTCAGTGAATTTCTAAGGTTTTTTAAATGCTAATTTCTAACTATAACGTGGCTGAAACCTTTGTTTTTTTCAGTGAATTTCAAAGGTTTTTTAAATGCTAATTTCTAACTATAACGTACCTGAAACCTATGGTTTTTTCAGTGAATTTTAAAGATTTTTCAATTGCTATTTTCTAACTATGCCTACAGAGGTAGGACATGTGAAGAAAGAAGAAAAAACGCAAAGAAAGAAGCAAAAGAAATTCAGAAAGAAGCAACAGAAGTCCACAAAGACGAAAAAAAAGTGCAGGAAGAAGCAAGACATGTGCAGAAAGAACCAACAGAGGAGAAGAAAGAGGCCTTGTTGCAAAATCATCATGGGCCCACAACTTTTTCAGACGGGTACTGGTGGTAACTGACTCTGACTAACCAGGCCTAGGGCCAGTGCTATGTTAAAAAACACTTAGAATACAGTGAAAACACCTACATACACTAGGGAACACTATGCGTTGGGGTACCCCTGTGATTAGCATGACCTCCTCTGTAAATCCCTAGTACATAATAAGGCAGGGGGATTAAAACTACCTCTTAAAACATGCTACAGGGAGCTTTTGCACAGTGGTGAAGGGAAGGGGGGCCTGAGGTGAAATGCGTGCAAACACGCCCCGTGGCGCGTTTTAAGTTGGAGGATAAAGTCCCCTTCAATCCTGAGGATCCCTGGGATCCAACTAGCCCACCATGTACATCCAGTAAGCACCACAGAGCTGCGTTGCAGAGAGGTGTAAAAAAGGGCATGACCTGGACCACCTCTCTGCAACGCAGTGCAGTGGCGCTTACTGGAAAGACCTGGTGCGCTAGTTGGCCTCCAGGGTCCCTCTCGATTGAAACGGAATTAATTCCCAAACTTTCGACGCGCCACAGGGCGTGTTTGCAAACATGGCACCTCAGTCCCCGATACCTCTCTTCACCACTGTGAAAACGTGCCCCGTGGTGCATTTTAAGTTAAGGGATAAAGTCCCCTTCAATTCGGAGGGCCCCTGGGGGCCAACTAGCCTACCAGGTACCTCCAGTAAGCGCCACAGAGCTACGTTGCAGAGAGGTGTAAAAAGGGGCGTGGCTTGGACCACCTCTCTGCAACGCAGCGCAGTGGCACTTACTGGATGCATCTGGTGGGCTAGTTGGCTCCCATGGGCCCTCAGGATTGAAAGGGAATTAATTCCCCAACTTTAAACGCGCCACAAGGCGTATTTGCACACATGTCACCTCAGGCCCGACCCCTTCCTTCACCACAGGAGACGCGTTTGCACAGTGGTGAAGGGAGGAGGCGGGCCTGAGGTGATGTGTGCAAACACGCCCTGTGGCACATTTTAAGTTGGGAGATTAAGTCCCCTTGAATCCTGCGGGTCCCTGGGGTCCAATTAGCCCACTAGGTACCTCCAGTAAGCACCACAGAGCTGCGTTGCACAGAGGTGTAAAAAGGGGCATGGCCTGGACAAACTCTCTGCAACGCAGGCCTGTGGCACTTACTGGAGGTACCTGGTGGCCTAGTTGGCCCCCAGGGGCCCTCAGGATTGAAGGGGACTTAATTCCCCAACTTAAAACGCGCCACAGGGCGTGTTTGCACACAGGTCACCTCAGGCCCTACCCCCTCCCTTCACCACTGTGCAAATGCATCCCGTGGCACGTTTTAAGTTGGGGGATAAAGTCACCTTGAATCCTGAGGGTCCCTGGGGTCCAACTAGCTCACCAGGTACCTCCAGTAAGCGCCACAGAGCAGAGTTGCAGAGAGGTGTAAAAAGGGGCATGGCCTCTGAACACTTCTCTGCAACGCAGCTCCCTGGCGCATACTGGAGGTATCTGGTGGCCTTGTTGGCCCTCAGGGACCCTCAGTATTCAAGGGGAATTAATTCCCCAACTTACAACTCACCAGGGGGCTCGTTTGCGGAGTAGTGAAGGAAGGGGACGGGGGCTGAGGTGACATGTGTGCAAACACTCCTTGTGGCGTGTTTTAAGTTGGGGAATTAATTCCTCTTCAATCCTGAGGATCCCTGGGGGCCAATTAGCCCACCAGGTACCTCCAGTATGCACCAGGGAGCTGTGTTGCAGAGAGGTGTTCAGAGGCCACGCCCCTTTTCACACCTCTCTGCAACGCAGCTCTGTGGCGCTTATTGGAGGTACCTGGTGGGCCTAGGCACGATCGCGTGTCTTTTAAAAAAAAAAATTTGAAAGGGGGGCTGTGTGGCTGCCCTTCCTTTTACTTTTTTGGGGCCCTGGGGACTCCATCCCTCAGGGCCTGACCCCCAAATTAAAAATAAATAAATGTATTAATTGGAACAGGGCTGCGTGGGCCACCCTCCCGTGGCCTATTGCGGGTCCCAGGGACCCCATCCCCCGGGGCATGGCCAATTTCTTTTATATTATTATGGAGTGGGGCTGCGTGGCCCCCCTCCTTAGGTCATTTATGGCCCTGGGGACCCCATCCCCCGGGGCAGGCCTTTGCGTGTTTTTCCCCCAAAAAAATTATTATTGGGGAGGGGGCCCACGTGGCCCCCCTCCCTTGCCACTTCTGGCCCTGGGGACCCCATCCCCCGGGGCCTGGCCACCTCGTTGAGGACTGTGGGGGGAGCCCCAATGCCCCCACGGTCCTTGTCGGTTCCCCGCGTCCTGTGGGAGCCGGCATTGCTTTTCCACATGGGGAGCTGCTAACATGCAGCTCCCCGTGTGGAAAAGCAATCTGCTTTGCTTCATTGAAGCGAGAGCAGGTTTCCCTGCTCTTGCTTCAATGAAGCAAAGCAGTTTGCAATGACAGGGCGGGAGCCGCGAGGCACCCGCCCTTTCTGTCATTGCAAACAGCAGTGTCCTGGGGTAGGCACCCCGAGACACTGCAGGAGATGGCCCTGGGGGTGGCGGTCCCCAGGGCAATCACTGGCTCCAGGAGGGGGGCCGCAAGCCCCCCTCCCACTTAATGCAAAAGCCCCGGGGGGTAGTGGTCCCCGGGGCTGCGGGGGGACTGCATGCCCCCGCAAATCATTTACCAAGCCCCGGGGCAGTGTGGGGGGATTGGGGCCCCCCACACTTTTTTTTCTCTGATCCCGGGACCTGGTCCACCCGGGGGCTAAATATTAACAAAGTGCGGGAGCCCGTGCTTTGTTATTTTGTAAAATTTCGGCCAAAATTCACGCTGGGTGCGCGAATCTTATTATTTTTTTTTTTTAATGCTTTTTTCGGCCCTGGGGTTCCTTGTGGGACCTCCTGAGCAGGCCTAGGGGGTCAGGGAGTTTCTGCCCTGTCCCCTGTCCCCTTTTCTTGTTTTTCGTGCTTGTTTTTCTTTTTTCTCGTGCCTCGGTTCTACCGAGGCACAAGATGGCTGCCAAAACTTCCTGGTTGGGAGTGTAACAAGCCAATTAGCATGAAGTTTGTGATCGGGATGGTGCGCGGATCCTCTGCGGCCATAGATATCACTATCGTTATTTCTTAATTTCTCAAAAACTACTAAACGGAATTACACCATTTAAAAAAAAAGGTCTCTTTCTGAACCAAGGGCTACCTTTTTGCAACATTTTGTGTAATTCTGTTCAGCAGGTCAGGCTGTAGCCTGTTCCAAAATTTCCTATGGGAAATAACATGGAGAAAATGCATTTTGGGACCCCCTTTTCTCTCGGCCCCCGCTTGACGAATCACCGCGAAACTTTCAGAATAGGAGCTGACCAGAGCGCCCCACCTTTTTTAAAAATGTCACGAAGATTCGCCATCCGGCGCCAAAGTTATTGAGAAAAGAATGTTACAATTTTCCTATGGTAACTAGGTCCTAACTATAACTACCTACTGGCGACCGCCAGTAGGTAATATATATATATATATCTATATATATATATATTTACACACACACACTTACACAAAACAAAAGTTAAATGGTGTTCTAGTTAAGTTCACGGATAAAAAAAGGGGTTACAGTGATATAGTTAGGTGTTGGGATGAGACCCAAGCTAATGTTAAACATCCCAAAAAACACTAGTTATAATTTACTGAGCTAACTATAACTTGAGCCCCTGTCTCCCTGGGATGCACTGATTATCACTTCACATATTATATCAGTCATGCCATGTTAAATGACATCACTCAGGATGTCGTTCATTGTGACACCGTCTTATAAGGTTTTGGCCTTGAAATATTCAACACATTACACTATAATGGGATTAGCCACTTAAATACATAACTTGAACTGCAATTTGAAGTTAAGAGTTTGGCAGGTACACTTTCTGGCAGGCCCTATAGACTACACTCAGTAGTTTAGTAAGATACACTACATCAGTTCCTGAGAAGGGCAAAGTGGCATTCAAATTTATAGCCATGGTTACAACTCCAGTGAACGATAAACCACCTCTAAGTGCGACACCCCTACAGTCTACATTATTCAACCATCTCCAAAGCCTCAACATCTTCACTGAAGTTCAGGAAATAAACATCCACACTTTATAAACGTCCTTGATACACAAAATGTGTCTATATCACTGCATTACAACGATTTACTGTCAGAAATGCTCACATATCCCCTGGTAGATTCAAGGATTGTGAACAGAAGCTTTGGCCCTTGTAACAGAATATTTGGAAAGGACTTTGGCTTTAAGTTTCACCCTTCTTGCAAACATGGCTCTGCAACCCACAGCAAGTGTGCCAAGCCTTTATCTTGTTTAATAGAGAGAAATACTTGCACTCTTTCTTTCCTCCAGGGCTAACACTATGTCCATGCTCTGGACCAACACCTGTACACTCAGTAACTCTATGATGTTATCAGTGATGTCTTCAATTATGTCATTTTAGATGTCATCAGTGAAATCATCAATGATGTCATTTCATGGCACGAGTGATGTATCATATGAGGTCATAAGCAGTGCATGGTGGGGGCTCAAGTTATAGTTGGTTCAGTAAACCATAACTGGTGAATATGAATTTTTATTTAGTTTTAAAACCATAGTTTTTATATTGTTACAAGACCTAACTATAACGTCACTTTATCCCTTGTTTTTTACAGTGAATTTTTAGAGTTTTTCTAATGTAAAGAAAGATATTATAATATTATTATTGTAGCTAACTATAATGCCACTTTAACTTTTGGGCCTCTTACATGTATGGAGTTTTTACACCACAAGCACATACAAAAACAATGCAGTTTTGAACTTGGGTAATTTTGAACATCTGTGAAGCAAAAATTGAAAAAAAAGCACAATTTTACCTTTCTTGTTTTGTGCGGATTTCTCATTCTTGAAGACTTTTTTATGTCTATTTCTGTAGTATTTACACAACCAGGCTGAAATGGAAGAACAAGAAGCAAACATTACACTAAGTTCACATGTGGTTTGACATTTACTAAATGTAAATCATTGAATAAAAACCTGCATCTGACAATCACCAAGATTAGACATAGATCACAGGACTGTCAGGCACATGGACCAAAATTGACCTCTATAGTCGACTCCACGTTATGACTGCTTAAACATTTCTTTTTACTTTGAAAAATAATACCTATATACCTCGCCTCTAAATTACTGTTAGGTCTTCCTTTGATGTTTCAGGTATTGTGTTAAATTCCGAGATGTTCAGAAAAAATTATACCATTTGCTACACCTAAATTATGCCTACATGAATGTTACTTTTTTCCACATCGGTTTCTTTGTACACTGAGGACCCCATTGCGATGTCGGGCAGATCGCCATCAATGGCTCTGCCCTCCATCAAGGGCTGCGCTCTGACAGTCGGATTATGATGCTGGCAGTTGGAGCGCAGCGGGCAGGCAGAAAGACCCGTACTTCTGAAAGACTCAAGGAGCCCGTCGGGGCGGCGGTCAGAGTCTAATCCCTACAATGGAGGAGGTGCCATCGGTGTCACCACTGTAAGGATTAGGATGTAAGCTTCTGACAGCCTTTTACTGGCAGTCTGACTGTCTTTAAAAGTCTGTCAGAAAGTGACTTTTGGGGCCCCTAGCATTGCCCTCTTCCTTCATTGACCTCTGCTATGTGGCCTGGGGGGCACATGTAGTGTCCCCACAAACATCCATGCACTATGTGACTGGCACCACATGGTGCCTGGCACACTGTGCATAGTTGTTTCAAAACATCCCTTTTTCTATTGCGGCTTATGCTGCTGCCCTTTTCTGGGGCGTAGCACAAGCCGCATTAGATAAAGGGACGTTTATGACCGTCTAAACATTGGTCGTATCGTAATTGGGCTGTCGAGACCACTAAATCCTTGTCGGACAGTCTCGAGTCTGAAACGATGGATTGCAGACCATCGTGATGAGGCCCTAAGTCTGATTACAAATTGGAATGAAAAGGACATAAAAATTCATACATATTACCTTACATTAAGTGTGTGAATGACAGATGTTATAAAATAAATGAGTTTGTGGGGAATTTCACAATAATGTTTTACCAAAGTCATATTTTAAATGATGCAGTTACACAAGGATGTTGTGCATACATTTTATAAAATGCCTTGGCTCATAAACATAAATCAGTTGAAAGTTATAGAATAGCATATTGATTTGGACGGTTTTATTGTATTGCCTTTTTTATTTGGTAAATCTGAAGATTATAAACTAAAGTTTAAAAAGAAAACAGCTAGGAGGAAAGGCTTAATGCAACGTAAGCTTATAAAAGTGAACTGGGAAAATGTTCATGTCTTACGAAAAAATTAATGAAAGGGGATTTATACAGCTTTACGTTTTCACGTAGGTAAAATCATGATTTGGGGCCACAGTAGACAAGGACTACTTAACTACCAGGGGACACAGGGGAAAATCTTGTGCTTCTGTTTTGATAGGGAAACATCCATGACTACGAGGGCATTGCATCGCAATGCCTTTACATAGCGGGTATTACAACGCAAGTCGTTACGACTTGCGCTGGATGGCGCTCTAACCTAAGGAATAACATGATTTACTATTCCAGCACCTTCCCTACTGTATGTAGACTGGTGTTGGAATAGTAAATCATACTATTCCTAAGTCCAGCGCCCTCCAGCGCAAGTCGATGTAACGACTTGCGTTGTAAAGACTGAGATGTAACGTACTGCAATCATTTTGAACGGGTTGTAATGGCACATATTCGTTTTGATAACCTTTTAGTTTGCCACCATGCGGCAAATTTGTGGGTGTAGATCCAGCATTTCTTTTGCCTACTCTTGGTACTTTCTTAACAAGGCTCTGTGAATGTTCACAATTCTATGCTCATGCTTGAGTCATGTGTGTGCATGCGTGTCCGTGCACATGTATAAGCTACACATCCACAGCAGGCGCATGTAGTGCATCACTATTGGCACATACAAGACTTTTTCATGCTCAATTTACATATGCTCAAGTAACTTTATTTCGAACATAATGCACATTTGAAATCAGAAAAAACTTTCGAAATTCATCCCACACTATACTTTCCCAAAAATCTTTAAGCCCAGGGATTACTTTGTTGACTGTAAACATGTTTAAAAAATGATATCAACACAATGGGCCAGATTTATCAACACTCTGCGCAGGTGCAAAGTCAACTAAAGAGATGTAGAAAAGAGCAAAGTGCTGATTTGTGATTTACTTTCCAGCAAAGTAATCCTAAGCATTGCTCTATACTACTTTGTGTCAAGGAGTGGGTCCTGTGGATTGTGCATGGATGTTCCCATGCTACCATTCATTGTTTTTTGATGCAAAACCCTATTGACTAACATTTGTAGGCAGGGCTATGAGCCAAAAAATGATGATTTTACATAGCAATCAGAAAGAAGGAGAAAAGTTTCATTATTTCAGAATTCTCTAGCTTTGCATGTGTGCTGTACTGTTGGACACACAAAGTGGGATAAGTTTAAAAGTAAATCTAAGCTTGCTATTTCATACTGGAAGGGTACCCTTCTGGTACAAAACTGTGGTAGACTCATGCAGACTCCTTTTCACTATAGTACAAAGGAATGCTCATCGTGCAAGGCCGACTGAAAGTGAGCCTGAACTAGTGAAGAGAGCATCGATGCATTCTCTTTGTAGATAAGCCATTGTCCTGCTCGCTCCCTTTCAAGTATAGCAATGCAGCAACTTTGGTTACCCCATCATGTTTACCCAAGTTTTGCCATATGCATTCCTGAACACGTTGTATGTAGGATGTGTGACAGGCCGTTCTTTTTGCGCTCTCGCGCCCCCCTCTGAATCTAGTTCTCAAAACTGTGGTCCTACGGTATCACGTGTGGTACATTTCTTTTGTGACACTCAGGCTATGCAGTGTTTATCCAGACTAGTCCTTCCTGAGCAACCATACTAGCTACAAACTCCCACCAAAGTTGCACATGCCAGGCTTTTTAAAGACAGACCTCTTGGGGAGCTCACTTAAGCTCAGTGACTCTGTTCTTATAACTGTTCTTATAACAGTAAAACCTTTGTTTATTTTCACAACACACTACTAAAATTATTTTTAAAAAACACACAGGGTCTGAAAATAATTATATATACATATTCCAGAGCATCTAGTATGATAACGTTTCCAGGGCGAAATTGTCTTTAGACTTCCACATTAAGATATGGTTGAAGCACACAATGCCCTTCAATCGCTTGTTGTTACATTGAGACTGGAGCGGATGTCAACTTGCCTCCTTTTTTCAGTCATAAACCACACTAGGAGCTTGCTTTCTACTCAGTGTGCTCACCTAAGTGCCTCACAGGTGAACAAAAGTTCCAATTTATGTTTCTAAAACGGAAATCCTGATTTACAGACTCAAATTTGGGATACTTTCTTGAATGAAAACCAGTTGCACATGTTGAAAATTAGACCCGTTTATGAATTAAAACACAGGAAAGGGTTTCCCGGGGGTTGGAGTGGACATCTGGCCATGAAATATCTTGGAAGGTGTTTTCAACACTAGAGGTATGTAGAAAACTGCTAGAGTGATTAGGCGTGCAAGTTGGGAAAGGAAAGAAAACACCCTCATGTTTACGCCAATCCTGAAATTTGAATAAACAAGTGTGATGCTAGACATCTGATCCTGAGAATCTACAGTTTGTGGAGATATGCACTAGTACTGATTGATGTAAATTTGGTATAAACCAACTGTGAGAGAATAGAAACATGGATCCCCTCACTTCTTCTGCCTATTGATTTATTTAGAGGTTTGTTTTTAATACGGTCAAGCCACAAAATCACCCTGATCATGACCTGGAGAGGGCAATTGAGAGATATTATAATAACAGAAGAGTGGGGTAACATTCAGGTGAATCAGAAAAAAGTATAGGCCAAATTAGCTTCTGCCATTGAAGAACATGTCTTGAAGGAAAGGGCTGACCGAAAATATGTTTCTCCTGGGGGAAATAAATCAATGCTCTCTTTAAAATACATTTTGCATCATAATGACAACACCCAAACCACTCAGCAGAGCTTTACCACTGTCAGGGCCCCTAGGATTATGTGGCAAGGTTATGACATTTTTGCAATAAAAAGGGAATATTGTGCAGCACATCCCTGGCACTATTATATTCAACCATTTGAGACTGAAACACATTTGTTCGTGAAAACTCCAAATTATATGCCAATTTATGTGGCAAATTCATTCAAACCATAATTATACTGCAAATATCGTGGCAACAAAATTCGACATATACACATGCTTCCACCATTTTCCATTGTTCTAATTAGCAATTTATTAATGAATTTTATAAACTTAAACATTCTAATTCCCATCAGTGGCCATTGACACACATAGGCTTTAGTTGTTAGGCTAAAAACTGCAACAACCAAAAAATGAATACAAATAGATATACCAGGTAACGTGTAATATGATGCTATTTCACCATCATGGGGTTCTGGTGAGATTTACAAACCACTTGGCCTCTTGCCTTGTGATTTAGGATGACTCCATAGCCACTCGTTAATAATATTGACCATATTATACTATTATGCATTATGTATGCCCTATATATATATATTCACACTGATAGCAACTCCTACATTCTGAGTCAAAATATGCGCTCAAAACCAGTTTCCAATAATCTGCTTTATTACATTCTAAAATTGTACATGTCAATCCAAATGAGTTGTCTAGTTCTTGGGTCATAGTTTCCAATTAATAACCACATGTGAATCCATTAATGCACGGGAAACATGTACGTGTACTTTTCTGTATGCTGAAATGCTAAAGTTCATTTACACTATAACATTTCCCCTTTGGAAAAAGCACTGTTCCAATGTGGGAACGCATTCCTATGCACACAGATACATTTTTGTGGTGTTCTTCCCCAATTCCACACTGAAAATGTATTTACTCATCCGAATGACTGAAATCTCTCATAGTTTTTAAGGTGGGAAACCACCTGAAATATATTTGGAACACCCGCAAACTTGCAAAGGAAGGGTGGTCACCAACTTTTGCTGGTGGACATATCTTACACCATTCACAAACGCTTTCCTATGAGCTCACTTGCTGAAAGTGAAATTATACTTTACCGAAGGATTTTCTGTGTGAGACAATCTAGTTTAAAATGTCAAATTCCCTGGGGTTGTGAATTCGTAAATTACAGTTTTCGAGAACGAAGATCTATAGAGATAATCTTTGAATAAGGCCCTGTAAGAAAGCGGAACATTATTTGGGGTGGTGAATTCGCCTCTCAAGGAATAATAACACTTCTTGTCAGAGTGAACCCTCAAAGTCAATAAATTAACCTTAGCCCAACCACTGGCAGCTATGGCACAAAGGAGACAGGCTTAATTTAAGGCAATGTGTAAAGCATTTGGAGCCAGACGTATGACGGGGTTTAGCACGTGCAAACGGGTTTGCGACCCGTTTGCGCATGCTAAATCCTTGTGGGCCATGTACAAACACTATTTTGCGAGTCGCAAATAAATTGTGACTCGCAAATAAATTGCGACTCGCAAAATAGTGTTTTGTGACTTACTAATAGCGGCCCCAAAGCAATGTATGAATGTTTGGCAACTGCAATTGTGGTTGCAAAACACTCATCAAGAGGGTGGTAATGCATTCACAAAAGTGAAGGGGTCCCCAGGGGACCCCTTCCCCTTTGCAAATGCAGGGGAAAATATTTTTTAGAGGCAGGCAGTGGTCCCAGGGACCACTGTGTGCCCTTAAAAAATGAGACGAAAACGTTTAATTTTTCTTTTTTAAATGCATCCCGTTTTCCTTAAAGAAAAACAACCTGCATTTAAAAAACAAAAGTTGCTTTATTGAAAAGCCGTCCCAGACATGGAGGTCTGCAGAGCCCAGCACGCCACCATCACTGGGTGGGCCAGCCATTCCCAATGCGGTCACAAATGTGAGTGGCTCTTTAATGTTCATGAGCCTCGCATTTTGTGATCCCATTGGGAATTGCAATCAGTGTATGTGACACCGTTGAACATTCTAAATTGCGACTCGCAATTTGCGACTCGCAATCGAGTGCAAATTGCGAGTCTCAATTTAGGATGGTCGTACATCTGGCCCAAAGTATTTAACACCAGGCAAGAAAAATCGCCAAACAAATGAGGAAAATAGATTAAAATATAATATTTAAAATACTATTAAAAGGACAATAATCCAGTAAGCGGAGCCGGAAATAGAAATTCTTGAAGTTTTAAGTAGAAAATGCACCAAAAAGCATAAAAACTAACCAAGCCATAGACCAGTACGTAGCCGAGATTTCAGGCTGACCGCGGTAGAGACCTCATCAGATACATCAAGTGGATTGGTCACATGAAAAGTCTGGAAGTCAAAAAATTCCACAAATGTTCTAAGTCCCAATTCAGATAGGAACTTTGTCACTTGAGTACAAATATCCTTTCTGAGCGGGCCACTGCTGAAATTGTAGCTGCCAGAGTGGAATTGATGGCCAGGTACTTGAAACAGGTAGGTCTCGCTGGAGCTTTGGTGATTTCTCTCGGAAAATGTCCTAGACAGAATGGGACTTATATGTTTTTCGGAGGTGTTGGGAGCCTTGAACAGAGCGAAGGTCACATTCAATCTGGTGCCATGGATTTGCTGGTCGGATACTTTTTCTGTTAGTCCCACTGGAGAACTAGAGAGAACAATTTTTTCAAAGGTTAGCAAACTTTCTTCAAGTGCTCCAAGAACTCAGAGGAAGGCACTTAGTGACTCTCTGGTTGTCAGGCAAAAGCCACAGCACAGCAAAGTTCAGTCCGGGTTCGGTTGACACTTGTTGGCTGGGCACTTCAGTAGAAAGGCTTCTTGCAGATGTTGTGTACCCATAGCTACAGAGCAGGTCAGCCAACTTACCCATGGAGTCCATCTCTTTGTCTTGGGTAAAAATGGAGTAGATACAACCATTCAGGGCTCCTCGGCTAACAGACAGGTGGTCCAGTACTCTTCTGATATACCATAGGTCCAGAAAATGTTCAGGCTATGGTGCCTTGGGGTACCACATTTATACCTGGCACCAAGTAGTGGGTGAAGATTATTGCCAGACACTCCCTAACGTTATGGGTTAAACTTTTCCAGGGACAACCCTACCCAATTTTTTAAACAGTTCCTATTTGCACTACTACAAACAATCCTGCAATGCCCCTCACTCTCAAAATCCAGTATGGAAAGCCCTTCCTTTTGAGCAGTGCCTGTGTGCCCACCCAAAGATGTGGCCAGAGTAATGACCAGCCCCCTTCTCTGTGGTCACTCGAAATTCTGAGAGTAGCTTTCTTCCCAATAGGTTTGGTGCCAATCTGACTATAAGGATGAAGGCTTGGGCTTTTCCAGGTGTCCTCTAAAATACCTTCTGCTCTTTTGAAGTTCATTAAGTCACTCCACTTTCAGGACAAGGAGTGGTGGGCAGTGACTGCTGCAGATTTTTTTGTCCTCATTGTGCAAGTTATACCGACCACCTCTCAAAATTGAGGTGGAGGTGAATATACCTTTTCATGAGGGCCCATCCTTCTTGATCTCTTTCCAGTGAGAATCTCTGCTCTTGGAAATCCACAGACAGATCCCCTGGTTCATGTCTTATTGCCATAGTAATAATCACTGGACATCCCACCCTCTTCTCGAGATCCCCTTAACTAAGTATTTCCTTCACTCTATTCCAGTTTCATAAATCCCAGAAATCAGTTTTTTTACTCTGCCCTCTACTGAAGTCCAACTTATTTATCCTCTGTACTGATACTAACCATTCATGCAGCATAGAGGACTCTCTTGTATCCATTTTATACACATCTCCTGCCTGGCAAGTAGGATCAATAGAAACAATAGGTTTTTTTGCCTATTGTTAAAGTTTGGTGCCCTGACATCCCCATTTGATTCTCTACAGATCCCAAAGATAATTAATTCTGTGCTTACCTCGACATCTTGGCTCATCACCTCATTTAGGACCTTACCCATATTGAACGAAAACTGCTGGAGTTGGGGGCACTGCCAAAACATATGGAAGTTGTTTACTCTCTTTTCTCCACATTTTGAGCAGACCTTCACTTCCCGACTGTTCATCTTCGTTAGCTTTTTTGGGGTCCAGGATGCTCTAGGGACTGTGAAGAGATATTTTCTTTGAGCTGTGCATATTTTGTTGTGTACCATAATGTAGCCATAGATACTTGCCATAGAAATTGTATGTCCCGCGACGGCAGGTCTGTCCCCCAAAGGTCTGTTGGCAGTATAAAGTCCTCTTCTCCAGCTTGCATCATAGACCAGTACCATTTGGACACTTCTGTCTTAGATTGAACCCTCAGTAACACTTCTTCTAGATCACTGTTACCCGCCCCTTCTTTCTCCAATTCCTTTACCCAACTTACCAGTCGGTAGTATTTAAACTTTGATATGTTGCCTCCAACGCTCAATAACTGAGATTCCCAGCCGATTAAGGTTCCTTCTTCTACCAACGGCCCCCACTTCACTACCCCTGCTACTTTCAGGGGGATCGATAATTTATCTTTAAGGCATATGGATTCCCAGATTGGGCCATAAGCACTGTAGTAAGGAATCTTTAAAATGTTCTTAATTTTATACCATAATTTATGAGCTGATAGTAGCGTCTTAAGCTTACCCTTTTTGGAAATATTTCGGATGCCCAAATTTCTACAGAAAGTAGTTTCCTTCTGTCACTGCCTGCTGGTGTAGCGAATATACCGGGTATTCCTTAAGGAGTGCTCTAATATTTTTTTATTGGAATGCTCGACAATAAAGTAGGAGGTCCGAACTTGCAATTCCTCCATGTTCTCCTTCTCAGCTTTTTCAATGCAATTCTCGTCCCCCTGACTGCCCAGATAAAACTGTTCAGCTCTGACTGTGCCTTTTTGATCCAGTCCGATTTAAATTCTAGTGGTATGGTATTAAAGATATAGGAAAATTTGGGAAGTATTGACATTTTTACCGCATTCAAACTCCCTATGAAGGATAATGGTAAACCAGCCCATCCTTTTAGCATCTCTCTCATCTCTATCATCTTTATTTTGAAATTTAGTTGAGCTATTTCTTCTATATGTTTCATCACCAATACTCCTAGATATCTTATCCTGTCCCTTGACTGGAAATTATGAGTTGGAGAGCTTCATTCCATAATCTATGTTTTGTGGTGGCTAATTTGATATTCTGAAACTTCCCCAAATTTCTCCAATATAACTCTAATCTTTGGAAGTGCAGCCGCTAATTCGCTCATAAATATCATGAAGTAATCGGAGTATAATGCTACTTTTTTCTGCCATCTTTTATACTGAAAAAGAGTAATCTCTTGGGAGACTCTGATTATATTTGCCAAAGGTTCTATGTATAAGTTAAATCGCAACGGTGAGAGTGAGCATCCCGGCTGTGTGCCTCTTTTAAAATACCTATCTCTTTTGTCAAATTTCCATTCACCAATATCTTTGCCATAGGGCTTTTATACATACAACTCAACGCCTTTGAGAATCTTTCCCCTAACCGGTAATAGCTTAATGTAGAAACAACCAGTTGACTCGATCAACCGCTTTAGCTGCGTCAAATGTTGGTATTGAGAGGTGATTTATTTTTTGCATAGCTACATCTATTGCTCCAATTAAATCATGGGTCACCTAATGCAGGTATCTACCACTTATGAAGCCTTTCTGATCCTTATGTACCAGACAGCCTATCACCTTACTCAATTGTCTGGCTAGTATCTGAGTATATATTTTATAATCAGAATTTAATAGTGAAATCGACCTGTACGATTCACAGCATTTTGGGTCTTTCCCTGGCTTCAATATTATACTAATAGTGGCCTCACTCCATGATTTTGGTAAAGCCTGACCTTCTAGAAATGTTTTATTTAGCATCTTAGTTAGTATGAGGGCCAGGACTTCTTTTAGGGCCGTATACAGCTCATTTGAAAGCACGTCTAGACCCGCTGCTTTCCCTTTCTTTAAATTCTCAATCGCTTCAAGTACTTCTTCTCTAGTTATCTCAGATTTTAGCCCTTCTCTCTGTTCCTCTTGCTGCATTAAAATTTTTGATTTCTTTAAATAGCAATTAATTGGTTCTTCTGTTATCTGTACCTTTTCTGTATATGCATTTTGGAAGAAGTTGGTGAAAGCTTCCTCAATCTCCTATTTGTTCGTAGTTACATTGGCCTGACCCTCACTTCGATTAGCTATGATCTTGTTTTTATTTTGTTCAGTCTTTAATTTCCAAGCGAAACGTTTCCCATTACCTTCTCCATATTCATAATGCAAGAGCTTACTAGCTTCCCATTTATTTTTGATTCTACCCGCTAAAATGTTTACTAATTCATTCTTCTTATCCTTTATCTCTTCTTCTATTTTCTCTTGGTTTGGTCCAGAATCTTCCCTGTCTAGTATCCTATATTGGTCCTGTATTTTAGCTTCTAACTGGTTAACTCTATTTTTTGTATCGCTTTTCTTAAAAATGACCATGGTAGACAGAATCCGCAGAATAACTGCCTTATATGCATCCCAAATTATCTGAAAGGGAGCTGCATTATCGTTTATTAGGAAGAATCCATTTGTTTTTATTCTCAATTTATCCATAGTTTGTTGTTCTAAAATTAGCGTGCGGTATAACAAGCATTCCTACTTGTGTCATACAGACTGCCAAGTGATCACATAAATGGGTTGGCAGAGGTTCCACTCTTCTAAAGTTTTTACTCAGCCCTTTATCCACTAAATAAAACGCTATTTTGGATGCATGCCTGTATTTCTTATTCCTATAAACCTGTTTCCCTTGTCCCCTTTACGTTTCCAAATATCCACCACTCCCAGGTCCATTTTATATCTATTTAAATACGCCCTCATTTTGGGTAAATAATTAACCTTGCTAGGAGGAGACCAGTCCTCTTTAGTATCCATTATCAGGTTAAAATCTCCACCTATAATTATAGGGGCCATGGTATCTAGCAGTTGATTATATGAAACTTGCAGCAGTGTGTGGTTGTCTAAGTTTGGACCATAAAATCATACTAAAACATACATTCCCCCAAACATCTATACTTTGACAATCACCCATCTTCCCTTCCGGTCTGTAAAGGTCTCTACTATTAATGCCTTCCCTGTTTTTTTAAATAAAATATAGACTCCTTTAATACAGCATGTTTGATTAGTGCAAACGTTATTATCCACTCATTTACAAACATTAAATTAATTGTGACCCACCCTTCCCCTGGAAACACTCCCTTTCATTCTTTGGGCAAAGCATGACTTGCCCGTTTCGAGAACCCTTTTCCCTCGGCATCACTTTTAACATACTCTACTCCCCCCCCTTTCCTCATTTACTTTTGCTGGACTTTCATTTGGTCTATGAGCTTCTTCACCTGCTTGGGCTCTCTTATATTATACATTTGATTTCTCCACATAATTTTCAAAGAGGAGCGGACGCTGTGGCCCCCAGAGATTTAAGTTCCTGTATGGATTGGCCCAGTTCCCACTGCCTGTCCTGCGTAGCTCTTGATATGTCTGATCAGATACGAATTGTGTAGTCCCCTCTACAAAAGGTACCAGCTTTCAGATCCTCAACCAAGATTTTCTCCTTTAAAACATAAGATTTGAAATTGACTAGAATTCTCCTAGCATTTTTCCGCATTCTTCCTTTATTTTTTTAAAAGGATCTCGATGTACTCTCTGAATGTCTTCTTCTAAATTTGAAGTCTCTAGTACAAGGATAAAATCCTTTAACAGCCTGATCACAAAAACTCTTAATGTCTTTGCCTCCTGTTTCCTCTGGAACATTCAAGATCCTAATTTTATTCCTCCTTGCATTGTTTTCTAATGTCTCGATCTTGTCCCTTAATTCTTTTTCACTGGTTTTTATACCCTGTATTTCACCCTGGTTGCCTTCTACTTCTTTCCCTAGTTTGCCCAGAGAGGTTCTACCTCCAATACTCTATTCATGAGGGTGTTTACCTTGACTCCCAGGACCTCACATGTTTACTGTATTTTCCTTTGATTCCTCTCTGATTTGGTGAAATTTGCTCTCATCACTGTGATTAGAGTTTCCATCAGTTTCCCCGTTTCTGGCTGCTCTGTTTGTTTTGGTGCCTGAGTTATTGGTTGCTGAGCCATATCATTTAACTCAGGTGTTTCTTCCTCTGGTCCCTCCAGACTGAGGATTTGAAATCTGTTACTAACAGTAAGTTCTTTTCCTGGAGGACCTTCCTTTCCCCTCTGCATATCTACCCCTAGTTTAGTCCTAACCTTGAGATCTTCCTGTTTCTCACTAACTACAATATCTGTAGAAGCTTGCTTAGCTTGTACTTTGAAAAAGGAACACAGGGAAGGTGGGATGTTTACTTTCCTTCCTGCTTGCTTGCTTGTATTACTAAAGCTGATAAGTTAGTTTTATCCTGAGTCTGGCCAGACCCTTGACTTTCCGCGTTTGTGTTTTTAACAGGTACTTAAGGAGGCTTTTCTTCGAATTCGGTGTTACTAATCGTAAATTTCCTGTTTCTCGAGCAGTAACTTCCCCAATTCCCTAAAAGGTCTTCATCATCCTCTGCTATGGCTATATGTTTTTGCTCTTTTTTTCTTTAATGCCAGTTTGGGTATTAGGTGTGACTGCGGGGATCTGCGTGTTTTTCTTGCTCCTTCCTCGATCACTTACCGGTGTCATGCGCGTGGTAATATGACTGTGTGCCACCCACCGGAGGTTAGCAGCAGAAGTTCTTGAAACTGCTGCATGGCTCCCATGACCTCTTGGGGGACCCCGGAAATTTACATGAGTAGCCAACTGTTAGACTTGGCATCTTTTGGCGCGTTTCCCCTGTCTTTTTGCCTTCTGACCTCCCGGTTTTGTCTGCACACTTTCTCACTGCTGTTCAGTATTGAAGTGCAAGTGCTCCTTTGGTAAAGTGTATTATGGATTGGTGTTTCAATGATTGGCATATTTGATTTACTGGTAAGATGCTAGTAAAGTGCACTGAGAGTGCCAGGGCTTGTAAATTGAATGCTACTGGTGGGCCTGCAGCACTGATTGTGCCTCCCACAGAAGTAGCCCTGTAAAGGTAACTCAGACCTGCCACTGCAGAGTCTGCATGCAGTTTGTAACTTCCATGTGCACCCACTTGCCAGGCCCCAACCTTTCCTCTTCTTACATTTTACTCACCCCTAAGGTAGGCCCAAGGTACCCCTGTGGGCAGGGTGCAGTGTATGTGAAAGGTGGGACATGCCCTGGTGTGTGTGTATGTGGCATGTCCGGATAGTGAAATGCTGCCAATTTCTTTTTTCACTATTGCAAGACTACCTGTTCCCATGTGATAGAATGGGGAGTTTGCTTATAACATCTTATAAGCATTACTGCCCCTTGGAACCAGGTAAGAAAACAAAGTTTAGTATTACTGAACTCAGAATGTTAAACTGCTCTTTTAGTGAGGGTGATTTTTACATTCTGTGTTTGAAAATGCCACTTTTAGCAAGTAGGTATTTTCTTGCTTAGCCATCCAGTGTGCCTCTGCACGAGGTTGATTGACTGTCTGGCTTTGGAGTGACAGAGGCTGGGAATGTGCTGTGGCACCAGAGAGTCTGAATGAGTCAGAGCTGGACTGAATAGACCTGGGCTGCATTTAGAGTAGGGGGAGGAGATTTCCTTTAACCTGAATGGGTCTGGTCTGCCTTCCACAATGCTGTCTCCACCTCCTGCAAGGAAGCTGGGCCAGAGAGGATAGAACTGGTTTGGGCCAAGCACAGACACTCTCTGCCTGAGAGAACAAAGGGATTTTGAGTATAAATATTTGGGCCCAGACCCCAGAACTTTAGAATTCGCTGGAATCAAGGAACCTGCCAGGAAGAAGAGCTGGAAGAGCTGCCAGGAGGAGTATTGCCCCTTTGCTGTGTTGTTGCTTTGTTGGGTTGGCGTGCAGCTGCTGCTTCTGCCTTAGGCAGTGAAAGGACTGGACTGAACTTTCTTTTACTTGTGCTGAGTATCTCCAAGGTTTGAAGTAGAGCTTGCCTCATGTTCTGAAGTCTCAGGGACTGCAAAGACTTCACCAACCTCTGGGTACCGCTTCTGGAACTTCTGTTTCAGTTGCCACAGAGAAGGGAAATGCCGTCACTGGCTCTGTGTCCTGACAGCACCACAGAAGGCATTGTCTGCATCTTGCACCGCAACCCTGGTCTCACCAACGTCAACGAACGCCACTGCCACGTGCCGCTGCTTGCACCGTGCTCTGTGGGCACCGCACTCTGCACCACCTTGATTCACTTTGCCATCCTTGTCTCACTGACGCCTTCACTGTGGCTGACTTCAACAACTGTGACCACATCGTAGCTGGCTCTGTCGCTTGCACTGCAACCTGCCAGCACCACATTGAACACCGAAACACCCTGCACCGTAAGCCTTGGTCTCACCGAGGCCGTCTCGAGGATCTTCACCGAGCTACTGCCTCCACCTCATCAAGAGGGCACCGCACTTTGCACTGATTCCATTTTGCAATGTGCCAGCCGCAACAAGAAAGGTACTGTTACCGAGTCTGTCCACGCTTCTGCTGGCCCGTACAGACGCGGTTGGCTGGAACTGTTAGACTTTGTTGTTTTCAGCATCAAGGTAGCCCTGGACAGAGCTTCTGACTCATACAAACTGTGTTTTTGAGGTATTTCTGCAATTTTAAGGACATCTTGCGAAGTATATATTTTTAAAGTACTGTATATTGGATTTTCATTGCTTTGGTCTTGTTTTGGATATAATGTAACTTAGAACCATGGCAGGGTTACACCTTCGCGCATATCTAAAATCCTGTCAATTGTGTAATTCTAAATTAGAGAAGTGCTCTAGGGAAACATCAAAAGGGACAGCCACCTATGCCCCAATATTTCTCCGTTACACAAGTGATAGGAGAAAAACACTAGAAAATAAAATAGACGTTCCCGAGCAAGAACAAGGCAGTTAAGCCAGTAAGTAATAATTCTCAATTAGAGTGACAAGAATAATTCAAAGTCCAATGTATCAAAAAAGGATTTCTTCTTTATTTTCCTTAGTCTTCTTCGTTCACATTAACAGCACCAAGGTAAGAACAGTAGCCAACACGTGTTTCGTCTCGGGTAGGTTGCCCGGCGACTTCCTCAGGGCTACAACAATAACAATAAAAGTAATTCAATTCACAATCTTTGCCACTTCTGATTACATTTCTACACAAAATTCAGTTGTGAATAGAAATAAAACCGAAGTATGGTGTAAATCAGATAAGAAGAAAAATAACAGACCAAACATTAAGAAAAACCGAAAGATATCCACCCAGTGAGAGAAACAGAAAATCAAGGTGCTAAGCCACACCCTTAACCGAGAAGAAGAAGAAGAGAAAAAGAAACGCTCACAGCAGAGGAACACCTCTTAAGAGAAGGGAGACGGAAGGCTACTCCCTACTACACCTGAGTTTGGCTCCCGAAAGATGAGGTTGGATAAGAGACCCAATAATATCTAGTGTGTCATTAAAGACATATGACAGAAGATATCCAATCACATCTCAATAGAAATCTCAAACCAATGACTCACCATAGAAGTTAATCTCATAAACAGTATATTTTCGTTGATCCACCACATTTATAATATATTTTTTCGATGTGGGTCCATACGATTTTGATCATCTGTTTACAAAGAATATGTATCTAAAAAAGGGGAGAGGATAGGGAAGGACATCAGCTAGTGGCCTACTCCACACTAGACAAAAGTTAGTCCATAACAGAGGCCACAATGTCCTTAATTAACGTTGCTTAACAGAAAGCCCTTTCCATCACGGCATGATACCCCCTAAATATGAGAAATGGCGATAAGAGGGGAAACGAAGTGAAAAAGCGTCAAGAATGAGCCTTTCTTACTAAACCCATGCCTGTTAAGAAGCGATATTCTCAAAGGGCAAATACACTCTATGTGTCACAACAGGTGTATTACTAATATTAAAATGTTACCTTAAACACTTTCTCAAACCCGATCAAAGAATCAGATGAAACGGGTACTTTAACGTATCTAAAAGGAAAAGACCAAACAAATAAGTCAAAAAACTGCTAAAATCACTGTCTATCTATGTGAAACGAGAATTTATTGAGACGAGTATATCTGAGACATGTATTCCACTGATACAAAGCTTCACCCCTTAACTTCAATAAGAGTCTATATGCATCAAATCCCGTGTTGACAATAAACATGAAAAAAATGATGTAGCGCGCGGACCCCATAAGTGGCTACAAACAGATAATTTAAGTAGATACTGACATTGCGTGCCGTTACTAGTCAGAGACTGAGCCCAGTATTTTGCTACAGACATACACAGGAAAGGCCAAAAGAAATGTATATACTACTGGTTCCCACTATGTCAGCACAGTACTCCAATGTACATCAGCACCAACTCAAAGATATATCGAAGTACTCACCCAAGAAACAGACAGAAGCAGAAGGGAGAGTACTCCAAACGCCACCAGTATTCAATGTAAGTATCAGCCCGGGCGCCACCTGAGATTCCAATTTATCCGTGTGCACGCCATTCACAACGCGGACGTCTCCGTCCAATGGTTAGAGGAAGGACCAATCTTAGCAGCATCCACATTGGCCGCCATTTTAGAACGTGCAAAAGCCCCACATTAAAATACAGAAAATATATATATCGGAGCTAGTGGGGAGGCTTGACAAAATCGATACTGTAAGATATGACAAATTAATCCCTTCACGAACAACAACCGATCAAATGACTTCGTTGTTGTTTGTTTTTAATATCAAAAACGCCTATTCTTATCAATCCATAAGACATAAATAAACCATATCCTCGAGAATGACCTAATGCTCAATCTAATGCACTTACCGCCATCTTAAGGGATGTAAAAGCCCCATATCCAATTGTAGAAAAAAGAATCAAACAGAACTAATGGAGACGCTTACGAAGTATCAGTACTAGGTGGTTTCTTGGGTACAAATCATGGTCTAAAAAAGGGCTTGAATATATCGATTCCCAGATTAAACCACTAAAACCCAAATCAACGTGATCGTGTGAAAATATATATCACCTGTCTCGAAAATCTAAAAACGCATCAAATCAGTCAATTCAGGTGAACTGTTATCAGGGTCACCAATACATCCTAGAGTTCAAACTATTTCCCCATTGCTAAGTAAGACTCCTAAGGACCGTAAACATCCGATCAAGTTCCAAGAGCAAGCCACTTATCACCATATAATAACAGAGGGGGAGCATAATCCCTAATGCAATAAGTAAGTAGGGGTCACATTTCTCACAATTAAGGTGTACTAAGAAAAACGGGAAAGACAGAGGAGAACAAAAATGAGGTTAAAGTGAAGGCCACAAGTCAGAACAAGATGGTGTATATATTCTGTGGAAAAGACAGAGAGATTGAATAAGACCTAAAGCACATATTCACATAACAAGGTCTATTTTACAGATCAGTACATTAGGCATAACATTGCCAAACAAGAGATCTAAGGTTACACATCAACAAAGGCAACAAGAGTATGGCAGTAAAGTGATGCCTGTAAACAGTTGCTTTCAGTAAAGTTGGACACAATACAAAAAAGTCTTTAATCATGGAGAAAATAATGCAGTTCATGATCGACATTGATCCCACATTCCACTGCCCGTAATTTAAGGATCCATCGGGCCTCGCATTGGCGTAGTCCTAACTCCCTATTGCCACCCCGGGGGTCAAATTTAACAACTTCTATACCATGGAAGCGAAAGCCTAGTGATTTATCCTGATTGGGGCAGATTAAGGCATGATGGCCCAAAGGATATCTGACATCAAGGTTCTTAACTACACGAAAATGTTCAGCCATTCGTTCTTTAAGTGGGCGAATGGTACTGCCCACATAAATCTTCTGACACTTGCACTGAATAACATAGACTACAAATTTCGTCAGACAGTCTATGTGATCATAAATCTGGTATTTACGTGAGCCATTATATTCAAAAGCTTTTATGCCTCTTTCAGTCATTCTACACATATTGCAGGTGCCACAAGCGTAAGAACCAATATTCATTTGTCTCAGCCAAGTAGTTTTGTTACATTGTTTTTTTGGATAGCTTGGGCTAATAAAGCTCTGGATGTTTCTGCCTTTCCTATACACGATATTAGGTGATTTAGTGATGTACTTTTCTAAGGAACTATCAGCAGTTAATAAAGGCCAGTTTTTCTTAAGTATTCCAAATAATTTGTGGGACCAAGGGTGGTAGTTGGTCACCAAACTCACATTCGAATCCAGTCTCTTTGTTTTTTTAGAGATGTTACTCAAAGTGTCAGATCGCTGGAGTCGCATGGCTCTCTTCTTTGCCTTGTGAATCGTGTCTTTGGGATATCCCCTAACAAGGAACCTGGTCTCAATATCTTTCAAATTCTTATTAAAATCCTCCTCTCTACTGCAGTTCCTACGTGCTCTGAGCATCTCTCCAAAAGGTATCGCATGAATTTGGCTCTTTGGATGTGCACTCCTAGCGTGTAATAAGGAGTTGCACGCAGTGGATTTTCTGTACATCCTGCTATGTATTTTACCCTCATGGTGGAATAATTCTAAATCCAGAAAGATGATTTTCTCCAGATCTGATGTCATAGTAAATGACATGTTGTGAATATTGTTGTTCATATGTGTAAAAAAATCAATGAGGTCTTCATTACTGCCTGTCCAAATAAGTAGACAGTCATCGATATATCTTCCAAAATACAAGATATAATCGTGCCACCTGTCTCCAGAAGGGCCCCAGATATGCCCCGCCTCAAACCATCCCATGAAGAGACAGGCAAAGGACGGAGCAAATCTGGAACCCATCGCAGTACCGCAGGTCTGTAGGTACCACTCGTCATTAAAGAGAAAGGCATTATTTTTTAAAATAAGAAGCGACATCTCAACCAACATCTCAGAATGTTCCAACAATTCTACAGGTCGTCGGTATAGAAAGTGTTTTAAAGCTTGTATACCGTGTTCGTGCAGGATATTCGTATATAACGAAACAACGTCCATTGTAACGAATCTCATTCCATGATCCCATGTCAAGTCATTTAAGATATTAAGCACATGTTTTGTGTCCTTAATATAGGAAGGGAGGTTACTCACATAAGTTTGTAGAAATTTATCCACAAATTCCGCAACCTTTTCTGTGGGTCCCCCAATCCCAGATATTATGGGCCTGCCTGGAGGTGCAGTGAGACTTTTGTGTATCTTAGGGAGGGAGTACATGCACGGATATCTAGGTTTATCTATCTTTAGATAGGTATACTCATCAGATGACAAAAGGCCTTGTTGATGCCAGTTAGATAATCTGAGATTAATGGCCTTCGCTATAGCAAACATAGGGTTATTATCTATTTTTCTGTACCAAGTTGGGTTATTCAGCTGTGACAGAATTTCTGAGTCATATTTGATTTTATCCATGACTACCATATTACCCCCCTTATCTGCTTCTCTTACTATAAGATCAGGGTCCTTGGATAGCTCATTAAGAGCCTCTCGTTCTTTGAACGTCAAATTTCGTGACCCCGGGGTAAATTTGTTGTTAATCATATGTTTGTCCCACTTGTCTATTTCGATGTTGAACTGTCAAGATGGTGATTTTGACAGGTCTGTGCACCAGGAGTCAAGCTGCTGCCACATCCCAGCATGCCTAATGAGTGAGGCGTATGCGCGATATTTTGCATTTTTCCGATATCGAAAAAATTTCAGTTGGATATGTTACATTCTCCTGAAATGGCTTGTATTAAATTATAGGGAGTTTTGTTATCTGACAGTGTTACAACAATAACCTAATCGCAAGGTTATAACGCCTTTCTCCCGGTAAATAATAAGCGCATGCGCGTGAACTAGTATCGGTTCACCAATGTATGCGTACTATCTTTTTGAACAGGGGCTCCACACCTGTCGCTGATTAGATTTTGGGCATTACAAAAGAGAGCGCTCCGGCCACAGACACTCACCTCCAGCTGCAGGCTCAATTTGAGCACGGTGTATCGACGGAAAGGTGAGTGTCGTGGCGAGGCTCTGCCGTATTGCACATGGATGTTTTGTAGCTCCATTTTAAGATCATAATGTCCATACCTCTCCATGGCCTCGGTTTCCATTAGCTAGGGGCTTGGCGGTAATGTAAGTCTTTCCACAAGCTTACTCACTCTTTGGCCTGATAAGTCTGTCATTTTGCCTTAGTGTGAATTCAGACAAGTTTCACAATTTTTAATTACCCATGTGTTGCCCGCTAGTCTGTGCACACATGGTAGGATTTTATTGAAACACAACGAACGCTAGACTCCTGGTCAGTCTATGTGATCCATCAGGTTTTCCCTCATTGTTTGCTCCTTACACCTTATGACTGCCATAGTTTGTATGCTTCAGGCATCCTGTCAACAGACTTATAACAGTACAGATGGTAATAATGACAGTTGTACCACTACTGTTTTTCCTCCTAGAGCGGTGCCCGTATCCTGAGCTGTTGCCAGGTTGAGGTGAAGTTCCTTGCACAGCAATAGCCGGTAAGAGTTTCTCTTGTTTCTTTTTTCACTTATAGTATATTTAAGCCACTAGTCATACCAATTTCCCACAGGTTGCACAGATTTGAATAAATGATTCTGTTTCCATTAGGCAAATTCACCTTCCAGAGCAGTTGAACTATGAACACTTCTAGTTCTTGTATCCTTTTTTTTGTTTATTCACTTGAGCACCCTAGCCGCAGCATCTTTACAGGTCCTGAAGAAAGCCTTGCCCCAAATCAAGGGCATTTTTAGGCTGAAACATGTTGACCATTATTTTCCACCATACTACTGCGACTTAAATCCATCTCGCTGGAGCACTGTTTTTAATCTGGCAGAGGGTGCTTCTGAATAAAACGTATATTTTGCGCCCCCTAGTTAGTTTTATTTACACTTCCTGCACATTTTGTATTTTGTTTGCACTGCGCCCTCGCTCACACTATTCTGCTCATCACATGTGGATTTAGTATATCCCAAAAATAGATATTCAAAACGTCCCTGAGCTCCTCCCTCTCAGAGAGGGGGTTGTAACCCTCAAAGGAACTAGGTGTTTCCTTTGAGAGGAGAATCCCATATGATGAAGCATGCCACCCCTGGTGAGTGAGGGATTTCATCCTGAAAAGGGAATATTCCACAGCTAGGTCTGTGTGTTATAATTTGTGGCTTACTTATCTCATATTTATCAATATTCTGCACAAAATATACCCAAGGATTTAGTACGTGGTTCTTGTCAAGCTGCTGCAGCCAGGCTACACATTATAGGCCTGAAGCCATGTTTTGAGGGCCCACTTAGTAGATGGCACCATACGTGCTACAGTTCACAGGTGGCCTTTAACTTCCAGACCCTGGGTACATCTTTTATACCATATACTAGGGACTATAGGCAAGTTAATAAGGTCAATTAAGGATAATCCAATGTAACCATGTTTTAATGGGGAGCATAGGCACTTTATACTACTTAGCAGGGCTAACAGTACACCGAGCTCTAAATCCAGCAAAAATAGGGATCAGAAAAGGGGGAAAAAACAGGGCTGCCATGCAGAAAAGGCAGATTCCTACACACAAAATCACAATGCTGCTTGCACTACCATATGCCAGCTGTCATTAAATTGCTGTTTGTCCTTATGAAAACAGCAAGTCTGAATATGCAACTAAAGTGCTGAGTTATTACAGGTATTGTGTGGTCAAATTGAATTTGTTGTGCACAGTACGGTTTATAACTGTCCATGTGATTTACGTATATACTACATGTAAGAAATTGGGGTACTATTGAGGAGGTGAAACCCTACTCTAGCAGCAGCCACAATACTTGTCGGGTTGAAGTCACAAGAAAACCCCAAATTACCCTGTGCTAAATCCTCCAGTAGCTTGGCACAGAGCAATCAGGCTTAACTTAGAGGGAAAATGTGAAGTATGTATGCACCACTTCAAACAGTAAGAAAGTGAAAACACAACACAAGAAAAATCCCACAGAAATTTTAAAAAATAAAGAAAAATGTAATACATTTTTTGGGACCAAAACAACAAAAATCCAATCAGTAGAAAATAGTGCCAAAAAGCACAACGTTCCAACTGTGGTTATCTGGTTGCACCAGACCAGGACAGAGACACAAGTTCAGGGTTACCCCGATGGAGCACAGGCTGGGTACAGGGACCAAGTCAGGTCAGCTGAACAAGAGTACTTTAAATCCTGGTTGTGGAGCATTGCGAGATGTTGTATCGAGGATGCGTCATGCAACTGAGGCAATGCGAGAACCTGATGTGGTGATGCATCATGCAACAGCGGTTCCGGGAAGCTGTGAGCCTGAGATGTGAGGTCCTGCATTGTTGCTGAAAAGGGGATTGCAATGTGAAGTCCTGCATCGAAGATGCATCATGAACCAGCGGGTTCCTAAGAAGTTGCATGGCTTGCGATGCAAAGACCTCCATTGAGAATGTGTCATGCAGCTGCAGTTCAGAAAAGACTGCGAGCTGCAATGCGAAGTCCTGCATCGGGGTTGCATCACCCAGATGTTCCAATGTAGAGTTCTGGAAAGCAATGCGCTGTGCTGCGTCAATTATGCCCAGTACCACAGTTGGGCTGGCAGAACAACTTCACGTCCACTTCTCAGGGTCCAGTGCTGAGGTGGCACCACTTGGGAGGACAAGACTCACAGCTTGCGGAGTCCTGGTGCTGGGTACAAGGTTGCAGGAGTCTGTTCTGTCCCTGAGGCTTTGCTCAGGAGGCCAGCCACCTAGTCCATGGAGACACTCTGGTTGTCCTGGGTTGAAGATGCTGGTGCAGTTGGTCTCCCTGAGGCAGGAGTACAGCAGGGCAGCAGAGTGGCAGTCCTTCTTGCAGTAAAGCAGCACAGCAGTCGTTCTTCAGAGTCTTCCTCAGGTCCAGATGTGTAGTGAAGAGTTATGTCTGAAGGTCCAATATTTATACATTGTACCCACTTTGACGTAGGATATGGTTCTGGAGGTTTCTACCCCTGGAGGTGTCAGGCATCCCCTTCATCTCTGCCCTGGCCCCAGCTTGTCTGGGGACACAAAAGACTGGTGACAAACCCTTTGCAAGTTTGTTCAGGCAGAGCCTTTGTGATGTGCAAATGTGGTAGGTGGTAGGTAACAACTCCTCCCCCTCGTTAAGTCACAGTGGCCCATCCTGTGAACAACTAGCCTCTCATTGTCTCATTGTCTGGGAGCAATACACAAACACCAACTGCCAGCTACATCTAGTCATGTGACCCAGTCTGCAAGCATCAAATGGTTAGGAAAAGAAAATGGTAACTTTCTAAATGTAGCATTTTCAGAATTGGGAATTGAAATCTGACTTTACCATTTTAATTGTATTTCTTTAGACCCCAACATTGACCTGTCTACCTGCTTCCAATTGAAAGTTATCACTTATTAAATGTAATATTAAGGAACACCAATGGTATGCTTTGGGAGGGGTAGGCCTTGCAGTAGTTAAAATGAATTCAAGTGTTTTTCACTACCAGGACATGTAAAACCTAAATGTACAGGTACAACATTTTAAATATAGTGCACCCTGTCCTCTGGGCTGTTCATGGCCTACCCTAGGGGCAACTTATACGTATTGAAAAGGAAGGGTGGGCCTGGCAAAAGGTGTTTTTTGCCTGGCAAAAATGGCAGTTTAAAACTGCACACACAGGCTGCAATGGCAGGCCTTGGACATGTTTTACAGGACAACATAAGTGGGTGGCACAATCATTGCTGCAGGCTCACTAGTAAAATTTAATTTCCAGGGCCTGGCTACATCAGTTAGAACTTTACTTGGGACTTAAAAGTAAATGAAATGTGCCAATTGGTTATTAGCCAATTCTACCCTGTTGAGAGGATAGAGCACAATAACCTTAGCACTGGTTAGCAGTGACATAGTGCCTACTATGGGTAACAAATATAAATTCAGCAAAAAATAAGAGGGTTGGAGGCAAAACATTTGGGGCTGACCCTGCAGACAGGGCTAGGTCCAACACAGTAAATATTGTATTATATCCCAGTAGCAAAATATGCTTGTTTTCAATGCAAGGCAATAAACACTTTATTTGACTCTTATTGAGCCATAAAAGTTTGTATCACAAAGAAAATACAATACAGTATATAGTAAAATCTTGAGGCTTGGGGTTAATCCATTAAAATACAGAAAATAATTAGAAGTTGCTATGAATCTTTAGAGCACTTAAAATATAATTCAAACTACATACATTTCTTCTGGACTTCCCAGGTCAAATAGATGGACTGAAGCCTGCTCACGGGAACTAGTCTCCAATAAATGAAACACAGGATGAAAAAACTGCCTTCTCTGTGTAACATACAATAAGCAAAATAAAATAAAGTGCTTGGTGCATTGGTGTGGCAAACCATCACATGAACAGTAAGGGAGTGATAAAAACCAGGTGCCTCCTTCTGGAAAAGTTGCCAAAAAATTACAAATCTGAAGGAGGAGCCTGGTCAGCAAAAATGTTTGTCTTTCATTTGAGATTATCTGCAAATAAAGTGCCGCTGTGCATCGGAAAAACAAGAAAGTATTATCAAATTGATGCTTCTATTCGCCAAACGCAACAAATTCACATGTTTATAAAAAAAATATTTAATTTGGCCAGATGAAACCCCCCCAAGACATCCTGGATTTGCAAAATATTCTGGAACACCCAAACTAGTAAAACTAAGTTTAATAAACTTAAGCCAAAGGATGTCCATAGAATTAACCATGGTCAGGCACTCGCTCAGGATTGATCTGCTGAACTGAGGCTCAGGGTTCTTCTAAATTTTAAGCCAAAGTAACAAAGGCTGTATTTTTTAATGGTCTTCCAAATTGCACAATCCTACTTCTTCGTAACAAAACAAGGCAAGCGTTAATTGTGACACAACCAGAAGCCTTCTTAAAAATGTATTTTCTATTACTTGAAGACATTTGTAATTGACATGACCACAAACACGAGCACCATAAGAAACGATTGACAAACATCTACTTTTAAAATCACATTTAATTTGTTAGCTTGTGCCGTAGTCTTTTAGAAAATCTAAAAACAGCATCAATAGACCTTTGAAATTGGAGAGCTCTATTGTTCATCGAGAACATCTAGCTAAAATCTACAACAGGTCCTTATAGATGTGGAAAATTTGGCAGTATCTGAAATTTCTATATCCCCAAGGAAAAATGCCTGTGCCTTAGCATGTTTTAGTCCACATTTCATTATAAATGATTTGGTATGATTTGTCATAAGACCCAAAATTCCATAAAACTATTAAAACTGTCAAGTAATATTTGGAGGCCATTTGCTGTTCTAGCTATGAGAACTGCATCATCTGCATAGTGTAATAAGGGTACATACTGAGAACCAACCGTCTGTATGTCTTTCCCCATACTGCACAAGAACTCCTCAAGACCATTTATACAGATTAAAAAATAGGAAGGGTGCCAAGACACAGCCTTGCCTTACCCCCGCTAAAGAAGAAAACTTGTCGGTTAGTAACCCTCCCCAGCTATACCGGACTTCGGCCAATGTTTTCACATTGAGCCTACAGAGCAGTTTTTTTCTAATTATATCGATCTCCATGTTGACCACAGTTTGGAGTGATTTACTGTGTCAAAGGCGCATGTTACACAGCCTGGACACAGCCTGTTTTTGCCTTTGTATATTTCTGGTCAATAAGGGATATATTTAGACATTGTTCTGAGACTCCTAAGCCTGAGCAAAGCAAAGCTCGAATTGTACAAGAGCAGCCTGGACTCCGCTGCCCAGCTTTCCAATTTGGCTAAGAAAACAGAACTTGAGCGGCAAAACTTGCACACCCAAGTACAAATCCTGAGCTCTTGGCAGCACTCAAGTTCGTGACAACGCGCACACTCAAATACAAATCCCTTGTCCCTGACAGCGCTCGGGCGGCAAAGTGCGTGCAATGAAATATAAATAATTCACTTGCCTGCGGGATGAGTTCACAGTGAAAGTTTTGTAGGCACAGACACATGACACAAATACAAGCCTTTGCGTCGGTTGTATCTCAGTCTCTGCATGTCCAGTTTGTTTCAATCTTTGCACTCCGTTTCTCTCGCGTTGTGGATAAAAGCAGCAAATTCAAGGAAACGAGTAGAAGGAGACCTGTGATGTGTAGATTCTCAGCTGTGGCCAAAATCGTAGCCAAATTTTGAGGATGTGGTCTTCAAGCTGAAGATTTATTGGCCACAGCATCAGCAGTCCAGGAGCAACTGACCCACCTGGAATGCTGTACAATTCATACATAACAGCATTCTACTTTCCAGAGAGGACGTTCTGGAATGTAGAAACAATGAGATCTTGACAATTACCCTGCCCAAAATCTTTACTGTGTTTTCTAGAGGGGAGATTGGTCGATAGCAATGGGGCTGGCTCTTGTCCCTCTTTTCGAAGAGGAGGAACCTCCTGCCAGCTCTTGACTAGGGTCCAAACAATAGCTTTTCTGATAACATTTGTGTTAATTGGTGCCCAAATTGTGGTAGGGATTTATAGATCTCCATCGGCACGCTATCTGGACCTGGCGCTCTGTCCGGGAGACTACTCTCAATAGCTAGGGTAACATCTGACACCTCATTTGTACTGCTAAAGCAATGGATGCATTCAAGTATCAAAATATTTTAGGTGTCCAAAGACATATTAGCCGGCTTATCTCTTATACCAAAGATTTTGGAAGACTACATCAATGTTTACAATGCAGTTGAACAAAGATAGAAAACCACAATGCTGGATCCTCAGGGACTAATAAAAATCATATTGTAGTATTAAATTTAAGTTTCTCTGATATTTACTTCCCGAAGGGGGCTGTGAGTATAAATGTCTGCTAATAAATTAGCACCCTAGCCACGGCTAGTTCAGCAAAAGAGTCCTTAGGATGGCTACTTTAAAAATCATGACATTTTCTGGTGTTGCAAATCAAGAGGCAGTTTTACAAACCTCAAACAGTGAAGCTTCTTTAGGGTACAAGCCTTGTAAGGAGTTGTATTAGGCTTATTGAGATTTATTAATGGACACTTTTTCTCCAAAGCTTGCCTCAATACTCAGATTTTCATGAACGTAGTTACAAAATGCTCCTGAATTTTTTAGTGTGAACTGTTGCGGTCAACAGACGAATTGACTACCGATCAACCTAGTCAGTGCAGTTGAATGTACCACAATCAATTCAAGGTACTTTGCAATGCCAAAATAATATAGAAGGTTGCTTCGAAAAATATATCACTTGTGCACAATTGCGCACCATTAAAGTCAATGGAGAAAAGCAGAAAAATGCATACAAAATCAGACAATGGTTTCACAAAGTTCGCCTTCTTGTTTTAGGCCTATAGCAGGAGCAGCAGAAGATTGGGAGAGTCCTGGATTTGGCCAGGAGCTGGGTGCTGAAGTTATTGGTAGCTGGTGTGCTATGACGAAGTGGGCCACTTGGAAAGACACTGCACAGGAGGACTTAGAGGTATGTCCGGTGGGTCTCACTAAAGAGAGGAGTTCACAAGGGTCAAAGGACCATGGGAGCAAGGCTGGTTTCTCATTACCCGGGCTGGTGGGGCCGGGTGCAAAGCAGGTATGTCATCCAGGCATCGTGCATTGAGAAGTCCTCATGGTCAAGAGCAGGCAACCTGGAGAGGCAATTTTGGGACAGCTGGGTCACTCAGGCTGTGAGTCTCAGGGGTCTTGACCTCCTTCAACGGGTTCTTGATTCTGGTAACATTGGAGTCTGCCACGTACTCTTCATCTCACTGTTTGCTGTAGGAGGTCCAGTACACTGGGTACTGGTACGGTGCTGTTCCGGTAAGTACTGGTGTCTCCAAACCTAGTGACGAGACAGATCGGACCCTTCAGAGCTGATTTACCTCTTTTGGTGCAGGTGCTTTATTGACGTTGTCTGGGAGCAGCAGGTCGACAAACCGGACTTAGTGCATTCGATGCCTGCGGTGTGCAGGGGAGTGATACCTTCACTTCAAGAAGAGTTCTTACCTATTTGTGAAGTCTGGAGGAGCTCCACGGTTCTTGGACTCTTGATAGGTTCAGGACAAGATAGCACATCACGATTGTCAAAGTCCTAAAGGGCAGGGTTTGGTGCCAATTTTCTTCTGCAGCAGAGATTGTGTTCTTGAGTCTTCTTTGTCCTGGTCTTTCTCTTGTCCATTGAATCTAGGTTCCAGGTCTAGGGAAGCCACCTACATACTGAATTTAGTGGTGTTGCAGGGGAAGACATGTAGTTTCCAATGGACTCCTTACCTTTAGGGTGCCTACACCATCTAAGTTACCACTTCCTGTGGGAAGGGGATCTATCCTAGCCCTGATAGGCTGGTTCTCCATCATCCTAAGATGGTGGATCTTCAGGAAAGGGTTCACATTGTCTGCCTCACCCTAGGGGTGTGGACCCTCTTCTTCATCTAACTAACGTTTCCGCCTGTCCTCCCACCAAATGTGCAGCAGGACAAGGAGGCTGGCACGCCCATACCATCTGGGGAAGCCTGGGCTGAACTCTAAAGGTAGGAACACCCTCTGGAAAGCCATTCTGGGCTGGAGGAGGGGTGAAGCACCTCTGCCCAGAGCAGGCTTTGTTTCGGGCCTCTGAGAGTGCAGGCTCTCACCCCATGAGGCCCGAAACATGTCTGATGGTGGCAGACTGGTTAGGACTAGTCAGAGACCACGCCAGTGCTTGGCAGGTTTTCAAGAGACCCCTAAAGGATCTCCTCTGTGCATTTATTAATAAATCTTGCACTGGTATCAGTGAAGAATTAACAAGACAAGATATTGGCTACCAAACATCTTAGGGTGCAGAGAAGCCATCATGGAGTTAGGAAACTCGTGAAGACAAGTATCCAGCCTATGTACTCTTTAGGGCTTCAGTGTGCACTTACAATATCCAAGAATGGCTCAGATATTGCAGGGTCATATCTGCTCATGCAGATATGTCCACACATGGGATATAGTGCACCTTGCCATAGGCAAGTAAGACCTGGCATAGGGGTGACTTACCTATATCTTATGCAGTGTGGGAGGGCATGGCAAACAGGTCTGTGTGACATGTCAACTCTTCGGTTTTCTCAGCACAAAGACACACAGCCTGCAGTGGCAGTTTTTATGATCTTGGTTAGGGGTCTCTGGGGTAGCACTATTCGTGCTGCAGCCCAAGGGCCCTCTTCAGTACCCATGCCCCAGGCACCAGGGGTACCATTTACTAGGGATTTACAATGGTGGCTGAAGTTGTGCCAATCGTCATACAGTTTTGGGAAAGAGATCGGTCACTGTGAACCTGGTTAGAAAGGACCCAGTGCACTTACAGTTTGAAGTCACATCCGGCATCAAGCAAAAATTGGGGGCTCACCATATTAAAAAAGGCACTTTCCTGAAGACATTTACTTTTTGTATCACCTTCACTGTATTTCTGTTTGGTTTACTACTTCCAACCGCAAAGAAATCTCAGCAAGGCTTGTATTGCTGCTCAGGTCAAATTACAAATAGTAAGCTAAGGTTACTCTTTTCTGTTAGCCTAGTCATCCATTTGTAACCTTCTGTTTGGGCACGGGGTGAGTTCAGTCATTGCTTGCACCAAGGTTGTGACATCTCTTCCTCAAAGCCTAGCAGTCTGACTTCTCAAATAAAGTAAAAATACAATTTATCTAATTTAGGAGAGTAAAAAACAATGCAACATAAAAGAAATGATGGAAATATTGAACACAGGAGAGAAGGGAAGAAAGAATAAAGGACTAATGGAAAAAAGCAAGGAAAGAGGATGGAAAGAGGGAAGGAAAATGAATGAAGGAAAGAAGGCTGAAAAATTAAAAGGTTGGTAAATGTACAGCTATTTTGCTAGATTCATTGGAAATCGAGCTGCAAAATGCAATTTTACCTTACCCCCAGGTAATAAAGAAAGAGCTGGCATGACAGGGTCGCTCACTTTGCTCACTCTCTCAGTGCTACTTGGTTCAAAGTGGAGTGTTATTTTATATCTTATTGAGGCTACACCTTTGATATTTTGAGAAATATTTTAGATGTGTGCGTTGAGCTTAGTATGCTGTACATCAGCGCAGCTATTGCATCAAACAATTAGATGTTTTGGGTGGCTCTGTACCTTATTGCATAAGGGGGTATAACCAATTGTGGTTCTTATAAAGCTTTGGGAACTTCATCAAGATGCAGAGGTCAGGAGAAAAACTCAGCATGCCTATTTTCATACAGAAAATGTTCAAGGAAAAATAAGACATTACAGGCAAATTCTCACGCTAAAACATATTTTTTACTTTTGAAGGAAATTGCACTTTTAAGGGAAGTTGTATGAAACAACATGATTTGCAAATAAACAATTTTTTCAAGTTGTTAAATTCACAAATCTTATAATAATATTACGTTAATAACTCTTAATTTAGTCACTGCTGCCAGGACTATCCTGCCATAATTGGTTAAAGTCATGGAAGAATCTTTTACTGTACAACGATTAAAAGCAGTGTCTTGCAAATATCTGTTAAGGCTTTACCAGCCTGGATGTCACGCTGGCCGCAGCACACATATGCACCACTCTACACGTATCCTGCATTCTCAACTATAAGGGTGCAGGTTTGCTGGACTTCCTTAGTCTCTCTGGGCTTTTGATACTCTATTTCATAAGGCCATCAAATATATATCAATCAATCAATCAAGGAATTTGTAAAGCGCACTACTTACCCGTGAGGGTCTCAAGGCGCTGAAGGGAGGAGGGAACCGCTACTGCTCGAAGAGCCAGGTCTTGAGATGTCTTCTGAAGGTGAGGAGGTCCTGGGTCTGCCGTAGGTGGGTGGGGAGGGTGTTCCAGGTCTTGGCGGCGAGGTAGGAGAATGATCTGCCGCCAGTGGTCTTTCGTTGGATGCGGGGGACAGCCGCGAGGGTGAGGTTTACTGAACGGAGCTGGCGGGTGGGGGTGTAGAAGTTGAGTCTGTTGTTCAGGTAGGCTGGTCCGGTGTTGTGGAGTGCTTTGTGTGTGTCGGTGAGGAGTTTGAAGGTGATCCTCTTGTCGACGAGGAGCCAGTGCAGGTCTTTCAGGTGGGGGTGATGTGGCTGCATCGGGGTACGTCGAGGATCAGACGTGCGGAGGCGTTTTGGATGCGTTGTAGTCGATGCAGGTGTTTGGCTGGGACTCCTGCATAGAGTGCGTTGCCGTAGTCAGCTGCTGACGAGGGCCTGTGTAACAGTTCTCCTTGTTTCGGACGGGATCCACTTGTAGATCCTGCGGAGCATGCGGAGGGTGTTGTAGCAGGAGGAGGAGACGGCGTTGATCTGCTTCGACATGGAGAGGGAGGAGTCGAGGACGAATCCGAGGTTGCGTGCGTGGTCGATAGGTGTGGGTGCCGTTCCCAGTGTTGTGGGCCACCACGAGGTGTCACAGGCCGAGGGGGTGGATCCGAGGATGAGGACCTCCGTCTTGTCCGAGTTCAGTTTCAGATGGCTGCTCTGCATCCAGTCGGCGACGGCCTTCATTCCCTTGTGGAGGTTCGCTTTGGCGATGTGCGGGTCCTTGGTGAGCGAGAGGATGAGCTGGGTGTTGTCGGTGTAGGCGATGATGTTGAGGTTGTGCTGACGGGCTACTTGTGCATGGGGGTCATGTAGATATTGAACAGTGTCGGGCTGAGCGATGATCCCTGAGGTACGCCGCAGATGATGTCGGTGGCTTCGGATAGGAAGGGTGGGAGTCGGACTCTCTGGATTCTGCCGGAGAGGAAAGATGTGGTCCAGCTGAGGGCTTTCTCATGGATCCCGGCTTCTTGAAGGCGTGCTTTTAGGGTGCGATGGCAGACCGTGTCGAAGGCGGCCGAAGAACCGAATAGGTTTTTGGCAGCAGAGACCTTAGTTGGTTCCCTTCTTTCTAGCAAATTGTTCTACATGTGTAGGCATGGGGGATTTAAAAGGGATTCTGTCATGCCACTCTTTGTTTACCCAAAGTATTTGGGTAGAGGAGTTTGCCTAACGGCTAGGGTGGTCAACCTCGAGTCTGGGGAACTGGGTTTGAGTCTCGGCAATGACGCTGAACATCCTGTGATTCTGGACAAATCACTTAATCTCCCCGTGCATAATAAAAATGATTGTGTCCTCAGACTCCCCAAATCGACCTACCTCGTGAATATTAATGAGGTAGGTCGCAATTTGCGACTTATTAGGAGTTGCTAAAATCACAGGGATGATGGCCTGCTGGGGTCAAAAGACCACCATGTCCATGATTGCTTTTAAATAAAGCAATTATTTCTTTTAAATGCAGCAAGTTTTCCTTAATGGATAGCAGGTTGTTTTTTAAAACAGAAAAATGAAAAGGTTTTTTTCCATGTTTTAGGAGCAGTAAGTGGTCCATGGGACCACTGCCTACTCTGAAAAAACATTTTTGCTATTATTTCCAAAGGGGATGGGGTCCCTCGGGGACCTCTTTCCATTTGCAAATGGGTTACCACCTACTTGAAGTATGGGGTTAAATGCAAATGGTTTGCAACCACATTTCGGGCGCAAAACATTCTTTTCACCGCTGCGATTCGGTATTAGGAAGGGACGCCGTAAACACGCCACTTCCTAAAACTGAATCAGTATGTATTCATAATTACAAATTGCGATTCAGTAATATGTTACCGAATCGCAAATTGGAATTCATACAACTAAAATGCGTTCTACTGGTCGCAAATGGCTCCATTAGCAGAATCGGGCCGTTTGCGATGGATAAAATGCATCATACTAATGTATTTTATGGACAGCACATCGCTCACAAAGGAGAAGTAGGACACCTAGAGAAAGCCGGCTCGCCTTTAAATAATGAGTAGCAATAGTCATCACCTTGCCACTATCATCATTATGGGATGCATAACGTTTTTAGTGATGTATTGCCTTCTCATTAAGTACATTTATTTAGCAGTAAAACCGCTACTTAAGACAGCATTGATGTGAAGAAAATCATTGACCTAAATTATTTTTATTTTTAATTGCTAGTCTCCTGAAGGATGCTTGAGCATATTAATTATCCTACAACATATGTTCATAACCCAGGAGGGCATACCCACTCAAAGGGAGCAATAATTACGTGTCTAACATGCTTTCCCTGGCTCATCACTATATTATAGTCTAAATTACAGGGTCTGTGATACTGACTGTAGCTATCATTGAATTGGGCAATATATGAGAAATAACCTTTATTTTTATTTTTTTTAAACCAATTAACTTTGACACCGTTTGATGAATCTACATAAAATTTTCTGAAATATTCATTAACACCACTGCAGAATTGTTTAGTAAGATTTCATGCAAATTGATCAAGGAAATACAAAGTTATGGGTGGAGGGGCTGTCACTTGTAGTCCCCATTCAAAATCACATAGAAGGTTTTGCTGGAGAGGAAAACAAAAACTCCGAGACTGAGTGAAAACTAAACTTGCCAATAGGTAATGCAGGCCCAAACTGAAACCCTTTTCCCTTTTCATGTAAATATGTAAAAAAAACTTTTTAAATTTCAAAAGGAGAAGAAATGGTCTTTGTTGACATGAACAGTTCTTGAATTTGAGAGAGTGCCAAAATTTTGATGAGAAATCAAATTTAATAAGAGAATAAGTAGTGTCTGTGCTTGTACAGTGAGAGCCTCCATCCCATTGGGGACCAGAGTACAACATAGAAGAGTGAAAAATGACCAACCAAAATAAAGGTACAATAATAATTCTTACTGGTTCACAACATTTGCCAAAACATTTTTTTGCAATTATACCAGTGGCGGCTCCTCCGCCTCCCCTGCCAGCAGCCTAAAAATGTGAAAAATAAAACAATTATAAAACGTGTTTACTATTGTTTCATTTTTTCTTCCTGGGCCAAGTCTTTGGGGGTAGGGCCATCAGGGTAATAGTGACAGAGGGGGAGTGGTGGGAACTATTGTCAGTGCACATGTCGGTTTGGCTGTCCAGCTTAGGATGGCCAAACTGACAAGCGCACTAAGCTGTCTCCAACCCGAGCTGCGTTGCTGGGCTGGAGACAGCAGGCACAGGTTCTTAGTCTCCCTGAGAGCGCAAATCAAGAGCGCTCAATCCAATCCTGATGCTGCTCTCATGCTGTCAGCAGCATGAACGCAGCATCTGGATTGGCTGCAGGGAAGTCTGGGAGCCTATGCCTGCAATGGAGAGGAACAGAAAAGCGCGATGCTGACGTCGACGACTAAATTCCTTTTTATGTTTATTTTGTATTTTCATCCATGGTCCCCTCATCCCCTCCCCGGACCACCCTGTCACTCTTGCCTGACACCAGCCGCTCCTGAATTAGGATGGTTTTACTTTAAGTAGGTAACTTACCTTTAGGGCAAACCAACATCACAATTGAAGCAGAAAGGAGGCCATGTGATTGGGCAACAATTTGAGGTACCCCAGTTGATTACAGGGCTTGGGGCTACAAACCACTGCGATCAGAAAATACATCTCTTCCAACCATCTCTGGTTACAAAATGAAGGAGTAATAGAATATACAGGCCTCCTCCTTACTCTCCAGGCTTTGAAAGGTGCTGTTCCTCGGACATAACTGACTACAAAGAGGTATCACTAACAGTCTTAATGTTTGGTCTACTTCACATGTATCACGGTGTTTCACTCTTACGGATAGGAAACCTCATCCACATTTTGTGGCATGCATCACCATTGGTAACCCATCCACACCCTGAGGGTAATTGGCAGTGAGAGCTCAACTTTCTCAGAGAGCTCATGAGATTGTTTTAGGATGGGTACAAAATTCCTACAAATTGCACGTTTTTTATTTTATAAGGATTACAGAGAACTTTTAGCTTGGACCACTTTAGGACATTGTTTGCAAAACAGCTAAAAATATCATGTCATGCTTATTTGTGTACAGCAGCCAGGAAAAAAATATTTTATGAAAATTGTTGCAATTGCTTGTAACTAGTTTTTAAATATAGACTACTTGGCCATGGAACCAGTAATACATTTGAAGCAATAAACAATAAATTGGTAATCCAGAAAATGCATGATTTTGTTTCTTGGACTTTTCATTTTTGAGCTCCAATTTTGTATTATCAATAATAAATTAAAATTAAATAATACACATATATCTAAAAAAACGCCAGTCTCATTTTACTTCTAAAATGTGATTTTACATATTGATGTCAGGGTAGGGACAGTTATATTTCGGAAATACTCTGCTATTACACCTACATTAGGTATACATTTTGGAATAGTTCACTAACATTGTGTCGATGAAACGGATGTTTTTTTGCAACAATTTTGTGCAGGTGTACCACAAGTTCTTTAAAACCCACTGTGACAATATATTCTGTTATCACACGTTTTATAAGGGGTGGCAGAAAAAGTGCAAACAATATGGCTCTTTTGCATAATAGCAGTTTGAGATGGTGTTAATGAATTGTGTAAAAACTTAAAGCAGAAACACGAATCCTGGCCTAATGCTTCAGGCCTTTTCTGACAGCGGCGGTTACTCCATAAGGGTGGCGGAGCATCACCCCCCTACCGGGAGTGAAGAAAGAGTGAAAACTAAAATGGTAATAAACTGATTTTATTAACATTTTACTTTTTACCCTGCCACCCCGAGCAGTGTGTGCGGGTGGGGCAGAGCCAATTGGCCATTGCTGCTGACTCCATCTAGAATGGTGAAGGGAGTTGGATGTGGGAGTGGGCCTTGCGCTGGAGAACATCGAGGAGATACCTGAGGGAGCATTGCCGCAGCCCGCTCCAACCAATCCTGCCACTTTTCTCATGCTGTTTAACATTATTAACTGACTAGACTGGAGAACACTGAGGACGTGCTGCAACTAATGTGTAAGTAAACATTTCATTTATCATTCTAATAAAACGTTATTGTAAAGCATGCCATGTCAGCAATTTATTTACTATATTTCATGCCGTTTGTTCCATCTTGCATACGTTGCATTCCTGGCTGTTAGCTATTTCCAGCATGTTTGTATGTGTAGGTTATTTCCATTATAGGAAGAGGGTGTAGCATAACTGCCAGAACTTCTGACTTTGTAGTTGGGGAAGAAGATTTGAGTCTCAGGACTGGCTCAACATCCTGTATTTCTGGGCAAATCACTTAAACTTCCTGTGCCTATAAAAAAAATAAGGTGAACCTGTGTGATGTAACTGATGCTCATGTAAAGCGCTCCTTCAGGTTGAGTCTCGCAGCACACTATATAGAAAGACACTGCTTGTATACTGCATGCTTTACACATTCAATGTTTTCATTTTTGGCTCATACAATGTGAGAAACTCGCACTGCCCTCAACCTCAACTCCAGAGCTCTAAGTTGTCCTTCATAAACAAAACACTTAACAAGCCACAATTGGGAGCGTTAGTGTTGAGCCTAAATGCATTGCTGGTTCCTCACAGTTCCTGTCATAATATTCACCCCACCATTTTCATGTGTCACCATCCGCTACTATGTTCTGAGCCATAATCCATGGAAAAAAGTGAATGGAAATAGCATGATTTGAAAACTAGCATCGGCAAATTCAAAACTTCTAATATTGGCTACCTGCCTTTTGGCTGTGTCAATGCCTGTTTTGTATTTTTTTCAAGGATATTGCTGAGGGACCTGCTGCACCATTGTCAATAAGAAAAATGGCTAAAAGCAAAAATATCTCAAAATAATTTTTTGGTTTCAAAAAGCACATGTTGCCTTGGCACTGAATGGCACTACTTTGTGTCTAAATGTGTTCTTGGGAAACAGCAGAACGTTGTCACTCACATTGAAGTTAGCAAATGCCTGAAGGGGCTGACCCAATACCCAATACGTAATGCTTATTGCTCACAGATCTGGAACAAATTGTCAGCTGTTGTAGGATTTGCAAACAATCACAACAGTACTCATGAAAAACAATACCATTCATTAATTTCACATGATTGAAATTTATATTTTTATGTTTTCATAATATCACCTGGTAGATACATTTGCATGAAGAAATGTGACAAAGGTGCTTCTGCACATTTAGCTATTGACTTTGTTTCTTCTTAAGGAATATATTTTATCTGAGTAAGAACATTGTCAACTACATCTGGTTCAAATACAGAGGTGTTTCCTCTACATTCCCTACCTGGATACACACATATCTCATTCCATTGAGATGAATAAATTAGTAGATTATTCCAGTTACTGTTTTTGCTTTAATATCTTTCATATTTTGAAAGACTGAAGGCACCATTCACTTATTATTTGATTAACAAAAGTCATGAGTAGCATAACTCTTGACATGTGATTCCTATGACAGCATTTCTCATTGTATAATATAATCATCAAGTACATTCATCAAACTTCCTTTTTAACATATGCAATGAAATACTAGCTGCTGAAGACACATCATCGTATGTAAATAACTTATGTAAGGAAGTTCTCTAAGCTTGATACCCTTATTGCACCTCTACCCTGTGATATCTCTCACAAAAAGAAACTGTTACAATACAGTTGATCAGAGTCACATGCTCTTTAATGAATTCATTTTTGAGCAAACAGATTCGCTGATCAAGAGCTTCACTCCCTCTGAACGGGCAATGATAATATCTACTGCTAGCACTACTCTCTGTGTGCTGCAGGCTAGGGACAACCATTTTCAATAACACCACAGGGCCAGAAGCAACCTCTAGTATGCCCCACTGCTTGTGGCTTCCTTCTTTGTGCATAGAAAGAAAATGTACTTGACCAAAATCACCAAATGGAGGCAGCCTCCAGGCCCTATACCAGTTAAACTCTGTGTCACTTTAGCCCATATACTCAGCAAACGTAGTCATTCTACATCAACTTTAGATGACCAAATGCACATCTCACTGACATTGCCATCATCATCATCACTCAAACTGGATTCTTATATTAATTAAAGATTTTTGGTTAAATTTACACACTCGATCTGTAATCAGATCTTTGGTTTCACAAGGATACTGCAGATTGACGGCTGCAGCAAAGTGGATATCAAATAAACAGGGCAATTCATAACCCACGGAGACCTGGATGTAAATGTAACAAAGAAAAACAATGTTTGGCATTGGATTTGACCTATAGGGGTGTTTTTGTGTTTATGTCTGTGATAATCTGATCTTTACATTGTAAACTTAATGGTATTGGAGAAAACCTATTAATATGCATCAATCTATGGTCTGGATATTCTAATAAATTGTGTATCTCAAATTCCCATATATCAGAATATTGATAAGCGGTAGTAAATGTGGAGTGAAAAGTGTAGGCGACGCTGTGAAGCAAGGTGCATGCATCATCCCTAGAGACCCTCTAAATTGTAAAAATAATGGCAGTTCTAACATGTTTTAAAGTTGCCATTTCAGATCACCATCAAGCTTTATTGGGACATTAACAGCTCCTACAGTTACACAATCTCTTTCAACTCTCCTCCGTCTCAACACACACCAAGGCCATATTTTAGATATAATCATAACACCAAACAATTCACTCAAGGCACTGCCTCCTATCAAAATTGATTATTCCGTCTGCTATTTTATCCCTTCTCCCCTTCCTTCCTTCAGTCAAACATTCTCACTCTTTGCACAAATGTACTAAGAACATTTGGATCTGTCCTATGAAATGATTGTATAAACCAATATCAAAAATCTTCTCAGCACAAAAATGATCAACTCAAATCTGCTAATATAGAAAAATTAGAAATGGAATACAGTGCTATGACTGATTATTTTGTTAACACAACAGCTCCTCTTCTATAAAACACAATTGCAACAAACTGTGTCAACCATGATTCAATAAATCTTTCCTCAAGCATAGAAGACCTCTCTAAAATTTGAAAAAGAAAATCCTATTAACTGTCGAAACTCTCAAAGTCTCAAAGAAGGAATGATATCTATCCTAAAGACAACTGTCAATTACATTCAAGAAGATAGCACCACCTTTTCAATTCCCTCTGGATCAGGGTACAAATATATTCAGGAAAATATCTCATCACCGTGCAAAGCACCAGCTTCTTCATCTCCCTACAAGTAGCAAGAACTTTTCTATTTTTCAACAATAAAATGTCTGCTATTAGAGACAAAATATTGTCAAAACAACTCAGAGCCAAACTGCATATTTACAAAACATAGAAACCGTCTCCACAATCACTCCTGTCGATAAGTGCAAAATAATGAAAAACTCAAACCAGCAGTTCTGAAGACACACAACCAGCAAACATTTTCAAAACAAATTTCCACCATCGGAGAATCATTATGGCACCCAATGATCAATGCCCTACTTACACAAGGAATCTTCCTTAATCTCTCTGATGATAGCACTCATTTAAAAGAGATTAGCGATTCTATAGAATTTGGACTAAATACCTACTAACAGGCTAATAGTAGAGGTCTGAAAAACCACAATGCGCTTTGCATCCCTAGCTATTTTCTTCGCAAAGAGGGGCGTAGCCATGCATTGGCGAGCCCCAACAGGACCCCCGGAGGCAGCCTCGGTGGGCGCAATGAAAAAATGGGGGGCAGCGGAAGAAGAGACACTAAGGGAGAAGGAAGTGAAAGGGACACGTAAACATCCTGTATCTATGGAATGGGCACAGTTGCTATTCCAATTCACACAAGAGACAGAAACGGGAAAAACACCTGAATCCTTGCAGCCTCAATCCCATACTTCGCTCCGATCCCCCACGGTGCAGATAACAGCTACCACTGCATAACGTCAAGACACGCTTGACCGACAGCACGCCTAGGATGTACCGGAAGGGTTCTCATCCACTCATACAAACAAATTCTTCCCCCCCCTTACATACCCAATAGCACAGAACAACCAAATCATAGCCAGCCACATCACAAATTGATACAACTGTACACCCGTCCACTTTGCGCGTCCCCCAAGCCCAATTCCCCCCCACAGTTCACAGTTCTGTTCTCCCCCTCGGTAGTTCTGATACCGACCTAATCCGACAGAAAAGATGTTCAGGTATCCTAATGGGGACAACACAAGAATAGAGGAGAGGGTGACATGCCAACTTACGCCCCCGCGCTACTCACCTAATCAGACACAGTAGACCATACCAGCATATGGCGAGACTAGCCAGGAGATAACTCCTGAAATACTGTAAGATAACCTACCCAGTGGGCTAGATATATGATGACATTGCGAACTTTGTAACTATACATGATGTTCAAATACTTGCAAATGTTTGTTAAAATGCATTAATGATGAAGTATCAAACGGTAACCTGTACTGTAAAACCCCAATAACAAAATTTAAACAAAAATACAAACATGCTACCAGTAGAGATTCTAATCAGGTTTCAGCGTGAAGCTGGCAACTTTCAACATCGTAAAAAACAGCCTTCATATCCTATATCAAAGCAAATCATGCATGGTCGTTTTTCGGCATTGTACACTGCGTATTAATGTAAGCTGCTGGGTTTGCTGGAACATAAAAAGGAATTCCGCAAACAAGTTCTAAACTGGCTTTCTTCCTATCTCTCCCATTGTAATCAGATTGTGAAGACCAGTATGCACACTTCAAATGCATAGCCAATGTTTTTTTTGTAGCGCAAGGAACTATAATTTCCTTACCATTGTTCAATCTATATCTATTACTGGAAAGAATTTATCTGGATGCTACATTTATCAAATTCACTAAATACTGATGGCCCAGAGGTATACCTAAAGATGTTGTCCATCTGTGACATTATCACTCTATATAAGTCTGTCTCATAAAACTATTGTCCTTGTACATTTTCATAACTTTCTAGTGAGGAACCCACACAATACTAAATGTATTCACTTCTCACCTAAATTCACAATCACAGTCGAATGGGCAGTGCTTGAACAGCTAAAGAGGGAAGACATTTTCACTTCTCTACCATGGTGGTAATATCATTGGTTGTCACAACAGACAGGACACTCTCACTTTCATGCTATATAACAAAGCTGGCACACTCATCAAACTTGTATCTACTCTCACTTAGGAAATACAAAAATTGTTTTATCCTTAAATGATTAACAACTACATCCCATTACATACTCATCTACTACCTAGACATTTGAAAATCCTATTTCAGGATGGCATCCCTGTATCTTTCTAGTTCTAATCAAAGAAAACGTTCATTCCATAGTAAAATTAGTCTCATCCAAGTTCAACCGCATTGCCCTGCTCCTTAAAGATCCTCATTGCTTTCCTCTAGAAGGGAGGATAACATGTATTATTCAGTTAATACGCCTTGCCTACAAAGCCATCCGTCTGAAAAATTCTATATATTTAACTAAACTGCATATTATCCCAGGTGTTAACTAGTAAAGACTCATTGCAACTTAAGAACCCTAACTTTAGGACTTTCCAAGCTTGATACAGTCCTTCTTCTGGGTAACAAACAACATCACGAACAATCTCTACATAGTTGTGAACCTAACCCATTATCTTTTGTTGTGGAAAACATTTAAGTACATCTTTCAAACACATATTTAAAGTGACTCTCTTATAAGGGTCAATCCTATGAAATCACTTCCCTCTCTCAAACCCAAAGCAACACAAATGCTTTCCTCTGCTATCTATTGAATTTTCCTCAGTAGATGGAGCCTTGAATTACTTATTTTTTACATGAAGATGGTACATCTATTTAATTAATTACTATGTGTGCTGCTGTTTCCAATATAGAGCACATTAGTACTCTTGGTGAAGATGTGCTCTATACAACTTTTGAAATGTGATCTTTCTTCGAATTATAATCAGATATTTTCACGTTCTGATAACTGTAACCAAGTCCCTGGCAGATTTCATCACTGAATGTTGATTCCCCATTAAAAAGTACTGGATTTTCTGCTTGCCAATTTGAGATTACATATGTTACACCAAATAGTTAATGTGATTATTATAAGGTGCATGTTGCAAATTCAGCCAACTCACTTGTTCAAAACTTACACAATCAACACATGTGACAATATGGGCGAGATTTGAGAACGAGCCCTGGGGTGCAACAGACCTTTTAGCCTGCTTTTTGAGCTCCTGGGGCAATTTCACATTGCATAAATGGTCAAAGAAGACAACATTAATTAAAATTAAAATATGTTAATTTATGCATTTCTTAAAAGCAAAATGACGAGTCAGTGTAAATGGACAGGTCAACTATTCCAGTGGAGAGTAAATTTGTAAATAAAGCTCCTATCTCCATAGCATCTGTCGAGGGTTTCTGGAAGAGGGGAGTACTGTGACTGTTTTCAGGTAGGTGGCTGTGATGATTGAGTAATGCAGGATCGTGGTGAAATCTGCAGTTATGGGGTCCTGTCCTTGGATGAAGATGTGGTGAGGGTAGGGGTCCGAAGGTGCTCTAGAATCTGTAGACTGCATGATCATTGAGGTTTTTAGAGTCATGATAGTGGGTCACATGTTCAGGGTGGTTTCCTGGGTGTTGGTTGAGATAATGGTAGATTTTGATGATGGATTTGTAGGAGATTCTATTACTTTGTCTATATTTGTATCCATCTGCATTCAAGTTGCTTGCAGTGAGGTTTGGTGAGCCTCAGCTCTTCCGTGTACCAGCTTGCTTGCGGTCTGGTTCTTGTGGTTTTGATGGCTTTGAGAGGAACCAGGGTGTCTGTGCAGGCAATGATCCAAGCGTTGAAGTGGAAGATGTCCGGGAGTTTGTTGTTGTGTCAATGCTGGTGGTACAGGAGTTCGTAAGACTAGGATGATTTTGAAATCTTGTTCCAGTCCTGAAGATTTGGCGGTGGTGTTTCTGTGGTGGTGCGGGATGGAAATGCTGAAGTTGATGAAGGTGTGGTCAGATGATGTGATTAGTGAGAGGCTTCTCTATTGTGATGTCTGCTAAAGCTGATGCAGATGTGATCCTGTAGGTGCCTGACACCATGTGTAAGGGCTTCCAATTGCTGGGTGAGTCCATGGTGGTTCAGGTCCTCAAGGAGGGTGGCTGTGTTGGGATCATTAAGGCCCTCCAGCCGGCAGTTGATGTCATTGAGGAGGATGAGGCAGCTGGATTTAAGGATCGAGGGGGGTTGACAAAGTTCATGATGGTGCTGCCAAAGTTTGTCCTTGATCCTGGAAGGCAATAGATGACAGTTCCATTCAATGTGCAGGTGGCACCGATGAGGAGTTTAAAGCTCAAGTGTTCCATGTTGCTGGTGGTGCTTTTCAAGGTGGTAGTGCATTGAATGGATTCTTTGGCGATGATAGCTATTCCACCTACGGTTTTGTTTGTCTTGTCCTGTTTTACAATCTTGTATCTACGGGATTTGCAATGGCAATGATGGGGTCAATGAGGGAGGCAATCTCATGTGCCTTCTCTGACTGACTAGCAGCAATACAATGCACACCATCCACTTTAATGTCCTCACTGAGGTCTTATAATCCTGCCTCACCAAAAAGCTACATCTTGAGCTTTTCCTGAAGATAGTCAATGAGGAGGAGAGTCTGCCATCCAACAAATGTGGCTTTCAGATAATGGGGGCCTGCACAGAGAATGGTGAGTACTCTTGAGGTAAAATGAAGCAGGAGAACTGTTTGAGACTTTTAAATGAAAAGTAGCCAATTCGGAATATTTTAACAGCAGCCAGTTCAGGGCTTTGCAGGCAGCGGTCACAAAATAATCTTTTTCCGTTTTTCTTTCTTTTTTACTTTTTTAAGTGAGGCATAAAGGCATGGGACAGAGGCACAACGTGGCCCCATATGGCTATTCAAGCACCACAATGGGAGCAGACAATGCTCCTGCCCCTAAGACACAGACTTCCCACACTTCAAATGGAGTCCTTCCATACACCATCATTCAACTTGCACTAATACACCACGGGCCCGATTCACAGAACTAACTTAAGACAAAATCCTAAACTTACTACTTTTGGTATTCACAGAAGTTAGGATTTTGTCTTAAGTTTGTCTCAAGACAAACTTAAGACAGACTTTAGACAGACTTAAGACAAACTTAAGACAAACTTAAGACAGACTTAAGACAGACTTAAGACAGACTTAAGACAGGCTTAAGACAGACTTAAGTTAGGATTTTGTCTTAAGTTTGTACTAAGTCTGTCTTAAGTCTGTCTTAAGTTTGTCTTAAGTCTGTTTTAAGTCTGTCTTAAGACAAACTTAAGAAAAAATCCTAACTTCTGTGAATACCAAAAGTAGTACGTTTAGGATTTTATCTTAAGTTAGTTCTGTGAATCGGCCCCCACATGTTTTGAGCATTAAGAAAAAGATTCACCCAGATCTGAGACTGCTGATTTAATGACAAAACCTTTGCCACCACAGCAGCAAATTCAAAACTTGGATGGATTGCCAATTACTCTGTGGAAGAAGACATTGATCTACCAAACCTGCAGGTAGGGATTCACCAGCAAAACTCTAAGTCAGCTACTAAGGCTTGTTTGGAATATCTCACATCAAATGTATGAGTAACGGCCCATACCTCATGCTTGCACTGCATTGTCATTGCCTTTCAAGCCAAATTAGCTTGAGTAGTGACTCTTAATATTGTTGTAAAAAATAACTTTAACTTAAATATCATTGTATATAATAATCTTTTTGATATAGGTTGATATTTATTCAAATAATGTTTAAATATTGATTGTATTTAATAAAAAAAGATACTTATTTTTACATTTTTACATTCAAATAAATGTTTAACAATATTTTAAGAAGAAGGTGTTTGGTTTGTAGCGGTAAATTATGGGAAGAATTTTAAGGTCTGTAAGTGCAAATTACTTTTGATTTAAAATTTCCTTTTTACATTTTATTTAGTAATTTTAAAATGTTAAATTCTATGTGTATATATAAAATATAATTCTAAAATAATCAAAAGCAGCATTTTGTACACACATATATATGTATCCTATATATATACATACATATACATACACATATATAGACATACATATATACATACATACATATACATATATATATATTCACTGAAAAAACCAAAGGTTTCAGGGGCGTTATAGTTAGGAATTGGCATTTAAAAAACCTTAGAAATTCACTGAAAAAACCATAGGTTTCAGGGGTGTTATAGTTAGCTGGACATTTCCCTCATACAAAACCCTAGAAATTCCCCTGTTATAGTTAGTTCAGCTAACTATAACTCGCGCCCCCGCAATGCACTGCTGATGACGTCACATATTACATCACTCATGACATGGTCAGTGACATCACTGATGACATCACTGATGACATCTCAAATGACATCACTGATGACATCACTGATGACATCATCCAGTGACTGTGTGTTTCTGTAAAGTTTAAATATGTTTTATATATTTATAGTGAAAGGCCTGTGGAAGAATGAGTGGCTGTACAAGTGTGTGAATGGATGATTTTCTAGGTGCGTAACTGACTCTATAAGTGAGTCATTAAATGTATCTTACTGCAGACTAAACTGTGTGAATGTCTGTATGTTTCTGTCTGTTGGTTTATAAGTGGCTGCATGGTTTTGTGAATAGCTATATGAGTGTCTATATGGGTTATTGGTTGGTTGTCTCAGTATCTGTATGGGTGCCTGAGTGTTTGTGTGCGTAGGCTGTGTGTGACTCTGTGCATAGATGTGTGAGTGGGTGATTCTATGGGTGCATGGTTTTAAGAGTGCATCTGTGATGAACTGTATGGTTGAGTGAGTGTATGTATGGGTGTGTTAGGGATTGGATGTATATCTCAGTGGTACATTTGTGACTAACTACATATGTGAAAGGCAGTATATATGCGTGTAAGAGTATATAAGTGGGTATATGTGAGAGTGTGTGATTGTGAGAGTGCCGATCCTGAGATCCCTCATCAAACCTCATCAGTCTAACAGAAAACTCAGGTCAGACTCCCTCTCCCTGGCCAGTGTCCCAAGAATAAAAAAGGCCCGCTCCGGGGGGCGACTGTTCTCCTACAATGCTCCAAAACTGTGGAATTCCCTTCCACTCCCCATCCGAGGAGAAAACAACCTACTTGCCTTTCGGAGGTTACTAAAAACATGTCTCTTCCCATAAACTCTCCATTCCTCCTCCCCTCCCGCCGGATCAATAGGTTGACTAAACAGCGCTGGGATGCCCGAGGGTAGCTACGCGCTTTATAAATCCGCATCCAAATCCAAATCCAAATCCAGAGTGGCTGTATGGATGAGTGTGTGCTTGTATCAATGATTGTATAAGAGCGTAAGAATGTGGTACTATTTTTATGAGTAAGTGAACTTGAGTGTGTATAACTGCATAGGTGAGTAAATGGGAGTGTAATTAATTATTTGCATGACTGACTAGGTGTGAGAGTACCTCTATGGATGATTGGTGGTGTGTGAGTGTCTATGTAGGTGTATAAATGCATATGATAGTCTTGTACGGAGTGACTGTACGTATGAGTGACTGTACAGGTGGTGAACACCCTAAATATCGATTCAGAAATATCGACTGCCCAGAATATCGAATTTTAAATATAGAGTGGACAGAATATCGAATTATCAAAATATAGATAGGTCAGAATATCGAAATTGGGGTATGAAATATCGATTTCCATAATATCGAATTTCAAAATATATATTACCATAATATCGAATTTAAAAATATAGATATCTATAATATCGAAAAAAAAATAGTGTTATGTATGGTAGTATATGTGTTAAAATATGTAAAATTTAAAAATTGTTCAGATGTCCGAAAAAAAATTATAAAAGAAGAAAGAAGAAAAAAAAAAGTTCTTGTAAGAACTAACTTTCCTGGTTTAAAAATAGAGCTAAATTTCTTTGTTAGTGTTAGTTTAGATGAATTTATGTGTAGTACGTAATTGACTGAATGAATGCATTAGTAGCGTATGGTGAATGTATAAGTGCAGAAGTATGAGGAAGTGCTGCAGCACCACACAGTAACCTCTTTAACTGCAGTGTGCTGTAGTACTTCCGAAGCACAGGGATGCAACATATGTACATAAATATGTTGCAAATCTATACTTCTGTCTGCACGGCTGCTTAAACTGCAGCCATATGGTGACACAGGCACCCTTGCACCATAGTGCAAGGATATCTGTGTTATGTGCTGTTTGTTTTTCTGCAGGAAGACACACCTTCCTGCACAAAAACAATGAGAAAAGGCATTTTTCTCCTTCAATGTATGCTGAACATTTCAGCATGCATTAAAGATATAAAAATGTGGAGAAATGAAAACACTTCTCCTTGTTGTACTTTCCTACACCAATTTTAGAATGGTGCACCATTCACACACATATCGAGATTTATGATTTATGATAAATCTAGACATGTGTCTTCTTCTATGAGTATTCAGTGCAATCATGTACAACAACACTTATAGAACACCCTTTCAAAACAAAGTGGTCTGCATGATGAGGTTGTATTTACATGGAGTATAAAAAGTGCACAGAGTGCCTTTTCCTCTCTTTGTAAATATGAAAGAGTATCTTACACAATAACTATGTTACAAAAAGTGACATATTTCCGTTTTTAAAATTCCTTGCGAATGATAAAAGGTAAGTGTAGAGTTTTGTCTGCAAAGATGTTCAAAGAAGAATGATTGAAATAATTGGGGTCCTTCAATAGCTAAAATAGGAAATATTATGGACCCCTCAAATCTCTTTTTTTGCAGGTCACATGATATCTGATTATGGTCAGATTTCAAAACTACATAGGTATAAACAGAGTGTTTTGAGAAACATGTTTCCACTTTGTAGCTTCTTGCAGACCTCCTCATTCTGCGTAATGAGACTTAGTTAAACTTACCTTCACAGTAATAGGAATAAAAAATGGTACACATTTTTTTCACATTTTCATTCCAATCTAAATTCTTAAAAATTGCTTATTTTAAAATTTGGATCTGTGAAAGAAAAGGAAAAAAAATTATAACATGTAATAATACATTTTTTACAGCACAGCATAATTTTCACAAAGTTATTTTTTTGCCTTTTTTGCTGTTCTCAGAATATATTAAATTTCACTAAAAATAGTGATTTCAATCGTACTCATCACTTAACAGCGGGCAAAAAAACACAATCTCAAAGATTGTTAACAAAAAACCAACATGGTATTCTCAAAAAAAACCAAGATATAAATCACAGATATATAAAATGCACACAGCTAACAAAAATGTTTAACTTTAACTTACAAAAACTGTAAATGATGTTGCTTTAAAATATTCACTGAATCTAAAGATGAATTTTTGGAGGATGCACCACGCCCACAACGTTTTCCTTTAGTGATGTGGAAATTTTCTACTTTTCTCGAGGGGCAAACAAAGACCAATGCCACCTTTGTAACGCGCAAGATTTTAAAAGAGTTCTGTTACGAGGGGATCCTAACAAAAAATACTCGTGCTGCACAGCAAGTATGATGAAACACCTTCATCCGAACAATCTTGCACGAGAAGAGTGCAAACAGATGAGAAACACTCCTGTTCTGTATCTGTAAAAAAGAATCACAAATAAATGTATATTAATAACTTTCAAATTCATACTGTTCCATTACTGTACAAACACATTTTATATAAATACTGACTAAGAAACTATAGCCCTGAACCACAAGTGTGACGATGGTTAAAACACTACATGCAAGTGCATACTACTTTGAAGCAGTTCATGCCCTAAAGCCTACCTCACTAAAACACTACATGCTAACTGACTAAATGATTACAGTACTATAAGGAGACACACTGGGTGAGTGACAGGGTGTTTGCTAGAAGTGTATGAATACTAACTAGGGAATTGAAGGTGTGAAACACAACTGTGTAGGTGATTAGAGGACTGCATCCATACTGCATAGGCATTTAAAGCAGTCCATGTGCTAAGGCCTGGCTCACTGCATGACTACTTGGGTACTGACTGAATGATTAGAGTACAGCAAGGAGAGTGCCTAGGTGAATTTATAAGTGGTAGGCTTTTCGCACAGGGAATGGATTAGTACTTGGTACTGAATGGGTCACTAGAGGAGTGCAAAGGCAGTGACAGGATGTTTGCTGGACTGTATGGCTACTGACTAGAGAATTGAAAGTGTGAAAGACAAGTGTCTAGGTGGTTAGAAGACTGCGTACATAGTAGATATGGGTTTGAAGCAGTCCATGTGCTAAGGCCTGGCTCAGTGCATGAATACTTCGCACAGTGAATGGATTAATACATGATGCTGAATGGGTCACTAACTGACTAAATGATTACAGTACTATAAGGAGACACACTGGGTGAGTTACAGGGTGTTTCCTGGAAGTGTATGGATACTGACTAGCGAATTGAAAATGTGAAAGACAAGTGTATAGTATGTTAGAAGACTGCATGCATACTGCATAGGCATTTGAAACAATCCATATGGTAATGTATGGTTCACAACATGAGGACTTGGAAACTGACTAAATCATCAAACTACTACTAGGTTAGTGCCTGGGTAAAACATTTAAATTTTCAGTTCTGTCACAGTGAATAGAATAGTACATGGTACTGCACTTTAGTGTCAAACCCTGTCTCATTTTATCAATGCATAAGCAAAGAATAGCTTCTAAAGCTACTAAAACTTGACAACATGACCGATTTTAAGTTATCTGTCATCAAATACACTATGTTACCAAATGCTTCTCTCACAATCCTTACCCAAATGTACACAGACTCACAGTGTGATTTTAGACAAGCAACAAAGGAGAGTGCTCAGGTGAATTTATAAGTGGTAGGCTTTTTGCATAGGGAATGGATTAGTACTTGGTACTGAATGGGTCACTAGAGGAGTGCAAAGGCAGTGACAGGATGTTTGCTGGACTCTATGGATACTGACTAGGGAATTAAAAGTGTGAAATACAAGTGCCTAGGTGGTTAGAAGACTGCATACATAGTGGATAGGGGTTTGAAGCAGTCCATGTGCTAAGGCGTGGCTCAGTGCATAAATACTTAGTCACTGACTGAATGATTAGAGTACTGCAAAGATAGTATCTTGGTGAATTTATAAGTGTTTGAGTTTTCGCACAGTGAATGGATTAATACATGACGCTGAATGGGTCACTAGAGGACTGCAAAGGGAGTTACAGGGTGTTTCCTGGAAGTGTATGGATACTGACTAGCGAATTGAAAATGTGAAAGACAGGTGTATAGTATGTTAGAAGACTGCATGCATACTGCATAGACATTTGAAACAATCTATGTGGTAATATATGGTTCACAACATGAGGACTTGGAAACTGACTAAATCATCAGACTACTACTATGTTAGTGCCGGGGTAAAACTTTTAAATTTTCAGTTCTGGCACAGTGAATAGAATAGTACATGGTACTGCACTTTAGTGTCAAACCCTGACTCATTTTATCAATGCATAAGCAAAGAATAGCTTCTAAAGCTACTAAAACGTGACAACATGACCGATTTTAAAACAGTTATCTGTCATCAAATACACTATGTTACCAAATGCTTCTCTCACAATCCTTACCCAAATGTACACAGACTCACAGTGTGATTTTAGACAAGCAACACCATCCCTAGCAGTTTACCAAAACTCATTCACTAGTCTAGAAGAGTCAATGGTACTGCACACAATCTACATATTTAAGTACAGCAAATTACTGTCAAAGCATGACTCATTTAATCAACGCATAAGCAAAGACTGGCTTCTAATGCTACAAAAACTTGACAACATGACAGGTTTTAAAAGAGTTATCTGCTAAAAAATACACGATGTTACCAAATGCTTCTCTCACAATGGTTCCCAAATGCACACAGACTCACAGTGTGATTCTACACAACAACCACTATACCTAGGACTTTACTAAAAATCATTCACTACTGTGGAACTGATAGGGGAATTGCACACAATCTACATATTTCAGGACTGCACTTTTCTGTCAAAGTATTACTCATTTAATAAAAGCATAAGCAAAACCTGGCTTCTAATTCTACTAAAACTTGACGACATGACAGGTTTTAAAACAGTTATCTGTCAGCAAATACACGATGTTACCAAATGCTTCTCTCACAGTGGTTCTCAAATACACACTAACTCACAGTGTGATTCTAGACAAGCACCACTATCCCTAGGAGTTTACCAAAACTCATTCACTACAGTGCGAGTGGTAAGGGAACTGCACACAATCTACATATTTCAGTACTGCACTTTAGTGTCAAAGCAAGAATCATTTTATCAATGCATAACCAAAGACTGGCTTCTAATGCTACTAAAACTTGACAACATGACAGGTTTTAAAAGAGTTATCTGCTAAAAAATACACAATGTTACCAAATGCTTCTCTCACAGTGGTTCCCAAATGCATACAGGCTCACAGTGTGATTCTAGACAACAACCACTATGCCTAGGACTTTACCAAAAATCATTCACTACTGTGGAACTGATAAGGGAACTGCACACAATCTACATATTTCAGGACTGCACTTTTCTGGCAAAGCCTGACTCATTTAATAAAAGCATAAGCAAAAACTGGCTTCTAATTCTACTAAAACTTGACAACATGACAGGTTTTAAAAAAGTTATCTCTCAGAAAATACACGGTGTTACCAAATGCGTCTCTCACAGTGGTTCCCAAATGCACACAGACTCACAGTGTGATTCTAGACAACAACCACTATACCTAGGAGTTTACCAAAAATCATTCACTACTGTGGAAGTGGTAAGGGAACTGCACACAATCTACATATTTCAGGACTGCACTTTTGTGTCAAAGCCTGACTCGTTTAATCAAAGCATAAGCAAAAACTGCCTTCTAATGCTACTAAAACTTGACAACAAGACAGGTTTTAAAACATTTATCTGTCAGCATATACACAATGTTACCAAATGCTTCTCTCACAGTGGTTCCCAAATGCTCACATACTCACTGTGTGATTCTAGACAAACAACACTATCCCTTGCACTATACCAAAACACATTTCTTCATCTAGAAGAAGTACTACATTTTACCAAAATATAAAAACAGCACAGTTATCTGTCTGCAAACACATGAAAAACACAAATGCTTATCGAAGAATGGTTTCTACATGCACCCACACTATCAATAAGATTGTAGAGAAAAAAAGTACTCCCTACACTTTAGCAGGAGAAATACATTAGTCTGATTAAAATCAAAATAGTCTACATACATCCCCTCACAATTAAATAACTCATCTTTCAAGTTGTTTTGTAGATTAAGAAGTATATCAGTCACTCACCATATTTTCTTTTACAGAATCTCTGCACTGTGCACCTCTCCGCAAAAACAAAGAATGGAAAAGTTTCCCTTTCATTTTCCACACATATACAGGTAAACATCAAATCACAATCCTTCACACATAAACTCAAAAGCAAACACACATTTCTATTGGTTACACATTTCAACCCTTTCCAACTGAAATACATTTCAACCCTTCCCCTAATCTGCCTTCTGCCTGTTACCATAGAAACAGGTCATGGAACACTGCACTGAGCACACAGGTCAGAAGTTCAGCACACAATGTTGCTAAACAAGAGAGGAAGTGTGCTTGACTTTTCAACATATCAGCTTATCATATATAATGTTCCTTACAATCTGTTTTTGTTAACCGATAAGAATCATACCTTTAAAAAACAGAAATATACACCCTACCTTTCAGTGTACAAAGTAGTCATACAACCAATGATTTCTTGTCTTTTTAAAAAGAAAATTCTGTGGATCTGCGCACCCAACAAAGGGGACCCCAGGGAAACTCCCACCTCTAGAGGGTCAGAGTATTTCCACTCTGCCCCCTTTATATGTTTTACACACTTATTTCCCTTGCTTCTTCAGCCTCGCTTCTACCGAGACAGAAAATGGCTGCCAACAGTTCCTGGTTTCGAATGTAGACAGACACTCGACAGCCAATTAGCATTCAGCGCGCGATTGGGAGGGTGCGCGCTCGGTTCGGGGAGGGTGCGCTTACGGTGCATGTAGGGTCCGCGGATCCTCCCCGGCCATAGATATTTATGTACGTTTAACTCAAATTTTCTCAGGAACTACTGAACGGATTCACACCATTTATGCAAAAGGCACGAGTCTGAACTGAGGACTATCTCTTTGCCAAATTTGGTGTCATTCCGTTCAGCGGTTCGGGCTGTAGCTGCGACAACAGATCCTATGGGAAATTGCATGGGGAAAACGCGTTTGGGACCCCCCTTTTTTCTCGGCCCCCGCTTGACGAATCACCACAAAACTTTCAGGGTAGGAGTGGAGCGGAGCTGGCCAAAAGTTTGGAAAATTTCGCGAGGATTCGTCAACTGGCGCCAGACTTATAGGAAATATATAATGTTGCAGATTTCCTATGGAAAATAGGTCCTAACTATAACAATCTACTGGCGACCGCCAGTAGATAATACATACATATATATACATATATATATATATATATTCACTGAAAAAAACATAGGTTTCAGGGGCGTTATAGTTAGTTGGACATTTCACTCATACAAAACCATAGAAATTCCCCCGTTATAGTTAGTTCAGCTAACTATAACTTGCGCGCCTGCAATGCAATGCTGATGACGTCACATATTACATCACTTATGAAATGGTCAGTGACATCACTTATGACATCACTGATGGCATCACTGATGACATCATCCTTGTGATAGAGTGGCAGACCTCCTCTCACCCTAATATAACCTTTGATACACACACTCAAAAATACAAACTAACATTTTCAAAACAATGGACATACCAATACCAGTTACAACACACCTATTCAGTAATTCCAAAATCTACACACACATCCATTCATTCACCAACAGTCCCCATACAGTCACTCATACATGTACTCACTCATCATATGTACTCATACACCTGTACATCCTGTTACACACCGCCACTCATCCATAGAGTTACTCACAGACATAGTCACACATGCAAACAAAGTATCAAACATCCATTTACTTGCATATACAGTTATACACACACTACCACACTTACTTCTACAGAAACTTACACATACTTACTCTCTTAAACAAGCACTTATAGAAACACCTACTTATTTGTACAGGAACTCTTCCAATCTCTCACTCTCATATATACTCACTTATATACACCAATACTCACATATACTAGTTTAAAACATGTGTAGTTACTCATAAAGACACTATTGAGACAGTCATTCACTCACTAACACACCCATACACAAACTCATCCACCTATACAGTCCTGAACACATGCTGTCTTCAACACATACAGTGAGTCACTCATTCATGCATCTATGCACTAAGTAATACACCCCACCGAACCATTCAGACACTCAGACACTCATACTGATACTCAAAAAAACAACTAATAACCCATATAGACACTCATGTAGCTACTCACCAACCCATGCAGCCACTTATACACAAAGTGAGAGACTGATACAGATATTTACATATTTAAACATTACTCACTAACCCATGTATTCACTAAGATACACTTAATCAGTCAGTTATACCACAATTTTACAAAAAAAATGAATCCATTTAGACACTTATATACCCATTTATTCTTCCATCGACCTTGAGATATACATATATAAAACATATTTAATTTTCAGAAAAACACACATTCACTGGATGATTATTTATTTTATTTATTTAAAACATTTATATAGCGCAGCTATCACCTTACAGGTATCTTGGCGCTGAAGATAACTCCTAAAATAGATGCACTGGGAGATGACAGTAGGATAGTGAACAGTTAACATCCAGGAAAAAGCCAAGTTTTGACCCGTTTTCCTAAAAGGGAGAAGTTCACTTGTTTGACGGACATCCTAAGGCAATCCGTTCCAAAGTTTAGCTGCTGCAACCATTAAAGATCTTCCTCCTGTCCTGACCTTTTTACATCTTGGTACTTTGACAAGACAGGCCGTAGTAGATCGGAGGGCTCTGGTTGGAATGTACCAGTCAAACATAGATTGCAGGGGGCCGGGCCCGACTCCATGTAAAGCTTTAAAAACAAGACAGCGAGATTTAAAAGCAATTCGCTGTTTCATAGGGAGCCAGTGAAGCTCGGCCATTGCCGCAGTGGCCGAAGATCTCCTAGGCCAACCCAGGGCCAGTTTGGCAGCGGCTCTTTGGAGTCTGTCTAGCAGCACGGACGGGGCCTCGAGTAGCAGCGCATTGCAATTGTCAAAGCGACTAAGAATGGTACACCTGACTATTAAGGCCCGGGCCTGTGAGGGAAGGAGTGGCAAGATCTTGCGAAGATAACGAATAAGGGCCAAGCAGGTGAACACTGTTTTCGCAACCTGGGCTTCCATGCTGAGTTTGTTGTCCATCATAACACCCAGATTGCGAACCGTGGTGACCGGCTGTGGCTTTTCTGAGGTTTCAGGGGGCCAAAACTCCGCCGGGAACGGGCGGGCAATCCGACTTCCGGCACAGAACAAAACCTCAGTTTTGGAGGCGTTGAACTGTAAGGAATTATTGTGTAGCCAGCCAGCCGTGTCTCGCAGACAGACATGAAACGATTCCAAAGGAATCGATTCCTCACCCTCCCAAGAGAGGATGAGCTGAGTGTCGTCGGCGTAATTGATTACTTTTAGCCTGTGGGATTTTATTAACGTGATCAGTGGTTTTAGGTAGACGTTAAATAAAATCGGGCTGATGGACGAGCCTTGAGGCACCCCATGGATCACCGGGGAGAAGGCCGATTGAAACGGGGGGAGGGACACAGCCTGCTTCCTATCCCGCAGGAAGGAGTGAAACCAATGTAGGGCAGTGCCACCCACCCTGGCCTCTCTTAGTCTCTCCAATAGAATCACGTGATTGACCGTATCGAAAGCAGCAGACAGGTCCAGCAGGATCAAGGCTACTGCCTGGCCCCTGTCTGCATGCATACGAAGGTCCTCCATGGCAGTAAGTAGAGCTGTTTCGGTGCCATGGGCTGGACGAAAGCCGAATTGTATTTCGTCCAGGAAATGATTCTGCTCCAGATGTTTGGAGAGACACGAGCTCACCCAGCGCTCGGCAATTTTTGCCGGGAATGGTAGCAGGGAGATGGGTCGATAATTCTGTAGACACTCAGGGTTCAGAGAGGGTTTCTTCAACAGTGGCCTAATGAGAGCCTGCTTCCAGGGAGCAGGAACTAAGCCACTACACAGGGATTGATTGCAGATCCTGCAAAGAGTGGGAAAGAGTTCCTCTCCGGATGTCTTCCAGTTTATAGGGGGAATGGGGTCGAGAGGAGAGCCCGAGGAAATCCCTTGAGCCAGTTTACCGAATTCCGCCTCAGTAATGGAGGGAAACTCCCACAAGCAGTCCATAGGCTGGCACCCTGGGCTCACCACTCCATAATCAATGATGACGACCTCAGGACTGGTTGGGCCGACCAGTGTGGCGGAAGTGCTCAGGTTTCGAATGATAGTCTCAATTTTTTCTTTGAAAAACAGCGCAAGATTGTCGCAAAGAGGTTGTGTGGGAGGGATTGACTTTTTAGCGCAGTCAGGGTGAGAGAGGCTGTTCAGAATCTGGAAAATACTTTTGGAACTGTTGGCGGCTGTACAAATTGTAGAACAAAAGTAAGCAGATTTGGATTTCATAATCTCAGTTTTGTATTCCAAGAGTTTGGTTTTCCAGAGTTGCTTATTAGCATCGAGGTAACCCTGTCTCCATTTTCTTTCAGCCTGCTTACAGGCCAATTTAAGGGCCTTTAACGAATCATCAAACCAAGGAGCTGATACTCTACCCTTGTGCTTGCATTTCTTTAATGGAACTAAGGAGTCAATAGTTGTCGATATCCTAAGACAAAAAGCCTCATAGTTATCCTCAACTGGACAATTTGGAGAGAAACTGTTCTCCACTTGGAATACGGCACCAGTAGTTCTTCGACTTTCCAGAGCTTTCCAGTCTCTATACATGAATTCAGAGGAGATACTACGTGCCGGCATTTTAGCCCCCTTACAGTTGATGTAAAATTTAAGGAGGGAGTGGTCAGTCCAGCCCATGGGCAGGATATCATTCACATGTACTAGCTGAGGGGTGGAAAAAATAAGATCAAGTCGATGCCCTGCTTTATGAGTGGGTTCCCTGACTAGTTGTTGCAGCCCCACGCTCTCACAAGAGAGCAAAAGATTATGCAGTCCAGTATCTAAAGGACCATTCGGCCATAAGTTAAAGTCCCCTAGAATAATTAGCTTATTGTGAGAAGTCGCCATATTGGAGAGAGAAGTAAGTAGCGATTGTTGATGCTGGGCACTGAAGGCCCCCGGTGGGCGATAACAGATAATTACCGTGAAAGTAGCTCCTAAGTGACTGTTAATTGAGAGGCCGAGGAGCTCGGTCCCAACAACCGGGTCCATATCTAGGATGTTAACGTGCCAGGAGGCTCTATAGATAATTCCCACCCCACCCCCCCGACCTTTGGGTCTGGGTAGATGCAGGATTTTATAATCCTGCGGGCATGCCCAGTCAAGTTCGATTTCACAATCAGGGTGGGTCCACGTCTCGGTACAAAAAAGAGCATCTAACTGATAAGTTTCTACCAATAGTTGAATTTCAGTGGCATGCTTCGGCAATGATCTTACGTTAAGAAGTCCGCCCGCTAGCAGACCCCTGATCGCAAAGTCATTCAATGGGAGAGCAGTGTCAGCGAAGGAAAGAAGTCCTTCATACGCATACTCACTCAGATTGAGCAGAGTCTCCCGAGAATAAAGTGAGGGGGAAGCTCCATGGCTTCTGGTAAATTGGGCAGAGTGGGCCGCGCTCGCCGCGGTCTGGTCGCGGACGGGCGCAGACGGGCTTGCCTTAGGCGCGCTGCGGGCACGCTGCCGGCACGCCCGCTGTGCTCGTCCGCTGCGCTTCCAAGTAGTAGGCATTCTTATTGGTAGAGAAATAGGGGCGTGGCTTATTGTGGGGGGGCGTGGCCTATCGTCTCGAGGGTGATGGCTGCGCTGTAGTGACCCTCCCTGCAACAGCGCTGGGACCGCTGTGCAAGGTAACCCCAAGACCCAAGGAGCAGCAATGAACAACAGCAAGTAAGCACACAAGTATTAAAATCACAATAGTGCAAATAGGCACATTTTAAAATATATCCAAATGTGGCTCCCGGCTTCCGCCTCAGGAGAGCTATCTAAACGCCGGCTCGTAGATCAGCGCGACATTTATAGTGCCGAAAAAGGGGCGTGGCTTATTGTGGGGGCGTGGCCTGTCGTCTTGAGGGTGATGGCGGCGCTGTAGTGACCCTCCCTGCAACAGCGCTGGGACCGCTGTGCAAGGTAACCCCAAGACCCAAGGAGCAGCAATGAACAACAGCAAGTAAGCACACAAGTATTAAAATCACAATAGTGCAAATAGGCACATTTTTAAATATTTTAAGTGATCAGTGATGTCATTTGAGATGTCATCAGTGATATCATCAGTGATATCACTGACCATGACATGAGTGATGTAATATGTGATGTCATTAGCAGTGCATTGTGGGCGCGCGAGTTATAGTTAGCTGAACTAACTATAACGGGGGAATTTCTCTGATTTTGGACAAGTAAAATGTCCGACTAACTATAACGCCCCTGAAACCTATGGTTTTTTCAGTGAATTTCTAAGGTTTTTTAAATGCTAATTTGTAACTATAACGTGCCTGGAACCTATGGTTTTTTCAGTGAATATATATATATTTATTATACTATGTATACAAGTGAAAATGACACGGTCCACCAGTTTGCCTCGGTGGCACAGAAAAAATAGGTGGAACTGACGTCAGCACGCTGAAGAGGTCCTCTTATGGCTCCGCTGACGTCATACGGTGTCGTGAGCGGAGCCGTGCTATTATGACGTCCTCGTCCACGTGGGAGAGCTAGGAAAGAATTTCCGTGGAATGCTGGTGCAGGGGATATTCACCTAAGTGTTCAGGCTAGTCCTTTGGGAGCAACTGTTTATGTTGCCACTCCAGAAACCGAAACCAGTGATCCGAGGGCAGAGGCCCTGCAGATGGCACACAAGTGGGGTGCTCAGTCGTGTGCACCGGCGGGGCAGCGAAGTGACAAGCACCACAACCCACAAAAAAGGTAACGAGGGCACTGAATAACACAGGATCTTCTCTTTGTATCTGGCAGGAACAACAACGTTAAAATGCCCTAGTACCAAAATGTAGAATTAGTGCTACAACAGTCTTCAAGAGGACCTGCGATGCCGCTTCTGCCTCCCGTACCTTAGAGGCAGCACATGGGTCACGCAGTATGGTCATACTGCGGTGCGACGCACACTAGTTGACCTCTCATGACACAGCTCCACACTTCAGGAGGACGCTTTCCATTAGCTATGTTTTCTGATGACGTGTCGCGCCGGCCCCGTCCAACAACAGAACTCCTTTAGATCCAAACAGACTCTTCCACTTTCTCACCGGAAGTGAAACCAGGCCACGCGGACACTTTCACAATACAACAGCTGGGAATGCACTTTTCGGTAAACAAAACACATTCCTTCCTCCTAATTATTCAAATAAACGTCTCACTGAAGAACAGGGGCCAGCTTCGATCAGTAAACAGCCGACTTTTTTACTTCGCGATACCATTACCACGCATGCGTTTTACATCGCAAAGTCATTACTACACATTTTTTTAGAACGCATGGTCATTTACCATGCATGCCTTTACAACAAATTTTGGCCAGAGGCTGGTCTTTTTCCTCACAACGACATGCACCGTCCCTCAGAGATGACGTGAAGCAGGAACCACGAGGAGTGAGGAACCACGAGGAGTGAGAGGTAAGGGGGATTGGGGTGGATTTTTTTCCTAGGGTTTAGGGTAGTGCAGTGGTGTTTGGGTAGTATAGGGGGTCGTGCTGTGTTGGACCTGGCCCTTTTTGCAGGGTCATCCCTAAACTTTTTGCCTTCCTCCTATATTTTTTTCTGACCTGTTGTTGGCTGTTTTATGACTCTGGGCACCTTACCACTGCTGATCAGTGCTAAGGTGCATATGCTTTCACTATAGTAAAATGTATACATTGATTGGTGTCCATGTTTGGCTTATTTGGTTTACTATCAGCTCCTAGTAAAGTGCACCAGGAGTGCCAGGGCTTGTAAATACAAATGCTGCTGGTGGGCTTGCAGCACTGGTTATGCCACCCACAGAAGCGGCCTAGCAAAATGTGTCTAAAGTCTGCCATTGCAGAACCTGCGTGCAGTCTGGTACTGTTGCGCTGACTGCGCAAGTGCACCCACTTGCCAGTCCATAAACCTTCCCTTAACTACATATTAGTCACCCCTCTGGTAGGCCCAAGGGCAGGGTGCATTGTAGGCATAAGGTAGGACATGCCCTGATGTGTGTGGCATGTCTTAATAGTGAATTACAGCCATTTTAGTTTTTCACTATTGAAGGCTACCTGCTCTCCATAGGCCAGAATGGGCTGCTGGAATTACTACACGCTGTAATCCCAGTGGACTCATAGAGCATGGTAGAAAGTCAAGTTTAGTATGCCTGAACTCAGAATAATAAAATACTTCTTTTAGTAAAGTTTATTTTAATATCCTGTGTTTGTAAATACTACTTTTAGAAAGTTAGTATTTACTGACCTGGCCATTTCAGTCCGCCTCTGCTGTGTGTGTGTGTTCTGCCTAGTAACAGTAAGGAGCAGGGCTGGGGAATTCCAGGAGACAGGCTGGCTGCCAGGTGGTGGGTAGAGAGATTACACCAGGATGGGTGGGAGGAGTACACCTTGACTCTGAATAGACCTGTGCTCTGCCACCACAATGTCGGCTCTGCCCCCTGTGGAGCGGCTGATGTCTCTGCCCTGCTGCTGAAAGGAAAGAGCAGAGTCACCACAACAAAGTGCTCCAAAACTGGACTGAGCCAGGCCCAGGCCCCCTGGCAACAAAGAACAAAAGAAACTTGCTATAAAAGAAGGAGCCCTGCTCCTAAGAAATCATATCCTGTTTGCGCCAAGAAGAAACTCTGCCTGAAGAGAAGGACCTGGGAAAGCTGCATGGAGGAGTACTGTCTCTAAGCCTGAGAGACTGGCCTGTGGTGGGTGCCTTGCTGCTGAAGGAGAGGAAAAGTCTGAAAAAGAAACTTTGATTCAACTTGTGCTTATCAAACAAATCTCCAAGGGCTTGCTTGTGAACTTGCCCCCTGAACTGCGCCCCAGGAACAGTGGGCGCTACCGTCCCCCTGGAAGAAAGAGAAGCTGCTGGAGGTGATTCTACAAAACGCTGACCCCAGAGAACCTGTGTGCCCCTCATCTGAGCACCGCGACATCTGCCACCGGGGCTACTGTGAGCACAGCAAAGGCCTGCCTACTTGGCCCGAGCCCCGCAAGCAACTGCCCCCCGAGCCGTAGCTCGCACAGCAAAGAAGAGACCGATCAGGCTCCAAGCGCCGAGCCTCTGTGACCCCCCTGGCCGTGGAAGCTCCTGTAAGGACCTGCGACGCACTGTTCATCCCCTGAGTGAAGCCGACAGTGCTGCGACGTGCTAGAAATCACCCCCGGCCGGCCCCTCCTTCTGCCGACCTCGTTGTGTGCCTGGGAACGTTCTGAAGTGCCCCACGAAGCATCGCCGCCCACTGACCAGGAGGGAAGACAACGCGAAGTGGGACACTCCTCTGTGGACCCCTGAGGCTGCGACGACCATCTCCCCCAAAGAACAAAGGTACTGTGAGCTGCGCGCGCTGGTACGACCCGTCCGTTGCTTTGTTTGGGCCGTACTGGCACTGCCGTACCGCTACACAGTTCACGCGTGAAGCGTGAGCTTTGGCACCCTTCGTATCAGCAGTGCGAGGCCCCCGTGAAGTTACGGTCCGTACTCCATTGAATATATAGGACGTTGCTCACGTGGGAAGCGTGAGGTTCTGCAAGAGGCGTACCGGACGTGTACGACGCGTACCTACGACGGTACGGTCCGTACGGTTCACGTCCAGTGTACGCGTGCTCACGCGCGAAGCGTGAGAAACGGCAAGACACGTTCAAAACCTCGTACAAAGCGTACCGGTGGTGCTACGAAGCGCACAGACACCTAAAGAAGCCTTTTTGAGGTAGAAAATTGCCATTTTGAGAACTGTGGACTGCCTAAAAACATTGAAAGCAACTGGAACCTATTTTAAGTGAAGAACTGTAGTTTTTGAAACCTGCGTAAAGAAATCTTTTATATAAAGAACTTTATTTTTGCATAAATACAGCTTTGTGTCTCTGTGTGGTGGGGTGGTGATTATTGTGTGGGATATCTTGAACGCTTAACCTAATGCCCTCTGGAAATCTAGCCTGACTGCTCGCACGGCGCGCCACGTTACCTAGAGGGTGAGCAGGGGTTATTTTTAAAGAGGTAATCCTATGCCCTGACTTAGAGGAAAGGGTCCCTGCTTGTCGCAAGTGCATACCTGCGCCAACCAGAGACCCCGGATTCTAACATTGGTTGCAGCGGTGAGGATTTACGGATTTGCATTCTTGGTGTCTGCGCAGTGATTACTAGCCATTGCACAGTGAGGACAGTCCAATAGCTTGAGCCACAGAACTTTACAATTTTAACTTCGCTTGCCAAGAAAGAAGATCCCTTGTGTTTGACGTCATGCCGGGCACAAACAGCATTGAGAAATCAATCTCTGAAACCTCTGAAAAAGGAGCATTGGTGTGGGATGAGTCAAAACTGGATAGCTATACAAGAGACCAACTCAAGCACTTCTGCAAAAACCTAAAGGTTCCACATGCAGGATGCAAGAACAAATCAGATCTCTACAAGGCGCTGAAAGCCTGGATTGAATCAAGGGGTGCAACTAAGGAAGTTACACCATTGAAACCAGCGGAGAGCGTTCACAGTTTTGGCAGAGGCCTGTCGCCAGAGAAGCTGGCAGACAGACAGGCCACCAGGGATCATGAGATAACATTGGCAAAGCTGGAATTAGAAAGCCAATTGGAGCTAGAAAGCAAAAAGCTGGCTCTGGAAGAAAAGAAAATGGCTCTTGAAGAAAGAAAGATTCAGATGGAACACGACCTGATAATGAGGAAACTTGATATGGAGCTCGAGAGGCTTGAGGCCATGAGTGTGTCAGCCCAGCAGCAAGAAAGGTGCGTAGCTCAGAGATTGAGCTTTTCTGAGTGGGAGGAGGAATCCAGCTCAGATGGTGGCAGCCATATTGAATTTTCTAGTGCTGAGAGAGTAGTACGCACACCCAGAGATGTGGCGCCTGACTTGAAGGAGGGGGTTAACATACACCAGGGGGTTCAAGGGCATGAGGTAGCTTCAGTAGTGCGCAGTATCCCTGAAGGGAATAGGGTAACTGGCGCAGGGGTTCATGGTCCGAGTGGTGGGAGGGACACTCTACTGACTCTAGCTGAGAGGTGCAGGGAGAGGGGTTCCCCCAGAATTGAAGTCCTGGTGGGTGAGTGTAAAGACCGCCCAGAAGAGTGTGGGTTGTGTGACACAGACAGTCAGATACTGTCTTGCCAGTCTCAGGAGAGTGGTGTGGAGTACGTGTGCGAGGCACTGGATGGTGAGGTGAAGGATAGTTTGGTCAACCCTGCTAGGGGGCTGTGTGATCCAATTGTGGGAGAGCATATTGTAAGTCCCTGTTTTCCAGAGCTATGCTAACACCTGTTGGAGAGTGAGTTCTCTGACCGCAGGGAGCTCGCATTGGAGGCAGACCTTTTGGAGGAGTCCAGAGGGTCTGGAAAGGCATTGGGGAGCGATCCCAAGAGGAGTGGTTCAGGTATCTTCAAACCCAGTGTGGTGGAAGTGGCTCAGAGTAGCCCAACTAGGTCCTGTAATAGTGAGAGGGGTGTAGGGCCTCACGTCCTGTCTTTAAGGGGATAGAGTGAGAATGGGTTATGTCCCGGTAGTGCCCAACCTCAGTCTCAGAGCTTGGATGGTTCTTTAAGGGAACACCAGGTGGGGAGCCTAGTCTGTCCTGAGGGGCTGCCCGTGGTGCGGGATCCCCTAGTGTCTGGTGAACGGGGAGTGTCTGTAGGCAAGCCTCCCTCAGTTCTAGTGTCTGGCAGTACCGCTCCAGTTGGGAGGGTGCAGAGGACCAGATTGAGGGGTGAGAGGGGCAAAGAGTCCCCAGTGGAAGAACCAGTGGGTCAGGGGCCAGCCAGAAGGGCTGCGTCACCAGTGAATGACCATGGTGACACCACTTCTGTCCTGGGGGATCTTCAGGCACTGTCAGATGGACAGGGGTCGGGAGATCAGCGCCAGGCAGACTGTCACACGTCACATGAGTTATGTGTCACCCTCAGGGGGGGCATGCGTGCTCCCCGGGAAGTCCTGGTGCGCCAGGCGAGCGTTCAACCGCATGGGTTGGTCCCAGGGTTGGGAAGCCAGGGTCAGGTGTTGTCTGACCTGGAGGGAGGGACATCTGTAATCAGTGTCCCTACCAGTCTGACTTCTTGGTGTACCACTCCAGGTGGGAGGGTACAGCCATCTGGAAGGGGGTGCAGAGGGAGGGAGGCCTCGCCTCTGACCCCAGCTCAACGGAAGGGTTTAGACCCTAGGTTGGAGGGCCAGGTTCAGGGTGTGCCCCTGACCTGGACGCCCAGTTGCGGGATAGAACCCCTGAACTGGTGGGTGAATTGCGCCGGACACCTGCCCCAGGTGCCCTGGCAATTCTGGAAGGGGGTACCACTCCAAGTGGGAGGGTACAGAGCCCCAAGGAGGAGGACCGGGTGTGGGAGAGGCCACCCCAGTCTTTGGTCCAGCCGCCGGGTACAGTCCTGGGGCTGGTGGGTCAGTGTCAGGATGTCATACCTGACCTGACAGGAGGGAGAATGGACAAAGGGTGCCAAGCACCTGGGGCTACTGCCCCCCGCTCCCTGGTGCCACAGAGGTTTGAGAGCCCTGAGAGGCATACGGCCTGGGTCTCATCCCTGACTACTGTCAGTGGCCGCTGTAGCATTTTGCTGTCTGTCTGTTGGGACACACCTTTGGGCCAGTTAAGTTTAGGTGCTGCACAGGTGGTGTCCACAGGTGAGGAGAAGGGTTCCCCCTGGATTGGCTTGGTGGGCCCTGAGAGTATCAACAGATGGAGTCCAATAGGTTCAGATTGGCGTAGAACTGGAGTCTGCCCCTGCAGTTGCGGGCCAGGTCCTTGTTCTATCGTCCCAAGCAGGGAAGACCATCACGGTGGTGATTGGTCTACCCCGCGTTTTGGCTGGAAGGGGGTTGTGTTGGACCTGGCCCTTTTTGCAGGGTCATCCCTAAACTTTTTGCCTTCCTCCTATATTTTTTCTGACCTGTTGTTGGCTGTTTTATGACTCTGGGCACCTTACCACTGCTGATCAGAGCTAAGGTGCATATGCTCTCCCTATGGTAAAATGTATACATTGATTGGTGTCCATGTTTGGCTTATTTGGTTTACTATCAGCCCCTAGTAAAGTGCACCAGGAGTGCCAGGGCTTGTAAATACAAATGCTACTGGTGGGCTTGCAGCACTGGTTGTGCCACCCACAGAAGCGGCCTAGTAAAATGTGAATAAGGTCTGCCATTGCAGAACCTGCATGCAGTCTGGTACTGTCGCGCTGACTGCGCAAGTGCACCCACTTGCCAGTCCCTAAACCTTCCCTTAACTACATATTAGTCACCCCTCTGGTAGGCCCAAGGGCAGGGTGCATTATAGGCATAAGGTAGGACATGCCCTGATGTGTGTGGCATGTCTTAATAGTGAATTACAGCCGTTTTCGTTTTTCACTGTTGAAGGCTACCTGCTCTCCATAGGCCAGAATGGGCTGCTGGAATTACTACACGCTGTAATGCCCTGCTGCTGAAAGGAAAGACCAGAGTCACCACAACAAAGTGCTCCAAAACTGGACTGAGCCAGGCCCAGGCCCCCTGGCGACAAAGAACAAAAGAAACTTGCTATAAAAGAAGGAGCCATGCTCCTAAGAAATCAGATCCTGTTTGCGCCAAGAAGAAACTCTGCCTGAAGAGAAGGACCTGGGAAAGATGCATGGAGGAGTACTGTCTCTAAGCCTGAGAGACTGGCCTGTGGTGGGTGCCTTGCTGCTGAAGGAGAGGAAAAGACTGAAGAAGAAACTTTGATTCAACTTGTGCTTATCAAACAAATCTCCAAGGGCTTGCTTGTAAACTTGCCCCCTGAACTGCACCCCAGGAACAGTGGGCGCTACCTTCCCCCTGGAAGAAAGAGAAGCTGCTGGAGGTGATTCTACAAAACGCTGACCCCAGAGAACCTGTGTGCCCCTCATCTGAGCACCGCGACATCTGCCACTGGGGCTACTGTGAGCACAGCAAAGGCCTGCCTACTTGGCCCGAGCACCGCAAGCAACTGCCCCCCGAGCCGTAGCTCGCACAGCAAAGAAGAGACCGATCAGGCTCCAAGCGCCGAGCCTCTGCAACCCCCCTGGCCGTGGAAGCTCCTGTAAGGACCTGCGATGCACTGTTCATCCCCTGAGCGAAGTCGACAGCGCTGCGACGCGCTAGAAATCACCCCCGGCCGGCCCATCCTTCTGCCAACCTCGTTGTGTGCCTGAAGTGCCCCACGAAGCATCGCCGCCCACTGACCAGGAGGGACGACAATGCGACGTGGGACGCTCCTCTGTGGACCCCTGAGGCTGCGACGACCATCTCCCCCAAAGAACAAAGGTACTGTGAGCTGCGCGCGCTGGTATGACCCGTCCGTTGCTTTGTTTGGGCCGTACTGGCGCTGCCATACCGCTACGCTGTTCACGCATGAAGCGTGAGGTTTGGCACCCTTCGTATCAGCTGTGCGAGGCCCCCGTGAAGATACGGTCCGTACTCTATTGAATATATAGGACGTTGCTCACGCCGGAAGCGTGAGGTTCTGCAAGAGGCGTACCGGATGTGTACGACGCGTACCTACGAGGGTACGGTCCGTACAGTTCACGTCCAGCGTACGCGTGCTCACGCGAGAAGCGTGAGAAACGGCAAGACACGTTCAAAACCTTGTACGAAGCATACCGGAGGCGCTACAAAGCGCACAGACACCTAAAGCAGCCTATTTGAGGTAGAAAATTGCCATTTTGAAAACTGTGGACTGCCTAAAAACATTGAAAGCAACTGGAACCTATTTTAAGTGAAGAATTGTATTTTTGAAACCTGTGTAAAGAAATCTTTTATATAATGAACTTTATTTTTGCATAAATACAGCCTTGTGTCTCTGTGTGGTGGAGTGGTGATTATTGTGTGGGATATCTTGAACGCTTAACCTAATGCCCTCTGGAAATCTAGTCTGACTGCTCGCGCCACGTTACCTAGAGGGTGAGCAGGGTTTATTTTTAAAGAGGTAATCCTATGCCCTGACTTAGAGGAAAGGGTCCCTGCTTGTCGCAAGTGCATACCTGCTCCAACAAGACACCCCGGATTCTAACATGCTGGGGTAGTGTTTTAGGGTTTAGAGTAGTGCAGTAGTGTAGGGGGTTGTGCTGGGGGTAGTGTTTTAGGTTTTAGGGTAGTGCAGTGGTGTATGGGTAGTGTAGGGGGTCGTGCTGGGGAAGTGTTTTAGGGTTTAGGGTAGTGCAGTGGTGTTTGTTTTGTGTAGGGGGTCGTGCTGGGGGTAATGTTTTATGGTTTAGGGTAATGCAGTGGTGTTTGGGTAGTGTAGGGGGTCATGCTGGGGGTAGATTTAGGGTTTAGGGTAGTGCAGTGGTGTTTGGGTAGTGTAGGGAGTCGTGCTGGGGGTAGTGTTTTAGGGTTTGGGGTAGTGCAGTGGTGTTTATGTAGTGTAGGGGGTTGTGCTACGGGTAGTGTTTTAGGGTTTAGGGTAGTGCAGTGGTGTTTGGGTAGTGTAGGGGGTAGTGCTGGGGTAGTGTTTTAGGGTTTAGGGTAGTGCAGTGGTGTTTGTGTAGTGTAGGGGGTAGTGTTTTAGGGCTTAGGGTAGTGCAGTGGTGTTTGTGTACTGTAGGGGGTCGTGCTGGGTTCTAGTGTTTTAGGGTTTAGGGTCGTGCAGTGGTGTTTGGGTAGTGAAGGGGGTCGTGCTGGGGGTAGTGTTTTAGGGTTTAGGGTAGTGCAGTTGTGTTTAGGTAGTGAAGGGGGTCGTGCTGGGGTAGTGTGTTAGGGTTTAGGGTAGTGCAGTGGTGTTTGTGTAGTGTAGGGGGCCATGCTGGGGGTAGATTTAGTGTTTAGTGTAGTGCAGTGGTGTTTGTGTAGTGTAGGGGGTCATGCTGGGCTAGTGTTTTAGGGTTTAAGTCAGTGCAGTGGTTTTTTTGTAGTGAAGGGGGTCGTGCTGGGGATAGTGTTTTAGGGTTTAGGGTAGTGCAGGGTGTGTTTGTGTAGTGTAGGGGGTTGTGCTGGGGGTAGATTTAGGGTTTAGGGTAGTGTAGTGGTGTTTGGGTAGTGTAGGGAGTCGTGCTGGTGGTAGTGTTTTAGGGTTTAGGGTAGTGCAGCTATGTTTGGGTAGTGTAGGGTGTCGTGCTGGGGTAGTGTTTCAGGGTTTAGGGTAGTGCAGTGGTGTTGGGTAGTGGAGGGGGCAGTGTTTTAGGGTTTAGGGTAGTGCACCCAACCAGCCACAATATCCATGGACAAAGGGGATCCTGACTCTCTTGAACGCTCCACCAATTGAATAATTTGGGTCAAGGGCCCTACCACGTCCAAGACCTATCAATTCCTTGCTTGGGATTCCTCATATACTTGGAAAAAAAGGTGCATAGTTTCTCATCAATTTCAGGCGTGTGTGCCACCTTCCTCTTCAGTGAGGGCCTGGGGCATTCTCCCCTCATCCTATTCCTGACCTCCCTTTCAAGGGGTTGATGGATTTTCCCCACCACATACTCTGCCACTTTGGTGTCAGGGGTCCACTCCGCCGTACTAGGATAGTAAATTTGGGTAGGATCGAACATGTCCCAGTGGACCCCGTCCCCAACCTGGGACTGAGAGGAGTGGGACTCTGGATGCCAGGGACGCCCCGAGTCCTTATCCTCATCGGAGGAGAAATCGTCCTCCGATACACCCTCTCCCTCCAAGGGAAACCCACCGTCGGGGTCTACAATTGTGGTGACAGCATCACAATTTTCTCCGGACTCCTCCTCCTCCTGGCAGGGTGCATGTTTTAGCGTTCGCGCATTCTTGAGGAAGGTCTCCGTAAATGTATCAAATCCTTCCAAGTGCCCCGCATTATGCTTAACGGCCTTTTTATTTCCCCTCTTGGAGCTACTGGGACCCGCCACCACCAGATCTGGGTAACTGAACACCCCAGGGATGCTTTTTGCTAGCTTATCAACCTGATCCCTAAGAGAAGTCAGCGCCCTAGAAATAGCCAGAGAGAGGGCTTGGTCCACTGCTGGAGGGAGAAGTTGGGGGGCCAGTCCTCCTCCACTTCCTGGTAGGAGGAGAAAAAATGGTCTTCTGGAGAAGACATGATAGCAGAGGGTGTGAGCATAGAACAAATGCCCTTAAAATCCTTAAGGCAGCCCCCTCGCCAGTGCTCCAACAGCTGGGCTTTCCCTGAAGCTGTTATAAGAATAGACTGAGGTGCAATACCAATTACCAACACCAGGTGGCGCTGGTCACTAACATGCCTGTGTGGGAAAATCACCGCGTAGCGATGTCAAAATTAGGCAAGGGTTGGTCTGGAATCAAGAGGACACTAAAGGAGTGACCGGATTCCCAAATGCGCGTAAAGATCAGCGGGAGCACTCGACGGAGCTACCTCGCTCGGACCAGACGCGCCTGACAGGATCTCACCGCAGAGTGCACAGCAGGAGAAACTGTGAGGGGGAGAACGCTCTCAGGCAAGAGCCTGCTGTGCAGGGAATATGAAACAATACCAAGGCAATAGTGCTAATAACGTTCACAAGAAAGCACTATACCAACAGCAACAACGTCAGATTAAGCCAAGAATGTAAGGAATGCACTTAACTGACGAGCAGTGAAGAAAGAGAAAGCGGAAGGGACATCACAATATTATATACGATGGACTGTGATATGATTAGACTATAGTTGCCTTGGAGACTACCCCCCTGTTGGTTCATGGGTTGTGTAGTCTTTTATTTAATGATTGTTGTGTTACGTTTTCTTTGAACTGCTATGCAAATAAAGTGAAGAAAGATATGCATAATCCTCGCCTCCGTCCTGTCATAGAATTCATTAAATTTTATTCGATCTGATTTAGAAACATAGATCATAAAAGTGTACATAAAAACAGTAAATCCTCTTTCCTAATACAATACAGTGAGAATTAATTAAAACCAGTGGGTAAAAACGGGTGCTACAAAAGCCCGGTTCAGAGCAACTTTAGGTTAACAGAATAGTAAAGTTCAATATTTCGCAAGATCAATCTTATGTACTTCGTGCAAAATACGCAATAAGGGGTCCAAGTAAGATGTAACGCTCCAATACCTGACCAGTCTGCACTACATAAAACTGCAGAAAAAATAAAAATAAAAAGTGTTTTGCACACTTCTGTCATTGGGCTATATGTGGGCTATATCTGGGTGATATTTGTGCTACATTTGGGCTCTTTTTTCTCTGGTGGCCATCTTGGGAGACTTATTTGTTATGAAGTTTCCTAATTTCCTCATTTACTGCAGTCTCCTCGGTAGGAAATGCTTTCAGTATTTTACTTTGATTCCATCAAGAAGGCATTCAGATGTGTCACACATTTGCCATACATTCAGAATGTTAGCACTCTAGTTGTTTATTAGATCACTGTAGTAAAGCTACTGCTCACCAGGGAGTTAACTGTAAGTCTACTGCTGGTATTGAAAGTGATTGTTTCAGTCTGCATGTCAGACTATTCTAATGAAATAGAAGAGGATTTGAGATCCCACTTAAAACATGCCCTACATTTTCTTTCTGCAGCACTAACCATAATTTCTATGGCAAAATGAACCCCCTCATTGTGTTCCTTTGTAAATTAAATGTTTTAAGTGTTACCAGTCTATTCCAATCACGATGGCTTCAGGTGTGCCATCATTTTGTCATAAGTAAGACTGTTAGCTCTCTAGTTGTTCTTTAGAACACTCTGGGAAGCTGCAGTAGAACACAAAGGCATCAGCTGACAGGCTTCTCCTGTTGAAATATAACAGGAAGATATGTGAGACCTCACTTAAAACATGTCCTAATTTTTCTTTCTACATCACTAACCATAATTTCTATGGCAAAATTAACCCCCTCATTTTGTTCCTTTTTAAATTAAATGTTTCAAGTGTTACCAGTTTATTCCAATCAAGATGGCTTCAGGTGTACCATAATTTTGTCATAAGTAAGACTGTTAGCTCTCTAGTTGTTCTTTAGAACACTCTGGGAAGCTGCAGTAGAACACAAAGTCATTAACTGACTGGCTGCTCCTGTTGAAATATAACAGGAAGATAGTTGAGATCTCACTTAAAACATTTCCTAATTTTTCTTTCTACAGCACTAACCATAATTTCTATGACAAAATGAACCCCCTCATTTTGTTCCTTTTTAAATTAAATGTTTTAAGAGTTACCAGTTTATTTCAATGAAGATGGCTTCAGGTGTGCCATACTTTTGTCATAAGTCAGCGCTCTAGTTGTTCTTTAGAACACTCTGGGAAGCTGCAGTAGAACACAAAGGCATCAACTGACAGGCTGCTCCCGTTGAAATATAACAGGAAGATATTTGAGATCTCACTTAAAACATGTCTTAATTTTTCTTTCTACAGCACTAACCCTAATTTCTATGACAAAATTAACCCCATCATTTTGTTCCTTTTTAAATTAAATGTTTTAAGTGTTACCAGCTTATTCCAATCAAGATGGCTTCAGGTGTGCCATACTTTTGTCATAAGTAAGGCTGTTAGCACTCTAGTTGTTCTTTAGAACACTCTGGGAAGCTGCAGTCGAACACAAAGGCATCAACTGACAGGCTACCCCTGTTGAAATATAACAGGAAGATATTTGAGATCACATTTGAAACATGTCCTAATTTTTGTTTCTACAGCACTAACCATAATTGCTATGACAAAATGGACCCCATCATTTTTTTCCTTTTTAAATTAATGTTTTAAGTGTTACCAGTTTATTCCAATCAAGATGGCTTCAGGTGTGCCATTCTTTTGTCATAAGTAAGGTTGTTAGTGCTCTAGTTGTTCTTTAGAACACTCTGGGAAGCTGCAGTAGAACACAAAGGAATCAACTGACAGTCTCTGCCCTTGTTGGATATACATGATTTACTGAGAATGACAGACTTCGTTCTCACATGACTGAGAAAGATAATGTGAATGTACAGAAAATATGCTCTCATTTTAGCTTCAGTTTTCTCTCAAACATGATTCATGATATCCCAGCAGAAGGTGTTTCACAGGGTAAAATCACCTTAGAACACACCACAATTCCTGAAATTAGTATGGTACCATCAACAAAGGAATTCTAATGTAAATAAAGTTTGCTATCACCCTTTATAGTTCTCCTTTTGGTAACCCTCAAAATCTTCGATTCACTACAATGCATTTCAATGGGGTACTATCATGTATATTGGTCCCAAGATGGCTGCCAGCAATTCCAGGATGAAGTGCTGACAGCCAATCAGATCTCACGATGAGATGTGTCGTTAGGCTCCACCCAGATATTTAAACTTTTTCTTTTTCTAATTTCTCATGAACTACTGAACTGATTCACACCATTTAACAAAAAGGGATCTTTATGAACCAAGGGCTACCTTTTCACCAAATTTGGTGTAATTCCGTTCAGCAGTTCAGGCTGTATCCGTGTCTAAAGTTTCCTATGGGAATTAACATGGAGAAAACACGTTTTGGGAACCCTTTTTTCTCGGCCCCCGCTTGCTAAATCACCCCTAGCTGACCAGAGCGCCCCACGAGTTTTGAAAATGTCGCGAAGATTCGTCAACCGACGCCAAAGTTATTGGGAAAAAAATGTTACGATTTTCCTATGGATAATATGTCCTAACTATAACTACCTACTGGCGACCGCCTGTAGGTAATAAATACATACATATATATAGACAACACTACATCAACTACTTCAAATCTAGAACATTATGGCACTTTTAGACTTTATGCATTCATGCAGGAAGTAATTCCCCTTCAATGTTTATATCAGGGTTTTTAGTCCATGGGTTTTATCACATGAACCAAGTACGTTTTTTAAAGGTTATTTTAGGAGCACTTAGCACTTTATATAAGGTCACATGTTTACATATGATAGTATGATGCTAGACACTGAAGCACTTTAAAATCAGTTATATAAAGTAGTTGCATCTTTTATCGACAGAATCTTTGTAGACAACACTACATCAACTATTTCAAATCTAGAACATTATGGCACTTTTAGACTTTATGCATTCATGCAGGGAGTAATTCCCCTTCAAAGAATGGCTACGTCAAAGCGCCAACTAGCCCACCAGGTATCTCCAGTAAGCGCCACAGGCCTGCGTTGCAGAGAAGTGGTCCAGGCCACGCCCCTTTTTACACCTCTCTGCAATGCAGCTCTGTGGTGCTTATTGTAGGTACCTGGTGGGCTAGTTGGAGCCCAGGGACCCTCAGGATTGAAGGGGACTTAATACCCCAACTTAAAACGCACCACGGGGCACGTTTGAACAGTGGTGAAGGGATGGGCGGGGCCTGATGTGACATGTGTGCAAACAGGCCCTGTGGCTTGTTATAAGTTGGGAAATTAATTCCCCTTCAATCTTGAGGGCCCCTGGGGGCCAACTAGCCCACCAGGTTGCTCCAGTAAGCGCCACAGGCCTGCGTTACAGAGAGGTGGTTGAGGCCATGCCCCTTTTTACACCTCTCTGCAACGCAGCTCTGTGGCGCTTACTGGAGGTACCTGCTGGGCTAGTTGGTCCCCAGGGGCCCTCTGGATTGAAGGGGACTTTATCCCTCAACTTAAAACACACCACGGGGCATGATTGCACAGTGGTGAAGGGAGGTGGCGGGGACTGAGGTGACATGTGTGCAAACATGTCTGTGGCACGTTTAAAATTCGGAAATTAATTCCGTTTCAATCCTGAGGGACCCTGGGGGCCAACTAGTGCACCAGGTGTTTCCAGTAAGCCCCACTGCGCTGCGTTGCAGAGAGGTGGTCCAGGTTATGTCCTTTTTTACAACTCTCTGCAACGCAACGCAGCTCTGTGGCGCTTACTGGAGGTACCTATGTTGTACATGTATCTTAAAAATAAAGTTGGTATACATGGTCCAGTATTCTATATGATCGGAAGACTGTACAGCACTCTCTTTTTAGCTTGACTAAGTAGAATGCATTTTTATACGTTGTTTTATCCCATTTTTGGATGCCATCTGTACTTGAGCTCCAAATGGTTTAATACTATCTTAATTGTACATATATTTGTGTTTTATCTTTTGCATACTTTGATGGTGTTTTGTACAAATGACCGAAAAAAGTAATATGATATGATAATATGTGACCTCATCAGCAGTGCATTGCTGGGGCGCAAGTTATAGTTAGCTGAACTAACTATAACGGGGGAATTTCTCTGGTTTTGTACGAGTGAAATGTCCATCTAACTATAACTTTCCCTAAAACCTATGGTTTTTTCAGTGAAATCACAAGGTTTTTTAAATGCTAATTTCTAACTACAACGTGCCTGAAACCTATGGTTTTTTCAGTGAAAAGAAAATAATATATATATATATATAATTCACTGAAAAAACCATAGGTTTCAGGGGTGTTATAGTTAGCTGGACTTTTCACTTGTACAAAACCATTGAAATTCCCCCGTTATAGTTAGTTCAGCTAACTATAACTCGCGCGCCCGCAATGCACTGCTGATGACGTCACATATTACATCACTCATGACATGGTCAGTGACATCACTCATGACATCACTGATGACATCTCAAATGACATCACTGATGACATCACTGATGACATCATCCTTGTGATAGAGTGGCAGACCTCCTCTCACCCTAATATAACCTTTGATACACACATTCAAAAATAGAGACTAAAATTTTCAAAACAATGGACATACCAATACCAGTTACAACAACCTCTTCAGTAATTCTAAGATCCACATACACATCCACTCATTCACCAACAGTCCTATACAGTCACTCATACATGTACTCACTCATCATATGAACTCATACACCTATACATCCTGTTACACAATGCCACTCATCCATAGAGTTACTCACACACATAGTCACTCATGCTAATAAAGAATCAAACATACATTTACTTGCATATACAGTTATACACACACCACCATACTTACTTCTACGGAAACTTACACATACTTAGTCTTTTAAACAATCACTTATAGAAACACATACTTATTCATACAGGAACTCTTTCAATCTCTCACTCTCACATATACTCACATATATACACCAATAGTCACATATACTAGTTTAAAACATATGTAGTTACTCATAAAGACACTATTGAGACAGTCATTCACTCACTAACACACCCATACACACACTCATCCACCCATACAGTCCTGCACACATGCTGTGTTCAACACATACAAACAGTGAGTCACTCATTCATGCACCTATGCACTACGTAATACCCCCCACCGAACCATGCAGACACTCAGACTGATACTCAAAAAACCAACTAATAACCTATATAGACACCCATGTAGCTACTCACCAACCCATGCAGCCACTTATACACAAAGTGAGAGACTGATACAGATATTTACATATTTAAACATTACTCACTAAGCCATGTATTCACTATGATACACTTAATCAGTCAGTTACACAATCAATTTTTCAAAAACAAATCATCCATTTAGACACTTATATACCCATTTATTCTTCCATCGACCTTGAGATATACATATATAAAACATATTTAATTTTCAGAAAAACACACATTCACTGGATGATGTCATCAGTGATGTCATCAGTGATGTCATTTGAGATGTCATCAGTGATGTCATGAGTGATGTCACTGACCATGTCATGAGTGATGTAATATGTGACGTCATCAGCAGTGCATTGCGGGCGCGCGAGTTATAGTTAGCTGAACTAACTATAACGGGGGAATTTCAATGGTTTTGTACAAGTGAAAAGTCCAGCTAACTATAACACCCCTGAAACCTATGGTTTTTTCAGTGAATTTCTGAGGTTTTTTAAATGCTAATTCCTAACTATAACGTGCCTGAAACCTATGGTTTTTTCTGTGAATTTCAAAGGTTTTTTAAATGCTAATTTCTAACTATGCCTACAGAGATAGGACATGTGAAGAAAGAAGAAAAAATGCACAGAAAGAAACAAAAGAAGTGCAGAAAGAAGCAACAGAAGTCCTCAAATACGAAGATAAGTGCAGGAAGAAGGATAACGTGCAGAAAGAACAAAAAGAAGAGCAGAAAGAAGCCTTGTTGCAAAATCATCCTGTACCCTCAACTTTTTCAGACGGATACTGGTGGTAACTGAGTCTGACTAACCAGTCCTAGAGCCAGTGCTATGTTAAAAGACACTTAGAATACAGTGAAAACACCTACATACACTAGGGAACATTATGCGTTGGGGTCTCCCTGTGATAAGCATGACCTCCTCTGTAAGCCCCTAGTATATAATAGGGCATGGAGATTAAAACTACCTCTTAAAACAGGCCACAGGGCGTTTTTGCACACGTTAACTCAGGCCCCGTCCCCTCCATTCACCACTGTGTAAACACGCCCTGTGTCCATTTTATTGGTACAAAAAAATGTGTAACCAAAGAACAGTACTATGGATTTGCTGTAAGGTTTGAAAAGTCAAGCACTCTTGCTCTGTGGAATTGAAACATTGTGTGGCGAACTTCTGACCTAACTCCACACAGCAGTGATCCATGAGCTGTTGCTATGGTAGCAGGCAGAAGTCAAGTTGGGGGAAGGGTACTAGGCAGAAGTCAAGTTGGGGGAAGGGTACTTTTGGAAAAGGGTTGGTTTTCAACCAATAGAAATGTGTGATTACATTTGAAAAAAAGGGGGAAGCACTGAGATTTGAAACTTACAAGTATATGTGTGGAAAAAAAGAGGGAAAGTTTGCCATTATCTGGTTCTGCTGAGAGGAGAGAGGTGAACACAACAGAGATCCTGGCTCTGATAATCTGCTGTTTGAGTGTCACATTTCTTTCACAACTAACTAATTTTAAAGGTGAGTTTACAGTTTGAGAGGGGATGTATGTGGTAACTTAAGAAATGAATAATAGAAATGGGAATCGTTTTTGTTGTAGTTACACATGGTGGTTTCATAATGTGTCAGTCTGTAAAAGTGATTTACACTTGCCCCGAAAAAAAAAAGAGCAGTAAGTGTGCTTTCAAATTGGCAAAGAAATTTCGTTTTGGGACTAATGTGAAAACATGACTCTGTGTGCATAGAGGAATAATAGGCAGAGATTTATTGCGTCTTGCTCTGGTGATTTCACAGTTGCATTAGATGGAAAGGGGGAGCGAATTTTTGGGGGAAGAAGCAGAGTCTTAGCACACACCCATGTGCTTGCCATGTATAGTCATGCACAGTATTTACAAGCGAGTGGGGTTTTCAGGTTTCAGTCTGTAATGCAAATACATTCAGCATCACTAAGGCTGGTTGCCCTTGCTGGAGTGTAGGCAGTCACCGAGAATACACATGGTGGTGGTCTGAAAAAACAGCTTGGACATGTGCATTTAAATAAATCAAAAAAAGTGGTTTCATAATGTGTCAGTCTGTAAAAGTGATTTCCAATTGTAAAAAGTGATTTTCACTTGCGCCGAAAAAAAAAAGAGCAGTAAGTGTGCTTTCAAATTGGCAAAGAAATTTCGTTTTGGGACTAATGTGAAAACATGACTCTGTGTGCAGAGAGGAATTATAGGCAGAGATTTATTGCGTCTTGCTCTGGTGATTTCACAGTTGCATTAGATGGAAAGGGGGAGCGAATTTTTGGGGGAAGAAGCAGAGTCTTAGCACACACCCATGTGCTTGCCATGTATAGTCATGCACAGTATTTACAAGCGAGTGGGGTTTTCAGGTTTCAGTCTGTAATGCAAATACATTCAGCATCACTAAGGCTGGTTGCCCTTGCTGGAGTGTAGGCAGTCACTGAGAATACACATGGTGGTGGTCTGAAAAAACAGCTTGGACATGTGCATTTAAATAAATAAAAAAAAAAAGGTTTCATAATGTGTCAGTCTGTAAAAGTGATTTCCAATTGTAAAAAGTGATTTTCACTTGCGCCGAAAAAAAAAAGAGCAGTAAGTGTGCTTTCAAATTGGCAAAGAAATTTCGTTTTGGGACTAATGTGAAAACATGACTCTGTGTGCAGAGAGGAATTATAGGCAGAGATTTATTGCGTCTTGCTCTGGTGATTTCACAGTTGCATTAGATGGAAAGGGGGAGCGAATTTTTGGGGGAAGAAGCAGAGTCTTAGCACACACCCATGTGCTTGCCATGTATAGTCATGCACAGTATTTACAAGCGAGTGGGGTTTTCAGGTTTCAGTCTGTAATGCAAATACATTCAGCATCACTAAGGCTGGTTGCCCTTGCTGGAGTGTAGGCAGTCACCGAGAATACACATGGTGGTGGTCTGAAAAAACAGCTTGGACATGTGCATTTAAATAAATCAAAAAAAGTGGTTTCATAATGTGTCAGTCTGTAAAAGTGATTTCCAATTGTAAAAAGTGATTTTCACTTGCGCCGAAAAAAAAAAGAGCAGTAAGTGTGCTTTCAAATTGGCAAAGAAATTTCGTTTTGGGACTAATGTGAAAACATGACTCTGTGTGCATAGAGGAATTATAGGCAGAGATTTATTGCGTCTTGCTCTGGTGATTTCACAGTTGCATTAGATGGAAAGGGGGAGCGAATTTTTGGGGGAAGAAGCAGAGTCTTAGCACACACCCATGTGCTTGCCATGTATAGTCATGCACAGTATTTACAAGCGAGTGGGGTTTTCAGGTTTAAGTCTGTAATGCAAATACATTCAGCATCACTAAGGCTGGTTGCCCTTGCTGGAGTGTAGGCAGTCACCGAGAATACACATGGTGGTGGTCTGAAAAAACAGCTTGGACATGTGCATTTAAATAAATCAAAAAAAAAAGTTTCATAATGTGTCAGTCTGTAAAAGTGATTTCCAATTGTAAAAAGTGATTTTCACTTGCGCCGCAAAAAAAAAGAGCAGTAAGTGTGCTTTCAAATTGGCAAAGAAATTTCGTTTTGGGACTAATGTGAAAACATGACTCTGTGTGCAGAGAGGAATTATAGGCAGAGATTTATTGCGTCTTGCTCTGGTGATTTCACAGTTGCATTAGATGGAAAGGGGGAGCGAATTTTTGGGGGAAGAAGCAGAGTCTTAGCACACACCCATGTGCTTGCCATGTATAGTCATGCACAGTATTTACAAGCGAGTGGGGTTTTCAGGTTTCAGTCTGTAATGCAAATACATTCAGCATCACTAAGGCTGGTTGCCCTTGCTGGAGTGTAGGCAGTCACCGAGAATACACATGGTGGTGGTCTGAAAAAACAGCTTGGACATGTGCATTTAAATAAATCAAAAAAAGTGGTTTCATAATGTGTCAGTCTGTAAAAGTGATTTCCAATTGTAAAAAGTGATTTTCACTTGCGCCGAAAAAAAAAAGAGCAGTAAGTGTGCTTTCAAATTGGCAAAGAAATTTCGTTTTGGGACTAATGTGAAAACATGACTCTGTGTGCATAGAGGAATTATAGGCAGAGATTTATTGCGTCTTGCTCTGGTGATTTCACAGTTGCATTAGATGGAAAGGGGGAGCGAATTTTTGGGGGAAGAAGCAGAGTCTTAGCACACACCCATGTGCTTGCCATGTATAGTCATGCACAGTATTTACAAGCGAGTGGGGTTTTCAGGTTTAAGTCTGTAATGCAAATACATTCAGCATCACTAAGGCTGGTTGCCCTTGCTGGAGTGTAGGCAGTCACCGAGAATACACATGGTGGTGGTCTGAAAAAACAGCTTGGACATGTGCATTTAAATAAATCAAAAAAAAAAGTTTCATAATGTGTCAGTCTGTAAAAGTGATTTCCAATTGTAAAAAGTGATTTTCACTTGCGCCGCAAAAAAAAAGAGCAGTAAGTGTGCTTTCAAATTGGCAAAGAAATTTCGTTTTGGGACTAATGTGAAAACATGACTCTGTGTGCATAGAGGAATTATAGGCAGAGATTTATTGCGTCTTGCTCTGGTGATTTCACAGTTGCATTAGATGGAAAGGGGGAGCGAATTTTTGGGGGAAGAAGCAGAGTCTTAGCACACACCCATGTGCTTGCCATGTATAGTCATGCACAGTATTTACAAGCGAGTGGGGTTTTCAGGTTTCAGTCTGTAATGCAAATACATTCAGCTTCACTAAGGCTGGTTGCCCTTGCTGGAGTGTAGCACTCTGGACATGGGCTTTTTAAAAAATCTGAAAAGTGGTTTCATAATGTGACAGTTTGTAAAAGTGATTTTCACTTGCCCAAAAAAAAGAGCAGTTTGTGTGCATTCAAATTGGCAAAGAAATTTCGTTTTGTGACTATTGTGAAAAGAAATGTAGTAATATATTTAAATACAATAAAGGATTTTTTTTTAGTTTTTTTCAGGTATTGCTGAAGAACAGTGAACAAAATTTAAGATGCCTACAAAATCTAGAGTTCAAAAAACGCTAAAAAAAAAACTATATTTGAAGACAACTGGAGGACCAAAGTTAGTAGAAGATGCTCATGTTGGGAAAAAGAAAAAATCTTCTGGTAAGCAGAAAAAACAATTTCTTAAAAAAATATTCAAAACAAAGAAAAATGTACAAAATGTCTGTCCTGGAAAGAATGTAACAAAACGAAGAGAACAGCAAAAAATTGAGAATTTAGTTAATGCAAATATACCTTCTGCAACTGAAAAGTTTTACATAAACAGAAAAACAGCGTTTAAAGAGATACGTAGAAAAATGTTTCAGAGAAGAGTTATGTCCAATTTGATAAAGGATGTGAAGAAATATAAGCAAAAGGCAAAATATTACAAGAGAAAAAAAGAAATTGAAGCCATTGCAGCAAAAGCATTAGAATTAAAAAGGAAACTATTCATATTAATTTTGAATAGGATGCGTACATTAGATAAAATGGTTAATGTACTGAAATCACAAAGCAAAAGCAAAAGAGTAGTGAACAGAACAAACTTTTGTAAAGTGTTTTTAGGAAAGTGGATGCATAGTTCAAGTAGTGAACCTTTTTTTAATGAAGAGAGCTATTTTCAAAGTAATAGTTTGCTGCATGCAGTTGACACCAGAGGTCGTTCATACGAAGTAAAAAATGGTTGCATAATGGAGAAGGAGATAATGGTTCCAAGAGATGAGGTACAAGTGATGGCAGATGAGGCAATGGGGAGACGTCCTAAAGCCCCAGTGTACACTTGGAATTGTAGTAGTATTTGCACTGTGCGTCAGGAATCTATTGACAGATTTCGAGAGTTTCTAAGAGAATATAGTAAAAAAAGTGTAAAACAGAAGATTAAGGTGCTTCAAAGTCTGGATCCATGCAGAGTGAGAGAGAATACTGGTTTGCAGGGTCATTCTCTGGCTTGTCTATCTAGAAAAGTGTGCAATAGTGTTTTCCATCATTTTAGGATGCTGGCTGTTCATCATACTGAAATGAGAAAGTTTGTGAGACGGTTGTATTTTGCCAAAAGTCCAGCAATAAAGTTAAATGAATTGAATAGGGCTCTGTTCCGAGGAACGGTATCAGATGTAGAGAAGGTTGTTGATGAAATTCAGTTTTGTTACTTTGGTCCTGAACAAAACAGTGCAGAGAAGGACACAGTAAATGAGGAAGAAGTGGAAGAGAATGTAGAACCTTCTGTAAGTAAGACATTTAATGATCACATAACAAAATTTGCAATAGTCTCTAATGAAAGACCAAATGTTACTTGTATTTGTTGCCGCAGAACTCATTATAGAAAACAAACTAGGAATGTTGATCTCTACAGAAAGAGTGAAAATGAAGATAATTATAAGTGGAAGGATTTTGCCACATATATATTTCTTGAAAATTGTTTTGAATTGGGTGAAGATCAGCGTATTTGTAAATACTGTTACAACAAGTTAGAGGAAAATAGAATGCCGACCAGAGCTGTACATAATAATTTAGAATTGGATGCTATTCCTACTGAACTTTCTGAATTAAATACATATGAGTCTATACTCATTCAATGTGTTCATCCGTTCCAGACCATAGTACGTATGGAGCCCAAAAATGGTAAATTACCTCCTTCAGATTTACTGAGAGGTTTAAAAGGTAGAGTGGTGTATTTGCCCTTGGATTTGAAAAAAAATATGGAAACTATTGATGCGGATACTTTGGAAACTGAACCATTAATTATTCTGGTTAATGGTGTACCTACAAAGAATAAGAAGATTTGGCAGGAGCTGGTAGATGTGCGGAAAGTACAAAGAGCAAATTTGTATTTGAAAAAAAATAACAAATGGTATGAATCAATTTATATAGAAGAAGAAGAAGAAGACGAAGATTTTCAAGAAGACACAGAAACACCAACTGGACAAATTGAAAAAGTGGACAAGACAAAGGAAGAAGAAATTTATGAACATTTTAGCATACATCCTCTTCATTCGAAAGAAGTTATGGGAGACAATATTGATCTCTTTCAGATGAAGAAAGCAAAAGGAACTCCCGTGAGTGTATGGGAGGAGAGCTTGGAAGCTCGATGTTTTCCCCAGCTGTTTCCTACGGGAAAAGGAGGACGATACGATGAACGTCCAGAACAGATTCCAGCTTCAGAGTATCGGACTACAAGACTATATGCTGAAGATCCCAGATTTCGACAAAGTATTCCTTATTTGTTCCATCTTTTATTTGAAAGCGACTTGTCTGCACTGTCTTATGAAGTAAATCACATTTTAAAAAGTGGAGTACATTTACAAAATGTGTCTGCTAAGGATTTTATGGAGAAAGTGCAGCACCGAGATGATCATTTGGAAACACAACTGATCAATCTGATGGCTTGTCAGCGTGGGACAAATGAATATTGGTACCGACGCCATGGTGAACTAAAATGCATGTTACGCAATTTAGGAACACCAACATGGTTCCTTACCCTAAGCTGTGCCGAGTACGCTTGGGATGATTTACTGGATTTTCTACGAGAGGCCAATTCAAACATTAAAAACATCGAATACAAGACAGCAGGAGAACTGTGCTCATTGGATCCGGTTAATGTTTGCAGATATTTCAATCATAGATTTGAGGCTATGATGTCCTTCATCTGCAATAAAAAAAATCCACCCCTTGGAGAAGTAGTGGATTTCTTTTGGAGAAAAGAGTACCAGGCAAGAGGTGCTCCTCATATTCATATGCTGTTGTGGATCAAGGATGCCCCAAAGTTTGGAACAGATACTGATGAAGCAGTGTTATCTTACATTGAAGAATATGCAACATGTGGTATACCAAAAAGCACAGAAGAGAACAAGTTAAAGGAGCAAGTTTTACGTTTCCAAAGTCATCGGTGTGGAAAATACTGTCGACGGAAATACAAGAGCAAAGAAAAATACTACACTAAATGTCGATTTGGATTTCCTAGACCTGTTCTTTCAAATGGAAGAGTAAACAGTTTTATGTCAGCTGTGAGACATACTATCACAAGAAAATCACCTAAGAATACCTACAACCTTAAAAGAAAAGAAGAATCAAAAAATATAAATGACTACAACCCAGTCATTTTATCCATGTGGAACGCTAACATGGATATACAGTATGTAGCTGACAATTCCATTGCTGTTGCTCGATATGTAACGTCTTACATTACGAAATCAGAAAAAACAGAATTGAAGGAAATGTGGGAAGAGATTTCTCACGAGAAGACTGTCAGTAAGAAGCTGTACAGTTTCAGTTTGAAGATGTTATCGCATCGAGAAATTGGATCCTACGAATGTTCAGATAGGTTATCTTCTGCAAGTCTCTACTCGAAGTCAAGAAGAATAATTTGGGCAAGTTTAGGCCTTGCAGCAATGAGAAATCGGGTACTGAAATCTGTTGGAGAAATTGAATATTTGGCCGAGAATGACCCAGAAAGTACAGATATATTGAAAACAAACATGTTGGACACATATTATCCCAAGAGAAGTCATCATCTGGAGAACATGTGTCTCTATGAAGTGTTGCAGAACTACATTTATTCACGGAAAGCTGCAGAAGACATTAATAATGGAAAATATAAAGTTGTTGGTGAAGAAGGATGTTTGGTGAAGCAAACCAAAGGAAGTTTGATAAATCACCGGAAGCTGAGTTGCGACACTACCGACAAGAAAGAATTTTACTACTTGGCTCTTTTACAGTTGTTTAAACCATGGCGTACAGAGGATGAACTACTGGGAGAATTTCAAAGCTATGAGGATTCATTTAATGCTTGCAAAGACAGCATACAATGCAATACATTCACAACTTATCTGCAAATGTTAAATGAAGAAATTGAACAGGAAACTACAATTGCAGCAGAAATAGCTAGAGACAGTTCTCAGGACAGCCAAAGTTCAGGAACACACAGTCAAGATCCCCTAGGACAACCAATCGTTGAAAATGAAGCATCAATAGCCATGAATAAAGTGGAAACGGCTATGAATCAAGCTCAAGAAGAATTTATAGACTTAGAAAATTTGGAAAGACAACTGAATCAAGAGCAGCAACAAATTTATGAAGAGATCAAAAACAAAATTGATCACGGATTTCTACATGTAAAAAAAGAGTGCTCATGCACATCATTTCATCCAATCAGGATGTATGTAAGCGGACAAGCTGGCACTGGAAAAAGTTTCCTAATTAAAGTCATCAGAAGCTACCTAAAGCAAAAAACGGATTCTACTTTGTCTTTTGTGGTTACTGCTCCAACTGGGTTAGCAGCATATAACATAAAAGGAATCACCTTACATCGTTTGCTAATGTTACCAGTGGAGCATGAGAACAAAATACAATTCAACAAGCTAACTGGAGAAGCATCCTTGGAAGTTTCACGAGTATTGAAGAAGATGCAAGTTCTCATTATTGATGAGGTGAGCATGGTATCAAACTTAATGCTTGCCTTTGTGCATTTAAGAATGCAGCAAATTTTGAAGACAGACTATGACGTGTTATTTGGTGGAAAACACGTCATAGTTTTTGGAGATCTTTTGCAACTTACTCCAGTTAAAGGACAACCAGTGTTTAATACTGTGACACATGAAGACACGAAGAAGTCATTGGGAAGCATCGGAAATACAAATATTTGGTCCTTCTTTGAGTACAAGGAACTTACAACTAATATGAGGCAAGCAAACGATGAAGAATATGGAAGTATTCTGAAAGATATCAGAATTGGACTACTCACAGAAGTTGGCAAAAAAGCATTACAGAGTCGGCTGCTACATAATTTATTTCCAAAGGAAGAAATAGTTGCAGAGAAAATATACAAGAATATTGCAGAAAACAAAAGTGTCATCTGCTTAATGCCAACTCTACGTGAATGCTCAATATTCAATGAGGAGCTTTTGAAATTGGAAAAGGAAGAGATCAGGAAATTGGAAGCAGTGGACAAAATTGAGGATGGAAGAATTACTGTCACAGTAACAGGCAAACTGAAAAATAAATTGGACTCACTAGAGAAGAACATCTCCAAAACAGCTGGATTAGAAAAAAATCTATATGTTTGCATGAACTGTAGAGTGTTTTTAAGGAGAAATTTGGATGTTGAGAAAGGTTTAGTTAATGGAGCGATGGGAAGAGTTGTGGGTTTTATTAATTATCAGAAAAAAGAAGGAATTGAATGTTTAAAAATAAAATTTGATCAGATAGATGAAGTTAAAGATATTGGTCGTTGTACAGTTCGTTTTATGCTTGTGAAAGACTTATATGTACGTAGGAAGCAGTTTCCGTTTTCTCTAGCATATGCTGTAACTATTCACAAGTCTCAAGGATTGACTGTAGATTGTGCATTTGTGAACATTGGTTCAACTGTGTTCAAAGAAGGTATGGCATATGTTGCTTTGTCACGAGTCAAAACATTATCAGGTTTATTCATGATAGACTTTGAAGAATCAAAAGTTAGTGCTGATACAAATTGTGTAAAGGAGTATAATAGATTAAGAAGAAGCTATGCTCCTCATTTAGGTCAGTATCCTGTGTTGGAGAAACGTGTAGTTTCTCGTAAAAGGAAAAATGAGAATATCTGTAGTGAAGATGTAGAGAAGAGGAAAAAAAAGAGGAGTGATGTAATTGCAAGCAAAAAGAAAAAGGAAAATGAAGAACAGGTTGTAGGATGTCATTTTCAAAATAGCTCTGGTGTCAACTGCTACGCAAATGTAGTGCTGAATGTTGCATTTTATCTGGAAAGTTTGCAAGAGCAGATAATAGTAAATCAGGGAAAAAGATTCTGTTCAGAGCTGAGTCTCCTTTTTCAAAAGCTGAGTAAAGATAAAACTCAAATAGAAAGTGCTACTGACATTAGAAAACTTTTAGATGTATGTTCAGGACGAACACAGTTTTCTCAAAATGAACAGCAAGATGCACATGAATTTTTGATGTATTTTCTTCAGGTAGTGGAAGAAGAAGGAGTTCCCATTGACATTTTTTTTGGTCTCTCTTATAAATGGGAACATAGTTGTGATAATTGTTATAGTATAAGTGGCTCTATTGTTGATAATGAAAGGTTTATTTATTTGACATTGCCAGAGAGTAAAACAGTCACTTTTGCAAAATTAGTTAAAGATGCTAATCATAGCATGAAATGTGGTGAGTGTAATTCTGACATGTTTTCAACATTAATTTTAAAGGAATACGGACAGTATGTAATTTTAATGATGCAACGATGTAGAGCTGATGGTTCAAAATTGGATACTTTAATAAAGAAGTTTACAGGACAGCAATTATCAATTTCAGGAAAAACTTTTGTAACTGTTGCAATAATTTTCCATGATGGACCTACTGTTACTTCTGGACATTACACAGTTTATCTTAAATGTGAAAAAGGCTGGACACTGTGTAATGATTCTCAATTGATTTTCAAACAACGTTTGCCTTTTGATTTAGCAAATTCATATCTAATCTTCCTGAAACCTAAATTTTAGAGAGACTTGGCAAGATCTGGACAAAACAATTTTACCATTTTACTGGATTACCATTGCAATTTTGTAAAAAATTTTTTTTTAAAATTATCATTTGGCCTAATGGAAAGATAACCAATTGTAATGTGGACTTTTTTAATTTTTAATGAAATTTTGAAAAACCAATAATTTTGAGATTATCGGTAACTTCTGCACATTTTATATTTTGGAATGTTATTGGACTGCCATTGGAAATTTTTTCAAAAATGATTTAAAAAATTACTATTTGGCCATGTGGAAAAGTAACCAATTCTATTGTGGACTAAATAAATGAATCAAAAAATTTTCGTGAACCAAAATGTTACAGAGAATCTGTGAGATCTGGACAAATTAAACTTTAGAATTTTATTGGATTACCGTTGGTAATTTAATCCAAACAAAAATTTAAAATTACTATTTGGCCTAAAGGAAATGAAATCAGATGTTTTTTGGAGTTATTTGAGATATAATATTGTGATTATACTTCTGAAACAAACATATCAGACGGTATTTTAAAGGAATAAGTATTGGTATTAGATGATATTTTTTTACAATATTATGCATTTCTATAATGTTAAGTTTAAGTAAAAAAAGAATCAGGGCTTTTTTAATACAATCTTTGTGATTGGTATTTTTTTTTGCCCGCTGTAAAATGATGAATGCAATTGCTTTCACAATTTATAGTGAAATGCAATATATTCTGAAAACAGCAAAAATAAGGCAAAAATATTTTTTGGGAAAAAATGTAAATATGTGTACTGTATTATAAAAAGTTTTAAAAATATTAATACTTTTTACTTTTTTTCCAGATAGATATAGAAAATTTACGAAAACTACAATCATTTTTAAAACTATTTTTTAAAAAAAGAAATGAATAAATATTTTTTCAGTGAGTATGGTAAGTCAATAATAATAATTGTAGTCTCTCAAGGTCAATGTAATGTCATAAATGATTTTTAGTGTTTTTAAAAAAAAAAAAAAAAAAAAGTACGCGCACCGTACGCGTACGGTAAAAAAAAATAAAAAAAAGTTTTTAAAAACATATGTAAAAAAAAGATGAAAGATAAGGTTGGCTCTTAAAAGAACCGTTGTGTTCATGCAGGGACAGAGGAAAGAAAGATTGGGAATATTAGACGGTACGACAAGTGTGCTGATCTATTTTACTGTTCACCAGGGAAACACTGGTCTCCCTATAAGTAATTAGATCGTGACAAGTGGCGCACCGTACTTCAACCCTCGCAAACCGAGGGTTAATTTCCAGAGGGCCAGCAAAAGGAGATTCTCCCCCCACAGATGAAGGGCTCACCTGACCTGCAGAAGAAGGAGTCAGCCCTGCAGATGATGGTCCAGGCTGAGCTGCTGTGGATGTACTGGCTCGTCTTTCTGAAGAGTTACCTCCAAAAAGATGACCATGTGTCCTTCTGTGTACATCCTGGAGGTGTCTCTTCATGGTGTGATTCCCAAAGGAATACTTCCTGTCAGGATTACCTCTAGAAAGTACACGCTGACACAGCCTGCAAGTAACTAAGGGTGCATTCACCTTTTGCTGGCCTTCAGGAAAAGTAAAATAATCCCAAACATAAGAAGGCTTTTGTTTCCTCGCTCTCTGCCTCAAGACAGTGCTGCTGGTGCTAGCCTCACTCTCAGAAGGGCTCTGCTGTTCTGCCATCGTATCCCAAAGACAAACCAGCTCCTTCTCCTAAGGGATCACAAGCAGAAATGAGGGGAATGGGTGTGGTGTAGGAGAGTTCTAGAACTGAAAGTAGTTTCAACCAATCAAAAGTTGTGTTTCATGATCACATGACCAACCGTACGCTTACGGTACGCTTACGGTACGCTTACGGCAAAAGTGCGCATGCGCGTAAAAAAGACACGCGCTTGCGCGCATGCGCATAACAGTCACTCCCCGACACTTCCGCGTAACGTGCGCGCGTGGCGTAAGCGCGCACGCGTCCCACACGCAGTACGCGCGGCTACGCAAAGTGCGTAACTATACGCAAGCAGCGTAGAAAGATTACGGACGTTGCGTAAACCGTACGCTTACCGTGAGCTTACGGTACGCGTACTAAAAAAAATTAAAAAAAAAAAAAAAAACTGGAATTAAATTTTACATGTTTATTTTAAAAAATATATAAAAAAAACATATTAAAGAATTGTAAAAATTTAAGCATAGTCTTTATAAAAGGTAAGAAAATTAAATTAAAAATATGTTAGAAAAAATTGAAGAATAAAAAAAAAATTAGCATTTAAAAAACCTTGCAAATTCACTGAAAAAACCATGGGTTTCAAACACGTTATAGTTAGGAATTAGCATTTAAAAAACCGTACAAATTCACTGAAAAAACCATGGGTTTCACACACGTTATAGTTAGGAATTAGCATTTAAAAAACCTTAGAAATTCAGTGAAAAAACCATAGGTTTCACACATGTTATAGTTAGCTGGACATTTTACTCGTAAAAAACCAATGAAATTGCCCCGTTATAGTTAGTTCAGCTAACTATAACTCGCGCGCCCGCAATGCACTGCTGATGACGTCACATATTACATCACTCATGACATGGTCAGTGACATCACTCATGACATCACTGATGACATCTCAAATGACATCACTGATGACCTCACTGATGACATCATCCTTGTGATAGAGTGGCAGACCTCCTCTCACCCTAATATAACCTTTGATACACACATTCAAAAATAGAGACTAAAATTTTCAAAACAATGGACATACCAATACCAGTTACAACAACCTATTCAGTAATTCTAAGATCCACATAAACATCCACTCATTCACCAACAGTCCAATACAGTCACTCATACATGTACTCACTCAACACATGTACTCATACACCTATACATCCTGTTACACAATGCCACTCATCCACAGAGTTACTCACACACATAGTCACTCATGCTAATAAAGAATCAAACATACATTTACTAGCATATACAGTTATACACACACCACCACACTTACTTCTACAGAAACTTACACATACTTAGTCTTTTAAACAATCACTTATAGAAACACATACTTATTCATACAGGAACTCTTTCAATCTCTCACATATACTCACATATATACACCAATAGTCACATATACTAGTTTTAAACATATGTAGTTACTCATAAAGACACTATTGAGACAGTCATTCACTCACTAACACACCCATACACACACTCATCCACCCATACAGTCCTGCACACATGCTGTGTTCAACACACACAAAGAGTGAATCATTCATTCATGCACCTATGCACTACATAATACCCCCCACCGAACCATACAGACACTCAGACTGATACTCAAAAAACAACTAATAACCTATATAGACACCCATGTAGCTACTCACCAACCCATGCAACCACTTATACACAAAGTGAGAGACTGATACAGATATTTTCATATTTAAACATTACACAGTAAGCCATGTATTCACTATGATACACTTAATCAGTCAGTTACACAATAAATTTTTCAAAAACAAAGCATCCATTTAGACACTTATATACCCATTTATTCTTCCATTGACCTTGAGATATACATATATAAAACATATTTAATTTTCAGAAAAACACACATTCACTGGATGATGTCATCAGTGATGTCATTTGAGATGTCATCAGTGATGTCATGAGTGATGTCACTGACCATGTCATGAGTGATGTAATAAGTGACGTCATCAGCAGTGCATTGCGGGCGCGCGAGTTATAGTTAGCTGAACTAACTATAACGGGGCAATTTCATTGGTTTTTTACGAGTAAAATGTCCAGCTAACTATAACATTTGTGAAACCTATGGTTTTTTCACTGAATTTCTAAGGTTTTTTAAATGCTAATTCCTAACTATAGCGTGTGTGAAACCCATGGTTTTTTCAGTGAATATATATATATATATATATATAAATTACCTACTGGCGGTCGCCAGTAGGTAGTTATAGTTAGGACCACGTTTCCATAGGAAATCCGCAACATTCTATTTTGAATAACTTTGGCGTCGGTTGACGAATCCTTACGAATCTTTCAAAATAGGTGGGGCGCAACGCTCCGCTCCTACCCTGAAAGTCAAGCGGGGGCTGAGATAAAAGGGGGGTCCCAAAACGCGTTTTTCCCATGCATTTTTCCATAGGACCTTTAGACACAGCTACAGCCCGAACGGCTGAACAGAATTACTTGAAATTTGGCAGAGAGGTAGTCCTCAGGTCAAGGAAGTGCCTTTTGTAGGTTTGGTGTAAATCTGTTCAGTAGATTCTGAGAAAATAGCCTTTAAATCAATATATATATCTGAGCCAGCTTACGGTGCGCGTACGGTGCGCTTACCGTACGCGTACGGTGACGTGCGCGAGCGCGATTCTGATTGGCTGTTAGATCTTAGTAAACATTCGAATCGGTCGAAACCAGGAAGCGGCGGCCGCCATTTCGTGTGTTTCACTCAGAAAAAAAAGGGTGATAACTTGAAAAGGGGGCAAGGGAGAGAGTTACAGACCCCCTAACATTTGTAAGGGGGTCAAAGAAGGACAGAAAAGTACAAAGAAAACATTTATTGATTTTAAAAAAAATCGCGGGGTACGCGTACGGTAAGCTCAACGTACGCGTACAGTAGAAAAAAACTAAAATAAAATAAATGAAATGCAGATTTAAGAGTTTAGATATTAGGGGGCTCTAAAAAGAGCCGTTGTGTTTATGAAGTGATTTTTTAGTGGTACCTACAAGTACGTACCGATGCAGAGTCTAAGGTTCAAGAGGAAGACTCTGTTCCCTTCATCATTGAAGTGCACACCATCTCCTCTATAAATGTCTTGCATGTCGTAACGCAAGTTGTTGTGGTAAATGGAACCCATACCATAGTCACGGAGGAAAGCAGAAACAGATTTGTTGACGTGCTTTCTTGCTTTGTCAATCTGCGGACAGAAATGATTGGACCAGTTCCATTTTTGCCTTTGGCATATGTTAGAAAACACAAAGGCAGTTTTAGGGAAAAGTGAAAACAGTTGTGCAAAGGTGTCCTTCATAAGCATTTCCAGACCTACCCCAGTCAAAGTGCCTAGGTCATTGCCACCACAGTGCACTATTATGAGGTCAGGGTGTTGGATTTGCATGAAGGATTTCACCAATGGCATCAATTGGTGCCACTTTAACCCTCTCTGACCAATCCATTTAATGTCTACATTTGGCAAAGCAAGGTCTCTCACCATATCTGTTTTCTCTGCATACTTTTCCCTCCAGAAGACATAGCTGTGCCCTACAATCCACACTGTGAACATCTTCAAAGGAGAACTGGATGCACTCAGGAGGTGTAATTCAGTAGAATGGTAAAAAGAAATGAAAGACAGTTTGGAAATGGAGGCATACATATTGTTTTTATAAAAAAAGAACTGATTGGCTGTTTCATACCATTCTAGAATAAAAACTAGGCTGTATGTGTAAATTAATAGAAGCATGTTTTGTATTAGTACAGAAAAATGTGTTACCAAAGAACAGTACTATGGATTTGCTGTTAGGTTTGAAAAGTCAAGCACTCTTGCTCTGTGGAATTGAAACATTGTTTGGTGAACTTCTGACCTAACTCCACACAGCAGTGTTCCATAAGCTGTTGCTATGGTAGCAGGCAGAAGTCAAGTTGGGGGAAGGGTACTAGGCAGAAGTCAAGTTGGGGGAAGGGTACTTTTGGAAAAGGGTTGGTTTTCAACCAATAGAAATGTGTGATTACATTTGAAAAAAAAGGGGGAAGCACTGAGATTTGAAATTAACATGTATATGTGTGGAAAAAGAGAGGGAAAGTTTGCCATAATCTGGTTCTGCTGAGAGGAGAGAGGTGTAAAGAACAGAGATCCTGGCTCTGATAATCTGCTGTTTGAGTGCCACATTTCTTTCACAGCTAACTAATTTTAAAGGTGAGTTTAGAGTTTGAGAGGGGATATATATGGTAAATTAAGAAATGAATAATAGAAATGGAATTCCTTTTGTTGAAGTTGTGTTTATCATTTTCTGTTTTGGGACAAATTTAAATGTGAGGAACATGTAAAATAATATGGACTATGTTTTCACGATAAATTAAGGTGTAATGGTAAAAATAAGGAATACTTTAAGGGTTTGAGGTTGCACTCAGTAATGCAAATACATACAGCATCAGTAAGGCTGGTTGCCCTTGCTGGAGTGTAGGCAATCACCCAGGTTACAAATGGTGCTGGTTTGAAAAAGCAGTTTGGACATGTGCTGTTTTCAGAATCTGAAAAGTGGATTCAAGATGTGTCAGTCTGTAAAAGTGTTTATCACTTGCCAAAAAAAAGAAAAGTAAGTGTGCTTTCAAATTGGCAAAGAAATTTCGTTTTGTGACTAATGTGAAAACATGACTCTGTGTGCAAAGAGGAATTACAGGCAGAGATTTATTGCGTATTGCTCTGGTGATTTCACAGTTGCATTAGATGGAAAGGGTGAGCCATTTTTTTGTGCAGAAGCAGACTCTTAGCACACACCCAGCTGCTTATCCTGTGGAATCATGCACAGTCTTCACAACCGAGTGGGGTTTGAGGTTTCAGTCAGTAATGCAAATACATTCAGCATCACTAAGTTTGGTTGCCCTTGCTGGAGTGTAGTCAGTCACCCAGGTTACACATGGTGCTGGTCTGAAAAAGCTGTTTGGACATGTGCTTTTTTAAGAATCTAAAAAGTGGATTCAAAATGTGTCAGTCTGTAAAAGTGTTTATCACTTGCCAAAAAAAAGAGTAGTAAGTGTGCTTTCAAATTGGCAAAGAAATTTCGTTTTGTGACTAATGTGAAAACATGACTCTGTGTGCAAAGAGGAATTACAGGCAGAGATTTATTGCGTATTGCTCTGGTGATTTCACAGTTGCATTAGATGGAAAGGGGGAGCCATTTTTTTGTGCAGAAGCAGACTCTTAGCACACACCCAGCTGCTTATCCTGTGGAATCATGCACAGTATTCACAACCGAGTGGGGTTTGAGGTTTCAGTCAGTAATGCAAATACATTCAGCATCACTAAGGCTGGTTGCCCTTGCTGGAGTGTAGTCAGTCACCCAGGTTACACATGGTGCTGGTCTGAAAAAGCTGTTTGGACATGTGCTTTTTTAAGAATCTAAAAAGTGGATTCAAAATGTGTCAGTCTGTAAAAGTGTTTATCACTTGCCAAAAAAAAGAGTAGTAAGTGTGCTTTCAAATTGGCAAAGAAATTTCGTTTTGTGACTAATGTGAAAACATGACTCTGTGTGCAAAGAGGAATTACAGGCAGAGATTTATTGCGTATTGCTCTGGTGATTTCACAGTTGCATTAGATGGAAAGGGGGAGCCATTTTTTTGTGCAGAAACAGACTCTTAGCACACACCCAGCTGCTTATCCTGTGGAATCATGCACAGTATTCACAACCGAGTGGGGTTTGAGGTTTCAGTCAGTAATGCAAATACATTCAGCATCACTAAGGCTGGTTGCCCTTGCTGGAGTGTAGTCAGTCACCCAGGTTACACATGGTGCTGGTCTGAAAAAGCAGTTTGGACATGTGCTTTTTTAAGAATCTAAAAAGTGGATTCAAAATGTGTCAGTCTGTAAAAGTGTTTATCACTTGCCAAAAAAAAGAGTAGTAAGTGTGCTTTCAAATTGGCAAAGAAATTTCGTTTTGTGACTAATATGAAAACATGACTCTGTGTGCAAAGAGGAATTACAGGCAGAGATTTATTGCGTATTGCTCTGGTGATTTCACAGTTGCATTAGATGGAAAGGGGGAGCCATTTTTTTGTGCAGAAGCAGACTCTTAGCACACACCCAGCTGCTTATCCTGTGGAATCATGCACAGTATTCACAACCGAGTGGGGTTTGAGGTTTCAGTCAGTAATGCAAATACATTCAGCATCACTAAGGCTGGTTGCCCTTGCTGGAGTGTAGTGAGTCACCCAGGTTACATATGGTGCTGGTCTGAAAAAGCAGTTTGGACATGTGCTTTTTTAAGAATCTGAAAAGTGGATTCAAAATGTGTCAGTCTGTAAAAGTACTTATCACTTGCCAAAAAAAAGACTAGTAAGTGTGCTTTCAAATTGGCAAAGAAATTTCGTTTTGTGACTAATGTGAAAACATGACTCTGTGTGCAAAGAGGAATTACAGGCAGAGATTTATTGCGTATTGCTCTGGTGATTTCACAGTTGCATTAGATGGAAAGGGGGAGCCATTTTTTTGTGCAGAAACAGACTCTTAGCACACACCCAGCTGCTTATCCTGTGGAATCATGCACAGTATTCACAACCGAGTGGGGTTTGAGGTTTCAGTCAGTAATGCAAATACATTCAGCATCACTAAGGCTGGTTGCCCTTGCTGGAGTGTAGTCAGTCACCCAGGTTACACATGGTGCTGGTCTGAAAAAGCAGTTTGGACATGTGCTTTTTTAAGAATCTAAAAAGTGGATTCAAAATGTGTCAGTCTGTAAAAGTGTTTATTACTTGCCATAAAAAAGAGTAGTAAGTGTGCTTTCAAATTGGCAAAGAAATTTCGTTTTGTGACTAATATGAAAACATGACTCTGTGTGCAAAGAGGAATTACAGGCAGAGATTTATTGCGTATTGCTCTGGTGATTTCACAGTTGCATTAGATGGAAAGGGGGAGCCATTTTTTTGTGCAGAAACAGACTCTTAGCACACACCCAGCTGCTTATCCTGTGGAATCATGCACAGTATTCACAACCGAGTGGGGTTTGAGGTTTCAGTCAGTAATGCAAATACATTCAGCATCACTAAGGCTGGTTGCCCTTGCTGGAGTGTAGTCCGTCACCCAGGTTACACATGGTGCTGGTCTGAAAAAGCAGTTTGGACATGTGCTTTTTTAAGAATCTGAAAAGTGGATTCAAAATGTGTCAGTCTGTAAAAGTACTTATCACTTGCCAATAAAAAGACTAGTAAGTGTGCTTTCAAATTGGCAAAGAAATTTCGTTTTGTGACTAATGTGAAAACATGACTCTGTGTGCAAATAGGAATTACAGGCAGAGATTTATTGCGTATTGCTCTGGAGATTTCACATTTGCATTAGATGGAAAGGGTGAGCCATTTTTTTTGTGTAGAAGCAGACTCTTAGCACACACCCAGCTGCTTATCCTCTGGAATCATGCATAGTATTCACAACCGAGTGGGGTTTGAGGTTTCAGTCAGTAATGCAAATACATTCAGCATCACTAAGGCTGGTTGCCCTTGCTGGAGTGTAGTCAGTCACCCAGGTTACAGATGGTGCTGGTCTGAAAAAGCAGTTTGGACATGTGCTTGTTTAAGAATCTGAAAAGTGGATTAAAAATGTGTCAGTCTGTAAAAGTACTTTTCACTTGCCTAAAAAGTAGTAGAAAGTATGCTTTGCAATTGGCAAAGAAATTTCGTTTTCTGTCTAATTTCAAAGCATGACTTTGTGTGCACACAGGAATTATTTTTAGATATTTAATTTGTGAAGGTTTTATTGTGATTTTCATTTATAGGAAAGGGGTTTATAGTATTTTAAGATTTCTAAAGAACATAAAAAATGTAGTAATATATTTAAATAAAATAAAGGAATTTTTTTTTAGTTTTTTTCAGGTATTGCTGAAGAGCAGTGAACAAAATTTAAGATGCCTACAAAATCCAGACTAAAGAAAGACCACAAAAAACCTATATTTGAAGACAACTGGAGGACCTAAGTTAGTTGGAGATGCTCATGTTGGGAAAAAGAAAAAATCTTCTGGTAAGCAGACAAAAGATTTTTTAAAGAACATATTCAAAAAAAGGAAAAATGTACAAAATGTCTGTACTGGAAAGAATGTTTTCAATAGAAAAGGACAGGAAAAAATTGAGAATTTAGTTAATGCAAATATACCTTCTGTAACTATAAAGATTAACTTAAACAGAAAAACAGCGTTTAAAGAGATACGTAGAAAAATGTTTCAGAGAAGAGTTATGTCCAATTTGATAAAGGATGTGAAGAAATATAAGCAAAAGGCAAAATTTTACAAGAGAAAAAAAGAAATTGAAGCCATTGCAGCAAAGACATTAGAATTAAAAAGGAAACTATTCATTTTAATTTTGAATAGGATGCGTACATTAGATAAAATGGATAATGTACTGAAATCACAAAGCAAAAGGAAAAGAGTAGTGAACAGAACAAACTTTTGTAAAGTGTTTTTAGGAAAATGGATGCATAGTTCAAGTAGTGAACCTTTTTTAAATGAAGAGAGCTATTTTCAAAGTAATAGTTTGCTGCATGCAGTTGACACCAGAGGTCGTGCTTACGAAGTGAAAAATGGTTGTATAATGGAGAAGGAGATAATGGTTCCAAGAGATGAGGTACAAGTGATGGCGGATGAGGCTATGGGGAGACGTCCTAAAGCCCCAGTGTACACTTGGAATTGTAGTAGTATTTGCACTGTGCGTCAGGAATCTATTAATAAATTTCGTGAGTTTCTAAGAGAATATAGTAAAAAAAGTGTAAAACAGAAGATTAAGGTGCTTCAAAGTCTAGATCCATGCAGAGTGAGAGAGAATACTGGTTTGCAGGGTCATTCTCTGGCTTGTCTATCTAGAAAAGTGTGTAATAGTGTTTTCCATCATTTTAGGATGCTGGCTGTTCATCATACTGAAATGAGAAAGTTTGTGAGACGGTTGTATTTTGCTAAAAGTCCAGCAATAAAGTTAGATGAATTGAATAGGGCTCTGTTCAGTGGATCGGTATCAGAAATGTAGAGAAGGTTGTTGATGAAATTCAGTTTTGTTACTTTGGTCCTGAACAAAACAGTGCAGAAAAGGACACAGTAAATGAGGAAGAAGTGGAAGAGAATGTAGAACCCTCTGTAAGTAAGACATTTAATGATCACATAACAAAATTTGCAATAATCTCTAATGAAAGACCAAATATTACTTGTATTTGTTGCCGCAGAACTCATTATAGGAAACAAACTAGGAATGTTGATCTCTACAGAAAGAGTGAAAATGAAGATAATTATAAGTGGAAGGATTTTGCCACATATATATTTCTTGAAAATTGTTTTGAATTGGGTGAAGATCAGCGTATTTGTAAATACTGTTACAACAAGTTAGAGGAAAATAGAATGCCGACCAGAGCTGTACATAATAATTTAGAATTGGATGCTATTCCTGCTGAACTTTCTGAATTAAATACATATGAGTCTATACTCATTCAATGTGTTCATCCGTTCCAGACCATAGTACGTATGGAGCCCAAAACTGGTAAATTACCTCCTTCAGATTTACCGAGAGGTTTAAAAGGTAGAGTGGTGTATTTGCCCTTGGATTTGAAAAAAAATATGGAAACTATTGATGCGGATACTTTGGAAACTGAACCATTAATTATTCTGGTTAATGGTGTACCTACAAAGAATAAGAAGATTTGGCAGGAGCTGGTAGATGTACGGAAAGTACAAAGAGCAAATTTGTATTTGAAAAGGAATAACAAATGGTATGAATCAATTTATATAGAAGAAGAAGAAGAAGAAGAAGATTTACAAGAAGACACAGAAACACCAACTGGACAAATTGAAAAAGTGGACAAGTCAAAGGAAGAAGAAATTTATGAACATTTTAGCATACATCCTCTTCATTCAAAAGAAGTTATGGGAGAAAATATTGATCTGTTTCAGATGAAGAAAGCAAAAGGAACTCCCGTGAGTGTATGGGAGGAGAGCTTGGAAGCTCGATGTTTTCCCCAGCTGTTTCCTAAAGGAAAAGGAGGACGATACGATGAACGTCCAGAACAGATTCCAGCTTCTGAGTATCGGACTACAAGACTATATGCTGAAGATCCCAGATTTCGACAAAGTATTCCTTATTTGTTCCATCTTTTATTTGAAAGCGACTTGTCTGCACTGTCTTATGCAGTAAATCACATTTTAAAAAGTGGAGTACATTTACAAAATGTGTCTGCTAAGGATTTTATGGAGAAAGTGCAGCACCGAGATGATCATTTGGAAACACAACTGATCAATCTGATGGCTTGTCAGCGTGGGACAAATGAATATTGGTACCGACGCCATGGTGAATTAAAATGCATGTTACGGAATTTAGGAACACCAACATGGTTCCTTACCCTAAGCTGTGCTGAGTACGCTTGGGATGATTTACTGGATTTTCTACGAGAGGCAAATTCAAACATTAAAAACATCGAATACAAGACAGCAGGAGAACTGTGCTCATTGGATCCGGTTAATGTTTGCAGATATTTCAATCATAGATTTGAGGCTATGATGACCTTCATCTGCAATAAAAAAAATCCACCTCTAGGAGAAGTAGTGGATTTCTTTTGGAGAAAAGAGTACCAGGCAAGAGGTGCTCCTCATATTCATATGCTGTTGTGGATCAAGGATGCCCCAAAGTTTGGAACAGATGCTGATGAAGCAGTGTTATCTTACATTGAAGAATATGCAACATGTGCTATACCAAAAAGCACAGAAGAGAAAAAGTTAAAGGAGCAAGTTTTACGTTTCCAAAGTCATCGGTGTGGAAAATACTGTCGACGGAAATACAAGAGCAAAGATAAATACTACACTAAATGTCGATTTGGATTTCCTAGACCTGTTCTTTCAAATGGAAGAGTAAACAGTTTTATGTCATCTGTGAGACATACTATCACAAGAAAATCACCTAAGAATACCTACAACCTTAAAAGAAAAGAAGAATCAAAAAATATAAATGACTACAACCCAGTCATTTTATCCATGTGGAATGCTAACATGGATATACAGTATGTAGCTGACAATTCCATTGCTGTTGCTCGATATGTAACGTCTTACATTACGAAATCAGAAAAAACAGAATTGAAGGAAATGTGGGAAGAGATTTCTCACGAGAAGACTGTCAGTAAGAAGCTGCACAGTTTCAGTTTAAAGATGTTATCGCATCGAGAAATTGGATCCTACGAATGTTCAGATAGGTTATCTTCTGCAAGTCTCTACTCGAAATCAAGAAGAATAATTTGGGCAAGTTTAGGCCTTGCAGCAATTAGAAATCGGGTACTGAAATCTGTTGGAGAAATTGAATATTTGGCCGAGAATGACCCAGAAAGTACAGATATTTTGAAATCAAACATGTTGGACACATATTATCCCAAGAGAAGTCATCATCTGGAGATCATGTGTCTCTATGAAGTGCTGCAGAACTACATTTATTCACGGAAAGCCGCAGAAGACATCAACAATGGAAAATATAAAGTCATTGGTGAGGAAGGATGTTTGGTGAAGCAAACAAAAGGAAGTTTGATAAATCACAGGAAGCTGAGTTGCGACAGTACTGACAAAAAGGAATTTTACTACTTGGCTCTTTTACAGCTGTTTAAACCATGGCGTACAGAGGATGAACTACTGGGAGAATTTCAAAGCTATGAAGATTCTTTTAATGCTTGCAAAGACAGCATACAATGCAGTACATTATCAACTTATCTGCAAATGTTAAATGAAGAAATTGAACAGGAAACTACAATTGCAGCAGAATTAGCTAGAGACAGTTCTCAGGACAGCCAAAGTTCAGGAACACTCAGTCAAGATCCCCTAGGACAACCAATCGTTGAAAATGAAGCATCAATAGCCATGAATGAAGTGGAAACGGCTATGAATCAAGCTCAAGAAGAATTTATAGACTTACAAAATTTGGAAAGACAACTGAACGAAGAGCAGCAACAAATTTATGAAGAGATCAGAAACAAAATTGATCACGGATTTCTACATGAAAAAAAAGAGTGCTCATGCACATCATTTCAACCAATCAGGATGTATGTAAGTGGACAAGCTGGAACTGGAAAAAGTTTCTTAATAAAAGTCATCAGAAGCTACCTACAGCAAAAAAACGGATTCTACTTTGTCTTGTGTGGTTACTGCTCCAACTGGGTTAGCAGCATATAACATAAAAGGAATCACCTTACATCGTTTGCTAATGTTACCAGTGGAGCATGAGAACAAAATACAATACCACAAGCTAACTGGAGAAGCATGCTTGGAAGTTTCAAGAGTATTGAAGAAGATGCAAGTTCTCATTATTGATGAGGTGAGCATGGTATCAAACTTAATGCTTGCCTTTGTGCATTTAAGAATGCAGCAAATTCTAAGGACAGACTATGACGTGTTATTTGGTGGAAAACATGTCATAGTTTTTGGGGATCTTCTACAGCTTACTCCAGTTAAAGGACAACCAGTGTTTAATACTGTGACACATGAAGACACAAAGAAGTCATTGGGAAGCATTGGTAATGCAAATATTTGGTCCTTCTTTGAGTACAAGGAACTTACTACTAATATGAGGCAAGCAAACGATGAAGAATATGGAAGTATTCTGAAAGATATCAGAATTGGACTACTCACTGAAGCTGGCACGAAAGCATTACAGAGTCGGTTGCTACATAATTTATTTCCAAAGGAAGAAATAGTTGCAGAGAAGATATACAAGAACATTGCAGAAAAGAAAAGTGTCATCTGCTTAATGCCAACTCTACGTGAATGCTCAATATTCAATGAGGAGCTTTTGAAATTGGAAAAGGAAGATATTAGGAAATTGGAAGCAGTGGACAAAATTGAGGATGGAAGAATTACTATCACATTAACAGGCACACTGAAAAATAAATTGGATTCACTAGAGAAGAACATTTCCAAAACAGCTGGATTAGAAAAAAATCTATATGTTTGCATGAACTGTAGAGTATTTTTAAGGAGAAATTTGGATGTTGAAAAAGGTTTAGTTAATGGAGCTATGGGAAGAGTTGTGGGTTTTATTAATTATCAGAAAAAAGATGGAATTGAATGTTTAAAAATAAAATTTGATCAGATAGACGAAGTTAAAGACATTTGTCGTTGTTCAGTTCGTTTCATGCTTGTGAAAGACTTATATGTACGTAGGAAGCAGTTTCCGTTTTCTCTAGCATATGCTGTAACTATTCACAAGTCTCAAGGATTGACTGTAGATTGTGCATTTGTGAACATTGGTTCAACTGTGTTCAAAGAAGGTATGGCATATGTTGCTTTGTCACGAGTGAAAACATTATCAGGTTTATTCATGATAGACTTTGATGACTCAAAAGTTAGTGCTGATACAAATTGTGTAAAGGAGTATAATAGATTAAGAAGAAGCTATGCTCCTCATTTAGGTCAGTATCCTGTGTTGGAGAAACGTGTAGTTTCTCGTAAAAGGAGAAATGAGAATATCTGTAATGAAGATGTAGAGAGGAGGAAAAAAAAGAGGAGTGATGTAATTGCAAGCAAAAAGAAAAAGGAAAATGAAGAACAGGTTGTAGGATGTCATTTTGAAAATAGCTCTGGTGTCAACTGCTACGCCAATGTAGTGCTGAATGTTGCATTTTATCTGGAAAGTGTGCAAGAGCAGATAAAAGTAAATCAGGGAAAAAGATTCTGTTCTGAGTTGAGTCTCCTTTTTCAAAAGCTGAGTAATAATAAAAGTCAAATAGAAAGTGCTACTGAAATTAGAAAACTTTTAGATGTATGTTCAGGACGAACACAGTTTTCTGAAAATGTACAGCAAGACGCACAGGAATTCTTGATGTTTTTTCTTCAGGTACTGGAAGAAGAAGGGGTTCCCATTGAAAATTTATTTGGTCTCTCTTATAAATGGGAACATAGTTGTGAAAACTGTTACAATAAATGTGGCTCTAATGTTGATTCTGAAAGGTTTATTTATTTAACATTGCCAGAAAGTAAAACAGTCACGTTTGCTAAATTAGTTAAAGATGCTAATCATAGCATGGAATTCAGTGAGTGTCAATCTGACATGTTTTCAACGTTAATTTTGAAGGAATACGGACAATATGTAATTTTAATGATGCAACGCTGTAAAGCTGATGGTTCAAAATTAGATACTTTAATAAAGAAGTTTACAGGACAGCAATTATCAATTTCAGGAAAAACTTTTGTAACTGTTGCAATAATTTTCCATGAAGGACCTACTGTAACTTCTGGACATTACACAGTTTATCTTAAATGTGAAAAAGGCTGGACACTGTGTAATGATTCCCAATTGATTTTTAAGCAACGTTTGCCTTTTGATTTAGCAAATTCCTATCTAATCTTCCTGAAACCTAAATTTTAGAGAGATTTGGCAACATCTGTACAAAACAATTTTACCATTTTATTGGATTACCATTGGAATTTTCAAAAAAAATGATTTTACAAATTATCATTTGGCCTAATGGAAAGGTAACCAATTGTAATGTGGACTTTTTCAATTTTTAATGAAACTTTGGAAAACCAAAAACTAGACAAAATCGGTAACATCTGCACAATTTAAATTTTGGAATGTTATTGGATTGCCATTGGAAATTTATTCAAAAAAGATTTTTAAAATTACTATTTGGCCATGCGGAAAGGTAAACAATTCTATTGTGGACTTATTTAATTATTAATTAATCTTTCGGAAACCAAAATGTTACAGACAATCGGTGAGATCTGTACAATTTAAACTTTAGATTTTTATTGGATTACCATTGGAAATTTAATCAAAAAAGAATTTTAAAATTAGTATTTGGCCTAAAGGAAATGGAACCAGATGTATTGTGGAGTTATTTGAGATATATTTTTCTGATTATACTTCTGAAACAAAAATGTCAGACGGTATTTTAAAGAAATAAGTATTGATATTAGATGATATTTTTTAAGAATATTATGCATTTCTATAAAGTTATGTTTATGCAAAAAGAGATTGTGGGCTTTTTTAAAACAATCTTTGAGATTGTTAATTTTTTTTTTGCCCGCTGTTAAATGATGAATGCAATTGCTTTCACAATTTATAGTGAAATGCAATATATTCTGAAAACAGCAAAAAAAAGGCAAAAAATGTTTTTGAAAAATATGTAAATATGTATACTGTATTATAAAATGTTTTATTAAATATTAATACTTTTTTCTTTTTTTTCAGATTGAGATAGAAAATTTTCGAAAACTAGAACCATTTTTAAAGCAATTAAAATTAAATTTAAATTAATAAATATTTTTTTGAGTGGGTATGGTAAGTCAAAAATGTCATGGTCCCTTTTTTCCACTTCTCCACAATCACATTTTCAGTTTTTCATTGTAGTCTCTCAAGGCCCTTGTAATGTGATAATTGATTTTTAGTGTTTTTAAAAAAAAAAAAATATTAAATAAAATTAATTAAATAAAAATATATAAAAAAAAGTTAAAAGGAAAGGTTGGCTCTTAAAAGAGCCGTTGTGTTCATGCAGGGACAGAGGAAAGAAAGAATGGGAATATTAGTCGGTACGACAAATGTGCTGATCTATTTTAGTGTTCACTAGGGAAACACTGGTCTCCCTATGACAAATTAGATCATGACAAGTGGTGCACCGTATTTCAACCCTCACAAACGAGGGTTGATTTCCAGAGGACGAGAAAAAGGAGATGCTCCCCCCACAGATGAAGGGCTCACCTGACCTGCCGAAGATGGACTCGGCCCTGCAGATGATGGACCAGGCTGAGCTGCTGTGGATGTGCTTGGTTGACTTACTGAAGGGTTACCTTCAGTATGTCGAGCATGTGTCCTTCCGTGTACATCTTTAAGGTGTCTCAACATGGTGTGATTCCCGAAGGAATACTTCTTGTTGGGATTCCCTCTTGAAAGTACACGGCCACACAGCTTACAAATCACTAAGGGTGCATTTACCTTTTTCTTGTTCTCTGGAAAAGTAAAATACTCCCATATGAAAGAGGTCTTTTGTTTCCTCCTTCTCTGCCTCAAGGTAGTGCTGCTAGCCTCACTCTCAGAAGAGCTCTGCTGTTCTGCCATCGTATCACAAAGACAACCCAGCTCCTTCTCCTAAGGGATCACAAGCAGAAATGAGGGGAATGGGTGTGGTGTAGGAGAGTTCTAGAACTGAAAGTAGTAAAAACCAATCAAAAGTCTTGTTTCTTGATCACATGACCTACCGTGCGCGTACGTTACGCTTACGGAGCGCTTACGGTGCGCTTACGGCAAAAGTACGCATGCGCGTAAAAAAGACACGCGCACGCGCGCATGCGCAAAACAGGCACGCCCCTTCACTTCCGCGTAATGTGCGCGTGCAGCGTACGCGTTACGCGCTGTGCGCGCGTGACGTGCGTCTACGCAAATTGCGTAAATGAACGCAAACAGCGTAGAAATCTAACGTAATGAAAGCAAGACGTGCGCTTACCGTACGCGCACGTTAAAAAAAAAAAATTTAAAAAAAAAAAATAAGGAAAAAAAAAAACAATATGTTATACTAATAAATCTTACCTGTTTATTTTATAAAAATGGTAAAAAAAAACATATTGTAGAATTTTTAAAATTTAACCATAGTCTTTAAAAAAGGATAGAAAATTAAAATAAAAATATGTAAAAAAAAAATTAAAAAAAATAAAAAATTAGCATTTAAAAAACCTTGCAAATTCACTGAAAAAACCATGGGTTTCACACACGTTATAGTTAGGAATTAGCATTTAAAAAACCTTGCAAATTCACTGAAAAAAACATGGGTTTCACACACGTTATAGTTAGGAATTAGCATTTAAAAAACCTTAGAAATTCAATGAAAAAACCAAAGGTTTCACACATGTTATAGTTAGCTGGACATTTCACTCGTAAAAAACCAATGAAATTTCCCCGTTATAGTTAGTTCAGCTAACTATAACTCGCGCGCCCGCAATGCACTACTGATGACGTCACATATTACATCACTCATGACATGGTCACTGACATCACTCATGACATCACTGATGACATCTCAAATGACATCACTGATGACATCACTGATGACATCATCCAGTGATTGTGTGTTTTTCTGAAAATTAAATATGTTTTATATTTATGTATATCTCAAGGTCAATGGAAGAATAAATGGGTATATAAGTGTCTAAATGGATGCTTTTTAAAAAAAAAAAAATTTTGTGTAACTGACTGATTAAGTGTATCATAGTGAATACATGGCTTACTGAGTAATGTTTAAATATGAAAATATCTGTATCAGTTTCTCACTTTGTGTATAAGTGGCTGCATGGGTTGGTGAGTAGCTTCATGGGTATCTATATAGGTAAATAGTTCTTTTTTTAAGTATCAGTCTGAGTGTCTGTATGGTTCGGTGGGGGGTATTATGTAGTGCATAGGTGCATGAATGAGTGATTCACTCTTTGTATGTGTTGAAGACAACATGTGTGCAGGACTGTATGGGTGGATGAGTGTGTGTATGAGTGTGTTAGTGAGTGAATGACTGTCTCAATAGTGTCTTTATGAGTAACTACATATCTATTAAACTAGTATATGTGACTATTAGTGTATATAAGTGAGTATATGTGAGAGTGAGAGATTGAAAGAGTTCCTGTATGAATAAGTATGTGTTTCTATAAGTGATTGTTTTTTAGACTAACTATGTGTAAGTTTCCGTAGAAGTAAGTGTGGTGGTGTGTGTATAACTGTATAAGCTAATAAATGTATGTTTGTTTCTTTATTAGCATGAGTGACTATGTGTGAGTAACTCTATGGATGAGTGGCATTGTGTAACAGGATGTATAGATGTATGAGTACATATGATGAGTGAGTGCATGTATGAGTGACTGTATAGGACTGTTGGTGAATGAGTGGATGTGTATGTGGTTCTTAGAATTACTGAATAGGTTGTTGTAACTGATATTGGTATGTCCATTATTTTGAACATTTTAGTTTCTATTTTTGTATGTGTGTATCAAAGGTTATATTAGGGGAAGAGGAGGTCTGCCACTCTATCACAAGGATGATGTCATCAGTGATGTCATGAGTGATGTCATCAGTGATGTCATTTGAGATGTCATCAGTGATGTCATGAGTGATGTCAGTGACCATGTCATGAGTGATGTAATATGTGACATCATCAGTAGTGCATTGCGGGCGCGCGAGTTATAGTTGGCTGAACTAACTATAACGGGGAAATTTCATTGTTTTTTTACGAGTGAAATGTCCAGCTAACTATAACATGTGTGAAACCTTTGGTTTTTTCATTGAATTTCTAAGGTTTTTTAAATGCTAATTCCTAACTATAACGTGTGTGAAACCCATGGTTTTTTCAGTCAATCATATAGACACCATTAACTGTTGCATGGTATTTTCCTTTGCAAAGATTGTGTATTTATTAGGAGAGGCTTTAACGTCATTTTGCTCAAATCAATTCTAGCCCATATACTTTTCGCTTTGAATTAAAAAATGGCCTTCGTATTTAGCCTAGATTTGAACGCTATGCTTACTTGGTTATTACCAACGTACCAATATCCTTACTGGTTTCACAAACCGTTATGTAATTTCAACATGTCGCCTAGTTATTTGGGGACTCCCCCCCGCCCCCCCCCTTTTTTGATATTTTTTGATGTTTTTCCAAATATACCGAGACGGATGCATTCTTCTGGCAATAGAATCTAATTTCGTATAATTTTAAAAACAATATATACGAATGCACCTCGTTTCTAGTTGAGATTAGACGTTGTACACATTACACCCGTACACCATTCCAAAATGGCGTACATAGGTTGGAAATTCAGCCCAAGTATCGTAATAGCGATTAAAATACTTCCGTGACCCGTCACGTGACGGCTGCATACTTTTGGTAATAGAATCTAATTTCGTATATTTTTATAAACAATATATACGAATGAACCTCGGTTTTAGTTGAGATTAGACGTTGTACACATGACACCCGTACACCATTCCAAAATGGCGCCCATAGGTTGGAAATTCAGCTCTAGTACCGTAGTAGCTATTTTAATACTTCCGTGATCTGTCACGTGACATGAGGGTTGGGCCTACTTAAGACGTTCGACCTATGGGGCATGGTTTCCCCGGTAACCTGAGAAAGCGCCCGTTTCGAAGGTAAGACGGGAATCGTTTGGTGGATTGAGAAAGTGACACGCTGACGTGATATATTTTTTTGGGGCTTGGGATGAAAATTTAAAGGAATGTTTTCACGTCAACTGGCTGATTTTGGCGTTGCTTATAATACTATCGTGGACATCGCCTCAATACAATCCTCTTGTTATAAATGATTTAAGGCGACCAAGGACCACTAAATATTAATTGACAAAGACATTTTGTTTGTCTTTTGTTTTTCATGGCGTATATTACGTGACGGCTCCGTCATTTTAAGTTTAACCAAGTAGGAACTGTATAAAGATGTTCAATGTAAAATGGGAATACTTACGGTTTACAACTTGTTGTATATTACCGTTGCGTGAAAAGTATTAGAAACCTGGTTTCGGTCTCTGCTGTGTCGAATTGACAGATTTGTTATATGATAATATCGGGTCTTAGGCTATGGACGAATATATAATGGGAGATATAAGCTGTCGCATCCACCAATATTGGGTTGGAACATTAATATCTGGAAATGTGATTAAGAATGGATGTTTGTGAAACAAAATAAGATTAAGAATGGACATCCATGACATTTTCCGTTTTGTGTTGTTTTTTTAGAAAAATGGAGCCTGTACATTGGGCCTAAATATACAACAACAGGGTTGTTCTATTTTTACCTATGATACATATGGACTGAACTAAGAGTCCGACTGATATTTGAACTAGCCGGTGACGCACTTATGATCGTATTTATACAAACACCTTTCAGCTACTTGGAGAGGTAAGGTGCCTTTGGCTTTCTTAATAAAAGCCTTTGTTATTCGCGCATTTCTATTTGATTACGATCTTTCATGCCCACATGAGGCTATAACAAAAACATTTTTAAAAAATTCATTCTTACTAGGTTACATACAATTTTATTTGAACAAACATACCACTTGGAAGCCGACCACTTTTGAAATTCGTGGAGGTCGTTCCTTAAAAACCATCTATGGTAAGAATTGGCATATAAACAAAAGATTTTTCTCTTATTAGAGTGGCAGTCACTTAAATCACTGTTATTTGGTATCTACAAAGACCCATTTCTTTATCTTAAATCAATTAACTCACTTGCAGATCAGGTTCCTAGATTTTTAAACATTAAATGGAACTCTCTATTTAGAACATTGGACAATGTACATACCTAGGCAGGATATATATGTGTTGTTTGTGATAGTTTTAACTCTTGTTTTGTATATGTATCTGACTAATATGTTCCAAAAAAACTTTTTATAAAATTTGTGTGTAATATATGTATATGTGAAATTTATTTTATATGTTCTCCGTGGTTTTTCCACTATTTGTACGGAAACATATAGTAATGTCACTTTTATATGTATTATCAGTAATGTAGTTTGTTGTGTTTTATGTTGTACTTGATGTGATTTATACATATGTATGTTTTTATTTGTATTCTTTCACAGCCCTGACGAAGTTCGTAAAGAACGAAACGCGTTGGCTGAGTCTGATTTTTCTGAGAGTTGAATGAGAATAAAAGAACAACAATTGGAATATTTGAAAAGACTTTTCCTTTGGTGCACCGTCCCTTTGTAAAAGAGTTTGTATATCTGGTTTTCCAGTAGAGCACAAGTACGGCCTGCTCTGGACGTGTTTTTGCACCTATCAAGAAATTGTGTATTGATTTGGGATTTGGTGTGCTTAACTTTGGTCAGCCGTACGGTTTTTTTGTCTATATATATATATATATATAAAAACAACAGGTTGCCCCCTTGAAGATGCCACACACTGAGGGGATTAGCACACGATGTCACAGGCGGTTGCAGTGTTGCCGCTACCTCTCGCCTTCTGGTATGCAGCCAAACGCGTTTCGGAATTCTCCTTGATCACTGGCTTTTGCATCTTACAGCAACGAAGAGAGCAAGCATTCTGGGACAACTGCTTTATTTAGTAACAAGCCCAGCCCCAGTGGGCGTTAAATGACAATGCATTATGGTTCTAATAGTCCCCAAGTCCCATCAATCACCAAGTGGGTGCTGCTTTTCTTCGTGCACAATGTTTTCCACAATGGGCAAGTAAAAATGAAATATCGCCCTCGTTGGTGAAGGAGAAAAAGGTGCTTCGCATTGCTCCCAATATCACCCTGTGGCTCAGGCCCCCTCAGTTCAACACCATGCTTCGAAATCATGAGCATAGAAGAGCCGCCACTTCCGGCAGCGGGACATCTCCGCGGTTGGACTGGCCGCTAACATCAAAAAACAACAGGTTGCCCCCTTGAAGATGCCACACACTGAGGGGATTAGCACACGATGTCACAGGCGGTTGCAGTGTTGCCGCTACCTCTCGCCTTCTGGTATGCAGCCAAATGCGTTTCGGAATTCTCCTTGATCACTGGCTTTTGCATCTTACAGCAACGAAGAGAGCAAGCATTCTGGGACAACTGCTTTATTTAGTAACAAGCCCCGCCCCAGTGGGCGTTAAATGACAATGCATTATGGTTCTAATAGTCCCCAAGTCTCATCAATCACCAAGTGGGTGCTGCTTTTCTTTGTGCAAAATGTTTTCCACAATGGGTAAGTAAAAATGAAATATCGCCCCCGTAGGTGAAGGAGAAAAAGGTGCTTCGCATTGCTCCCAATACCACCCTGTGGCTCAGGCCCCCTCAGTTCAACACCATGCTTCGAAATCATGAGCATAGAAGAGCCGCTATGGCAGGGCGGGAGCATGCCTCCCGCCCTGCCATAGCAAACTCTGCTTTGCTTCGTTGAAGCGAGAGCAGGAAAACCGCAGGACACAAGTGGATTTCATCCCCCAAGCAGCAGTGCCTCAGGAGGCACGTTTGCAGAGTGGTGTAAAAAGGCGGCATGGCCTCAGACCACCTCTCTGTAATCCAGCTGTGTGATGCTTATTGGAGGTACCAGGTGGGCTAGTTGGCCCCAAGGGACCCTCAGGAGGCCAGGGGACTTCATCCCCCAACCAAGAGCGCACCAGGAGGGGTGGAGAAAGGGGGCATGGCATGTGTCCACTCTCAGCAATCCCACTATCTGTGGCTTACTGGAGGTGTCAGGGAGGCTAGTCAGCCCCTAACGACCCCCAGCAGCGAAGGGGACTTCAATCCCCATCTAAGAGCATGTCAGGGAGCGCATTTGCAGACTGGTGGGCACAGGGGGCATGGCATGCTTTGAGAACTTACCATTGCTGCTGTATGGGACTTACTGGTGCTAATAGGAGGGGTAGTTGGCCCCTAAGGTTGTCCTTGGGGGTCAACTACACCTTCCTATTACCTCCAGTAAGTCCCACACAGTGGTATTGCTAAGAGGTCTTTGGAGGCCACGTCCCCTTTCCCCAGCACTCTGCAAATGCACGTCCTGCCATACTATGGGTTGGGGTATGTAGTTCACTTTACTCCTGAGGGACTGTAGGTGCCAAGAAGCCCTCCTGGTACCTCCTGTATGTCCTTCGCAGCGGAATTCCTGAGCGCTGGTCGGAGGTCCAGCCCCCTTTCTCCACCACTCGGCAAACACGACTAGTAGTTAATGAAGCATTTGCAATGTAATAGGTTTCGAATTTGTGAGAGTTAGAGCTATTGGCATTGTAAATTACTAATATTTTTTGGAGTGGATTGAATGTACGTTGTGTGTAGTGGAACTATGTGGTATGTTGTGCAGTGAAATTATGTGGATAGAAACTATGTGTTATTTAGTGTATAGGTATTATGTAGAGTGGGATTATGTGTTAAAGTGAGTAATTATCTGGTATGGTAGACTGTGTTGTGGAGTGGTAACCTCAGGGTTAGTTATCCTCGTCTCTATAGAAGTTAAACTATAAACTCAATGAGACAAAAAAAAAGGAACCAATGAGGAGCACTTCTGGACCTAGTCAGAGGTATGAGCAAGGCCACTGGAATTATGCGACTGTGTGGCTGCACTGATTTTCGCATAATTATCAATTTTCCGCATTTACCGCATAATCCACCATCTGCTGTATAATGTGCAGACTTGAGCAAAAAAATCTTGTTTCTAGCTCAAAGAGCTCAAACGTTACCAAAATGCAGCGACAAGTGTTACAGCGTGGTGGAAGGTCCTTTGCAAAGCTGGAAGGTCAGCTGTTGCTTATTGATAAATGTGTTAAATTGGTACTAATGGTGCGCAAATCACTCTTGCCTCTTCCTGCGCTTCTCTTGCCTCTGTCTGCACCTCACTTCCCTCTGTCTGTATCTCTCATGCGTCTTTCTGCACCACACGTGCCTCTTTCTGCACTTCTTCTGCCTCTTTCTGCACTTCTCTTGCCTCTTTCTGCATCTCACTTGCCTCGTGTACCTCTCTTGCCTCTTTCTGCACCTCATTTGCCTCTTTCTGCAGTTCTCTTGCCTCTATCTGCATCTCACTCTCTTCTTTCTGCACCTCTCTTGCCTCTTGCCTCTTTCTGCAATTCTCTTTCTATTTTCTGCACTTTTCATGCATCTTTCTGTACCTCTCTTGCCTCTTTCTGTACTTCTCTTGCCTCTTTCTGCACTTCTCTTGCCTCTTTCTGCACTTCTCTTGCCTCTTTCAGCACTTCCCTTGCTTCTTTCTGCATATCTCTTGGCTCTTTCTTACTTCCATTTCCTCTTTCTGCACTCCTCTTTCTTCTTTCTGCACTTCTCCTGCCTCTTTCTGCACTTCTCTTCCCTCTTTTTGCACTTCTCTTCTCTCTTTCTGCACTTCTCTTTCCTCTTTCTGTACCTCACTTGCCACTTTCTGCACTTCTTTTGCCTCTTTCTGCACTTCTCTAGCTTCTTTCTGCACACTCTTGGCTCTTTCTGTACTTCTATTTCCTCTTTTTGCACTTCTCTTGCTTCTTTCTGCAACTTCTTGCCTCTTTCTGTACCTTACTTGCCTCTTTCTGTACCTCTCTTGCCTCTTTCTGCATCTCACTTGCCTCTTTCTGTACTTCATTTGCCTCTTTCTGCACTTCTCTTACTTCTTTCTGCACTTCTCTTTCTCTTTCTGCACTTCTCTTGGCTCTTTCTGTACTTCTATTTCCTCTTTCTGCACTTCTCTTGCTTCTTTCTGCACATCTCTTGCCTCTTTCTGCACTTCTCTTCCCTCTGTTTGCGCTTCTCTTCCCTCTTTTTGCACTTCTCTTTCCTCTTTCTGCACTTCTATTGCCTCTTTCTGCACTTCTCTTTCTTCTTTCTGTACTTCCCTTGCTTCTTTCTGTACTACTGTTGTAACTTTCTGTACCTCACTTACCTCTTTCTGTACTTTTCTTGCCTCTTTCTGCACTTCTCTTCCCTCTTTCTGCTCTTCAGTTGCCTATTTGTACACCTTACTTGCCTCTTTCCGTACTCTCTTGCCTCTTTCTGTACCCCACTTGCCTCTTTCTGCATTTCGTTTGCCTCTTTCTGCACCTCTCTTGGTTCTTTCTGCACTTCGCTTGGTTCTTTCTGCACAACTCTTGTCTCTTTCTGCACCTCACTTGCCTCTTTCTGTACCTCTCATGCCTCGTTCTGTACCTCACTTGCCTCTTTTTGCACTTCTCATTTCTTTTTGCACCTCTCTTGCTTCTTTCTGCACCTCTCTTGCCTCTTTCTGCACCTCACTTGCCTCTTTCTGTACCTCTCATGCCTCTTTCTGTACCTCACTTGCTCTTTTTGCACGTTTGTTTCTTTCTGCACCTATCTTGCCTACTTCTGCACCTTACTTGCCTTTCTGTACCACTCGTGCCTCTTTCTGCACCTCACTTCCCTCTTTCTGCACTTCTCTTTCCCCTTTCTGCATTTCTCATACCTCTTTCTGCACTTCTCTTGCCTCTTTTCACACTTCTCTTGCCTCTTTCTGCACTAGTCTTGCTTTTTTCTACACATATCTTGCCTTTTTATGTGCATCTCTTGCCTGTTTCTGCATTTCTTTTTCCTCATTCTCCACTTCTTTTGCATGTTTCTGCACTTCTCCTGCCTCTTTCTGCACATTTCTTACACTTTCAGCATCTCTGTTGCTTCTTTCTGCACTTCTCTTGCCTCTTTCTGCACCCCTGTTGCTTCATTCTGCACTTCCATGCTTCTTTCTGCATCTGTCTTGCTTCTTTCTGCACCCTTGTTGTCTCTTTCTGCACTCATGTTTCCTCTTTCTCTACCTTCCTTGCCTGTTTCTGCACTTCACTTGCCTCATTCTGCACTTTTCTTGCTTCTTCTGTTGCTTCTTTCAGCAATTCTCTTGCCTCTTTCTGCAGTTCATTGCCTGTTTCTGTGCCCCTCTTGCATCTTTCTGTACCCGTCTTCACTCTTTGTGCAACTCTCTAGCCTCTTTCTACACCTCTGTTCCTTCTTTCTGCACCCCTCTTGCCTCTTTCTGTACCTCTGTTGCTATTTTCTGCACCCTTTGCGACTCTTTCAGCACCTCTGTTGCTTCTTTCTGCACTTCTCTTCCTTCTTTCTGCACCCTCCTGCCTCTTTCTGTACCCTTTTTGCCTCTTTCTGCACCTCTCCTACCTATTTCTGCACCCCTCTTGTCTCATTTTGCACCTCTGTTGGTTCTTTCTGCACTTCTCTTACTTCTTTCTGCACCTCTTTTGTAAATTTCTGCATCCCTCGTGCTTCTTTCTGTACCCCTTTTCCCTATTTTTCCACTTCTCTTCCTTCTTTCTGCAGTTTTCTTGCTTCTTTCTGCACTGCTCTTGCTTCTTTCTGCACCTCTCTTCTAAATTTCTGTATCCCTCTTACCTCTTTCTGCACCCGTTTCCTCTTTCTGTACCTTTCTTGCCTATTTGTGCACCTCTCTTGCCTCTTCCAGCACCTCTGTTGCTTCTTTCTGCACTTCTCTTGCCTCTTTCTATACCCCTCTTGCCTCTTTAGGAACCTCTGTTGCTTCTTTCTTCACTTCTCTTGCTTCTTTCGATACCCCTCTTGCCTCTTTCTGTACCCCTCTTGCCTCTTTCTGTACCCCTTTTGCCTCTTTGTGCACCTCTCTTAACTCTTTCTGCACCTCTCCTGCCTTTTTCTGCAGTTCTCTTGCCTCTTTCTGCACCTATGTTAGTTCTTTCTGCACTGCTCTTGCTTCTTTTTGCACCTCTGTTGCAAATTTCTGCATCCTCTTGCCTCTTTCTGTACCCCCTTCCCTCTTTCTGCACCTCTCTTGCCTCCGTCTGTACACCTGTTCCCTCTTTCTGCACCCCTTTTTCCTGTCTTTACAACTCTCTTGCCTCTTTCTGCAGTTCTCTTGCCTCCTTCTGCACCTCTCTTGCTTCTTTCTGCACCCTTCTTCCTTTTTCTGCACATCTCTTGCCTCTTTCTGCACATCTCTTGCCTCATTCTGCACATCTCTTGGTTCTGTCTGCACAGCTTTTGCCTCTTTCTGCCCCCCTCTTGCCTGTTTGTGCACCTCTTTTGCTTCTTTCTGCACTTCTCTCTCCTCTTTCTGTAAACCTCTTGCATCTTTTTGCAAGTCTGTTGATTCTTTCTGCACTCCCGTCAAGTTACACGTCGATACCACCTGTGATACTGCCAACGTGATTTATTTATTGAAATGTCCATGTGGACTTGTTTATGTGGGCAAGACGGAAAGGACTTTCATTTCTTATCATTTTTCTTTTCTTTTTTTAGCGCATTTATTATTCAATTTGTGATTCTTGATACGTTCATTCACCCATCCAAGACATATGCTAGTATGGCGCGATACCGGTTCCATACAATACACCGGCACACAAACGCGTTCTAGCTTGTCTAAACTCACTGTAGTCCGTCTTCAATTGTGATCACTTTAATTAACAGCAACCCCATCCCCTTGGACTACACATTCACGGGAAACACGATGCACGTCCAGCATTAATTGCACGCAGACACGGAAGGTAAGAGACCTGTTCACTAAGCTAATTATTGGATTTGAAGGATTTCGTCTCACATCGTTTTTTAACTTTGCATGCACCGACCGCTTAGCGGTTATTCACCCCCGATTCATTGATCACTTCAGCTACACGTGTCCGCAACTCGGCGTTCACTTTTGCTTTTGGCAAATCACTTAGTATCTTCCCTTTTTAATACACTTGTAATTTTTTTCAACACACCCATTACTCTTTTAACTGCACTCGCTTTTCGTAAGATTTTCGACACACCGCGACTGAATTTCTTAAGCGATTCATTACTAATAATCCCCAGCCATTAGATGGGAGACTCAGGGCAGCGTCACACACCGAGACCATGATGTTTTTTCGTCTTACCACTCTTGTAGAGTATACCACGCATGTAACCTCAGAGCTGACCGACCGTAGCCGAAGAATCCTTTTTTCCTTTTCTCTTTACTATGGGTACCATCACTAACCTTTTGCTACATGAATTTAATGTTTCTATTGACGTGGCTGCTCATATGACAAGAGTTTATCCAATTGTTTATAATTATTAGTATCCCCTGATGAAGGGCTCCCAGTGAGCCCGAAATGCATTGGGATCATATATAAAAGATTTTCAATCGCATCAGGATGTTGTTCCTCACCGTCTAAATTAATTGAATTATCTTTATGAAAGGAATAAAGTATACCTGCAATTTTCAACACACGACTTGACTTATCTCTCTGATTGAACCACACAAACAAACCTGATTTTCGCTAACGCGATTCACATTCGCAGCACCCAGAGGGACGTTATCTAATGGCAGATAACGCTTGAATGAATCTAGTTAACAACACTCCCCGGCTCAGAGAGTGATACCTCCGAGGCACACGACAACCTTTCAAAACCTACACCCATCTGGCTTGTGCACATCCAAACTTCAATACGTTTTTCTTTCTGCACTTCCCCTGCTTCTTTCTACGCCTCTGTTGCTTTTTTCGGCAATTATCTTGCCTCTTTCTGCACTTCTCTTGCTTGTTTCTGCACCTCTCTTGCACCTTTCTGCACCTCTGTTGCCTCTTTCTGCACTTCGCTTGCTTCTTTCTGCACGTCTGGCCTCTTTTGGCACCTCGGTTACTTTTTTCTGTACTTCTCTTCCTTCTTTCTGCACTCCTACTGCTTCTTTCTGTTCCCCTCCTACCTTTTTCTGCACCCCTCTTGCTTCTTTTTGCACCTCTGTTGGTTCATTCTGAATTGCTCTTGCTTCTTTCTGCACCTCTCTTGCCTCTTTCTGCACTTCTGACTTAGAGGTAGTTTTAATCCCCCTGCCCTATTATATACTAGGACCTTAAGGGGAGTTCATGCCAATCACAGGGGTACCCCAACCCATGGTGTACCATAGTGTATGTAGGTGTTTTCACTGCATTCTAAGTGTCTTTCAGCATAGCACTGGCTCCGGGCCTGGTTAGTCAGAGTCAGTTACCACCAGTACCAGTCAGCAAAAAAATGGAGGCACAGGAGGACTTTGCAACAAGGCCTCTTTCTGCACCTCTGTTGATTCTTTTTGCATATCACTTGCTTCTTTCTGCAACTTTCTTTGTCTTTCTGGACTTCTGTTGCCTCTTTCTGCATTTCTCTTGCTTTTTTCTGCGATTTTCTTCCCCTTTCTGCACATGTCCTACCTCTGTAGGAATAGTTAGAAATTAGCATTTACAAAACCTTCGAAATTCACTGAAAAAACCATAGGTTTCAGTGACTTTAAGTTAGAAATTATCATTTAAAAAACCTATGAAATTCACTGACAAAACCATAGGTTTCAGAGACGTTATAGTTAGAAATGAGCATTTAAAACACCTTAGAAATTAACTGAAAAAAACTTCATGTTTCAGGGACGCTATAGATAGTATTACATCATTCATGACATGGTCAGTGATATCACTGATGACATCTCAATTGAAATCACTGATGACATCATCCACGTGATGATCTGATGCACCTCCTCATACCCTAAAATAACCTTTGATACACCCACTCTAAAATACAGACTACCATTTTCGAAACCATAGACACACCAATACCAGTTATTACAGACCCACTCACTGATTCCTAGGTGTACACACACATTCACTCATTCACCCATACAGTCACTCTTACATGCAGTCACTCATCAATACAGCACTATCATATGCACTCACACACCTATACAGACACTCACACACCACCACTCATCCATAGAGTTACTCACACACCTAGTCAGTCATGCAAAGAATTAATCACACTCCCATTTACTCACCTATACAGTTATACACAGTATAGTTATACTTACACTGTTATACAATCACTAATACAAGCACACACTCATCCATACAGCCACTCTCAAAATCACTCACTCTCACATATAGTCATTTATATACTCCAACACTCACATACACAGCCATTTACATATGTAGTTACTCACACATGTACCACTGAGACATATATTCACCATAGCACCTATGCACATACTCACCCAACCATACAGTACATCACAGATGCACTCTTGAAGCCATACACCAAGTGAATCACCCACTCACACATCTATGCACAGAGTCACACACACCCCACCTTCGCACACAGACACTCAGGCACCCATACAGAAACTCAGACAACCAATCAATAACCCATATAGACACTCATTTAGCTACTCGCCAACCTATGCAACCGCTTACACACCAACTGACAGACTGATACAGACATTTACACAGATTAGTCACTAACCCATGCATTCAGTAAAACACGTTTAATCGCTCACTTATATAGACAGTCACGCACCTACTAAATCATCCATTCAGACACTTATACACCCACTCATTCTTCAATACACCTTCGCACATATATATATGCTTGAAAGAGTCCTGTCCGCCGAATTGAAAGGCGGAAAACCTCAGGCACGGACCTCCCAACTCCTTGTAGAAACAACTTACGGACTCCCACACCGAAATAGTGGGTAATGCAGTGCAAATTTATTTTCAGCACAGATGGATGCTAGGACCAGTGTCCTCCATGACGCGTTTTGCTCCTCCTGGGAGCTTGGCCATAAGATGCTGCCTGCTGTGTTAGGTTGCTGATGTGACTCGCGCTGCTCCTCTACCGTGTTTTTTACGTTTTTGCAATTTTTCCTAATTTAAACAAAATCGATCTTTTAGTCTGTTTTTAAATTGTTTTTGAGGGGGAATTGTTATATTGGCTGTGTGGGGATTTCGTGCTGCTGCTTTGCACATTTGCACATTAGACGCCTTGTCACTTGTTACCGGGCTGTTCACACTGACTGGGCTGCCATCTTAGGTGTAGGCGTGCTCTAGTCGTTGGAGGGGGGACCTAAAATGAACATAAATACGCTCGCTGCGCGTTCGCACAGCTGGTGCGCCGAAGGCGCGCCTAAGGCAAGCCCGTCTGCGCCCGTCAGCATCGCGGAAACGGCCAGCGCAGGCCATGCTGCCCGTTTGGACCCCACCTCTAGGGCCCCTTGTGGAGTATTTACTCGTGATCAGCTCTTTGCCCTGGCCCCATTGACCACTCTTTGTAAACAGCTGTGGCATGTAAGTGATAATCCTCTTACCCGTTGTGAGCTTTGCGATTTTTGTCTTTCTGATTCCCTGCCTTGCTCGCAGCGATTCCCCATCTCTACGGCGTTTCCTGGCTCTGATCGTAGGATCTGTGCCGCGCTTATTAATGCCAGGTCTCTGGTTAAACACGCGGCCGACATTTTTGAGCTGCTCTCAGATGATCATCTAGACCTGTTGTTTGTTACAGAAACCTGGCTCACTCCTAATTCAGCTCCTGTGCTTGAGCTAAGCATACCCAAGGGTTATAAAATTTCGAGAGCTGATCGGAGCCAGGGTAAGGGTGGCGGTATAGCTGTCATCTTTAGGGATACTCTGGTCTTTGCCGGTGACTCCTCTGTCATGGTTGAGAGTGGGGAGATCCTAGATTTTGTGGCCCACCTGTCCCCTCATTTTGCTCTTGGTGGCTCTTTGGTCTATTGTCCACCTGTCCCGGCTGCCACCTTTCTGAGAATGCTTGATGATGTTATCGTCCCTAGGGCTCTTCGCTATGCCAACTTTCTCTTGTTAGGTGATTTTAATATTCATTGGGATCAGGCTGGCTCCCGTGATACCAGTGCCCTCCAGGACTCCCTCTCCCTGGCTCAACTTAGTCAGTGGATGTCGGCTCTGTCTCATTCAGGAGGACATACTCTGGATCTAGTCTGCTCTAATTTTTCTCTCTCCTCTTTGTCTCCTTCCCCTGTGTCCTGGTCCGATCATTTTTTGATCACATTTTTCTGGTCAATTCCGGCCCCTACCCCTCCCAGCCGTCCTTCCCTGGGTCTACCGTCACACAGAATTAATTCTGACGTTTTTAGTCAGTCTCTTGCTGCCTCTCGCTCTCCCGCCGCTGTTCGGCTGGATGTGGCATTGGACAGTTTCTCTAACTGGATTGCGTCAGCAGTGGAGGCATCTGCCCCCCCTTTGAGGAAAGTACGTGTTAGGGCCTCCCCCTCGAAACCCTGGTTTACAAAAGTCCTTAAAGATCTTAAACATGGCTGCAAAACCCTCGAGCGACATTGGCGTATTGACTATTGCCCGTCAGCCAAAATTTCCCTTAGATCTGCTCAGAGGGCCTACTACGCCGCTATTAAGGAGGCTAAAAGTTGTTATTATACTGAGCGTATCTTTGCAGCTAACAATAATTCTAAAGAGATCTTCTCTATCATCCAATCCTTCCTTAAACCGGACGCTGAATGTCTGGCCAACCCCGCCTCCTTGGAATGATGTGAAGAAATCTCTAAAGACTTTTCGGACAAAATACTGGCTATTAATGATTCTTTTAAGTGTGATTCTTCTATCCCCCTTCCTTTGTATGACCCTAGCCCCCCCTCCGGGTCCTCTCCCTCTAATTTCTCCCCTGTCTCATTACAAGATGCCTTGGCCATTCTCAGTTCGATTAAATCTGGATCACCTATTGATCCTTGCCCTGCTAGATTGCTGTCCTGCTCTGCGTAGACGGTGTTGGTTGAGGTTACAAATATTGTTAATCTCTCCCTTTCAACGGCCGTTGTTCCGTCAGGTTGGAAACAAGCCAAACTTATTCCACTTCTAAAAAAGCCCTCTCTATCCCCCAAAGAGTTAACTAGTTATCGCCCCATTTCCCTGCTACCTGTGTTGGCTAAGGTGACGGAAAAGGCGGTGTTCAGACAACTTGACGCCTTTATTGAGTCCTCTGGGGCGCTCCATCCTGCCCAGTCTGGCTTTCGAAAGTCCTACAGTACCGAGACCGCTCTGGTGGAAGTTTTGGAGGCTATCAGAGATTGCCTCGACGACGGTGGCTGGGCAGCCTTGGTGCAGTTGGACTTATCTTCAGTGTTTGATACCGTGCCTCACGATCTTCTGTTGGCCCGTCTTGCCTCTATTGGCCTTTCGGGTCCGGCTTTAGCCTGGTGCAAGTCCTTTCTCCAAGGCAGATCCCAGCAGGTGTAGATTCCACCTTTTTGTTCTACCTCCAAAGAGGTAATACAGGTGTCCCTCAGGGTTCCACCCTTTCCCCCCTGTTTTTTAATATCTATCTGACACCTTTGATTTCCCTGGTGGAGGAGCTGGGTGCTAAGGTCATCTCCTATGCTGATGACACTCAGCTCCTCTTCAGCTGGAAAAAGAGCGACTCCTCGGTGGGGCACGCCCGTAACTGCCTTGCGTTACAACAAACAAATGATGGACGGAATGCTGACAATGCAAGCATTCTCCCCCAGTCAAGAGATCTGGGTTAAATCCATCGTTCTTTTGCCCACTACGCCACCCCAGTTTAGACATGGCCATATGCAAATCAGTCTTGACCCTGTACCTCATGGGAACAGTCCAGCCCGAACTGCCAAGCTATGTCTTCCCTGGACCGGAATCAAGCATCCTAGGACCGGTTTCTGGCTATCAGCCGTCATCAGCCAGGATAGCTTGACTCCAGTGGCGCAGTGAGCACGGGTCCCACGTCTGGGAATACCCATCCCACTTAGGGCGAAAAGCGTTACAACAAACAAATGATGGACGGAATGCTGACAATGCAGGCATTCTCACCCAGTCAAGAGATCTGGGTTAAATCCATCGTTCTTTTGCCCACTACGCCACCCCAGTTTAGACATGGCCATATGCAAATCAGTCTTGACCCTGTGCCTCATGGGAACAGTCCAGCCCGAACTGCCAAGCCATGTCTTCCCTGGACCGGAATCAAGCATCCTAGGACCGGTTTCTGGCTATCAGCCGTCATCAGCCAGGATAGCTTGCCTCCAGTGGCGCAGTGAGCACGGGTCCCACGTCTGGGAATACCCATCCCACTTAGGGCGAAAAGCGTTACAACAAACAAATGATGGACGGAATGCTGACAATGCAGGCATTCTCCCCCAGTCAAGAGATCTGGGTTAAATCCATCGTTCTTTTACCCACTACGCCACCCCAGTTTAGACATGGCCATATGCAAATCAGTCTTGACACTGTGCCTCATGGGAACAGTCCAGCCCGAACTGCCAAGCCATGTCTTCCCTGGACCGGAATCAAGCATCCTAGGACCAGTTTCTAGCTATCAGCCGTCATCAGCCAGGATAGGTTGACTCCAGTGGCGCAGTGAGCACGGGTCCTGGCACTGGGCGAAAAGCGTTACAACAAACAAATGATGGACGGAATGCTGACAATGCAGGCATTCTCCCCCAGTCAAGAGATCTGGGTTAAATCCATCGTTCTTTTGCCCACTACGCCACCCCGAGTGGGAAGGGTATGCCCAGACGTGGGTCCCTTGCTCTCCATGCCACTGGAATCAAGCTATCCTGGCTGAAGAGGGGTGAAACCCCGAAACCGGTCCTAGGATGCTTGTTTCCAGTCCAGTGAGGACCTGGCTTGGCAGTTCGGGCTGGACTGTTCCCATGAGGCACAGGGTCAAGACTGATTTGCATATGGCTGGGTTCAAACTGGAACGGCATGGTGAGCAAAAAAACGATGGATTTAGGCCCAGATCTCTGTACTAGGGTTGAATGTATGACATTGTTCTGCATTGTGTCCATCAATTGTTGTTTTTGCATTTGTCACCCCGAGTGGGAAGGGTATGCCCAGACGTGGGTCCCTTGCTCTCCATGCCACTGGAATCAAGCTATCCTGGCTGAAGAGGGGTGAAACCCCGAAACCGGTCCTAGGATGCTTGTTTCCAGTCCAGTGAGGACCTGGCTTGGCAGATCGGGCTGGACTGTTCCCATGAGGCACAGGGTCAAGACTGATTTGCATATGGCTGGGTTCAAACTGGAACGGCATGGTGAGCAAAAAAACGATGGATTTAGGCCCAGATCTCTGTACTGGGGTGAATGTATGACATTGTTCTGCATTCTGTCCATCAATTGTTGTTTTTGCATTTGTCACCCCGAGTGGGAAGGGTATGCCCAGACGTGGGTCCCTTGCTCTCCATGCCACTGGAATCAAGCTATCCTGGCTGAAGAGGGTTGAAACCCCGAAACCGGTCCTAGGATGCTTGTTTCCAGTCCAGTGAGGACCTGGCTAGGCAGTTCGGGCTGGACTGTTCCCATGAGGCACAGGGTCAAGACTGATTTGCATATGGCTGGGTTCAAACTGGAACGGCATGGTGAGCAAAAAAACGATGGATTTAGGCCCAGATCTCTGTACTGGGGTGAATGTATGACATTGTTCTGCATTCTGCCCATCAATTGTTGTTTTTGCATTTGTCACCCCGAGTGGGAAGGGTATGCCCAGACGTGGGTCCCTTGCTCTCCATGCCAGTGGAATCAAGCTATCCTGGCTGAAGAGGGGTGAAACCCCGAAACCGGTCCTAGGATGCTTGTTTCCAGTCCAGTGAGGACCTGGCTTGGCAGTTCGGGCTGGACTGTTCCCATGAGGCACAGGGTCAAGACTGATTTGCATATGGCTGGGTTCAAACTGGAACGGCATGGTGAGCAAAAAAACGATGGATTTAGGCCCAGATCTCTTTACTGGGGTGAATGTATGACATTGTTCTGCATTCTGTCCATCAATTGTTGTTTTTGCATTTGTCACCCCGAGTGGGAAGGGTATGCCCAGACGTGGGTCCCTTGCTCTCCATGCCACTGGAATCAAGCTATCCTGGCTGAACAGGGGTGAAACCCCGAAACCGGTCCTAGGATGCTTGTTTCCAGTCCAGTGAGGACCTGGCTTGGCAGTTCGGGCTGGACTGTTCCCATGAGGCACAGGGTCAAGACTGATTTGCATATGGCTGGGTTCAAACTGGAACGGCATGGTGAGCAAAAAAACGATGGATTTAGGCCCAGATCTCTGTACTGGGGTGAATGTATGACATTGTTCTGCATTCTGTCCATCAATTGTTGTTTTTGCATTCGTAACTGCCTTGCAGCAGTCTTCAACTGGTTGACTAGGGCCAGGCTCAAATGTAATGAGGAAAAAACAGAGATCCTCCTCTATGGCTATTTCCCCTCTGATTTTAAAGATGACCTGTGGCCGGCTACGTTTCCTTCCCCTACCAATGTAGGCACGATGGCTAAGAACCTGGGGGTTTGGTTCTGTAGCGATTTACACTTCCCGGTACATATTAAAAAATTGGCCGGGACATGCTTTGGGACTTTGAAGGCACTGCAAATTTTTTTTCCTTTTCTCCCTCAGCATGCTCGTGAGACAGTTGGTAGAGCTCTCATTTTGTCTCGCATCGACGATGGCAACGCTCTCTACATTGGTCTCCCCGCCTATCAGACTCAGAAGCTCCAAACAGTGCAGAATGCGACAGTCAGATTGGTGTTTGGCATTGATAGGCGGATTAACGTTAGAGAATACCTATCTGCCCTCCATTGGCTTCCTGTGTCCCGTCGGATACAGTTTAAGGCCCTTGTCTTTGCCCATCGCGCCCTTCATGCTGAAGGGCCAATCTATCTGAGGGACCGCTTCAGTTTTTATATACCTAGCAGACCCCTTCGTTCGTCCAATCAGTGTTTGGCGGCTGGGCCACGCTTTCGCCTTTCACGTATGAAGGGCGCTTCATTGGCAGTTAAAGCTGCCGTTGCCTGGAATGAGCTCCCTCTGGTTCTTAGACTCGTGCACGATCTCAGGCTCTTTAACAAACAACTGAAAACCTTCTTGTTTATTTAGATCGTCGCTCCCTTGCTGCATCTCTGGTATGGCTCCGCGCCGGGACACTCCTGAGTATCCGAGCGCGTAATAAATGTTAATAACATAACATAAATCACATGATGCGTAACATAACATATTTAAACTTTACAGAAACACACAGTCACTGAATGATGTCATCGGTGATGTCATCAGTGATGTCACTGACCATGTCATGAATGATGTAATATGTGACGGCATCAGCAGTGCATTGCGGGGGCGTGAGTTATAGGTAGCTGAACTAACTATAACGGGTGAATTTCACTGGTTTTGTACGAATAAAATGTCTAACTAATTATAACATCCCTGGAACCTGTGTTTTTTTTCAGTGAATTTCTAAGGTTTTTTAAATGCTAATTTCTAACTTTAACGTCCCTGAAACCTATGTTTTTTTTCAGTGAATTTCAAGGGTTTTTTAAATGATAATTTCTAACTATAACGTCCCTGAAACCTATGGTTTTTTCAGTGAACATATCTATCTATCTATCTATCTATCTATCTATCTATCTATCTATATATATATATATATATATATCCCAAACCAAAGTCTCGTCACAAGATAGACGCTCACTACTCAGGCGGGTGCTGCCAGTGAGCGGTGGCAAACCGCTAATATTGCTGCCCAGATGCTTAGTTGACACAAAGTATGTGGCACACTCACAAGTAGTTTCAATATGATTTATTGTTCCAGATCCACCATAGCTCACAAATGTGTTTCGGCCACTGCAGCCTTTGCCAATGTCAGTGTACTCTCCTACTTTAACACATAATATACATTGTATACATTTCATTGTGATAAACAATGGACTTGTAAAAATATTTCATTTGCATCATTTCATTCACATTGAAAACGGACTCGACAGAAGTACCATTAACATAGCGGCCATCTTTGAATGTGCAAGTTTGGCAGGTGGAGGTATATTTTCTGATGACAATTCAACATTTAACAATTAAGACATCATTGTCATTATTACCACCACTTATGCCTATCACACCCTGAATGGGCAGTTATCATAATAACCAATCTATACCAATATCTCAAGGGATTTCGACATTTGATCGCGTCCCATACCTGCTTTCTATTATAATGCCCTAGATGGACACATTTCCTTCACTATCGATTTTAAGTTATGTCGACCTCTCACGTCAACACAAACTAAACCATCCTCGAATCTCCACCACTTTTAGCAGGCCAGTTGCTACACACATTTCTTCTTATTCAACACTTACATTTCCTTTCTAGTCCGTAAAACAAATCTTACAATAAGTCCATCTCAAATTTTTCTCAGAAATCCATTATTTCGATCAACAACATCAAAGGAGGGTATTCAATATTCTTATTTTGTTTTAAATTTATAGAATTAACTGCTGTTCATTTCGTATGCACAGTATCCATCTCTATCTGACATGCACCCATAATTCCTCTTCACTATTGAGACTGTATGGGGCTAGTATTCTTAGTTCTATAATGTACTTTGACTCTAGTTGTCATAGGGCTTTTACTCTGTCACCTCCTCTTTCCTCCGCCTCTGCCTGATCTGTACAGAAAAAGCTTAATGATTTACTGTCACTCTGATGGTATGCGGCGAAGTGGTAGGTGACAGGGTAGTTTTTGTCCTTATTGGTTATTGCCCGCATGTGTTCCAGGACTTTCTCCTTTGCCTGATGCACCGTGCTGCCTACATATAGCAAGTTGCACGGACACATCAGGCTGTACACTACAAATTCTGTATTGCAGTTTAGGAGTTTTAGAATTATTTTCTTAGCATCTCTCCCTGGAACCTGATATTCCTTCACTTTCATGCTTTTCTTACAGGCCTTGCAATTGAGGCAGGGATAAAAACCTCTTAATTCTGACATTACCCTACTTTTATTGTCAAAGTGAGTATGAACTAATAAATATTTTAGGGATGTGTTCTTCCTATAGGTAATACTCGGATATTGGGGGAGTGTCTTACCAATCACCCCATCTGCTTTTAGGATACCCCAATGTTTTGTCACTATCTTATGGATCTATGTTGAGTCTGTAGAATACGTCAGGATTAACCTTGTCACTTCATCTTGTTTTTTATCAGTTCTCATATTTAGGAGTTCCTCTCGGATTCTCTGATCAGCTCTATCTGCAGCTATTTTTAGTTTTTTTTTAAGGTAACCTCTTGCACTAAAGCGCTCAATTGTCTCGCTATTAGCTATTTCATAATTTTCACAGGTGGTACTGTTACATTTTATTCGAAGTAGTTCCCCATTTGGAATATTATTTACTAGGCATCTTGGATGCTGACTGGTGTAGTGAAGGACTGCATTGCCAGCAGTGGGCTTACAGTACAATCTTGTCATCAGTTGCCTGTCCTTCACATACACTAGCAAATCCAGGAACGCTACTTCTGAATAGCTTATATTGCTTGTAAAGTGCAAGTTGTAAATATTGGTGTTCTGAATCTCTAGATGTACCTTAAATTCTTGTTTGGGACCCGTCCAGATGATAAAAATATCATCTATGTATCGGGTCCAAATAGCAATTTTTTGTGCCCAGACTTCGTTGGTCCCAGCTCAGGCCACGTGCTTCCCCCACATGCCCACAAATAAATTTGTGTAGCTGGGGGCGAAGCACGTGCACATCGCTGTATCCTGTTTTTGATTATATAGCTCATCTTCAAATACAAAAATGTTGTCGTTTAAACAGAACAATATGAATTGCAATATCATTTGATTGTGTCCAGCATATTTCAATGGTCTAGTTTTCAGAAACGTATTTACCGCCTCCAAGCCCTGTGTGTGGTTAATACTTGTGTATAGACTTGTGATGTCAAGGGTAACTAGGAGAAATGCGGCTTTTGATAATTTTTTAATTTTAATACTTTTAAAATGTGCGTTACAAACTTATTTTTAAAATGTTCTAATTTTTTAAAATGTAATAAATGTAGCTAATATATTTTTTAATTCGTTACTTTATTTTATGTACATTGTGTTGTCATAGTAACGAAAATGGAAATACTGAAAAATATATGACTATTATTTGTTTTTAATTTAAAAGTTATTTTACATTGTTTAAAAGAAACATTCTTTATTTTATTGCAATGCATTTTGTAAATAACAAATATGCCATTGTTATACATTTTAATAATTTTTTAAAATATGTTTTCAGTTTTTAAATTAAATGATGAATTATATTTTTTTTAACATGATGTTTAGTTTATAGAGGATATGGGTGGGGAGAATTTTGAATATTTGTTATTAGGTTTATATTTTATATAATATTTTATTTTTAATTGGGTTTTTTAAAAACATACTTTTTAAAATATAAAAATATAATATGACAATCATTTTAAATAATTGAATCATGTATTTAAAATATAATTTTATAAGTTATTATTTTCAATTTTTGGGCATTTTCATTCTAAGTGAAGATGTCATAGAGTTAAAATGTAGTTTATAAGTGTTTCACTTATATTATTGTTCTTAATCCTTATTTTTTAATTTAATTATATGATTATCATTATTTTTTAACATTGTTCATTTCCTTATGTTGTAATTTATAGTGTTTTACGTATATTCGTGGAGTATATATGTGAATTGTAAATGGTTATTTTAAGCGGTATTTAATATATTTGTATTATTATTTATTTATGAATTTGAAATATGTATTTTCGTTTAGGAATGTTACATATTTCTCCTGTAGTCTCTAATACATTCCACAAAATGGTTTAGATTGGAGTGGGAATAGTAAATGTAACCCCTTTAGTGTGCAACATCATCTCCAAAATGGTTTAGGTTGGAGTGGAAATACTCACTTTAATCCCTTTATTGTACAACACCTTCCTCAAAAATGGTATAGTTTGGAGTGGAACAATACATTAAAGCCCTCTAGTACCCAACATCTTCCCTAAAATAATGTAGATTGGAGTAAACATAGTAAATGTTGCACAAATAGTCTCCAACACCACCCCCAAAATGGTTTGCATTGCAGTGAGAATATTAAATGTAACCACTTTCCTGTCTAACACCCTCCCTAAAATGGATTACGGCCTTATTATGAGTCTGGCGGTCCATGGGGGCACAGCAGTGGTGGTCTTCTGACTGCCCTCTTATGACCAGGGTATTTTTGGCTGCCCTGGAACCACTGCAATCGCTAGGGATCAGCTATCCCTGATGGTGCCATAGCGGTCTCGAGGATGCAATATGCTTGGCGGGGCCGCTGTTGCCCTGCCAAGGATATTATGAGTTTCCTTACTTCCACACTATTGGTGGTAGTGCGGCCACCATGAAAAGTGTGGCGGTGAGGAAACAAAGGAGGTCCTACAGGGCCTGCCGGTGCCACACACTATGTGGATGCACACAGGGCGGCAAAATGCACACCAGTGCCTGCACAGCATGGACTGCAGCAGTTCATGCCATGCAGATACAAATTTTGCAGTTCCCAATGCGGTGGCACCACCAAAAAACAGCCCGCCCCACAGGAGAAAACTCCTAATCTGGTGGGAAGTTCAAACATAGGGAGGGGTGTTCCTGCTTCTGCACCGTCAAACTCATATTAAGGCCCTAAAATTGGAATGGGAACAGTAAATGTTGACCTTGTATTGTCCATAGCCTTGCCCAAATGGTTTCTGTTAGAGTGAGAACAGAACATCTAATTCCTTTAGTGTGCAACACTTTCTCTAAAATGGTTTTTGTAGGAGTTGGAATAGTAAATGTTATCCTTTTAGTATGAAAGGCCTTCCACAAAATGGTTTGTGTTTTGAATTTTTGTATAGTGTGTAGTTTTCTTTGTTTTATTTAATGTACATTTTAATTTTATTTTTGAAACATACATTTTTTTGCAAAGAAATAATATTGTCACATGTTAAAGTGGCACAACATCTTTATGTACTTTTTTGCTGTAGTATTACATGTATTTTGTTTTGTAAACAGTTTTAAAGCATGCATTTTTTTAATTTATGCAAATGCATCCATACATTTATATTTTCAATTATAGTATTTCATATTTTCACATTTTTAGAAAACATTTTAATATATATTATTTAAAACTATTTAATTTACTGTTATACGTTTGTAGTACTATTTAATGTATACTTTACTTATATATTTGTATTTGTTCATTATATTGGACAACATTTTTAAAATATTTTCATACATATTTAGATAGAATTTTGAATATGTTCTTATATGTTTTAATAACATTTCTGTTGATTTCTGTAGGAAGATTGTCTTCTTTTTTTATTTTCATTTATCAGCTTTTTTGTCACTACTGGCATTAAAAACTCTATGGGCCTCATTATGATGTTGGGCGGACTGCCACCAACAGGCCGTCGGTGGTGGTCCTTCCGATATCTAGGCCAGCGGTCCCACCACCAGATTATGATGCTAGCGGTTGGAGCACATTGGACAGGAGGAGAGACTGCCGCCTACGATAGGGCGGCGGTTGGAGCCTAATCCCTACAATGGAGGTGGTGCCCATGGAGGCACCACAGTAGGGATTAGGATGGCAGTTTCCCACAGCCTTTTTATGGCTATGCCACAGCCATGAATAGGTTGTCGGAAAGTGACTTTGAGGTCCCCTAGCAGGGCCCCCATCACCCATGGGCCTCCGCTATGGGGTGGACAGAGGGCATATGTGCTGCCCCCCAAACATCCATGCACCATGTGGTGCATGGATGTTTAAAAACATCTCTTGTTCTTTTACGGCTTGTGCTGAGGCCCTTTTCCGGGGCAGCAGCACAATCTGCAATAGTAAAAAGGATGTCCCCAACTGCCTACATGCCAGTCGCATTCTAATCTGGAGGGTGAGATTTCCGACTACTTGTCCTGCGGTCCCACTTCTCTGTGATGGCAGTTGGACCACCATCGTAATCAGGCTTTATTAGTGTTATTTTGAGGAGGATTTCATTTGTGTCAGTTGTGGTTCCCTGTTCCTGGTTGATGAACAAAATAAGACCTAATTTAGGTTTTTATCAAGGGCTTTTTTATGAGTTTGGTGGTCCTACGGTGCTGGTGGTCCAAAGACTGCTGTATTATTGGTTGACCACTGTGCCGGCAGCATGGAGGTGGTCTTGCAATGGTGGTAAGTATTTTCCACAAATATATCGATGCCTGTGTGTGCATTTCGACTGCAGATGTGTCAGATGCACACATATGCATGATATATGTGGAAAAATACCATATAACCATTACCGGGGTTCCACCCATATGAAAGCAGTCCTGGCAATGGGTATATGGATCAAAAAGGACTAACCTGAAAATCTCTGCAAACAGGGTCATAATCCTCGGAGTGAAGATCCTGTTGTGAAGGGGAGACCTGGAGCAAGAGATCCATGTCAGAATCTGCCTGGAAGAAGAAAGGGATGAGTATGCACCCCAGATCCTTCATTACCACCATCTTGAAGCAGGCGGTCAGACCATCATGATCTGCTGGTGGAACAGGCAACTCATAATACGGATGGTGGTGGAGCTCCCGAGTGCAGCCCTATGGTTGCTGCCTTTCCCTGACCATGAACCCCATGGTTGATGGTCTGCTAGTGATCTTGTCGGTCTGGTGGGGGTCTTTGCAAAGTCGATCGACCCAACTCGTAATACAGCAATCGGACCGCCGAGCTCGCCGCACTCGGACCGCCACCACCAATATGGTGGTCCACGGGACGGCCTAACTCGTAATAAGGCCTTTACGTTTTTACAGGTAAGGAGATGTCAGTAGGTCTGTGGGTTGTGGTATTGGTTTTATTTGGTAAGACTGTTTAGTGGTAGTTTGTATTGTGTATATACTTATGTATTGTATTATGTTTGTAGATTGGTAATGTTATGTGTGTAATGTATTTGGGATGTATGCTTTGTGTCTTATGTTAACATTCCTTACAGGTTTACAGTCGGAGTGGAACGTTTGAACTTTTAATGTTTTTTTCAAAACTACATTAATTTGGTTTTATTTAAACAAACATTATTTTTTTTCTTTCCTTTGGTTCCTTCGATTTCCTTGAGCGGCTTCTGACTTGAAATGTTTTGGGTTTTTTACGGATCCCAATGACTGTGCATAACTTTTGTGGATTTCATTTGGACATTTCATTTTTGTAATTTTTTGGGTTTCTTACTTTTTATTTTTGACTTGTGTATTGGATTTTTAGAAATTGGCGCAAGATCTTCAGCTACACAGAAGTTAAGATAATTTGTTTTAGAAGGAAATGTTATAATTTAATATGTATATGTGTTTGTAAATGTATTTTGCTGTTACTGCAACTGAAAAAGTTTGATTTCTGCATGTGTGTTTTAAAACTTGTGCTGCTTAGTATAGTTTTTATATTGTATATTTTCTGTCCTGTGAATAATTTTATTGAAATATTATTAATAATTATTTTTATCAGTCTTCTTTTCTACGTTATTAATGTATTTTAGTTATAGACTAATTTGTAAAAATAATTATTCTAATATTTATTTAAAATTGTTTAACCTCTTCGCTGCGGCGCATATTCCGCCGCAGCGCTCCCGCAGTGCTGACATTCCGATTGCGGGGAGTTCATGACGTCTCCCGGCCGTCGTCCGCACACGCCCATCATGACTCATGACGGCCGGGAGACGTCATGAGCATGGAAGAGGTTAAGGTATAGTTGTGTAAGGTTTTGTATTAATTTGGTTGTGAGCAGGGCGGTTTCTCCATTACGGCTCAGGGACTGCGCCCCTCTGAAATTCCTACACATTTATATAAAAACATATTAAATAGAACGATTTATTTAGAGATACGACTGTATTCGTATATCTAAATAAACTGATGTATTTAAGTCTAGGCTGTTTGTTTCAGGCTGCCTGCCCTGCCTTGCTCTGAAGCAGGAGACGGAAGCCATGCAGTAAATCAAATTTCTGAACTGTGAGGCACGATGCAGGACTTTCTGTTTTAAAGCCCTTTATTGCCATTGTGGTGTATGGTTGTATGCACTCTGTAGGCCAGTGATGCTATTAGCATCACAGTTTCGGGGGTCGGAGATTCAAAGGCATAGATCCCACCCTTTCGTCATACATGAGAGTGGTTGAAAGCACGTCTGATCTGGTGCCTTGTTTTTGTTTTCGGTAATGGTAAGTATTTGCATGCTAATGTTGTGTTATGTATATTGTGCTGAGACCCCTTATCACGCTAACCTCCACTACTGTGACACCCCAGGCCCTGGCTGCAGATCACTCGCACTATTAGAAGTGGAGCTACTGTATTTGTTCCCCCACGAAATTGATCTAAATAACGAGCAGAGTTCTTGTTCCTTTGTGAAGATGATCCAAATATCCGAGTCAAGCCCAAAACAAGAGCTATGTGCTTACTGTGGAATATGTGCTCACAGTGGACAGTTCTCTGATGTATGACATTAAAACTGGCCGTGTCTTCATGCTCCTAAGTTAACACTGATGCCAAAAACATGGACTGACTTGCAAACAATTAATGTTAAAAACTCTATGGGAATGCATTTCAGCAATTTATTTCTGCTTATTTCACATGCTTTACTTAATCTTGCATTCCACAAGAGTTAGCTATTTTATGATTCTGTTGTTTATCTGTATTTTGTTCTGGGCATACTTTGAGGCTTGAGCCATGCCAGGTGTTTATGAGGGGCTTTGATAGTGTGCACAGGCGCTAAGGCTGAAGCCAAACAAAGTGCCTGTGACTGGGTTTGCCTCTCTGCAGAGCACACAGAACAATGTTTATGTATTCTATTTGCAACTGAAGTTCTGTGTATATGTGTGTGAAAGGGTACACAGATGTCAAAATATATGTAAGGCAAAAGTAAGAGAAATTAATTTGCTTAAATTTAAGGGAGTGCAGTACATGTTTGGGGCGGTGAAGTGACAGAGATGCGAGGAAGTGCATTTTGGAAAGAGTGAAAAGAGGATGTTGAAGAGGAAAGAGAGATGTGCATAGAAAAAGAGAATACATATCGAACATAAAGCTCACAAAACTGATGGCCAAACTCCTTCCACAGGCCTCAATGCTATTTAATTCACAGACTCTTTATTTCAGAATTTAAACATTTCCAATGTTAATTATTTATTTAAAAAAATCATTGTTGCTACTCATTTACCTTAAACAGCTAATACCCATTGATAAAGCCAATGATACTGACAGGCTTTAGGTATATGTCAGTTGTGTCATTTATCTGGATACAACTACATCTCAGAGAGAAACCATAATACCGGTCAGATGACACACTATGGGAATCACAGAAATGTATTTGATATGTTCCTTTATAGAGAGCCCCCATTTTTTTCATCCCACTTAAATACCTGTCTACACATATTTCTATATGACCGGTTGCAGCCAGTAGCTGTGTGTGCTTCTCGAAGTCTGGTTAGAGCATATTTTTCCAAAGTTAATGCTGCATGCAGTGCAAGACACTGGGCAAGCATACATTTTACAGGGCTAAAGTTGACATGCTGTACAATTTACACATTGCAGTAACTGCTGAACATATCAAGGCAGGAAGATATGGGGCAGTTTTTAATATGTTCAATATTTCAATTTCCCGCTGCTTTATAGGCCTTGCTTTATTGCTACATTAATTTGCTTTAAAATGCACCATTTGACAATCTTATATTAATTTCTTTATCAGGTGAGGGACTCACCCTGGACCACCGGTTTGTTCATTGAACTTGTTCACAATGCTTGCTATATAAAAGTCATGCCCAACGTTTATGCCTGACTACTTTCAAATGTCACCAGCCACCACTGGTTGTGAGAATATTGGTAGGTAGATGGTGTATAATAGTGATTTAGCTGTCATTTCTAGGTAGTGAACTTATTTGTTATTTACTAAGGGTCTACCTTTAAATTGTAGCATTTCTTATATTTCCTTGGTTTATGTAGTTACTTAAAGTTTCATTTAGTTTACTGACAGTTCTATTCATAGTTGTAGGTACTTTGTTCATTTTGGAAGGCTTCTATCAACTTTTAGAGTGTTGGTCTGGTCCTTCCTAGTGTAGCTTGGAAGGCATTGTAAAATACTTCCACTGCATTGTTGGTTTTGACTTGTTAAGCCATGGTGCTGTCATAGACATTCCACCATTGTATTCGAAATGTGCGTTGGCGCCTGAGTCTAAAAATCCAAGTGTTTTTAAAGAACTGCAATAGTGGACTTATTTTTTGTCAATTTCTTTTGTGAAATGGGATTCTATTAGTATATTTTTTGTAGTTGTAACTTGAGGAACAGTGTTTATGTGTTGTCACATAAGCTTGCCTCATCTCTACAACGGCCCCCCACAGACGCCGGGGATGCCTGGTTTCACCTTGGAGATACCCAAAAAGGGACCATCTCACAGGGATAGCCAGGATGGGTTCCCCAGCGGTCTACAGCGCCGGGACGCCCCGTTGCTGGGGCAGCTGTGCGCTTTACAAGTCCACAACATTTACATTTACATTTAATGCTAAACTAACTGCTGTTATTTATAATATATTGCTAAAAGGAAATTTTTTAAATGCTGCATTTTTTATTGAATGTATTGAATTTGATGGGGATAACTGTTTTTACATGGTGCTAAATTGAAGCAGTAAAGAAAAATGTTTTGAATGGTAACTTACAGAGGCAGGAGTCTGAGCTATAGGAGGTTAATTTAACTCCTCTTGAAACAAAATGCTAAGAGCCTTGTGGGGCATTTCTGCCAGCAGGAGCAGGCCACCATCTGCCTGCCATTTTGGTCAGCAGTCTAGCGGTCCTCATTAGGAGGAAAACAGTCTTTGGTATTTAAAGACGATGCAGGCATGGACTCACAGCGGGTGCACCACAGGCACACCAAAGGAGCGCCACAGGGAAGCCCGTCTGCACAGCGCCAGCCACGCTGCAGGATTTGCTGCAGCCATCCAAAAGAAAAACTGGGTAAGGTATTCCCCAAAACAATTGATCGAGCTGGGAAAGTTCCCACCAGGTGACAAGATTTTTAAACCTGCAGATAAAACTAACTCAGAGCTGGCAGGAGGAAGTGAGACCTCTTGCTGTAACTCATTAAGTTGCAGGCTTCTCAATGTTAGGTCACTGATTAAACACGCCATGGAGATACAACTATGAATACAAGCTAGAGATCTGGACACTTTGTTTATTACAGAGACCTGGATCACCACGGACTCAGAGGTTGATCTAGGTTTAGCTTATCCACTAGGCTATAAGATGTTTCATAAGCCTCGTGAGCAGAAAAGGGGAAGCGGGGAAGGCCTAATGTATAAAGAAAAATGGGACTTTGTCCCCCTTAGCCTAGACAAAATTTTAGGTCCTGAGTTTCTCTTTAAAAAGCAGTAGAGGTCATGTATTCTCAGACATACTGTGTTACCATTCCCCCGACCCATCAAGCCCCTACCTTTAATCCCTAGTTGCCATTTTTTAGTAACATGACTATGGCCCACTTAAGGTTTCTTATCCTGGGTGAATTTAATTTATGGTCTTCTGGCGAGTCTGGACATGCACTAAGAGATCTCCTCACCTCATGTGATAACCTAGGCCTGCAACAGTTGGCATTGAACCCAACCCACCAGGACGGCTCCATCCTGGCCCTTATTTTCTCATCCCAAGACCTGGCTACAGTGGAAAATATCTCTCCCATGTGCTGGACAGATTACTCCTTGGTGAATTTCTCTCTACAAATTAAAAAAATTAGCCTTACAAAATACCTTGCAACCCCCCAAATGATTTGGAAGAGCATGGAATACATTTCTTAAATCACCCAGGGCTCGGCCTCTGTTTGAGTTATCATCCATGATTAAGGAGGACAGAACGGTAGAGGAAAACTATCAGAATTACGAAAACAGTATCAGGGATACTTTAGACCAGACCATCCCTATCAGAGAATCTAGAACCATACGGAACACCTCCGCTCACTGGTTCAATGCTGAAATGAAGGATCTGAAATTGGCTTGTAAGACTGCCAGAAGGAAATGGCGAAGGTCATAAAGGGAAGAGGGAAAGCTAGCCCTAAAAGCTGTTTATGGATTTACAAGACTGTAATCTCGAAAGCTAAAGCGGAACACTTTACTGTGCTATGTTGGCAGCACCCAACAGTACTAGAGAAGTGTTCAAAATGCTGCATGAATTGTCCAATCCGGATTGCCTAAATCAGTCTATACCAGCCTCTCAGGATGTCTGAGATAAACTCACAGTATTCTTTGGGGAGAAAATTACTTAAATTATTGATGAAATCAGCCCCAATGCTCTAACCTCGCCCTCTACATGTAACAATGCTCTTCAACCACTAACCAGAGTGGTTTGTCCCTCTCTGGGTGGAAAACACTCAGATCAGATAAGTCAATTAAAACACTTCGACTACCTAACAGAAAATCTCTTTAGATTAGCTGTGGCCACTCCTTCAAGTTCTCCTCTGGATCCTATCCCTTGTACAATGTATGGAAAGAACTGGCATATGAAACTCTCCCATAGCTGTGGCATATCTGTAGCAATCTCTAAGTAAGCGGGAGGTTCCAACAGCTTGAAAATAAGCTCTAATCACCCCATTGAAAAAGAAGGCCTCTCTAGATCCTGGAATTCTAAGCAATTATAGACCTATTTCTCTCCTTCCCGACCCTATAAAAATCCTGGAATGCTATGTAAGTAAAACCTTATCTCAGTATCTAGAAACAAACCAGATCTTAGAGAAAGATCAATTTGGGTTTCGGCCTTGCCATAGGACTGAAACTGCAGCACTTACCATTATGGACGAACTTAGAATGCGTGTAGACAGCGGCAACTGAGTAGTATTGAGCTTATTAGATCTTTCCGCTGCTTTTGATCCGGTGAATCAAAATACACTTCTGAATAGGTTATCCTCAATTGGAATTAAGGGTTCAGTATCAAAATGGCTGCATTCATATCTGGTGGATAGACAGCAAGCAGTGTCCTTCCCCCCTTTCCATTCCGAGTTCAGATCTGTTGATCACTGTGTTCCACAGGGCTCATCAATCAGCCCTATACTTTTTAATATCTATATGAGCCCTTTGATCTCACTTATTAAATCACATTAGATCAGCCATGTACACTACAGATCAGCCTGGTACACTACGCCGACAATACTCAGCTAATTTTGTCATTAGAAGGGGATCCTTCGAGGACATCAGATGGCTTTCACAATTGCATAAATGACATAACCAACTGGCTCAAATAAAACTCCTGAGGTTCAATGGAGATAAGACTGAGTGTTTATGTTATCCAGCAAACAAAGTTCCAGCCTCGCTACCATCTGATTTCTGGCCAGTAGCTCCTGAAAAGACTTTGTCACCTTCAGAGGCTGTCAAAGATCTGGTAATCACCACTGAAAATTATCTTAATCTAGAACCACATGTAGATAAGACACTACGCACCTGCTTTGGTTCAATAAAAGCATTCATAAGATTTTCCCTCTGCTATCTAACATGTGAAGAGCACTGGTAGTTCAGAGCATGATCCTAAGCCGCCTGGACTACTGCAATTCTTTACTGTTTGGGACTTCACACTACCTGATTGCACGACTGCAGAGGGTCCAAGCAGCAGCAGCCAGACTGGCACTAAACAGACCACGAAGGGCCTTGGTCTCACTAACATTGAAAGGTCTACACTGGCTACCACAGAAACAAATAATACAATTTAAGTCTCTCTGTATTATTTTGAAATCTTTGCATGGTGTCGGCCATGCCCCATTGCAATAGAGATGAAAATGGTATGGACACCCCACGACTATCAATCAACCTACTGAAATTCAGGAAGGGTCTTAAAACTTGGCTTTTCCCTGTGTGACACTGTAGTGGTTTGGTATGGCTTGAAATTATCACAATATAGGACCACTCTTTTCTGCCCTTAAACTGTTACAATAGCGCCAGGATACCGGTTAGGTGACAGATGTGCTTTAGAAATGTTTCAGATAAATACTTTTTTTTTATTCAGCTATGTCTTTTACAGGTACATGTGCAAGAGCTAATAACTTTTTAATTTCAAAGGCAAACTAGCTGTTTGTTGTATATTCTACACTTAGGGCAGGATTTTGCATATGTTTCCAAATGCTTTGGTTGAAGTGGTAATAGCACCTTGTATGGCTGTGAGTGGGTATAGTTTAAGGACCTTATTATGATTTTGGCAATCCAATGTGCCTTCCGCTGCATGACCGCCAAAGCCATGGTGCTGTCGCCAGCCAGATTAGGACTTCTATCACCGGTGGTTCTGCAGTGTTCTGAATATGGCGTTCTGTTAGGCTCATAGAAGAGCTTAACATGCAGACCGTCGCTGTCAGAGGGCCAACAGTATTCAGTCAAAATATTGAGTTGGAAACGTCAACTTACACTAATATCGAGTTTTAAATATCGTCTGCAAGAATATTGTGGTGAAGAATATCAACTTTAAGGTGAGAAATATTGATTTTAAAAATAAAGAAGTCATTAATATCGTTTGCAAAAATACAGTTGCTTAAAATATCAATTTATGAATTAGTGTTATGTATTTTAGTGAATATTTGAAATGTATGTGATGTATTTTTTTGTATAAGTGTTGTTTGTATTTTTTAATATATGGGTTACATTTTTAGTAGTTATTAATTTTATTTTGATTACATTTTGCGTTTTTTACTTCTGTAGTGGGTTGTGGGTTTATTGGGGAATAGGGTGGGAAGTAATTTAATAATAATACATGAATTAATATTTATTATTATTTATTTGATTGAGATTTTATAATGTTAAATGCGTTTTTATTTTTTGGGGTAACTTTTAGGTGTGTGTTGTGGGGTTTATAGGGGTAAAGGGTGGGACGAAATGTATTTATAATTAATTAATAATTAGTTGTTAATTAATATTAATTAATTGACAATTAATTATGGAAATTGTGTAATAATGTTTTGTTGCTGAATGTGGGGTTTATGGGGTGATGGGTGGGAAGTAATTTATTACTAATTAGTTGATAATTAATCCTAATTAGTTAACTGTTAATTAATTAGGGTAATTGTTTGATTATTTTTTTGTGTGTGGGTTTTGGGTTTATAGGGGTGAAGGATGGGGACTAAATTAATTTTACTTTCTTTAATTAGTTGTTAAATACTATTAGGGGCTGATTACAATGATGGGGAGACAGCCATCGGTCTCCCTGCCATTGTAACCAAATTTTACCGCCTGCCAAATGATGATGGAGGATGGACATGTGGCGGCCGTAAAGACCAATCCCCACGCATCAGATGGGCTCCTTGAGCCCACCGGTGCAGTGGAGGGGCTTGTAGTCCCTACAATGCTGGCTGTGCCTACCAGGCACCGCCGTAGGGATTGCAATGTCCCTTTCCCCCAGCCATTTCATGGTGGGGGACATTGGGGGCCTGTGGCAGGTACCCCTTCCCCCCGGCCCTTGGTTGTGGGTGTAGGTGCCCCCTACGTATCCCTGTACCATATGACAGGCACTGCATGTTGCCTGCCACATAGTGCAGGGATATGTAACGTATCCCGTTTTAACATTGTGGCGGATGTGGCAGCCTGCAGCACCCACCGCAATGTAAAATTTAGGCATTGTGGCCGTAATGCCTAATTGGGACCGCCAACAGCATGTCGGGTGGTCCCAATCTCTGATACAATGGCGGACGGTCTGAAGTCACTCCGCCATCATAATCAGTCCCTTAGTTTTTCAATTAATTTGTTTTATTGTGTCATTCATTTTTTTGCAGTTTAATTTTAGGTGTGGGTTGTGGGGGTTATAGGTGTAAAGGCTGGGAAGGTAATAACATTTATGTGTTTAAATTTGTTTTTTAATTAATAATATTTGTTTCATTGTAAATTAATCATGTTAATTATGCAAATACTTTTTTTATTTTTGATGTGGGTTGTGAGTTGTGCGGTGTTATAGGGTAGGAATTAAATAGACTAAATGTAGGTAATGGTTAATGTTTTTGATACTACATAATTTCTAAATAAAAATATGTATTTGTTTGAAAATTATTTTTTTGTTTTATTTAATATATTTGTAGGTATTTGTGATATGTATTTAACATCATAATATGTTTTTATATTTCTATTTTTAATATTAAATATATATTTATTTTAAACATATTTATATATTTTTTACGTACTTTTTTTAAAACAATTTGTATTTTGTTGATGATATTTTGTTTGTTTTGAATTTTGAACTGGCTGGAGTGAGAATAGTAAATTTTTCCCCTCCGCAAACCAACACTCTCTACTGGTGCACTGACTGGAGTTAAAATAGTAAATTTTATCCCTAGGCTATCCAACACTTTCCCTACTATTGCACTGACTGGAGTGGGAATAATACATTTTATCCCTCCGCTATCCAACACCTTCCCTACTGTTGCACTCACTGCAGTGGGTATAGTAATTTATACACCTCTGCTGTCCAACACGTTCCCTACTGTTGCACTCATTGAATTGGGATAGTCAGTTTTACCCCTGCGCTATCCAACACTTTTCCCACTGTTGCACTGACTACAGTGGGAATAGTAAATGTTATCCCTCCGCTATCCAACACTTTCCGTGCTGTTGCACTGACTGGAGTGGGAAATGTAAGTTTGAAGATTTTTAAATAGTTTAATCTGTTAATTTGGAATAGACTGTTTTAAAAAAAATATTTTATGTTATTAGTATTTGAATATGTATTTGTTAAATTGTTAGTTTAATAATTGTTTTAAAGTAAATATATATGTATATATATATATAACAAATAATTATTATATATGTGTGTTCAACTTTTTTAAACTAAGTTTATTTGTTATATTCATCAGAATGGACAGTAAATCTAATTAATGTTTTTAATTAATTTTCTTCTTTAATATATTCAATATCTATTACTTGATTTTATATATATATATATATATATATTCACTGAAAAAACCATAGGTTTCACACATGTTATAGTTAGCTGGACATTTCACTCGTAAAAAACCAATGAAATTCCCCCGTTATAGTTAGTGCAGGCAACTATAACTCACGCGACCGCAATCCTCTGTTGATGCTAATACTGTATCTTTAGCTATACATATATTACAAATATTTATTTTTCATAAAGACACATATGTCATCAGTGATGTAATATCTGACATCATCAGCAGAGGATTGCGGTCGCGTGAGTTATAGTTGCCTGCACTAACTATAACGGGGGAATTTCATTGGTTTTTTACGAGTGAAATGTCCAGCTAACTATAACATGTGTGAAACCTATGGTTTTTTCAGTGAATTTGCAAGGTTTTTTAAATGCTAATTCCTAACTATAACGTGTGTGAAACCTATGGTTTTTTCAGTGAATTTGTACGGTTTTTTAAATGCAAATTTTTTTTGGAGATTTTTGGTAAACCTATGTATAAAATAATATATGTACTATATCCTGCATTATGGAATGGTAAATTTTTTTTTTTATGCATTTTTTTCCGTGCGCGTACGGTAAGCTGACGCTACGCGCTCTGTTCGTCATAAGTACGGTGCGCTTACGTGATATGATGCGCGTACGGTAAGCTGACGCTACGCGCTCCGTGCGTCATAAGTACAGCGCGCTTACGTGATACGTACGTGACGTACGCGTACAGGCGGAAGCAACATCGCGGTTACGCAGGGGCGTGTAATGCGCATGCGCGAGTGCGTCTTACGTACGCGCTCTGTAAGCGCTCCGTAAGCGTCACGTTCACGCATGCGTACTTGTTTCCGAGCGCGTACCGTAAGCTTACGGAGCGCGCACGGTAGGTCATGTGATCCACAAAGAACACTTTTCATTGGTTGAAACTACTTTCAGTTCCAGAAACTTCCCACACCACACCCATTCCCCTCATTACTGCTTGAGATCCCCTAGGAGAAGGAGCTGAATTGACATTGAGATACAATGGCAGAACAGCAGACCTCTTCTGAGAGTGAGGCTAGCAGCACCACCATCATCCAGAGAAGGAGGAAACAAAAGAATTCTTTTGTATGGGAGTATTTTACTTTTCCAGAGGGGCAGAAAAAGGTCAATGCTCCATTGGTCACTTGCACACTTTGTGACCGTGTTTTATCTAGAGGAAATCCAAGGAAGAAGTATTCCTTTGGAAATCACTCTATGATGAGACACCTTAGGGATAGACATCCCAGGACCTTTGCTCAACATACTGGAGAAAACTCTTCAGTAAGTCACCTGAGCCCAACCTCAGAAGCTCAGCCGAGTACATCATCGGCAGCTCAGCTGAGCCCTTCCTCTGAGGTGGGAGCATCACCTTCTTCTGCTCCTCTGGACATTAACCCTCGATTTGGGAGGGTTGCAATGAGGTGTACAACGTGTTGTGGTCTTATTGTTTTTGGGGAGACCAGTGTTTCCCTTATTAACAATAAGATAGACCAGCACGTTTGTAGACGCTCATAATATTCCCATTCTTTCTTTCCTCCATCCCTGTATTAACCCAACGGCTCTTTTAAGAGCCAACCTTACCTCACAATTTTTTTTATTTTTTTTTAAGCTTTCCTTTTTGAAAATTATTTTTTGCCGTGCGCGCACGGTACGCGTAATAGTTACGCGAAGTTCGCGGAATTTCTCCTCGCGGAATTTCTCCGTTTACACCGTGCGCGTACGCTACGCGCATTCGGCGATTTTTTGAAAAAAAAATTAAATTAATTTTTGCCCTTGGGGGTCCTTCTGGGACCCCCTGACAAAGGCTAGGGGGTCAGGAACTGTCCAGCCTGCCCCCTTTTCACGTTATCCACCTTTGTTTTTCACCCCCCTCAGACTGCGAGAGAAAAAATGGTGGCCGACACTTCCTGGTTTCGACCGATTCGAATGTTTACTGAGATCTAACAACCAATCAGAATCGCGCTCGCGCACGGCAGCGTGCGCGTACGGTAAGCTTACGGTACGCGCTTGGAGCGCGCCCATAGATATATATATTGATTTAAATGCTATTTTCTCAGGAAATACTGAACAGATTTACACGAGACCTTCAAAAGGCACATCCCTGACCTGAGGGCTACCTCTCTGCCAAATTTCAAGTAATTCTGTTCAGCCGTTCGGGCTGTAGCTCGGACTAAAGGTCCTATGGAAAAATGCATGGGGAAAACGCGTTCTGGGACCCCCCCTTTTTCTCAGCCCCCGCTTGACGAATCCCCCCGAGACTTTCAGGGTAGGAGCGGAGCGGAGCGCCCCACCTATTTTGAGAATTTTGCGAGGATTCGTCAATCAGCGCCAAAGTTATTCCAAATAGAATGTTGCGGATTTCCTATGGAAACACGGTCCTAACTATAACTATCTACTGGCGACCGCCAGTAGATAATATTCACTTAAAAAACCATAGGTTTCACTCATGTTATAGTTAGCTGGACATTTCCCTCGTAAAAAAACAATGAAATTCCCCCGTTATAGTTAGTGCAGGCAACTATAACTCACGCGACCGTAATCCTCTGCTGATGACGTGAGATATTACATCACTGTATTTAGACACCTATTTACCCATGTCTTCTTCCATTAATCTTTAGCTATACATATATTACAAATATTTATTTTTCAGAAAGACAAATATGTAATCAGTGATGTAATATCTGACGTCATCAGCAGAGGATTGTGGTCGCGTGAGTTATAGTTGCCTGCACTAACTATAACGGGGGAATTTCATTGGTTTTTTACAAGGGAAATGTCCAGCTAACTATAACATGTGTGAAACCTATGGTTTTTTAAGTGAATTTGCAAGGATTTTTAAATGCTAATTCCTAACTATAACGTGTGTGAAACCTATGGTTTTTAAGTGAATTTGTACGGTTTTTTAAATGCTAAGTTATGTATTTAATAATATTTTTTTTTTTCAGGTTTTTCACCGTGCGCGCACCGTGCGCACGCTGTGGGCACTTCGCGCACCGAGCGCCCACGAAGCATTGTGGGTGCCGTGTTTTGGGACCCCCCTTTTTCTCGGCCCCCGCTTGACTAATCACCCCGAGACTTTCAGGGTAGGAGCGGAGCGGAGCACCCCACCTATTTTGAAAAATTCGTGAGGATTCGTCAACCGGCGCCAAAGTTATTCAAAATAGTATTTTCAGATTTCCTATGGAAACACGGTCCTAACTATAACTATCTACTGGGGACCGCCAGTAGATAATATATATATACATATATATATATACGATATTTTCGTCAAACCCAAGAATGCCCTGCATATAAGCTCGCACTCCAAAGACAGGTAAGTTGTAACAACAACTTTATTTAGACATGAAGCAGGCATTTCATTCCGAGTTCTCCTTTAAAATTTGCCTGACGCGTTTCAAAGATCACCATCCTCTTTTTCAAAGGCAATGTTAAAGTTCCAAAAGCTTTTCCTGCTGCAAATCCGCTTTCAATGTGGGAAGTTTTCAAAAGCGCTCCTGCATGGCTTTCGCTGCAATAGCTCATTAAGCTCAGGTGTGTCTTTGCAGAATATTGCGGTATTTGTAGTCTTACGGCATTTTAAGAGAAAAGCCCTCCAGTGGGCAAAGATTGAAAATCCTGCTTCCATAGCATTTCAATACCTGTATTGCCCATTCGACCTGGCATAATTCCAAATCGGGGACCCATCATTTTTCGGGCGGTGCGGTAGCTCCACGGCTGGACCTGCCGTGCTATTATGTCAAACCCAAGAATGCCCTGCATATAAGCTCGCACTCCAAAGACAGGTAAGTTGTAACAACAACTTTATTTAGACATGAAGCAGGCGTTTCATTCCGAGTTCTCCTTTAAAATTTGCCTGACGCGTTTCAAAGATCACCATCCTCTTTTTCAAAGGCAATGTTAAAGTTCCAAAAGCTTTTCCTGCTGCAAATCCGCTTTCAATGTGGGAAGTTTTCAAAAGCGCTCCTGCATGGCTTTCGCTGCAATAGCTCATTAAGCTCACATGTGTCTTTGCAGAGCATTGCGGTATTTGTAGTCTTACGGCATTTTAAGATACGATATTTTGTACAACTATATTTATGACATCAATATTTTTTCTCTCAATATTTTTGTACTTACTATTATAATTATAGGATGTCGATATTTGTGACATCTATATTTATAATTCCATATTGTGGTATTGGGATATTTTAGTTGTCAATATTCTGTCAGAGAACCAACGCCAACTGTACCTTCCTGCATGGTGTGGCATACATGCCACACTGTGCAGTAAATGGGGGTGCAAATCTAGGGACGCACTACATGTCCCAAATGCACCCCTAGGCTCAGGAGCAACAGGGGGCCCTATTATGGTAAGGGTGGTAGTCTGGCAACTCATAATATGCTCGGTGGTGCCACAGCAGCACTGAGAGAATATTACTATGCCTGACCGACACCACCAAGCTGCGGGATCCTGGGTCCTTGCGGAGGGGGTGATCCTGTGGCAGTCCGACTGCCACACTCCTAATGTGGTGCACGGTGCCACAGTGGGGGGGTGGTCAGACCGCCACCGCGAGTACTTGCAATAAGGCCCTAAGTATTGTTTGCATCATTTACTGTTCAAAGGCCATTATAATTATAAGTGGAGAGTAGTTTTTAGTTTTTGGTTGGATGTAGTTTAAAAGTTCATAGTATGTTGTACTGTGTTTAATAGACATAAGAGCATAAATGAGAGGTATGTTAGTGTTATGATATTAACCATGCATGGTGTGAATGGCGAAGGCCACATTTGAAAAATTCCATCCATGAGATATGTTTCACATTGAATTAGTCCTAGGATATTATTTTCATTTGAAAATATAATTCTTCTCCTTTTCATTATTGTGGTTGTCCTATAGAAGGAGGTGCTTTTCATCATGTGTAGTAGTTAGGTATTCTGGAATGAAAACTTCTTGGTATCTTGTAGTAGTGCCAGGGGTTTGATTTGTGGCTTTTTCAATATGTAAATTTGGTCAGTTTAAGCCAGAGGTAACTCGTAGCTGACCTGTAATGTGCACAGGTACTTTGAGAGTATATCTTTTAAAATGTTAGCAGTGTGCTTGTGGGAACTAGTGCTTGCCTCTTTTTCAAATCTTGTAGCATATGCCTTACTTGTATCTCTTCTACATTTGGGGGGGGGGGGGAGGGGTTGTGTTCCCTGACAATAATTACAATAAAAATGTTCATTGTAGCCCTACACCAACAAACATTTGCATAATATTTTGCATATTTACAATTGACATTCTTGTGCTTGTGCTTTCCTGGCTGAATATGTATCTCATGTGCTAAAGCAATTATTAGCATTTTTGTGGTGTGACATATGGCTCTTTCTGCCATTCTGTCTGAAAGTGGCATAAATATAAAATTAAAAATTAATTATGTGTTTAAATGTTTATCATGTTTGCTAATACTAATTTAAACATGCTTTCACACGTTCCACATTTTATACTTACAAATGTGTTGTTGCCTTAAGTTGCACTTAGTTTTCTTGTGTTTCTGTTTGATATCATTAAGATTTTGGGTTTGGCGGCTTTCCTTTTCTTTTGGTGAAAACATGTTAGTTTTAGTTTCAAGTTAAAAACATAGGTATGGCTAGTTTTGAGGACATATATATATGGCATGTGATCAAGGCTGCTCAGGCAGTCGAAACGCGTAATGACCAGCTCCATGTGAATTAAAAGAATTGATTTTGCCCTGGTGGAGGTTGGGGATTGAATTTTATCAAGTGGAAAATATATATATACCCCACGTAACATCTGCCCAGTAATGGTGTATTCTGGGAGCTGTAGTGTCTACAACGCCGCAGCTGGTGGGCGATCACATGATTGGGTGCTGGATTTGCTCCTACCTATGGGAGGACTGCAGGACTATTTAAAGGCGGGGATGTGGCACCAATTCTGGTCAACAGCGGCAACTGAAGAAGGCCCGTTGGCTAGAATGCATTATGCCTAACGCTGTCTATTAAAGAGCTTCAACTTGTATTCCCTGTGTGGCCTCTTCCTTGCGCTCATCGGAGGGGTTTGTGTATATATATATATATATATATATATATATATATATATATTCACTGAAAAAACCATAGGTTTCACACATGTTATAGTTAGCTGGACATTTTACTGATAAAAAACCAATGAAATTCCCCCGTTATAGTTACTGTAGGCAACTATAACTCACGCGACCGCAATCCTCTGCTGATGCTAATACTGTATTTAGACACTTATTTGCCCATGTCTTCTTCCATTAAATTTTAGCTATACATATATTACAAATATTTTTTTTTCATAAAGACACATATGTCATCAGCAGAGGATTACGGTCGCGTGAGTTATAGTTGCCTACAGTAACTATAACGGGGGAATTTCATTGGTTTTTTATCAGTAAAATGTCCAGCTAACTATAACATGTGTGAAACCTATGGTTTTTTCAGTGAATTAGCAAGGTTTTTTAAATGCTAATTCCTAACTATAACGTGTGTGAAACCTATGGTTTTTTCAGTGAATTTGTACGGTTTTTTAAATGCTAATTTATTTATGTATTATTTTTTATATATTTATTTTGCAATAAACTACGTATTAAAAATTATTATTATTTTTTTTTTTGGTTTTCACCCTGCGAATTATTTTTTTTTTTTTGCAAAAAAAAAAATTTTTTTTTTGTGTTTTTCAGGGTGCGCGCACTGTGCGCGCACCCCCGCGATTTTTTAAAAAAAAAAAATTTTTTTTTTTGCCTTCGGGGTCCTTCAGGGACCCCCTGACAAAGGCTAGGGGGTCAGGAACTCTCTACCCTGCCCCCTTTTCATGTTCGCCACCTTCCTTTTTCACTCTCGCACTGAAAACAAACAAAATGGCGGCCGACACTTCCTGATTTCGACCGATTCGAACGTTGACTAACATGTAACCACCAATCAGAATTACGCTCGCGCACGTTAGGGTGCTCGCACGGTGCTCGCACGGTGCGCGCACCCTGCGCGCATATATATATATATATGCTTTTAAATGCTATTTTCTCCGGAAATACTGAACAGATTTACACCAGACCTACAAAAGGCACTTCCTTGACCTAGGGACTACCTCTCTGCCAAATTTTGAGTAATTCTGTTCAGCCGTTCGGGCTGTAGCTCGTTCTAAAGGTCCTATGGAAAAATGCATGGGAAAAACGCGTTTTGGGACCCCCCTTTTATCTCAGCCCCCGCTTGACGGATCCCCCCGAGACTTTCAGGGTAGGAGCGGAGCGTAGCGCCCCACCTATTTTGAGAAATTCGCGAGGATTCGTCGACCGGCGCCAAAGTTATTCAAAATAGAATGTTGAGGTTTTCCTATGGAAACGTGGTCCTAACTATAACTACCTACTGGCGACCGCCAGTAGGTAATATATATATATTTATATATATATATATATTATCTACTGGCGTGACTATGTGTGTGAGTAACTCTATGGATGAGTGGCGGTGTGTAATAGGATGTATAGGTGTATGAGTACATATGATGAGTGAGTACATGCATGAGTGACTGTATGGGGACTGTTGGTGAATGAATGGATGTGTGTGTAGATCTTGGAATTACTGAATAGGTGTGTTGTAACTGGTATTGGTATGTCCATTGTTTTGAAAATGTAAGCTTGTATTTTTGAGTGTGTGTATCAAAGGTTATATTAGGGTGAGAGGAGGTCTGCCACTCTATCACAAGGATGATGTCATCAGTAATGTCATCAGTGATGTCATTTGAGATGTGATCAGTGATGTCATGAGTGATGTCACTGACCATTTCATGAGTGATGTAATATGTGACGTCATCAGCAGTTCATTGCAGGCACGCAAGTTATAGTTAGCTGAACTAACTATAACGGGGGAATTTCTATGGTTTTGTATGAGTGAAATGTCCAACTAACTATAACGCCCCTGAAACCTATGTTTTTTTCAGTGTATATATATGTATGCATTATTGACTGGCGGTCGCCGGTAGATAGTTATAGTTAGGACCTATTTCCCATAGGAAATCTGCAACATTCTATTCCCAATAAGTCTGGCGCCGGTTGACGAATCCTTGTGAAATTTTCCAAACTTTTGGCCAGCCCTGCTCCGCTCTTACCCTGAAAGTTTCGTGGTGATTCGTCAAGCGGTGGCCGAGAAAAAAGGGGATCCCAAAACGCGTTTTCCCCATGCAATTTCCCATAGGATCTGTTGTCGAGGCTACACCCCGAACCGTTGAACGGATTGACACCAAATTTGGCAAAGAGGTAGTCCTCAGTTCAGACTCGTGCCTTTTGCATAAATGGTGTGAATCCGTTCAGTAGTTCCTGAGAAAATTAGAGTTAAAAGTACATAAATATCTATGGCCGGGGAGGATCCGCGGACCCTACCCGCACCGTAAGCGCACCCTCCCCGAACCGAGCGCGCACCCTCCCGATCGCGTGCTGAATGCTAATTGGCTGTCGAGTGTCTGTCTACATTCGAAACCAGGAACTGTTGGCGGCCATTTTCTGTCTCGGTAGAAGCGAGGCTGAAGAAGCAAGGGGAATAAGTATGTAAAACATATAAAGGGGGCAGAGTGGAAATACTCTGACCCTCTAGAGGTGCTTAGGGGGTCCCCTGGGGTCCCCTTTTTAAAAAAAAAAAAACGACGAAATGCGCTCACGGTGCACGCATCCTATCGCGTTGCGTGCGCGGATCCACAGAATTATTTTTTATAAAAAGACAAGAAATCATTGTTTGTATGACTACTTTGTACACTGAAAGGTAGGATGTATATTTCTGTTTTTTAAAGGTATGATTCTTATTGGTTAACAAAAACAGATTGTAAGGAACATTATATGATGATAAGCTGATATGTTGAAAAGTGAAGCACACTTCCACTCTTGTTTAGCAACATTGTGTGCTGAACTTCTGACCTGTGTGCTCAGTGCAGTGTTCCATGACCTGTTTCTATGGTAACAGGCAGAAGGCAGATTGGGGGAAGGGTTGAAATGTATTTCAGTTGGAAAGGGTTGAAATGTTTAACCAATAGAAATGTGTGTTTGCTTTTGAGTTTATGTGTGAAGGATTGTGATTTGATGTTTACATGTATATGTGTGGAAAATGAAAGGAAAACTTTTCCATTCTTTGTTTTTGATGAGAGGTGCACAGTGCAGAGATTCTGTAAAAGAAAATATGGTGAGTGACTAATATACTTCTTAATCTACAAAACAACTTGAAAGATGAGTTATTTAATTGTGAGGGATGTATGTAGACTGTTTTGATTTTAATCAGTCTAATCTATTTCTCCTTCTAAAGTGTAGGGAGTACTTTTTTTTCTCTACAATCTTATTGACAGTGTGTGTGCATGTAGAAACCATTCTGTGATAAGCATTTGTGTTTTTCATGTGTTTGCAGACAGATAACTGTTCTGTTTTTATATTTTGGTAGAATTAGAAACCAGTCATTGTTTATGAATTTGTGAAATGAGTTATGTTATGTTTCTATACTAAAATGTAGTACTTCTTCTAGATGAAGAAATGTGTTTTGGTATAGTGCAAGGGATAGTGTTGTGTGTCTAGAATCAGACAGTGAGTATGTGTGCATTTGGGAACCACTGTGAGAGAAGCATTTGGTAACATTGTGTATTTGCTAACAGATAAATGTCTTGTTGTCAAGTTTTAGTAGCATTAGAAGGCAGTTTTTGCTTATGCTTTGAGTAAATGAGTCAGGCTTTGACAAAAAAGTGCAGTCCTGAAATATGTAGATTGTGTGCAGTTCCCTTACCACTTGCACTGTAGTGAATGAGTTTTGGTAAACTCCTTGGGATAGTGGTGCTTGTCTAGAATCACACTGTGAGTTAGTGTGTTTTTGGGATCACTGTGAGAGAAGCATTTGGTAACATCGTGTATTTTCTGACAGATAACTTTTTTAAAACCTGGCATGTTGTCAAGTTTTAGTAGAATTAGAAGCCAGTTTTGGCTTATGCTTTTATTAAATGAGTCAGGCTTTGACCGAAAAGTGCAGTCCTGAAATATGTAGATTGTCTGCAGTTCCCTTATCAGTTCCACAGTAGTGAATGATTTTCTGTAAAGTCCTAGGTATATTGGTTGTTGTCTAGAATCACACTGTGAGTCTGTGTGCATTTGGGAACCAATGTTTGAGAAGCATTTGGTAACATCGTGTATTTTTTAGCAGATAACTCTTTTAAAACCTGTCATGTTGTCAAGTTTTATGAGCATTAGAAGCCAGTCTTTGGTTATGCATTGATAAAATGATTCTTGCCTTGACACTAAAGTGCAGTACTGAAATATGTAGATTGTGTGCAGTTCCCTTACCACTTGCACTGTAGTGAATGAGTTTTGGTAAACTCCTAGGGATAGTGGTGCTTGTCTAGAATCACACTGTGAGTTAGTGTGTATTTGGGAACCGCTATGAGAGAAGCATTTGGTAACATCGTGTATTTGCTGACAGATAACTGTTTTAAAACCTGTCATGTGAAGTTTTAGTAGCATTAGAAGACAGTTATGGCTTATGCTTTGATTAAATGAGTCAGGCTTTGACAGAAAAGTGCAGTCCTGAAATATGTAGATTGTGTGCAGTTCCCTTACCACTTGCACTGTAGTGAATGAGTTTTGGTAAACTCCTAAGGATAGTGGTGCTTGTCTAGAATCACACTGTGAGTTAGTGTGTATTTGGGATCACTGTGAGAGAAGCATTTGGTAACATCATGTATTTGCTGACAGATAACTGTTTTAAAACCTGTCATGTTGTCAAGTTTTAGTAGGATTAGAAGCCAGTCTTTGCTTATGCGTTGATTAAATGAGTCATGCTTTGACACTAATGTGCTGTACTTAAATATGTAGATTGTGTGCAGTACCATTAACTCTTCTAGACTAGTGAATGCGTTTTGGTAAACTGCTAGGGATAGTGTTGCTTGTCTAAAATCACACTGTGAGTCTGTGTACATTTGGGTAAGGATTGTGAGAGAAGCATTTGGTAACATAGTGTATTTGATGACAGATAACTGTTTTAAAATTGGTCATGTTGTCAAGTTGTAGTAGCTTTAGAAGCTATTCTTTGCTTATGCATTGATAAAATGAGTCAGGGGTTGACACTAAAGTGCAGTACCATGTACTATTCTATTCACTGTGCCAGAACTGAAAATTTAAAAGTTTTACCCAGGCATTAACCTAGTAGTAATCTGATGATTTAGTCAGTTTCCAAGTCCTCATGTTGTGAACCATACATTACCACATAGATTGTTTCAAATGTCTATGGAGTATGCATGCAGTCTTCTAACATACTATATAACTTGTCTTTCACATTTTCAATTCGCTAGTCAGTATCCATACACTTCCAGGAAACACCCTGCAACTCCCTTTGCAGTCCTCTTGTGACCCATTCAGCATCATGTATTAATCCATTCACTGTGTGAAAACTCAAACACTTATAAATTCACCAAGATACTATCTTTGCAGTACTCTAATCATTCAGTCTATGCCTAAGTATTCATGCACTGAGCCAGGCCTTAGCACATGGACTGCTTCAAACCCCTATCCACTATGTATGCAGTCTTCTAACCACCTAGACACTTTCATACTTTCAATTCCCTAGTCAGTATCCATACAGTCCAGCAAACATCCTGTCACTGACTTTGCACTCCTCTAGTGACCCATTCAGTACCAAGTACTAATCCATTCCCTGTGCGAAAAGCCTACCACTTATAAATTCACCTAGGCACTCTCCTTTGTTGCTTGTCTAAAATCACACTGTAAGTCTGTGTACATTTGGGTAAGGATTGTGAGAGAAGCATTTGGTAACATAGTGTATTTGATGACAGATAACTGTTTTAAAATCGGTCATGTTGTCAAGTTTTAGTAGCTTTAGAAGCTATTCTTTGCTTATGCATTGATAAAATGAGTCAGGGTTTGACACTAAAGTGCAGTACCATGTACTATTCTATTCACTGTGCCAGAACTGAAAATTTAAAAGTTTTACCCAGGCACTAACCTAGTAGTAGTCTGATGATTTAGTCAGTTTCCAAGTCCTCATGTTGTGAACCATACATTACCACATAGATTGTTTCAAATGTCTATGCAGTATGCATGCAGTCTTCTAACATACTATACACTTGTCTTTCACATTTTCAATTCGCTAGTCAGTATCCATACACTTCCAGGAAACACCATGTAACTCCATTTGCAGTCCTCTAGTGACCCATTCAGCATCATGTACTAATCCATTCACTGTGTGAAAACTCAAACACTTATAAATTCACCAAGATACTATCTTTGCAGTACTCTAATCATTCAGTCAGTGCCTAAGTATTCATGCACTGAGCCAGGCCTTAGCACATGGACTGCTTCAAACCCCTATCCACTATGTATGCAGTCTTCTAACCACCTAGACACTTGTCTTTCACACTTTCAATTCCCTAGTCAGTAGCCATACAGTCCAGCAAACATCCTGTCACTGTCTTTGCACTCCTCTAGTGACCCATTCAGTACCAAGTACTAATCTATTCCCTGTGCGAAACGCCTACCACTTATAAATTCACCTAGGCACTCTCCTTGCTGTACTCTAATCATTCAGTCAGTACCCAAGTAGTCATGCAGTGAGCCAGGCCTTAGCACATGGACTGCTTTAAATGCCTATGCAGTATGGATGCAGTCCTCTAATCACCTACACAGTTGTGTTTCACACCTTCCATTCCCTAGTTAGTATTCATACACTTCTAGCAAACACCCTGTCACTCACCCAGTGTGTCTCCTTATAGTACTGTAATCATTTAGTCAGTTAGCATGTAGTGTTTTAGTGAGGTAGGCTTTAGGGCATGAACTGCTTCAAAGTAGTATGCACTATGCATGTAGTGTTTTAACCATCATCACACTTGTGGTTCAGGGCTATAGTTTCTTAGTCAGTATTTATATAAAATGTGTTTGTACAGTAATGGAATAGTATAAATTTGAAAGTTATTAATATACATTTATTTGTGATTCTTTTTTACAGATACAGAACAGGAGTGTTTCTCATCTGTTTGCACTCTTCTCGTGCAAGATTGTGTGGATGAAGGGTCCTTAGGTGTTTCATCATACTTGCTGTGTCGCACGAGTATTTTTTATTAGGATCCCCTCGTAACAGAACTGTTTTGAAAATCTTGCATGTGACAAAGGTGGCATTGGTCTTTGTTTGCCCCTCGAGAAAAGTAGAAAATTTCCACATCACTGAAGGAAAACGTTGTGGGCGTGGTGCATCCTCCAAAAATTCATCTTTAGATTTGGTGAATATTTTAAAGCAACATCATTTACAGTTTTAGTAAGTTAAAGTTAAAACATTTTGTTAGCTGTGTGCATTTTATATATCTGTGATTTGTATCTTGTTTTTTTTTTGAGAATAGCATGTTGTTTTTTTTTTAACAATCTTTGAGATTGTGGTTTTTTTGCCCGCTGTTAAATGATGAGTACAATTGAAATCACTATTTTTAGTGAAATTTAATATATTCTGAGAACAGCAAAAAAGGCAAAAAAATTACTTTGTGGAAATTATGCTGTGTTGTAAAAAATTTATTATTACATGTTATAATTTTTTTTCCTTTTCTTTCACATATCCAAATTCTAAAATAAGCAATTTTTAAGAATTTAGATTGGAATGAAAATGTGAAAAAAAATTAGCATTTTTTATTCCTATTACTGTGAAGGTAAGTTTAACTAAGTCTCAATATGCTGAATGAGGAGGTCTGCAAGAAGCTACAAAGTGGAAACATGTTTCTAAAAACAGTCTGTTTATACCTATGTAGTTTTGAAATCTGACCATAATCAGATATCATGTGACCTGCAAAAAAAGAGATTTGAGGGGTTCATAATATTTCCTATTTTAGCTATTGAAGGACAGCAATTATTTCAATCATTCTTCTTTGAACATCTTTGCAGACAAAACTCTGTGCTTACCTTCTATCATTTGCAAGGAATTTTAAAAACGGAAATATACTCTTTCATATTTACGAAGAGAGGAAAAGGCACTCTGTGTACTTTTTATACTTCATGTAAATACAACCTCATCATGCAGACCACTTTGTTTTGAAAGGGTGTTCTATAAGTGTTGTTGTGCATGATTGCACTGAATACTCATAGAACAAGACACATGTCTAGATTTCTCATAAATCATAAATCTCGATATGTGTGTGAATGGTGCACCATTCTAAAATTGGTGTAGGAAAGCACAACAAGGAGAATTGTTTCCATTTCTCCACATTTTTATATCTTCAATGCATGCAGAAATGTTCAGCATACATTGAAGGAGAAAAATGCATTTTCTCATTGTTTTTGTGCAGGAAGGTGTGTCTTCCTTCAGAAAAACAAACAGCACATGACACAGATATCCTTGCACTATGGTGCAAGGGTGCCTGTGTCACCACATTGCTGCAGTTAAAGCAGCCGTGCAGACAGAAGCATAGATTTGCAACATATTTATGTACATATGTTGCATCCCTGTGCTTCGGAAGTTCTACAGCACACTGCAGTTAAAGAGGTTACTCTGTGATGCTGCAGCACTTCCTCATACTTCTGCACTTATACATTCACCATACGCTACTAATGCATTCATTCAGTCAATTACGTACTACACATACATTCATCTAAACTAACACTAACAAAGAAATTTAGCTCTTTTTTAAAACAGGAAAGTTAGTTCTTACAAGAACTTTTTTTTTTCTTCTTTCTTCTTTTATATTTTTTGGGGGGGTTTCTGAACAATTTTTAATTTTTTTTGGTTTTTCTGCAACAAAAACAAAACAAAAAAAAAACAGGAGAAACCAAACAATGAACTTCAGGGAACAATAAAAAAACAAAAAACTAGCAAATGTTACTTTTTTGGCGGCGGCAGATCAGATCGATCGACTGCTCACCATAGCACAAAGTTGCATTGCACTTAGTGCAGAGCACTTTTAAAAATTGAAATTGAGGACGGATGTCCAAGGTTTGGGCTGATGGATGCACTCTTGATGTGCTCGGCTGCGATGAGGTGGATGGCGCAGGAGCAGGAGTGTTTCTCATCCGTCGGCACTCTTCTCGTGCAAGATTGTTTGGATGAAGGGTCCTCATGTGCTTCATCATACTTGCCATGCCGCAAGAGTATTTCTTGTTAGGATCCCCTCACGACAGGACTCTTTTGCAAATATTGCACGTGACCAAGGTGGCATTGGTCTTATTCTGCCCCTCGGGAAAAATAAAAAAATTCCACACCACTGAAGAAAAACGTTCTTTGGGTGGTGCCTCCGCCAAAAATTCATCCTCAGAAGTATGAGGTGATGCAGGTGATGCCTGCTGCCCTGAAGCCATTTTTGGTTGAAAAAAGTTAGAGCTAAGTGTAAACTTAGTCTAAAAAATCTTCTTCTCTCCAAAGAGATGGTGCTCTAAAGAAGGTCAGAGAAGAATGATTGAAATGGGTGGGGTCTTTCAATAGTTAGAAGAGGAAGTGTAATGAACCAATCAAATCTCATTTTTTGCAGGTCACATGGGATCCGCGCACCCTGTGCTTACGCAGCACGCACCCAGCGCGCATCCGCGAAATTGAATTAAAAAAAATTATAGGATTAGATGTAAAAATATATTAGTTTTAAGACTAGTTTAGGGTTTGTCTTCAATTAATATTCACATGAAATACATATATTTATGTTTTTTTAAATTTTAAATATTTCGCAGGATAGTACCACATTCTTACGCTCTTATACAATCATTGATACAAGCACACACTCATCCATACAGCCACTCTCACAATCACACACTCTCACATATACCCACTTATATACTCTTACACGCATATATACTGCCTTTCACATATGTAGTTAGTCACAAATTTACCGCTGAGATATACATTCAATCCCTAACACACCCATACATACACTCACTCAACCATACAGTTCATCACAGATGCACTCTTAAAACCATGCACCCATAGAATCACCCACTCTCACATCTATGCACAGAGTCACACACAGCCTACGCACACAAACACTCAGGCACCCATACAGATACTCAGACAACCAATTAATACCCCATATAGACACTCATATAGCTATTCACAAAACCATGCAGCCACTTATACACCAACAGATAGAAACATACAGACATTCACACAGTTTAGTCACTAGTCTGCAGTAAGATACATTTAATGACTCACTTATAGAGTCAGTTACACACCTAGAAAATCATCCATTCACACACTTGTACAGCCACTCATTCTTTCACAGGCCTTTCACTATAAATATATAAAACATATTTAAACTTTACAGAAACACACAGTCACTGGATGATGTCATCAGTGATGTAATCAGTGATGTCATTTTAAATGTCATCAGTGATGTCATCAGTGATGTCACTGACCATGTCATGAGTGATGTAATATGTGACGTCATCAGCAGTGCATTGCGGGGGCACGAGTTATAGTTAGCTGAACTAACTATAACAGGGGAATTTCTAGGGTTTTGTATGAGGGAAATGTCCAGCTAACTATAACACCCCTGAAACCTATGGTTTTTTCAGTGATATATATATATATATATATATATATATGTGTGTGTGAGTATGTGTGTGTATATATATGTATATTGCAACAATTTTCGTTCCTTTGCAGAACAAAACAGAGCAGACTTCAAATGCGGTTTGTTTTTACTTTCATTCCTCGTCAGACATGACGCATTTCGGTCAGCTCAACGACCTTGATCACATGCTTTTTTTTAGAGCGTATTGAGGACTGACCTTTTATTTTCTGGAGTCAGACTTGCACTGAAGAAAGACTCCTGACAACAATTTACCAATTGCTTTTCCGATACTTTGCACCACTGTTAAGTTAATTAAATATACCCATTAATTTATGTCACAAAAGAATTTCATCTCCCAAACAAAAACTTATTATGATTAGCGAATACAAGGATATAACACAAATCTATTTCAAATGCATATAGTGCATTGAATTGTGCAAAGTCTTTACCACAACCTACTCAGTTTACACAGAGTAACATATACATAATGGCTGTGCCTTTTATTCCTCGTCAGCCATGACCCGTTTCAGTAATCTCAACGACCTTGATCACATCCTTTTTTTTAGAGCTTATTGAAGACTGACCTTTTATTTTCTGGATTCAGACTTGCACTGAAGAAAGACTCCTGACACCATTTTACCAATTGCTTTTCCAATGCTGTGTACCACCGTTAAATTAATTAAATTATACACATTAATTCATGTCATGAAAGAATTTTACCTCCCAAACAAAAACGTATTATGATTAGCGAGTACAAGGATATTGCACAAATCTACTTCAAATGCATAGAGTGCATTGAATTGTGCAAACTCTTTACCACACCCTACACAGTTTATACAGAGTAACTTTATACATAATGGCCATGCCATCATATTTAAGGGCAAGTGGCCATTGCATACATTGTTTCAAATTCCTGGTAGTCACTTTGCTATCGATCCTCGTCTAATTAATGTTGCAACATTACTCAACATTTGAGCTCCGTAACGTATCTGGGCCAGTGCCCTAATTAATCATGATTCATTTTTATCCCGTCATTAGTACCATTTCCATTATATCAGCATTCAATGTTGACATACAAGATATGTGATTCAACTTTGCAGGTATTTCATTTAATGTACATTTAATACTCCTAGGTGCTACAGGGCAACCATTTTAGTGCTCCACTTCCCCATTTACAGACAAGAATGAGATTCCTCATCGTGGTTCAGACCATTAGGTGCATTACTGTCTAGTGTCAGGATGTATCTAGTTTTTTAGCTTCCGGAGTTTCCTAGTCCAGTCACCATCTCTCCTATCAGCTGGCACTGCATCGATGACAATACCTAATATGTGTTGGGTCTTTTTGGTGCATCACCTCACAATGTCAGGCTACTGGGTATGATCGATCACCATTAGTTATGGCCTTCATATGCTGTAAAATTCTTTTGTGGACTTGCAGGGTAGTGCTGCCCACAATGCTTGTTGTAGGTTTGTATTATTTTGGGGGTAACTCCCATTGCTCTGAGCCTCTTTCCTTGCTCCCTGTAAGCCCTTGTCACTGAATATATGTTCAGCCTCCTACTCCCTCTTACGCACTGTAGTGGCTGATATCTCTGTTAAGATGCTTGAGACCACTGTATCAGTATTGTTAATGGCTGTTGTCTTCTTCTGCCCCCACACCGTACTGTCCCGCTCACCTGGGGTCTTCACAGTTTTCCAGTCAACCCTCCGGTTAGCTGTGTGCCGTGCCGATCCTCCAATACTCGAGACCTAGGTTTCTAGTGCGGGGGGCCTGCAGCTGCGTTCACTCAGCTCCACTTTGACCTGCTGTGTAGTCTGTCTGATTCAGCTGAAGCGGCTGGTCCAATCGTGGGACGTCCGCTCGTGGGTACAATCGCCCTGCCAATATCGCAACAATTTTTGACGCTTTGAAGAACAAAACAGAGCAGACTTTAAATATGGTTTGTGTTTACTTTTATTCCTTGTCAGCCATGAAGCGTTTTGGTCATCTCAGTGACTTTGATCACATGCTTTTTTTTAGAGCATATCGAGGACTGACCTTTTATTTTCTGAAGTCAGACTTGCACTCAAGAAAGACTCCTGACATCATTTTACCAATAGCTTTTCCTGATACTTTGTACCACCGTTAAATGTATTAAATTATACACATTAAGTCATGTCATGAAAGAATTTCATCTCCCAAACAAAACCTTATTATGATTAATGAGTGCAAGGACCACAAATCTATTTCAAATGCATAGAGTGCATTGAAATCTGCAAAGGCTTTACCACAACCCACTCAGTTTACACAGTGTAACTTTATACATAATGGCTGTGCCATCATATTTAAGGGCAAGTGCCCATTGCATGCATTGGTTCAAATTCCTGGTAGTCACTTTGCTATCGATCCTCATCTAATTCATATTGCAACATAACTCATCCTTTGAACTATGTTACGTATCTGGGCCAGTGGCCCAATTCATCAAGATCAATTTCTATCCTGTCCTCAGTACCATTTCCATGATATCAGCATTCAATATATGTAATTCGACTTTGCAAGTATTTCATTTAATATACATTTAATACTCCATAGTGCTACAGTGCAAACATTTTAGTGCTTCACTCCCCCGTTTACAGACAAGAATGAAATTCCTCATCGTGGATCAGACCATAGATATATATGAAACCTCCAATCCCGCTTTCCTCGAGGCTTGCGCGAGGTGGTCTGAGAAGGGTTCTGGGACCTCTAACAACAACTGCACAATCCTTCACTCCTAACTGAAGAATACGCAGACACCCAAGTATGCCAAATATGATTTATTAGCTCGTCTGGCATTCTTGGATGTCTGAGTATTCTTTTGTTACGAGTGAAGGATTGTGTAGTACTCGTATTTTCTTACAATTGCTGCTGCCTATTCAGGCGCATACAGCATGCAAATCCACTTATGCTCTGACATGGGTTTTTGAATACGCTTGATGTTACAACATTTCGACTCAATATATTTGTTAGGGCAGCAGCAATTGTAAGAAAATATGAGTACCCAACAGCAAAAGAGATTTTGTAATCAGAGGGACCTTTGATTGCAATACAGCATATTGAGTATAGTGCCTGATATGCCCATGTAAAAAAACTATATATAGGCAGTAGCATACACGAAGCAAGAAAGAGAGTGCTAGAGCACAAAAGAGCAAATCGACATAACAACGAGCAATATCCGGTAGCTCGGCACTTTCATGCTTGCCTTGGCCAGAATGATTTTTTTTTATCATTTATAATTTTGGATGCGGTCGATTCTCAAGAGAGGGGTGGCGATAGAGAATGCCAACTAAGAGTCTTGGAATCAAAGTATATAATAGACTTCGAAACATTGTACCCTGTAGGCTTAAATTCTAGTGAAGAGTTGGCTGTACATCTATGATAATTGTAAATCATAGGTAACAAGGTGTGGTATAATATTGTACTAGATGCTAAGAAGATATTCTTTTTAAAATGATAACTAAGAATATTTTACCTGTATTGAATATGATTTTAATTTAGTTTATTGTTTCTTAAGTAGGATTATTGTTTTTTTTTATCATTGTAAATCGGACCATGTATTGACTGAAGATATCAATTTTACGAGAGGATCGGGCTCAAAGATGTGGACATACTGTTTGAGAGAGAAGTGTCAGAGAGTGAGGTGTTTGCTTGATCAAGATACTCAGTGCCCACTTGGGCGGAATAGACTGTGAAATTCTATCAGGAGATTAACAAGCCCACTGGGGCAAAACTCTAACAATGGTATAATCTGGATTTATGAGCATTTGGTGATGTATTTAATGTCAGTAGGCATAACTTATGGCAAGATATCACCAGAAGGACCAAAATAGCAATGAGTGATATTTACCTGTATTATAAACACTTTTTAATGAAATGTTAAGTGGTCTGCTATCAATATTGCACTAAGCACATTGCACTTTAATAAACGGCATGGATGTTGGATTATATTGATGTCCTCAACGTGCAAGCATGAATACATCGTGAAGTGCTCATTTTGAAAAAGGAACAGTGTTTTGTTACTATCATAACATTATGCACCAGGCACTTGAGTTGATTATAACGTGTGTTCCTTTGAGATATTCATGTATTTATTGGGCATTCTGACCATTTGAAATATCTCACGCAGTATTTTGTATTTTATAAAATATTTGTGAATGTAGTTCTACATTATAAGATGGCACTGATCAACGTAAAATCATTAAGCAACATGGTCTACTTTCTATGTCAATTGAAGACAGTATGTAAGCGGAAGTTAAACAATAATTGCTTTACCGTGACCAAGCTGTAACTGGCGAAACGCGTTGGTAGGAAGATTTTAATTCTGCAATAAAGAAGAATTAAGCATCCTGGGGTGTCCGGCGTTTTCTTTTTAAAAACGGAAAGAAATTGGATTTGTATATCGAGGGGTTTCCGGTACCCATGCAGGACCGCCGCAACTTTGGAGCCCCGCACTGCCGGACACTTTGGTTTTGTGAGGAACCTGGAAACCCGAGGGTGGTGGCAAGCGAGTCGGCGGAGTTACCGGCACATGTAAAACGTGAAAGTTCAAAATACAGCGCGCACTCAGTGACACCACTATTAGAAGGAAAACTGAATGATTTATTTCCTCAGAAATCACGACGTGTTTTGGCCGTCATGCGGCCTTGGTCACATTAGTCAAAACAATTACATGGAATACATTTATACACATACATCCATAGTGTAAAAGGACTACATCTCAATGTACCTTAATGCAGCACACAACTGTGTTCGCCATACTGTAGTATTTAGTTCGGAATCTGCATACGCTCTCATTATGAATACAAAATATTTTTCTATGACATCTGAAAACACTACATTTATTACCAACACTGTATCGTGGTATTCAAATAAGATCAGTTGAGAATTGATTTGCCCACTAGGGGAATGTGTTCAATTCAGAATGTGCTTTCCTGTGATTATCTTTATATGATTTTTTTAATGACAGCTGATCTCAACAGTCATTATATTGTTGTTTACATACTGTTGGTACATGATGTTTCCTAAATATGTCAGCGTTTTGCACTTTGCATGATATATATTATGTGCTACTCACATCCCCACTCCAATATGGCTGATACAGTTGTGTGCTGCATTAAGGCACATTGAGATGTAGTCCTTTTACACTGTTGATGTATGTGTATAAATGTATTCCATGTAATTGTTTTCACTAATGTAACCAAGGCCGCATGACGGCCGAGACGCATCGTGATTTATGAGGAAATAAATCATTCCTTTTTCCTTCCAATATTGGTGTCACTGAGAGCGCGCTGTATTTTGAACTTTCACGTTTTACATGTGCCAGTAACTCCGCCGGCTCGCACGCCACCCCCCTCAGGTTTCCAGGTTCCCGGAAGGAGTGTTTGTGTATTTGGATTCGGAAGGAGGGAACCGTCTTTGGATGAAGGAGACTGGCTGTTTTCCTGCTGGATTACCAGCATCATGCATAAACAAGGAACAGAGCTGCACGTCTCAAAATGCAGCGCGGGACATTCTCAGCGTCTCTGTATGTGGAGGACTGCACTGCGACTGATTGTTCAGTGCACAAGCGGCTCTGATTGGCGTCAGTCTGTTCTGGCACACAACGGGGATAACACTATCAGGGCATTTTCATGAACCTATCCTCATCTTGATTCACACGTTATACAACACTCACCGTGTGCATTCATTATTACTTGTGTGAACTTGTGTGGACTTTTATGGATTTCACATCATATTTAATTCAAACAGCAGGAGGAACTCGATAAATATCGAGGGTGACACCAATTGCAAAGGAGCTGTGTATTTTGGGGTACAGAGTGACAATCATTAACTGTGTCATCTATACCACCATGGAAGATGACACAGACAGACGGGCGGTGGTGAGTACTCTATTTATGAGAGCCCCAGGGAAGGGACAAAGAGACCACAGGGAGAAACCACATGAATCCACTGTCTTGGACATGTTGAAGAAGTTAGAGAAGCTGAACAAAAACAAAATATCCAAATGGTGGGAAGCCATCTCCCGCCAGGATTACGTGGATAAAGAGATGGTCCCCAGAGGATTAAGAATTGACATAACTCCTTCTACGAGTCACCTGATCCAGCCATGCTGGGAGAATGGGTACAGAACAATGATGCAAATACTTATAAAATATGCATGGAAGGACAGAGAGGCAACTCTTGTCATCATCAAACAACTAAAGGAAGACATCGCCAAAGAGAAAGAACAAGGTATTGTAGTAAAATATATGGGCGAGATGAAAGTAAGACTCAGTCACTATGAAGATGACATCAAACTAAGGAAACAGGGAAAACTGCACCGTGACTGTGTGGATTACGAGACAGGATGCATCCTCACTTATAGCATAAAATACGATCACATGTATGAGTCTAATCCACAAAATCCGTCTGAATCAGTAACAAGATCACCTGAAGTCAAGGGAAACTTCTAGCAAAGCTGACATACATACACCTGCAACTTCTATGGCATCAGGCAGTTCGACATCAAGCAGCGACACAGATCAAAGGCCATTTTTAGACGAGTACCGGCAATTACGCCGAGGACGTCAAACAACAAGAGTCACGCCCAAACCCAAGAGCAAGAACACAAGCCAATGGGGAAGAGGAAGGGGAAGAGGCTGGGGAGGCAATGGAAGAGGAGGAAAAGACTCCACCAAAGGTGGAAGAAATATGAACAACACGGAGCGCATGGGAAACAAATCAACTCGCTCAAATACAACCTCATAATGGATGAAGCAAAGGTAAATTAAACTATCATTAACCTATCCAACAGACTACTCAATCGATTAGAAAAGAGAACTCTGTGCCTTGGCCTTTCCTTCTATCCCACCCAACCCCTAGACTATGTAAATACACGCACTGACATTTTCAAGTTTTGTCGTAAACTCAAATATAAAAAATGGCACAAACTGAAACCCTGGGACAACACTGTGGGTAACCCCAGACTAAAACAATCAGTGAATGTGCCCTAACAATGATTTTCACATCAGTGACATTGACACCCTTATAACTATGCATGCATTAGAAGAAAACATAGAAATCGAGAATGTCAATATGCATGAATTTTTGAATGATCTAGGAATTGTACATGACAAGGCAGTGACTTCTGGCTTCATACCTAAATCCACCTCCTTACCAACTATGCCCCATGACAGCATAGATACCTTCTAAGACATGGTCTCCAGTCAACTTCTTAATTTCAGGCGTAAGACTGGAGATAAGAAAGGATATCCTCTCCAACACAATCTTTCATTGGCACAGAGAGAAGCCATCAAAACTCTGGCCAATGATGAGATGGTAGTTATTAGACCTACGGACAAGGGGGGCAATGTGGTTCTAATTGATAAGGACAAATATATTAGAAAAGCCACTCATTAACTGAATGATCCCTTGTTTTATACCAGAGCTACCAGAGAGGAGGAACAGTGTTACTGGTATTTGGAGTCACCTTGTGGATTGGAAGGACCGGGGTTTGTTGGAGTGGGAAGAATTTTGCTTCTTGTAAAGGGACTTCCCCAAACTCCCAGTTCTATACTTACTACCTAAACTCCACAGGGATGCCACCAACCCTCCAGGTAAGCCTATAGTGTCTTCTAGAGGAAGTTCACTTGAGAAGGTCTCAAGTTATGTCAAAAGATTTTTGAGAGATGAAGTCACTATTTTTCCCTCCTATGTAAAGGACACCAAAGACTTTCTCTCTAAGATACTCGACATCTCATGGCACACAACATTTCTTCTCATCACGGTAGATGTCAACTCACTATATAGTATCATAGAGCATGAAGTTGGCATCAAAGCATATGCCAAATACTTATCCAAGTGCCCTGTATGGTTTCTTGAACACACTAACATGCTCCTAGACATGGTTCGGTATTGCCTACAGAATAACTTTTTCTTATTCAATCAGGACATCTATAGGCAGACCCTCAGAACTGCAATGGGCACTTGTTTTGCCCTCGGTTTCACAAATCTGTTTCTGGGGGCGTGGGAGGACGATATCAGGAGTGATCCTACCCTTGTCATGGATTTTGAACAGGTCGTCGTAGGGCTTAGATACATCGACGACTTGTTCATTATTTGGGATGGCACTGAATTTGAGGCCCACTTGTTTATACAAAAACTTAACATCAACAATATTAACTTAACACTAACTGGCAACATGAGCACTACCTCAGTGGAATTTTTAAATGTCAAGGTAGAAATTTTAAACAACAAAGTACAGACCAGACTTTTCAGGAAGACCACTGCTGGCAACAGTTTACTTCATGCGTTAAGTAGCCACCCAGATAACTTAAAATGGAGCATCCCCTATGGGGAGCTCCTAAGGGCAAAACGCAATTGCAGTACAGAGGAGGCCTTCATACAAGAACAGAATGTTAGGTTGACCAGATTTGCCGAAAGAGGCTACCCGAAATGGGTTCTCCGCAGAGCAGTAGAGAAAGTCCTCTCGGTTTCTAGAACCGCTACTCTGGAAGACAAATCTAACACCACTATTACAACACAGGATGACCATGACACTGCCAGAGTTATCCTTACCTACAGCAACCATGCCAAGGATGTCCAAAAGATACTAGCCAAATACTGGGACATCCTAACCAAAGACCCCGTTATTGGGCATTCTATCACAGAGAGACCACGCATAACGTATTGCAAGAAACGCAATCTCCGTGACAGCCTTTTTAAAAGTGATATCACCACATATGCCAGTCCCAAAAACTCTGCCCTGCAAGGATTTTTTCCCTGCACTCACTGCAAGGCTTGTCACAACAGTACAATGAGAAAAGAATACCTCAATATAATCAAAGGAACCAATATTCACATCAATCAATTTCCCACATGTTTTTACACTCATGTGATATATGTACTTGTGTGCCTGTGCGACCTTTGGTATGTAGGGAGTACCAAGCACATGGCCAAGAAACGTGTCATGAAACACAAGCATGCCATAAGAAATAAAGATCAACAGTACCCTGTCGCAAGGCATTTTGAAGCCCTTCATTATTCAGATAGCTCCAAACTTAAATATTTCATTTTAGAACAGGTTCTCACAAATCCTCATGGAGGCAACAGAGAACTTACATTAAGAAAAAGGGAGTCGAAATACATAATTGACCTGGGCACCCACCATCCGAGGGGACACAATATGGACGAAGAAATGGCAATCCATCTGTACAATGAATGAGGTTTTCTCTGACCTGGATTTTGGCATGCTTCATAGCTTGTACATATCTTTCTATACTATTTTATGTTATCCCTGTTAACTGATTCAAAAGTTATCATGTAATTTTAGATTACTATGTAACTTTGCATTGACAAACATTAGCAAACGTTAGAACTGTGTGTAAATATCTCTCTATTCTTCTTACAAGAGGAAAGGAAGGGACCATCAAATCCGATTCTCTACTATTGGTTTCCCTAACCTTTTCTTCACTTTGCAATATTTCTTGGATTTGATCTCACCTACCCTAGAAAATAACTGTTCACATATTTTTTTTTATATTTTTGGGCACTTTTGTTCTGTATTCTTCATAATGCAAGTTTTACTAGATACATTTATTTGAGAGTTTTTGGACTGAGATAGTACATGTTACTACATAGACACCATGTCTTAAATAACAGATTTACCCACTTGAGGTATGGATTTAGTTCGGAATCTGCCTACGCTCTCATTCTGAATACAAACTATTTTTCTATGACATCTGAAAACATAACATTTATTACAATCACTGTATTGTGGTATTCAAATAAGATCAGTTGACAATTGATTTGCCCACTTGTGTTCAATTCAGAATGTGCTTTCCTGTGATTATCTTTATATTAATTTTTTAATGACAGCTGAATCTCAACAGTCATTATATTGTTGTTTACATACTGTTGGTACATGATGTTTCCTAAATATGTCAGTGTTTTGCACTTTGCATGATATATATTAAGTGCTACTCACATCCCCACTCCAATATGGCTGATACAGTTGTGTGCTTCATTAAGGCACATTGAGATGTAGTCCTTTTACACTGTTGATGTATGTGTATAAATGTATTCCATGTAATTTTTTTCACTAATGTGAGCAAGGCCGCATTACGGACGAAATGCGTCGTGATTTATGAGGAAATGAATCATTCCTTTTTCCTTCTAATATTGGTGTCACTGAGAGCGCGCTGTATTTTGAACTTTCACGTGTTATATATATTATCTACTGGCGGTCGCCAGTAGATAGTTATAGTTAGGACTGTGTTTCCACAGGAAATCCGCAACATTCTATTTGGAATAACTTTGGCGCCGGTTGACGAATCCTCGCGAAATTTTCAAAATAGGTGGGGCGCTCCGCTCCGCTCCTACCCTGAAAGTCTCGGGGGGATTCGTCAAGCGGGGCTGAGAAAAAAGGGGAGTCCCAAAACGCGTTTTCCCCATGCAATTTTCCATAGGGACATTTAGTCCAAGGTACAGCCCGAACGGCTGAACAGAATTACTTGAAATTTGCAAGAGAGGTAGTCCTCAGCTCAGGGATGTGCCTTTTGCAGGTCTGGTGTCAATCTGTTCAGTAGTTCCTGAGAAAATCAAAAGTAAAATCATATATATATGTGGGCGGAGCCTAACCAAACATCTCATCCTGAGATCTGATTGGCTGTCAGCACTTCATCCAAGAAGTGTTGGCAGCCATCTTGGGACCAATATACATGATAGCACCTCATTAAAAAGCATTGCAGTTAATAGAAGGTTTTAAGACTTTAGTTACATTATAAATCATTTGTTGATGGTACCATACTCATTTTAGGAACTGTGGTATGTTCTAAGGTGATTTCACGATGTGAAAAAGCCTTCTGCTGGGATATCATGATTGAGAGAAAAATATTTTCTCATGCTTTTCCCACAGAGGTTTGGAAGGTGATCTATAAGCTAAACTGAGAGCTTATTTTCTGTAAATTCACATTATCTTTCTCAGTCATGTGAGAATGAAGTCTGACATTCTCAGTAAAACATGTACATCCAACAAGGGCAGAGACTGTCAGTTGATTCCTTTGTGTTCTACTGCAGCTTCCCAGAGTGTTCCAAAGAACAACTAGAGCGCTAACAGTCCTACTTATGATAAACCTGTGGCACACCTGAAGCCATCTTGCTTGGATCAAAGTGGTAACTCTTAAAACATTTAATTTAAAAAGGAACAAAATGAGGGGGTTCATTTTTCCATAAAAAGTATGATTAGTGCTGCAGAAAGAAAAATTAGGGCACATTTTGAGTGACTTCTCAAATCCTCTTCTATTTCATTAAAAAATTCTGACATGCAGACTGAAACATGCACTTTTAATACCAGGAGCAGACTTCCATGGTGAACAGTAGTTTTACTACAGTGATCTAATGAGCAACTAGAGTGCTAACATTCAGAATTTATGGCAAATGTGTGACATATCTGAATACCTTCATGATGGAATCAAAGTAAAAAACTGAAAGCATTTCCTACTGAGGAGACTGCAGTACATGAGGAAATTAGGAAACTTCATAACAAATAAATCTCCCAAGATGGCCACTGGAGACAAAAGAGCCCAAATGTAGCCCAAAATCACCCAGATGTAGCCCAAATATAGCCCAATGACAGAAGTGTGCAAAACACTTATTATTTTGTGTTTTTGCAGTGTTATATAGTGCAGACTTGTCAGGTATTGGAGTGCTTTACGTGAGCATTGGTTACATCACACAAGAACAAATTAATTTGGTTGTAGACATGGGGAGACTAAGTAATTTGACCAGAATCACAGAATGTCGAGCTGAAGCAGAAACTCCAACCTGGTTCCCCAGTTGCAAAGTCTGCAGTTCTGGAAGTAACACCACATCCTCTCCCCCAAGTGCAACATTTAATCAAGTGGTCAACTGGATAAAAAAACATAAAGATAACAAATAATTTAAAAGTGCTTTCTCGCTATTTGAAAACTCAGAAAATATATCCTTATTTTAGTCTTTTAGAGCACTAACCATAATTTTGATGCCAATAAGACCCTCTCACATATGTAATTTCTAAAGGAAATGCTCTAGGTATTACAGTTTTGATTACATCAAGATGACGTCAGGCGTTCCACACTTTTGTAATAAATATAGAATGTTAGCAATCTAGTTGTTCATTAGGATACTGTTGAGAGGCAGAGGCCAGGGGCACGGACTCTGAAAATTGAAGGCAGGAAGGAGGGTGCAAAGGCAACAATTTAACCACACTGAGCAGGCAGGAAGGGCCGTGGCAGCACAACAGACTATGGAGGGCAGTGGAAAGGGGGGCAGGGGCAACAAACCAACAATACAGGACTTGCAAGAGAGGCTGTGGCAATGCAATAGACCATTGTGGGCAGAAGGAAGAGGCAATGGTAGTACAACCATACATGCCAACAGACCCGATTCAGCCAGGAAACGTCCAAAGTTTTTAAGCTCAAATGGGCTTTATTTGATCTGTCTCCTGTCTACAATCTCCTCTTTTTCAATGTAACTCAAAGGGGAAAATCAATACCCCAGTTTTTTTTCAAAATCTCTCTCTTACCAAGTTCAAAATGTTCGCAAGTATGGTACATTGGATCATGGAAGGAAATGGGGTAGGGACATGGACTTGGATAACAGAGGACAGGAGGGACATGGAGAGGTGCACCAAACTGACCCTGCAGGGCAGGCATCAGGGTTTGCAGAAGCACAATTCACCACACAGGGCATGCGGGACGGGAGTGCAGCACAACAATCCATAGAAAGCAAGAGGGAGGGGACAGGACCATGCACATGGACAACAGAGAACAGAGGGGCAAGAGGCAATGGTAGCTAGCTGACCATAATTGACAGACAGGAGAGAAAGCTGCAGCATAACAGACCATAAAGGGCAGGAGGGACGGATCAGGGGCATTACAATGGAACAGGCAAGCCAGGAGGGAGGGAGTAGGAATCTGCACATGTAAACAGAGGCTGGGGGCAAGGGGGCAGGGCAGGAGCAGCAAGATAGCCATGGAGGTCAGGCAGGATGGGCACTAGAAGCAAGACACACCATGAAGAGCAACAGCGAGACTGTGATGGCATACACACAGACCATGGAGGGAAGGTGGGAGGGGGTAGGGGCAGCTAACTGACCACACAGGGAAGGTGGGAGGGGCCATGGCAGCACAGAAGACCATGCATGGAAAGTGGGAGGGTTAGTGGCAGCACAATGGCTATGATGGGCAAGAAGGAGGGTGCAGGGGCATGCACAAAGGATGATGGAGGATAGAAGGGAGGGTCAGGACCTGTGCACAGACAAGAAATATCAGGGGAAGGGGCCTCACAACAGACCGCACGGGGCAGGCAGGAGGAGCAGTTGCAGCACAACAGACCAGGGAGGGCAAAAGGGTATGGCAGTACAATGGACCATGTAGGACAAGAGGAAGAGGATAGGGGCACGGCATGTGGACCGACAAGGTGGAGGTGGCAGGGACAGGTTACAGTCATCTGACAATGCTAGGCAGGAGAGAGGGGAGTGGCAGCTCAACAGAACACTCAGAGTAGATAGGAGTGGCAGGTCCATGGAACATGGTGGGCAAAAAGGATGGAGCAGGGGCATGCACAAAGACATCGGAGGGCAGGGGGAAGGAGAATAGGGGCAGCAAGCTAAGCACAGAGTTTAATCAGGAGGTCAATGATGGGGCATAGAATTGGGCAATGGAGGGCAGGAGGAGTGGACTGGTACATCATACTAAATTGAGGGCAGTGGCAGCACATCAGACCATGCATGGCAGGAGGGAGGTGGCTAGTCCATGGATTCACACAACAGAGGATAGGGAGGAGGGGGATGGGGCAGCAAGCTAACTGTTCAGAGAAGGCGGGTATTAGGAGCTTTATTGTTTTTAAAACGTGTGTCTGTGCGAACTACTTAAAATATGAACAAGTATGCAGCATAATCTCACTTTTATTCAGGAAGAAGAGGACGTTTGTGACTGTGACTCCGGGCTCACTTGGCAGAAACACCCCCTGACCCTCCACCCCCTATCGCAAAATGTAATGCCCGTGAAAAGGGTAGGTGAACACAGTGTTATATAGAACATAGTCCTGAGAGCACGATTGAAAATGAAAACTAGATATAGTGTATGGTATAAACTATGCACCAAAAAGTGTGATATAAGATGAACCGGATGTGAAATATAATATGCAATACATTGTGCGCAATGACAGATTCATTGGAGAGCGCGAGATAGCACAGGCACTAGCGCGTGCTATGCGATATGCGCCTTGGAGTGTAATATGCACAGGGCAGTGTTGTGTAACCTAACTAGTCTCTAAAGTTGCAATACAAAATATGTGCTGGGGAGTGTAACGTTGCATATGCACTGTGACAAAGATATGGATCCCAGATTGTAATATGTATGGCATAGCACTGTGCGTTATAACATAGGCTTCGAGGAAGGCACGTTAGATGGGGCAATATTACCTGTGCGAAGACAAGTGTGGCATGACATATTCACGGGGTGGTGTTACAGTGCACATGGGCTAGAGAGTGTCATAGCATATGCACTAGCTAGTGGAATACAACACAGAGGTGTGTGGCACTCAGCAGGCAATGGTGGGTGTAACACAGCATTGGGCTCTGCCAGGAGCGCGCTGTGACTCTCAAGTGATGTTCGTCCCCTTTCCAGAGAGTAAAATAAAAAGTATTACACATCTGGCAGTGGATGTGTGTTTTATTAACCGTGAGGGGGGTTTCTTGCATAGTTTTGGTCGAATTTTTGTCGAATCCCCTTTGAATGGCTTGGTGTGCATGTGTATTAAATGTGCCCGTCAATAGCTACCCATGTTTGTATAAATAAACGACAAGGGTGTCTACCGGGATTAGGCACGGTAGGGCATCAGACATGTCAGAGCTTCACTAGTGGTGTAAATACATTCCACGTGGATTCATTGTATGCATAGCCGCCTTTTAATGAATATCACACAAATCGTCATGGTGATAGGTACGGTTTGTCCAGCATGTCCTAGGTGTGTCTATAAATATATATTTTTTTTAAATAATAAAAAACAGTGGCCGGCCCTGGGGATTGGGGTCAAAAAAATATAATTAGGAGACAGGCCCTGGGGGATGGGGTCATCAGGGCCAATAAATTAGAATAAGAAGGGGAACCACACAGCCCCCCTTCTTAAAAAATTAAAATTAATAAAAGAATGGCATCGTGCCGGAGGCCACGCCCCCTCCTTGCAGCACTCTGCAAACGCACCCCCTGGCGAGTTGTAAGTTGGGGAATTAATTCCTCTTCAATACTGAGGGTCCCTGAGGGCCAACTAGCCCAACAGGCATCTCCAGTAGGCGCCAGGGAGCTGCGCTGCAGACAGGTGTTCTGGGGCCAAGCCCCTTTTTACACCTCGCGCTTACTGGAGGTACCTAGTGGTCTAGGTTGACCCTAGGGACCCTTAGGATTCAAGGGGACTTAATCTCTCAACTTAGAACAGCCACAGGGCGCGTTTACACAGTGGTGAAGGGAGGGGACGGGGCCTGAGGTGACGTGTGCAAACACGCACTATGGCACATTTTAAATTGGGGATATAATTTTCCTTCAAAACTGAGGGCCCCTGGGGGCTAACTAGCCCACCAAGTGCTTCCAGTATGCGCCACTGAGCTGCATTGCAGAGAGGTGGTCCAGGCCGTGCCACTTTTTACACCTCTCTGCAACGCAGCTCTGTGGCACTTACTGGAGGTACCTAGTGGGCTAGTTGGACCCTAGGGACCCTCAGGATTCAAATGAACTTAATCTCCCAACTAAAAACGGACACAGGGCGTGTTTACACAGTGGTGAAGGGAGGGGACGGGGCCTGAGTTAACATGTGCAAAAACGCCCTGTGGCCTGTTTTAAGAGGTAGTTTTAATCCCCCTGCCCTATTATATACTAGGGGCTTACAGAGGACATCATGCTAATCACAGGGAGACCCCAACGCATAATGTTCCCTAGTGTATGTAGGTGTTTTCACTGTATTCTAAGTGTCTTTTAACATAGCACTGGCTCTAGGACTGGTTAGTCAGACTCAGTTACCACCAGTATCCATCTGAAAAAGTTGAGGGTACAGGATGATTTTGCAACAAGGCTTCTTTCTGCTCTTCTTTTTGTTCTTTCTGCAAGTTATCCTTCTTCTTGCACTTTTCTTCGTCTTTGAGGACTTCTGTTGCTTCTTTCTGCACTTCTTTTTTTTCTTTCTGTGCATTTTTTCTTCTTTCTTCACATGTCCTATCTCTGTAGGCATAGTTAGAAATTAGCATTTAAAAAACATTTGAAATTCACAGAAAAAACCATAGGTTTCAGGCACGTTATAGTTAGGAATTAGCATTTAAAAAACCTCAGAAATTCACTAAAAAAACCATAGGTTTCAGGGGTGTTATAGTTAACTGGACTTTTCACTTGTACAAAACCATTGAAATTCCCCCGTTATAGTTAGTTCAGCTAACTATAACACGCGCGCCCGCAATGCACTGCTGATGACATCACATATTACATCACTCATGACATGGTCAGTGACATCACTCATGACATCACTGATGACATCTCAAATGACATCACTGATGACATCATCCTTGTGATAGTGTGGCAGACCTCCTCTCACCCTAATATAACCTTTGATACACACATTCAAAAATAGAGACTAACATTTTCAAAACAATGGACATACCAATACCAGTTACAACAACCTCTTCAGTAATTCTAAGATCCAAATACACATCCACTCATTCACCAACAGTCCTATACAGTCACTCATACATGTACTCACTCATCATATGTACTCATACACCTATACATCCTGTTACATAATGCCACTCATCCATAGAGTTACTCACACACAGTCACTCATGCTAATAAAGAATCAAACATACATTTACTTGCATATACAGTTATACACACACCATCACACTTACTTCTAGGGAAACTTACACATACTTAGTCTTTTAAACAATCACTTATAGAAACACATACTTATTCATACAGGAACTCTTTCAATCTCTCACTCTCACATATACTCACTTATATACACCAATAGTCACATATACTTTTTTAAAACTTATGTAGTTACTCATAAAGACACTATTGAGACAGTCATTCACTCACTAACACACCCATACACACACTCATCCACCCATACAGTCCTGCACACAAGCTGTCTTCAACACATACAAACAGTGAGTCACTCATTCATGCACCTATGCACTACGTAATACCCCCCACTGAACCATGCAGACACTCAGACTGATACTCAAAAAACCAACTAATAACCTATATAGACACCCATGTAGCTACTCACCAACCCATGCAGCCACTTATACACAAAGTGAGAGACTGATACAGATATTTACATATTTAAACATTACTCACTAAGCCATGTATTCACTATGATACACTTAATCAGTCAGTTACACAATCAATTTTTCAAAAACAAATCATCCATTTAGACACTTATATACCCATTTATTCTTCCATCGACCTTGAGATATACATATATAAAACATATTTAATTTTCAGAAAAACACACATTCACTGGATGATGTCATCAGTGATGTCATCAGTGATGTCATTTGAGATGTCATCAGTGATGTCATGAGTGATGTCACTGACCATGTCATGAGTGATGTAATATGTGACGTCATCAGCAGTGCATTGCGGGCGCGCGAGTTATAGTTAGCTGAACTAACTATAACGGGGGAATTTCAATGGTTTTGTACAAGTGAAAAGTCCAGCTAACTATAACACCCCTGAAACCTATGGTTTTTTCAGTGAATATATATATATACACACACACACACACACACACACACACACACACACACATATATATATTACCTACTGGCGGTCGCCAGTAGGTAGTTATAGTTAGGACCTAGTTACTATAGGAAAATGGCAACATTCTATTTGCAATAACTTTGGCGTCGATTGATGAATCTTCGTGAAATTTTCAAAACTAATTCTTTGTTGAGATCAGCTCCTATGTTGAAAGTTTGGGGGTGATCCGTCAAGTGGGGGCTGAGAAGAAAGAAAGGGGGTCCCAAAATGTGTTTTTTCAAGGTTAATTCCCATAGGAAACTTTAGACAAGGCTACAGGTCGAACGGGTGAACGGAATTACCCCAAATTTGGCAGGGAGAAGGGTCTTGGTCTAGAAAGCACGCTTTTATTTAGTATAAATCCGTTCAGTAGTTTTTGAGAAATATCGAAATTTACAGATATTTGGGAATTCTTCCACCTGATTGGCTGAGGCATTATGAGCACAAGCTTGCTGCTGATTGGCTGCGAGCGCTGCGAGCGTTTGCAACTAGGAAGTGTTGGCCGCCATTTTGTGATTCTGTTGAAGAGAGTAAGGGGGGAAAAAGGGCAAAAAATGTGGGAAAGAGGAGGGTAGGAGCACTGTAACCTTTGTGGGGTGTTTAGGGTGTGCTATAGAGGGGGTGCGAAGTGAACTAATCATACCTACCGGTGTGAAAGTTCTAGGCTATGAAAATTAAGTGAGGTATTGGCTAGTGTGTGATGTTTCTAAGGTGAGCTTGTGCACGACTCGAGGATTAAAGCATGAGACCACACTGTGTGTCTTATGCTGTGAAGTCATGTGCCGTGGCTGCTGCAGTACAGCTGTGGAAGTAGTGTCAGCATGTGTTTATAATTACTAGGACAAACTACTGATCCGTACTTGTCTGAAAGTTCTGGGGTACGGAAAATATGTGAGTTAGTGTGTAGAGTTTCATGCTGCTAAGCTGAGCTGCTGCCGGACTCGGGGATGAAAGCGGGAGTCCATACTGTGTGTCATATGCTGTGAAGTCATGTGCTCTGGCCGCTGTGCCACATCTGTGCAAGTAGTGTCAGCATGTAGTTATAGCTACTTGGAGGAACTTTTGTTTCGAACATTGTAACTTGTATATGGTGCTTAGGGGGTGTTATATAGGGAGTGCAAAGGTAAATTCGTGTGTATGAAGTAAATTTGGTATTTGGAAAGTGGAAAGCACTGACTCCTATGGGTCTGATGGCGCTGGGGCGTAAGGTGAGGTGCTGCTGGAGTTGGAAATAAAGCTGATGAACTACTGACCCCTATTGTGAAGTTTGAACGTGCACGTGCTATTGAATGTTCAATATAATGTTGCAAAAGTATATCGTTAGGTTAAAAAAAAAAGATGAACTTTTAACCTGCAGGTGTCGTACAAGGTTCCAGAAAGTGTGGTAATAAAATAGGTTGAACTTGTGACCTGTATGTGGCGCGGAATAATAAGTAGCTTTTCAGAAGGAAAATTCTAAATTATCCAATGGAGGTAAGTTTTTGAATGTTGTTGAAGGAATTAAGAATTCTGATTTGTTCTTTACATTATTTATGTGTGGAGCGACAGAGAAATTGTGCCATTCCTGGTTTCATTCTTGATGGAGTCGGAGCCTTACATGTACTATGTGAGAAAGAGAGAATTGTATGCGTGTGTCATTTGAAATCTGGATAACAACTACAAAGGTGAGTTAGAAATGAACAAGGTGTGTTATGTGATTTATAGTATTAAGTATTTGAGGTGATGTTTTTAATTTTGAAAGTATTTTTCATTTCAAAGTAATATAGTGTTAGTAAGGTGTGGTGTTTGATATTGGTTATGAAATATGCATACAATTTGAGCTGTTGTTATATAAGTATTTTATATATGTTTAGGAATTTTTCACAGAGAAGAAGTGTAGTTTGTCATCTTTATAGGACTGTATTGTTTTGAAAATGAGGTACAGTGTTAATTTGAGTTTGTAATGTATTTGGGGAGATAAAGAAAATGTTGCATGTTTGCAACTGATACCTTTTGTAGAAATAGTGGGGTGGGGGTGGTGGTAGGAGACGTATGTGTGATTAAGTTAAAAGCGATAAAACGAAATGCAGAAAAGTTATGTGGGCAGGTTGTAGTATTATTTTTGACACTGAGAGGTAGGTTTGAATGTAAGTCAGGGTAGGTTGTTGTACAGTGGGGCTGTGTACAGTGTTTGGAGATTACATGGAGTGGAGATGGAGATAGGAAAAGGGATACGTTCCATTTATATGTACGCATAGTTTGAATCATGTGATCCTAAGTTGAGATAAATATGAATATGGTTTCTGGTTTGCATTTGGGTATAGTGAATAGTTTTTGTAGTTTCTGACTAGTGAATAATAAAAAGGTAGGTATACTAAAATATATGGTAGTAAACGTATTAATTATTGTCTGTTCTTATGGCATATAAGTAGTTGGGGAGTGCTTCTTTAGAAGAGATGTTTTATAAATGTGTGAGAGAAAAAAAAATGTAAATATGCGGTATATTTTCTGTATGAGTTTGTTGACATTAGAGAACTACATGTGATTATAAGTGATACTATTTGTCAGGCTTTGGCGGATATATGTAGGTGTTGAAGTGGTTCTTGTTTTACTGATGGTGAACTTCACTATCCCTTTTGAGACACTCGTCAATTTATTCATTCCATTTAATATCTTTAATATAGATACAGTAAAGGGACTGTATATCAAAAGTTTGGGAATTAGAACTTTGTTTACTCTCCCCATGCCCAGCTATACACTCTACAGAGTGTTTAAATGACTTTCGTAACATATAGATGTCTAGCTAGTAAAGGTGGTGTAGTTCGACTGGGCCCATTTATAAACCGTGCTATGGGATGGTTTATGATTTACCCGCCAATTTGCATGTTTGAATACTTTTTGCTGATAAGTGTTCCGGCAGACACCTGTTAAAATTAACATTGTATATGGGTATAGTGGCGCTACTGGGAATAGTGGGGGTTTCTGTTTGATTTTGTTCGGTTAAGCAAGGGCGGGGATGGGTGTGGGGGAGGTGGTTATGTTGCGGATTGAAACACAGAATATAGTAACGTGCAGATGTCGAGCTACTAAAGGTGATCTAGTACCACTGGGAGCACTTATATAGCGCCCTATGGCATGGTATATATTTTGGCCGCAAATTTGCATGTTTTAATATGTTTTGCTGGTGAGCGTTTCGGGAGACATCTGTTGAGATTAAGCCTCTGTTTGGCTATAGTGGTGCTTCTACGTTTGCTGGGGCTCTTTATTTTATTGCGTAAAGTTAAGCAAGGGCGGGTGTTGAGGTGGTGTAGTGGTACTGTGACTATTTATAAAGCTTCTTATGGTTATGGTGTATGTTTGAGTTGCAAAATTGTAAGTTTTAATAGCTTTTGCTGATGAGCGTTCCAGCAGACACCTGTTTATTTAATTTTATTATTTATTTATTTAATGGTTTTTGTAAAGCGCGTAGTAACTCCGAAGAGCATCCCAGCGCTGATCTGCTTCTCCAGGGGTTTTAGCCAGCTAGTGAAATTATATTTGCGGGAAAAGGAGGGTCTTTAAGGTTTTTCTGAACTGGAGATAGTTCGGTTCTGTCCTGAGTTTTCGGGGTAAATGGTTCCATCGTTTGGCCGTGTGAACCGAAAAGCGACGGCCACCGGTCTTGGCTTTTCTCACTCTAGGGACTGCAATGAGATTTTCTGTATTGGACCGGAGATTTCTCTCTGCTTTGTATGGGATTAGAAGTTCTTTCAGAAGTGGGGGACCGTTGTTGTTGAGGGTTTTATGGGCCAGACAGAGGGCTTTGAAAACGACCCTTTCTCTGACTGGGAGCCAGTGGAGAGAGTTGAGGGCCGGCCTGGCGGAGGATCTTCCAGGTGTGCCCGTAAGTAGGCGGGCTGCGGCATTTTGGACTTTTTGCAGTGAGTTCAGGGTGGCTTCAGGGGCTCCCAAGTATATAGCGTTACAGTAGTCTAATCTTGCCAGGATTAGACTCTGAATGAGGAGCCTCCTTGCGGTATCTGGGAGCAGGGGAAAGATCTTCCTGCAGGCTCTAAGTAGCCCAAAGCATGTCCCTGCGGTTCTTTTTGCCTGGGTTTTAAAACTCATGTCCTTCTCAATCCACACACCAAGGCTCTTGACCTCTTCCTTGGGTGCGGGAGGGTCCCCTAGGCACTTAGGCCAAAGGTGAGATGGTAGAGAGGGCCCATTGTGGCCCATCAGGAGGATCTCAGTCTTGGACCCGTTCAATTTTAATGAGGAGAGATTCATCCATCGGTGGACTTCGGAAAGGCAGCTGTGGAGGTCGGATGGGGCGTGGTGAGGGTGAGAAAGGGTAACAACCAGCTGAGTGTCGTCGGCGTAGTTGATAACTGACATGCCGTACGAGCTGACCCTCTTCTCCAGTGGGGCCATGTACACGTTGAAAAGTGTAGGGCTCAGAGATGAGCCCTGTGGTACTCCACACCGGAGGGGGATGGTGGATGAGCAGCTGTCGTTTTCCCGCACCTGGAAGGAGCGTCCAGTCAAAAAGGATTCTAGCCATTTCAAGGCCATACCCTTTAATCCGATCTCTCCCAGTCGGTGGATTAGGGTGGAATGGTCTACAGTGTCGAAGGCCGCACTGAGATCTAGGAGGATCACTGCCACTGATCCTCCCATGTCCAGAATGCTTCTGGCCTTCTCCACTGCTGTCAGGAGGGCGATGCCCGTGCCCTGACCTGGACGAAATCCTGTCTGGGAGGCCGCTAAGAGGTTGTTGCTTTCTAGGTAAAGCGATAGTTGCTTATTTACCAGCTTCTCTGCGATCTTGCTGTTTCCAGGGAGAAGGGATATGGGCCTGTAGTTAGCGAAATCCTGCGGGTCTAAAGAGGGTTTTTTCAGTAGACCTTTGACTGCTGCCGCTTTCCAGCTGGGGGGGACAATACCCTCTGAGAGAGAGGAATTGATCAGGGCCGTGAGGGGGGGAATGATGGTACTTGTCACTTTTTTTAGGAAACGGAGGGGGGCAGGATCAAGGGGGGAACCACTTTTGATTGCGGCCAGCGTAGCTCCTACTTCTTCCGTTGTTACGGGACCAAAAGTGTCCAGGGAGGGTTGGGGGGCTGGCGGCAAAGGAGGATTGGTGGTGGTGATGGTAGGATCCGGCTGTATGGGGTCCTGTTCGGGAGGGGGTATGGTTAGAAGAATGTTTTGAATCTTCTCGTCGAAGAAGGTGGCTAATTTTTTACATTTAGTTTCAGCTGCTTTGGGATCGAGGGGTTTGAGTGGGGGGTCAGGGGCGTGGAGTAGTTCTTTTAGAACTGAGTAGGTTTCATGGGCCGAGCAGGCAGCGTTTTTAATTCTGTCCTCGTAGAAACTAGTTTTGATGCTACGGAGCTCTTTTTTGTAGGATTTTACCGCGGTGCGGAATGCTTCTTTCCGTTCCTCGGTTTTTTCCTTCCTCCAGATACGTTCATTTCTTTTGCAAGCCTTACGTAGCAGATTGAGTTCCGGGGTATACCAGGGCGAAGGATTAACTCTCTTGATGTGTCTGAAAGAGTGGGTTTTGGGCAGGATGGCGTCAAGCGATTGGGTAATCCAGGTACTGAATTTTTTGTCCCCTACTAAGGTGTTATTGGGGGGATGGGGAACGTTTTCTCGGAGTTTGGCTGCCCAGACGTCTGGTTCAAATTTCTGCCATCGTCTGGAATACGTTCTGATTTTTGGGGGTGGAGGGAGCACAGTGATAATGTCCCATACTAGGGGAACCAAGAAGTGGTCCGTCCAGGGAAGGGGGATATGGTCAAGGGATCTCAGGTTGGGGATGTTGGAAAGAATGGGGTCAAGCAGTTGCCCTTTTTCGTGGGTGGCCTGTGGGTTTTTGAGGTCAAGGCCCATTGAGGTGAGATCCTGGAGTAGTTCATTGGCCAGTTTGTCGTCTGGGTCCAGGAAATGTACATTCAGGTCTCCTAATAATAGGTAGTTAGTAGTGGACGTGCATTTGGTGGAGGTCTGGTCAGTTATTTTGGTCGGAAAGTCTCCTAAATTGCCTGGTGGACGATATATCAGCGTTCCTGATATCGAGGTGACAGGGGAGATTATAATGGTGTAGTGGCAGCTTTCATGACCCTTGATGTTGCCATCAGATGTTCTACAGGTGAAGGTGTCTTTGAGGATTATTGCGAGTCCACCTCCCCTACCCTCTTGTCTGTTCTGTGAGCACATAACGTACCCGGGGGGGGAGTGCTAGAACAATGTCTGGGCCACTACTGGAGGTAAGCCAGGTTTCTGTTAAAAACAGAATATCTAAGGCATTATTGGTGATTAGGAGGTTCACTTCTTGTGCGTGTTTCACAAGCGACCTGCAGTTAAGTAGGCCTAGGTGCAAACCCTTTGATGCCATGGTCTGATTGACGGGGTTGCAACGGTCACAGCCGGAGAATTGAGTGTCTCCAGTCAAGATGCGCGAGCAGGAGGGATGTTTGTTGGGGTTCAAGGCAAGCAAGTCAGCCCGAGTGTAGGTCAGGTTGTTAGTGGCTGCAGCGGGCAGAGTGACTGGGCCTAAGGCCGGCTGGGCCCGGACGGGCCCAGACGGGCTTGCCTTTGGCGCGCCTTCGGCGCGCTGACGGCGCGCCCGCTGCGCCCGTCCGCTGCGCGTCCGGTGATTGCACGTCTTTATAGGTGGAAAGGGGGCGGGTGGGCGTGGCCTGAGAGTGGGCGTGGCCTCAATTCCTCGCCGTGAATGGCGTCCAAATGTTTGTTTTGTTTTCTGATTCGGGGCAGCGAAGGGGTCGCTGTTTTAGCGTGTCTCAAGCCCGCTGCAGAGGTGCCAGCCGGGTGAGTGCGCTGTTAAAATACAGGTTATTTGGTGAGTGACACAGAAAGTTACAATTTTTTTAAAAGTTCGGTCGTCTCCCGGCTTCCGCCTCAGGAGATTTAGCAGGTTCTGATTACTTAGCGCTGTTGACCGCGCTTTTGTACTGTGGCGGGTGGGCGTGGCCTGAGAGTGGGCGTGGCCTCAATTCCTCGCCGTGAATGGCGTCCAAATGTTTGTTTTGTTTTCTGATTCGGTGCAGCGAAGGGGTCGCTGTTTTGGCGTGTCTCAAGCCCGCTGCAGAGGTGCCAGCCGGGTGAGTGCGCTGTTAAAATACAGGTTATTTGGTGAGTGACACAGAAAGTTACAATTTTTTAAAAAGTTCGGTCGTCTCCCGGCTTCCGCCTCAGGAGATTTAGCAGGTTCTGATTACTTAGCGCTGTTGACCGCGCTTTTGTACTGTGGCGGGTGGGCGTGGCCTGAGAGTGGGCGTGGCCTCAATTCCTCGCCGTGAATGGCGTCCAAATGTTTGTTTTGTTTTCTGATTCGGTGCAGCGAAGGGGTCGCTGTTTTGGCGTGTCTCAAGCCCGCTGCAGAGGTGCCAGCCGGGTGAGTGCGCTGTTAAAATACAGGTTATTTGGTGAGTGACACAGAAAGTTACAATTTTTTAAAAAGTTCGGTCGTCTCCCGGCTTCCGCCTCAGGAGATTTAGCAGGTTCTGATTACTTAGCGCTGTTGACCGCGCTTTTGTACTGTGGCGGGTGGGCGTGGCCTGAGAGTGGGCGTGGCCTCAATTCCTCGCCGTGAATGGCGTCCAAATGTTTGTTTTGTTTTCTGATTCGGTGCAGCGAAGGGGTCGCTGTTTTGGCGTGTCTCAAGCCCGCTGCAGAGGTGCCAGCCGGGTGAGTGCGCTGTTAAAATACAGGTTATTTGGTGAGTGACACAGAAAGTTACAATTTTTAAAAAAGTTTGGTCGTCTCCCGGCTTCCGCCTCAGGAGATTTAGCAGGTTCTGATTACTTAGCGCTGTTGACCGCGCTTTTGTACTGTGGCGGGTGGGCGTGGCCTGAGAGTGGGCGTGGCCTCAATTCCTCGCCGTGAATGGCGTCCAAATGTTTGTTTTGTTTTCTGATGCGGTGCAGCGAAGGGGTCGCTGTTTTGGCGTGTCTCAAGCCCGCTGCAGAGGTGCCAGCCGGGTGAGTGCGCTGTTAAAATACAGGTTATTTGGTGAGTGACACAGAAAGTTACAATTTTTAAAAAGTTCGGTCGTCTCCCGGCTTCCGCCTCAGGAGATTTAGCAGCCCCTGTTGACATTAAGTCTATCTATGGCTATAGTGGCGGTAACGGGAGTGCAGGGGCTTGTTGTTTGATTTCATAAGGTTAAGCATGGGTATGTGTGGGGGTGGGGGATGTGCATATGTTGCTGATTATAAGACGGGAATTTGTAACGTGGGCATGTGTAGTTAGTAAAGGGAATGTAGTTTGAGTGGGCCTATTTATTAACCGTGCTATGCTATTGTTTATGTTTTTCCCGTGAATTTGCATGTTTGAATACTTTTTGTTGATATGTGTTCCGGCACACACTTGTTAAAATTAAGCCTGTGTATGGGTATAGTGGCGCTACTAGGAATGGTGGGGGTTTCTGTTTGATTTTGTACGGTTAAGCAAGGGCGAGGGTGGGTGTGGGGGAGGTTGGTATGGTTCTGATTAAAACAGAATTTAGTAACGTGCAGATGTCGAGTTACTGAAGGTGATGTAGAACCACTGGGAGCACTTATAAAGTGTCCTATGGCATGGTATGTTTTACCCGCAAATTTGTATGTTTTAATACGCTTGAGTGTTCCGGTAGACGGTTGTTGAAATTAAGTTCTTGTATTGGTATAGTGTGTTTACTAGGTTTGGTGTGGCTCTTTCTTTAATTTTGTGAAGTTAAGGAAGGATGGGAAGAGGGTGGTGCAGTGGCAGTGTGCCCATTTATTAATCGCTTTATGGTATGGTATATGTTTTTCTGGCAAATTCCCATGTTTTAATATGTTTTGGTGATGAGTATTCCAGCAGACAGGTACAGAAATTACACAACATTTCTGTGGACAAGACATCTTCGTGCTGATAGACACTCTTGTACTGTGGTAGAAGGCTGATAGCGTTTGATGGAAAATTATGAAACTTGGTGCCATTGTAGATTTTAATGGAAGGTTACACTGTTTGTTTGTTATTATGGTGTAGTTAGGGTTCTAAGTGGGAGAACAAAAAGTGGGGGTGCTCTAAAAGGGGGGGGCAAAGCTCTTAAAGGGGTGTGGGCTATGCCAGTTGGGGCGTGGTTTAAATCAAGATAAGTATCATTGTGTGCTTTAGAAAAAATCCTCTCCAATTATCGTAGGTTCGGAAAAAAACATTGTTTAAAGGATTTCCCTTTCTTCTACAACGTGGGTAACCTAGCGTGATGTCTCCAGTTCTCAGTAGTGAGCAAAATAAGCATGCGCACATCGATGTGCATGCTGTCACTGCAGTGTAATAAAAAAATTAAAAAATTGACTATCTTTGAGAGGGCCGAAAATAGAGCCTGGTAGAGAGTCGTTTGGAGGCTGCCTGAAAATAAGTGCCGGTCCCCAGGCCCAGCCCAATTAAAGCACAGTATCCATGCATCTTAAGCACTGCGACATTCAATCGTCTTTTAATTGATGGATATATTTGTAGTTATATATATATACATAAATCTGTTTGTCCGCTTATCTTACGCATCTATGAGCGCACTCGCCTATAGTAAGCACTGTGCTGTTCATGCAGCGATACGCCTATATATACATAGATATATCTGTCCCAGAATCAATCCTAAGCATTTATCAGCCCACCCGTCTATCGTAAGTACTGATCTTTGCATTCATTCATCCTTCCATCCATCCATACATTGATACATTGATCTATGTATCTATCCATTGATAAATCTGGCCATGCATCCACTCGCCCTTCATTCAACTATACATTTTTATTTCCGTACATCGTCCTCCCCCGATCTTAAATACGACGTATTATACTCATCCAGCTACCCTCTTAAGGCGTTAAAAAGGCTTGCGAAAAGCATTGACAGGCAGATTTTTTAATAAAGAATAACAAAGCTTTGAGTTACTCTTTGTGGAGCATACGTCAACACCCTTCTCTGGTGGTGTTTTAAACAAAGGTACATCTAGCAAAAGAAATGTAAAGGAGCTTTTAAGTGTTATACGTTAATTTAGAAACATAACGTTTTGTCGAGTTGTTTATAGGTACACTGTTTTAAAGTGGCCGTGACTGACAAGATACTGAATACCTGTACTTCTTATATTTGAGAAAGTATACCAGAGAGCTAATTTGGGGTGGTGAGAACCTTGAGTTCTATATTTCCATGTGAAGTACAGTTTAGGAATATAAAAGTAATTGGAAAGCTTTTATGTTCATATTAAAGAGGGGGTGTGAGAACTTAGTGAGGCAGGCAAAGTGTATGTTTTCGTAGCACTAAAACAAGACCGTGTGTAAGGTGAGAGCAGGTTCGTGCTGGAGTTGCCTTGTTGTGGTCGTTTGCAGAGGTGCAACCAGAGGGAAATTTCGGGGGAGCCTAATTCTTTCAGCAATATGCAGAGTGGGCATGTAGGGGTTGTAAAAAGGGGTGAAAAAGAACAGTCTCCTTTACAAAAAAATGATGTTTTGAAGACTGGTGAAGTACTCGGGTGCAGCTCTGTGTGTGCACACGGGAAGCTGTGTCAGACAGTCCGGGGCAATGGGCATTGCGCGCCTGGTGGTCTGTCTGCTAATCACCCCACGATGATGTTGCTGGTGTGTTGCAAAAAGAGAAGGGAAATACTGAGAGAAAATGGCTCTCTTTAAAGGATTTCCCTTCTCCTACAATGCAAGTCACTTGGCATGATGTCTGCACTTTTAAGTAGTGAGCAATGTGCATGCTCTCACAGTGTCACTGTAGTGCCATAAAGAAAAAAAAGGATTACGTTTGTGAGGTCGCAAAATAGAGCCCTATAAAGACCCATTTCGAGGCTCCCAACAATAAAGTGCTGGTGGTCACATCCCCACAGACACCCCCTCCAGTGAAATTGTTTGGTAATATTGGAATTTTTTATGTGTGTTGTTTGGTTGCTAATATCATTCTAAGTACATAGACTAAAACATTTTAAAATACTATTTATAAAGTTGTGTGCGGTGGGTTGCAGAGAAAGTGGTGTGGGGTGTGGCAGAGAGGTAAAAAGTATGAGGTTGTGCAGTTATATATAAATTGTAAAGGAGTAATTGAATAAATACTTGCTGTATGTTCTATGGCACTACTTGTCATCCTAGTGCTCATCTGTCGTGCTCCATCACGTTGCAGCACTGGGTCTGGAAGTTGTTAGTGGAAGTTTTGCAATTGTATGTTATTATTTTAACATAGTGAAGAAATGTGAAAAATAATTGAATCTATTTTTTGTTTTTTAGAAAATTATTTTGTTTAGATTGAAATTTGGAAATGCCTAGAAGAAGGGGGAAAAAAGAAAGAAGAAAAATATATATTTGACGAAAAGGAAAGATCTTGAAGTAGATAAAAATGCAAAAGACAATTTTTGAGAAAAATATTACGAACATTTAATGAGAAAAACATCACACAAAGCAAAAAGAAGAATTTGTCATGTAAGGTGAAGCAGAGTTCAATTTCAAATATGAGGAAATGGAAAGATGATAAAGAAATAGTATCTGGTATTCGGAGACAAAAACTATTTCAAGAAAATCATCAGAGACTTTTTCGATCTAGAGTGATTCAGAATTTATTGAAAACATGCTGCAAATATAAAAGATAAAGAACAAAACAAGTGCCAATACTGTATGTGTTTTCACCTCGAGTTTACGTAGTGAACTGAATTAAACAAGAACACTAGCCACAACTTTGTCGTTGAATTTAATCAAAAAAGTGTTTGCTATTTTATAAACACTGCATTTTTTGTTTTTTGTTAAGGTTAAATAAAGTACGCTCATTACAATACAAAAATACATTACAACATTAATGACAATACTGACAATACAAATACATTTGTTACAATTTAGACACCTGTGCACAAAAAAGAAGAGATTTGTTCTACCTAACATACAAACAAACAACACATTCAAATCACATTATATACAATCTATATACAGGCCATCAGTATATCGCAATTGACATAGTCATGAATTAATTCACTGTTTACTTTAAACAAAGATTGGCCCGAAGCGGAGAGAGGTCTACGCGTTTCGAATCCCACTGAGTGCTGGGATTCTCATCAGGACCAACATGTGGCTGTGTCAGCCACATGTTGGTCCTGATGAGAATCCCAGCACTCAGTGGGATTCGAAACGCGTAGACCTCTCTCCGCTTCGGGCCAATCTTTGTTTAAAGTAAACAGTGAATTAATTCATGACTATGTCAATTGCGATATACTGATGGCCTGTATATAGATTGTATATAATGTGATTTGAATGTGTTGTTTGTTTGTATGTTAGGTAGAACAAATCTCTTCTTTTTTGTGCACAGGTGTCTAAATTGTAACAAATGTATTTGTATTGTCAGTATTGTCATTAATGTTGTAATGTATTTTTGTATTGTAATGAGCGTACTTTATTTAACCTTAACAAAAAACAAAAAATGCAGTGTTTATAAAATAGCAAACACTTTTTTGATTAAATTCAACGACAAAGTTGTGGCTAGTGTTCTTGTTTAATTCAGTTCACTACGTAAACTCGAGGTGAAAACACATACAGTATTGGCACTTGTTTTGTTCTTTATATTAGCTTTGGTTTGGCCGTGCTGCTACTTGAGCCAGAACCCTCCTTGCTTTTTGAGGTTACTTGGCGGGCGCTTGCCCGCGAGGTTGTTGCCCAGGAGTTATTCCTTCGTTTTTCGTTTAGATTCCACTGCTAGATGGGTGGCCATTTGTTGTGGACTCATCTTTCAATCATAGGGTAAAAGATTGTTTGTATTTTGTATATTGTTGTCTATGAGAAAGGTGATTGTAAGTTGTTGTGTGTAGTTTATACAAATTATGTCAGACCATGACACCTTCGCATACAGTGAAGAGCATATTCTGAAATTACTCAGTGACCCACCCCTATTTGCGTCGGCTGCGCTAAGCTCTACAGCGAAAATCAATAACGAATCCGACAAACTTATTCGATTAAAGAAAAAACAAATAAGGACGGACTTGCACGGACATTTTCTAATAGAACACTTAAGAGCGGGTACTATCCCAGGAGGCCTGCAGATCCGTAACGTACCGGTCATCTTTACTGACGATCCTATCTATAAAAAAGGATATAGCTCAATCGAAACCAAATGCAGTAGGGACCTCATGGTACTCACAGTGGAGACGGCCCAAAGGTTGTCCAAACAACAACTTGAGGAAATTGCCATTTTGGAAAGTGAGATCAAATCAAACCAACTAATTACAGATGCAAAGGCATTATTAGACAAAGTTGACAAAATAATTGCTGAATTCAAGGACTACTCAATCAATCAAAAAAGCAACAAATTCGAGAACGACAAAAGGAACTTCTCATTAGAGAAAGCATACCCTTATCTACAGATTGATTTTTATTCAAGACCAGATTCACGCAAATTTCTGTCGGAATATCAAGGCAGATCAAGACAAAAATTCATTTCTTTCTCGGAATCGACATCTTCATCAAACGGAAGTGATATAGATAAATCCACCAACGGTCCAGATTTCAATAGGAGAGGCAACTACCAACAAAATTACCAACAGCCATCGCCTTTTTTAGGAAGAGGCCAACGGAAACCTCGAGGGAGGTCCAGGTATACAAACCAGCCGTGGGAAATGACCACCAGACAACACAACTACAAAAACTAAAAACATCACCAATTTTCAATCTATCGGATAAAGTCTTATCGGAAGCGGAGTCTAGCGTACTCGAGAAAGGATTATCCTTCGTCCCCACCAAGGTGACCAACTTTGTTCAACTCAAAACAGAATTCATAGAGTTCTGCCGCAAAATTCGGTTGAAAACATTTTTTTCTGAAAATCCACCCAAAGACAACATGGAGACAACAGGACTTAAGAAAAAATCAGGGTTCTGCCCGCCTTCTATTAAAGTCCCCAAAGAGGTCTTAATCTTCGAAAAGGTGATTCTATCAGCCATAACTGAAACAGAGAAACAAAAAAAGAAATACATAAGACCCAATATGACTAAACTTCAAAGGGAGGCACTCCTCAACCTGAAAAATGACACATCGGTAATAATTAAACAAGCCGACAAGGGCGGATGGATTGTTATTTGGGCAAAGGAGAACTACATCATAGAAGTCAACAGACAACTCTCTAATGAGCTGTGTTACAGGAAGATATCTAAAGACCCCACAGGTGAACTCCAAGGCAAATTATTTCATATGCTCCAAAAATGGTTTGATCAAGGATTTCTGGGAAAAAAAGAATACGAATATTTAAAGAATACACACCCTCGAATTCCCATCTTTTATGTACTACCCAAAGTTCATAAGGACCAACACAACCCGCCGGGTAGACCAATAGTCTCCGGGTGCGAATCTTTATTAGAACCCATTTCGAAATTCGTTGATTTTTTCCTAAAACCTTTTATGAGTGAAGTGAAATCGTATCTAAAAGACACCACCGACTTTTTGAACAAGCTTGAGACAATGGGATTCGATGAAGGGACACAGCTTCTTGTGACTTTAGACGTCACATCGCTCTACACTGAAATTCCGCAAGACGAGGGACTAGCGGTGATCCAAGCATTCCTGGACAGCAGACCAAAACCCGAGAAAATTCCCACCAAATTCATTATGGATTTAGCCACTTTCGCTCTTAAGAACAACTACTTCTGTTTCCAAAATGATTTTTTCTACCAAGTCAAAGGCGTGGCTATGGGCTGTCCATTCGCCCCGGAACTAGCTGTTCTTTTCATGTCCAAATATGAAGATCAATTTGTTTACAACAATAATCCATTTGCAGATTCCATCAATAGCTGGTTCCGGTACATTGATGATATTTTTATGATCTGGACCGGAGATGAAAAACAGCTAGAAGCATTTTTCAATTGGCTCAACAATAGAACACCAGACATACAATTCAGTATGAATTCCTCTAAAACCAAAATGGCATTTCTGGACGTTGAAGTATATCCAACAAATGGACGCCTCATGACCACATTGTACAAAAAAGAGACAGACCGAAACAAAGCGTTGCATTTTTCAAGCAACCACCCGCGCAGTTTACGAGAAAATTTGCCCTATGGGCAATTTTTACGCATACGAAGAAATTGTTCATTCAAAGATGAATATTTCTCCCATGCAGAAAGACTGAAAGAAAATCTTTTAGCTAGAGGATATCCAAAAAAGCTCTTGAAAAGAGCTATTAAACGAGCATGGTGGACACCTCGTGAAACTTTACTTGAGAGACGCAAGAAACCGACGTCCGACAGAATAGTATGTGTTTCCACATTTTGTCCAACGTCAAATTGGTTCAAAAAGACCATAAAACAGAATTGGCATTTAGTAAAACACTTGGACACAACATTAAATGAAGTTCCCTTATTTGCCTTTAAAAAGGACAAAAGTATCGCCAATCAGATAATACGGGCAGCATTACCAAGAACTAAAGAGTCTGACTTACGAAGTATGCTATGCCTCCCACCAATACAAGGACATCGTAAATGTGGAACATGTGTCTGTTGTGACTCCACTATGGAAAGCAATTTGTTTTCCCACAAAGGCCAACACTGGAAACACGAGACCTTTTCAAACTGCAAATCAAAATTTGTAGTATATGGCATCCGTTGTCCATGTGACAAACTCTATATTGGCAAGACCAATCAGGAAGTACGGATTCGCATCCAACAACATAAATCAAGGATCCGTAAAAAAGTACAAAATGCGCCATTGGTGAACCACTGGCATTTGAACAATCACACAGAACAGGAACTAAAATGGACAGTTATTTCCAAAGTGGAGCGTGACCTACGAGGCGGCGACTTGGACGCCAAACTATTGAAGAGAGAAGCAATGTTGATAATTAAATTCAATACGTCCATTGATGGATTAAATGAACTCTCGGAAATTTACAAATTATGAACTAAGGCCTTTTCCACACAAGAATAAAGGACGGATTGACTGGGTCCAACTGCAATGGGTGTTTGAAACACCTACACATGCTATTCCATTTGCATTTTACCCGCCGCGTGGAATTGAAAAAACTTTTTCAGGACCCTTTGAATACTCCAACAAATCATCCACCAGGTCGCATCACCAAAAATGAAACGACCACTGCTAACCCGATCGTGTCCAAAAAACTACAACTCCCATGTCACCTAGAGTCCTGTTCACGTGAGAAGGAAATGCGTAAATACGGCTGTTGGCAATGGCCACTTCCAGCTTGCAGCAACTCTGAGGCCAGCCACCGCAAAATTAGAACACGAACACCGACGCTCCCGCAGGTAAATAGGTCGTTGACCTCTCTACAACAACTGCCTGCTAAACCCACGCTTCACTCGCGGACCGATGTCTAAAAGACCACTGTATTCGTCTGTCTTCACAGAGTAAAACGGACGCCGCGATTGATTCGTCCCTCCGCTATACTACGGAAATTGCTTGGCTGCTCGCGCTCTGCACCGAGGTAAGCAGATGAGCTTCAAGTAATGATTGTTTTCATTTAAGACCATGCTGCGCGTACTTACACTCAGCGTTTTCGGCTTTTCAGATAACGCGCTTGTCGCGTTGGAGCGGCTGTCGAGTCATATACAAATTATAAAGACAAAAGAATCGTTCTGGCCCAGATCCTCGGCTCATTACAACATTTTAAACAAGGTGTGTTTTCTCTGTCTGTTGGGCTCCTTCTGTGTTTGGTTGTAGCAATATAGATATAGAAATTGACTCGCCTTTGGTCCTGATTCCATTTAGGTTTCTGTTTGAAGACGCAACACCTTAGAGAATAAGTTGGCTTTCCTCACTGTTAGGTAAGAGCCTTTTTAACAAACTCATGCAGCTTTGACACACTAGAGTTGGGTCACTATTATTCAAAACTCTTTCTGCTTTTTGGTTCACAGCCACATGTTGGTCCTGATGAGAATCCCAGCACTCAGTGGGATTCGAAACGCGTAGACCTCTCTCCGCTTCGGGCCAATCTTTGTTTAAAGTAAACAGTGAATTAATTCATGACTATGTCAATTGCGATATACTGATGGCCTGTATATAGATTGTATATAATGTGATTTGAATGTGTTGTTTGTTTGTATGTTAGGTAGAACAAATCTCTTCTTTTTTGTGCACAGGTGTCTAAATTGTAACAAATGTATTTGTATTGTCAGTATTGTCATTAATGTTGTAATGTATTTTTGTATTGTAATGAGCGTACTTTATTTAACCTTAACAAAAAACAAAAAATGCAGTGTTTATAAAATAGCAAACACTTTTTTTATTAAATTCAACGACAAAGTTGTGGCTAGTGTTCTTGTTTAATTCAGTTCACTACGTAAACTCGAGGTGAAAACACATACAGTATTGGCACTTGTTTTGTTCTTTATATTAGCTTTGGTTTGGCCGTGCTGCTACTTGAGCCAGAACCCTCCTTGCTTTTTGAGCAAATATAAAAGAAGAATGTTCCAATTCAAAGAGAAGCAGCGTATTGAAAGTATGGTGGATACTGCTTTCAATTTGAAACAGAAGTTGTGTGTCATTCTGATTTTAAAGAGATTGAAATTATTGGATAAAATAGTGAAAGTATTGAAAGACAAAAGTAGAAAAAAAGACTTGTGAACAGAACCAACTTTTGTAAAATCTTTAGCGGACATTGGAGACATACTTCTAGTACTGAGCCTTTTTTTTAATGAGGAAAGTTACTTCCAGGAAAATAGTTTATCATTTGCAGTTGATACTGGAGGTCGTTGCTACGAAGTTCAGGATGGTGTTCCTCTTCCAAAGGAGGAAATGGTTGGTAAAAGTGCAGAAGAGTTAATAGCTGAAGAAGTGCAAGGGAAACGTCCACGAGCTCCTGTGTATAAGTGGAGTTGTAGTAGTATTTGTTGTATTCAACAGGAATCCATTGATATAATGAGAAATTTGCTACGAGAATATACTCAGAAAAGTATAAAACAGAAGATTAAGTTGTTACAAGTACTAGATCCATGTAATGTGAGAAAATATACTGAGAAGTATGGGCATTCTCTGGCATGTCTTTCAAGAAAAGTTTGTAAAAGTGCTTTTCATCATTTGAGGATATTAGCAGTACACCATTCAGAAATGCGGAACTTTGTAAAGAAACTGTACTATGTAAAAAGTCCTGCATTAAGTTTAAGTGAACTGAATGGAAGTCTTTTATATGGTTCTTTATCAGATGTTTAAAAAAAGTTTGCTGATATTGAAATGCAATATTTTGGTTCAGAAGAGCAGTTCATAGAAAGTGAAAGTTTGATAATTACAGATGTTGGAGGAGATGAGAAAGTGATTAGCACTGATCAGTTTGAAGAAGAAATTGGAAAGTTTAATGTAGTGTGCTCAGAAATACCAAACTATGTTTGTGTTTGTTGTCGACATACTCATTATAAAAGTCAAAGTAGGAATGTTGATTTGTATTTGAAAAGTGAAAAGGAGAACAATGAGAATTTGCAACTTACTTGTTTGTAGAAGGTCGATTTGAGTTAGGTAGTGATCAACGTATATGTAAATATTGCTACAACAAATTAGAAGAGAACAAAATGCCTGCTAGAGCAGTGCATAATAAGTTGGAGTTAGTAGCTATTCCGCAGGAGCTGGCCAAATTGAATACATATGAGTTGGTTCTAATTCAATCTGTTCATCCTTTTCAAACTATAATTCGTATGGAGCCGAAAACATGTAAACTGCCACCAACAGAATTGCAAAGAGGGCTGAAAGGAAGAGTGGTGTACTTACCTTTGGATTTTAAGAAAAACATTGAAACTATTGCTGGAGAGAAAGAGGAAGATGAGGCAGTAGTTATTTTAGTAAATGGTGCACCCACAAAGAGTCGGAAAATATGGCAAGAATTTGTGGATGTTAATAAAGTTGAAAAGGCTACCTTATATCTTATAGAGAACAATATCTATTACAAAAATGTAAATGTGGATGAATAGGTAATACGTTTAGAAGATGATTTTGAAATTTCAAGTGGTTAAATAGAGAAAGAGGACAAGTCAAGGACCGAAGAGATTTATGAACATTATACAATATGTCCTTTGCATTCAAAAGAAGTGATAGGAAGTAGCATTGAGTTATTTCAAATGAAAAAAGCACAGCGAACTCCAATGAGTGTATGGGAGAAAAGCTTGGAAGCTGGTTGTTTTCTACAGTTGTTTCCTACTGGAGAAGGTGGACGATGTGATGACCGACCTGTATGGATTCCAGCTTCAGAATATCGGTCAACAAGATTATATTCTGAAGATCCTAGATTTCGACAGTGCATTCCATACATATTTCACCTTTTGTTTGAAAGTGATCTGTCTTCTCTCTCGTATGCAGTGAATCATATACTTAAAACTGGAGTTCATGAATTACTTCTTTCTGCGAAAGAATTTGTGGAGAAAGTTCAAGAAACAAATGAAAACTTAGAAGCACAGTCAATGAAATTGATGGCATGTCAACGTGGATCAAATGAGTATTGGTATCATCGTCATGGAGAACTCAAGTGTATGTTACGGAACTTAGGTACACCAACATGGTTTGTCACACTTAGCTGTGCAGAGTATGCATGGGAAGATTTGCTTGAGTTTTTAAGAGAAGCGAATTCTAATATAAAAATGTTGAAATAAAGACTCCGGGTGAACTGTGTTCATTCGATCCTGTAAATGTGTGCAGATATTTTAATCATTAGTTTCAAGGTATGATGTCTTTTATCTATAATAAAAAGAATCTACCTCTTGGAGAAGTTACCAATTTCTTTTGGAGAAAGGAGTACCAAGCAAGAGGTGCACCTCATATACATATGCTTCTATGCGTCAAGGATGCACCTAAATTTGGAACTGATTCTGATGAAACAGTATTGTCTTTCAGCGAACAGTATGTGACATGTGAGATTCCAAGAGAAGGAGGAGCTAGAAGCTTGAGACAGCAAGTTTTCGTTTCCAAAGTCACCGTTGTGGATAGTACTGCAGAAGAAAATACAAGTCTAAAGAAAATTTGACACCAAATGTCGGTTTGGTTTTTCCCGTCCAGTCATTTGTAAAGGAAGAGTCAATTATTTTTTTTCTTCTGTGAGGCACACAATAACTCAGAAGTCTCCAAAGAATACCTACAACTTAAAAAGAACAGAAGTGTCAAAGTATATCAATGACTACAATCCAGTCATTTTAAAAATGTGGAATGTGAACATGGACATCCAGTATGTTGCGGATAACTCAATTGCTGTTGCACTTAATGTTACATCGTACATAACAAAATCTGAAAAAACAGAGATGAAACAAATGTGGGAAGAAATTGCACAAGAGAATAGTCTTAGCAAAAAAATGTACAGGTTTAGTTTGGAAATGCTTTACCACCGAGAAATTGGATCGTATGAATGTTCAGACCGCTTATGTTCTTCAAGTTTATATTCAAAGTCACAAGGAATCATTTGGGTAAGTTTAGGTCTTGCCTGCAAACGAAATAGAGTTTCAACACTAGATCAGGTATTTAGGCTCCAGCTCCTCTACTGGAAAACGGTGGAGGTAGAAAGGGGGAGTCTCTATCTGGTCTTTGTTGATTTGAGAAGTGCCTTTGACATGGTACCTAGAAAAGCACTCTGAAGGGTGCTGCGGGAGCTGGGGCTCCCCCCCCTACCTCCTTGAGACAAGAAAACGCCTCCATGAAGGGAACTATGCAAGAGTGAGATATGGGAAAAATGGGGATCTTACTAACTCTATCCCAGTAAATAGGGGAGTGAGACAGGTGTGTGTCCTAGCTCCCACACTTTTCTGCATATACATAAATAGTCTGGTGCACGCCCTGCGCCAATGTGAGGACATTGATGCACCTAAGTTGGCGCAGGGTCTTGTACTGGCGTTGATGTTTGCAGACGACACACTCCTTCTCTCTAAATCCCCTATGGGGCTCCAGAGGATTTTGGACGGGTTTTTAAGCTTTTGCAAGGATCGGGGTTTGGAGATTAATGTACAAAAGACTAAATATATGGTCTTTAATCCACGAAAATCCACCCATCCCGGTCCTCACCTGAAAGGAGTTCCCTTAGAGAGAGTTCAGGAATTTGAGTATCTGGGGGTGACCTTAAATGAAAAAATGCTCTGGGCCACCCAATTAACCAAGGCCAATCTTAAATTGATCCAAACTTCAGGGGGTCTAGCTAAATTTTTCAAGAACACACATTACAAACCATTAAGTCCCGTGATAGAAATTTATAAAACCCAGATAAGAAGTGCTACCCTATATGGTGCTGAGATTTGGGGACATTCTACAACTAACTCTATTACAATCACCGAGAACAAGTTTCTCAGGCGCTCCTTTGACTCCCTTGTGCCTAGATCTTGGTGTAAGACCTATCACTAAAGAGGCTGGTTGTAGGCCTCTCCTTTATTGGAGGAGGATTTGGACAACCCCAGAACTAGTGTCATTTAAAAATGAGCTGATCGAGATCCTTAGCACCCCCGGGAGTGGGAGATACCCTTGGCTTGCATACATTAAAAAATATCTAATTCTCATGGGGCTTGGCGATTTATGGGATAATCCAAGTGTTACTTGTTTTAATGTCACACGTAAAAGACTGATTGAAAGGTACTGGGAGGTACACATGAATGATCTGAATACAGGTACCAGATCTGGGCCCATGTCTTTCACATTTCTAGAGTTTAAATGTATATATGCCCTGGAACCAGTCCTTGATGTGATTCAACCCACTCTCGCCAGGAAACTTTTTCTGCAGTTCCGCCATGGATGTCTCCCGCTCCATGCTGTGACGAATAAATGGTCCAACTGTACAGATAAGGGTTGCCCCGCATGTTTAGCTAATGAAGAAACTGATTTACATGTTCTGTTTTTTTGTGAAGGCTATTGTAAAATCCGACGGAGTGCGCTCATAAATTTATGTAGGAACTTGGGCTCTTCACGTTGTATGGAAGTTTATAGACTGCTAAAAACAAACACTGATCTTCCTATTGTCTATGCAGTATCTAGATTTTTATATCGCATGTGGTGCATCAGGGCATATCTTTTGAAAGAGAAATAATTTCTTATCTTATTCTTAAAACTTGTAAATATTTTAAACTTGTTTTTTTTAACTCTCCAAACTCTTGCCTTATATTTAATGAATTGTAAAATGGATTTTGTACATTGATGTCTCTTTTTTGGCTTATGCCGAAATAAAGATATATTGACTGACTGAAATAGAGTGTTTAAATCATTGGAAGAAATTGAACAACTAGCAGCAAATGATCCAGATAGTACAGACATTCTTAAAACTAATATGTTGGACACATACTATCCGAAAATGAGTTAACATCTTGAACAGCTATGTCTGTATGAAGTACTTCAACATTACAGCTTCAAAAGAAATGTTAAAGAGAATTTAAAAGAAGGATAGTTTGCAGTAGTTGGATGTCATGGTTGTTTAGTAAAACATGCAAAGGGTAATCTTATTAACCACCAGAAACTTAGTTGTGAAACTCCAGGTAAGCGAGAATATTACTATTTATCACTTCTGCAGCTGTTTAAACCATGGCGTAGCGAAAGTGAAATACTTGAGAGTTTGACTGCTACGAAGATTCTTTTAATGCTTGTAAAGATAGCATTCGATGTCCAATTTTCCCTACATATTTAAAAATGTTGAATGATGAAGTTGATCAGGAAAAGACTATTATAGCTGAAATAGCTCATGAAAGTTTTCAAGATAGTCAAAGTAGTGGTTCATGTAGTCAAGATCCTCTTGGACAACCAATGCTGGAAAATGAAGCAGCGATTGCTATGCATGAAGTCGAAATTGCAATGCAATAAGCACATGAGGAGAATATAACATTGGAAAAGTTAGAAGAATAAGTAAATGTTGAACAGAAAGAAATATATGTGCAAGTGAGAGAACGGATAGAACATGGGTTGTTGCATGAAAATCAAGAATGTCTGTGTTCACCTTTTAAACCTCTTCTGATGTACATTAGTGGCCAAGCTGGGACAGGTAAAAGTTTTTTAATTAAAGTTTTGACCAGTTATCTTAAAAAAACTACTGGTTCACATTTATGTTGTGTGGTAACAGCTCCAACTGGATTAGCTGCACACAATGTTAAAGGAGTTACTTTGCATAGATTATTGATGTTACCAGTGGAGCATGATAATAAATTACAATATCAGAAGTTGTCTGGAGAAGCTTCTTATGATGTGTCAAGAGTGCTGAAGAAAATGAAACTTTTTTAATTATTGATGAGGTGAGCATGGTCTCAAACATAATGCTTGCTTTTGTACACATAAGAATGCAACAGGTATTAAAAACAGATTACGACGTTTTCTTTGGGGGAAAACATTTATTTGTATTGGGAGATCTGCTACAACTAACACTTGTAAAAGGAGAACCAGTGTTTAAAACTCTTCTACAAGAAGATGCTAAGAAATCTTTGGGAAGTATTGGAAATGTGAATCTGTGGTTACATTTTGAATATAAAGAACTCACTCAGAATATGCGACAAGCAAGAGATGAAGATTACGGAAATATTCTAAAAGATGTAAGAATTGGTGTTCTAAGCAAACATGGTAAACAAGCTTTTCAAAGTCGTCTACTAAAGAACTTGTTTACAAATGAAAACACACCAGCAGAAGTAATGTACAATAACATGAAAGAAAAACGTCTATAGTTTGCTTAATGCCTACAGTGGAAGAATGTTATACATTTAATAGAGAGCTTATGAAATTGAAAAATCAAGAAATAGTTCACATTGAAGCTATTGATAAAATAGAGCATCAAGGAACAACAATTGTTCTTTCAGAAAAACTACAGACTAAATTGGATTCTTTGGAAAAGTCTGTATCAAAAACTGCTGGCTTAGAAAAAAATGTAGATATATGTTTAAACTGTCGGGTAATTTAGAAGCGTAATCTGAATGTAGAAGAAGGTTTAGTGAATGGAGCAATGGGGAAAGTTGTTGATTTTGTGAAATAGCAAAATAGAAATGGAATTGAATTTTTGAAATTTCATCAGATTGCAGAGGTAAGACAGATTGCACGTTCTGCCGCACGTTTTTTGCTTGTAAAAGACTTGCACGTTCTGCTGCACGTCTTTTGCTTGTAAAAGACTTGCATGTTCGTAGAAAACAGTTTCCCTTCTGTTTAGCATATGCAATAACTATTCAGAAATCACAAGGTTTAAGTGTAGATAATGCTTTGGTAAATGTTGGAAAACGGTGTTTAAAGAGGGAATGGTATATGTTGCATTATCTTGAGTTAGAACGTTGTCTGGTTTGCATTTAATTGATTTTGATGATCAATTGCTAATGTTCATTGTGTAAGAGAATATAATCGTTTGAGAAGGCTTTATGCTCCCCATTTAGGTGAATATTCTATTTTTGAGAAACGTGTTGTGTGTTCAAAACGCAAATATGTTGAAGATTTAACAATGGTTGAAAAACAGAAAGAAAATCAACAGAAAAGAAAAGATGTAAAGAAGCAGAAAATACAAACAAGTGATGATGTTGTTGGATATCAATTAGAAAATGCTTCTGGTGTCAACTGCTATGGTAATGTCATTCTAAATGTTATATTTTATCTTGAAGATGTTTGTGGTAAAATTATGGAAAGTCAGGAAAAAACTTTATGTTCTGCACTCTACACTTTATTTCAAGAATTGAGAACTGATAGAAGTAAGATTCATTCTGCTTCTGGTATTCGCCAACTGTTGGATACATGTACTGGATCTTTAACTTTCAGTGCTAATATACAGCGAGATGCACAAAAAGTTCTGATGGTTATGCTTGGAGTACTAGAAGATGAAGGAATTCAGATTGAGAGTTTATTTGGACCCAGTTACAAATGGGAACATAAATGTGAAGAGTGTTCGTTAACTTCAAGCACTATAGTTGACAGAGAACGATTTTTAAATTTAACAATACCTGACTTCAAATCTGTACCATTTTCCAAATTAGCAAAAGAAGCTGATCGTGAGATGATGTGTTCTCGTTGTAAATCAAGAATGCTATCTGCATTATGCCTACAAAGATATGGAAAATATTTGATTAAAGTGCTGCAACGCTGTCGACCAAATGGAAGAAAAGTGGAAACCAAATTTAAAAATGCTGTTGCTAATCAAGTATCTATTTCTGAAAGAACTTTTGAACCGGTTGCTATTGTTTTCCATGCTGGAAGTACTACTACAAGTGGACATTAAACAGTTTATTTAAAGTGTAATAATGGTTGGAGTCACTGTAATGATACACACTTGGAAATGAAACCGAGATTGCCTTATAAATTACCCAACTCATACTTAATTTTTCTGAAACAAAGATTTTAGATACACTATTCGGCTTTAATGGGAAGGTGTATAGATCTTTAAGGAATTCATACTGGATGCTTCCAAAGCAAAATTTTTGATACATTATCTGGCGTATTGGGAAAATGTGCAGAGAAAGTAAGTAAGATCTTTAAGGAATTCATACTGGATGCTTTCAAAGCAAAATGTTTGATACATTATCTGGTGTATTGGGAAAATTGTGCAGAGAAACTACGTAAGATCTGTAAGGAATTCATACTGGATGCTTCCAAAGCGACATTTTTGATACATTATCTGGCGTATTGGGAAAATGTGCAGAGAAACTACGTAAGATCTTTAAGGAATTCATACTGGATGCTTTCAAAGCAAAATGTTTGATACATTATCTGGTGTATTGGGAAAATTGTGCAGAGAAACTACGTAAGATCTTTAAGGAATTCATACTGGATGCTTCCAAAGCGACATTTTTGATACATTATCTGGCGTATTGGGAAAATGTGCAGAGAAACTACGTAAGATCTTTAAGGAATTCATACTGGATGCTTCCAAAGCGAAATCTTTGATACATTATCTGGCGTATTGGGAAAATGTGCAGAGAAACCACGTAAGATCTTCAAGGAATTCATACTGGATGCTTTCAGAGCAAAATGTTTGATAGATTATCTGGTGAATTGGGAAAATTGTGCAGAGAAACTACGTAAGATCTTTAAGGAATTCATACTGGTTGCTTCCAAAGTGACATTTTTGATACATTATCTGGCGTATTGGGAAAATGTGCAGAGAAACTACGTAAGATCTTTAAGGAATTCATACTGGATGCTTTCAGAGCAAAATTGTTGATACAATATCTGGTGTATTGGGAAAATTGTGCAGAGAAACTACGTAAGATCTTTAAGGAATTCATACTGGATGCTTCCAAAATGAAATCTTTGATGCATTATCTGGCGTATTGGGAAAATGTGCAGAGAAACTACGTAAGATCTTTAAGGAATTCATACTGGATGCTTTGAACATTTGAAGTACTATTGGAGGTGTTATTTGTGTTGATTTTGTATTATATTGGAGAGAATTAGGGTTTCTTTTTTAAGATTCTAGTTAATTGTTTTTGTTTCCCTGCTGTTTATGATGAAACTACACTGGCATCACTGTGAATAGTGAAGTTAAGCAGTAGCTGATGACAGCAAAAAAAGGGAGAAAAATTGTTATCTGAATGTTAAATTGTTTTGTATTATTTAAAAACTCATTGTAATTTGTGAAATGTATTACGTTACATAGTACTTTTGCAGTTTATTTTATGTAGTTGAAAAGTTAGAAAAAAATTGTATTAATGACAAATACACATTAGTAGTTCGATATTTAAAAAACCTTTGAAATTCATTGAAAAAAACATAGGTTTCAGAGATGTTATACTTAGAAATTAGCATTTAAAAAACCTTCGAAATTCACTGAAAAAGCATAGGTTTCAGGCACATTATAGTTAGTTGGACATTTGACTAATTTGACATTTGGATATGCACTAACTAGTATTGGTGTGTTCACGGTTTTGAAAATTATAGTCTGTATTTTAGACTAGGTGTATCAAGTGTTATATTAGGGTCTGATCAGGTGCATCTGATTTTCACATGGTTGATGTCATCAGTGATGCCATCAGTGATGTTATTTGAGATGTCATCAGTGATGTCATCAGTGATGTCACTGACCATGTCATGAGTGATGTAATATGTGACATCATCAGCAGCGCATTGTGGGGGCGCAAGTTATAGTTAGCTCAACTAACTGCTTACACACCAACTAACAACCTAAAATGTGTGATGTCTATATCAGTCACTAACACATGCATTAAGCAAGACACAATTAATTAGTCACTTATACAGTTAGTCACACACCTACTTAATCATGCATCCTGAGTCTTATACACTCATTCATTCTTCAATACACCTTGGCATATATATATTTATAAAACATATTTAAACTTTACAGAAACACACATTCACTGGATGATGTCATCAGTGATGTCATCAGTGATGTCATTTGAGATGTCATGAGTGATGTCATGAGTGATGTCACTGACCATGTCATGAGTGATGTAATATGTGACATCATCAGCAGTGCATTGCAGGGGCGCGAGTTATAGTTAGCTCAACTAACTATAACAGGTGAATTTCTCTGGTTTTATATTAGTCAAATGTCCAACTAAGTATAATGCCCCTGAAACCTATGGTTTTTTCAGTGAATTTCTAATGTTTTTTTAAACACTAATTCCTAACTATAACGTCCCTGAAACCTATGGTTTTTTCAGTGAATTTCTAAGGTTTTTTAAATGCTAATGTCTAACTATAACATGCAACATATATATATATATATATATATATATATATATATATTACCTACTGGCGGTCGCCAGTAGGTAGTTATAGTTAGGACCCCTTTTCCATAGGAAAACCTCAACATTCTATTTTGAATAACTTTGGCGCCGGTCGACGAATCCTCGCGAAGTTTTCAAAATAGGTGGGGCGCTACGCTCCGCTCCTACCTTGAAAGTCTCGGGGGGATTCGTCAAGCGGGGGCTGAGATAAAAGGGGGGTCCCAAAACGCGTTTTTCCCATGCATTTTTCCATAGGACCTTTAGACACAGCTACAGCCCGAACGGCTGAACAGAATTACTTGAAATTTGGCAGAGAGGTAGTCCTCAGGTCAAGGAAGTGCCTTTTGTAGGTTTGGTGTAAATCTGTTCAGTAGATTCTGAGAAAATAGCATTTAAATCAATATATATATCTGTGGCAGCTTACCGTGCGCTTACGGTGCGCTTACGGTAAGCTTACCGTACGCGTACGGTGCCGTGCGCGAGCGCGATTCTGATTGGCTGTTAGATCATAGTAAACATTCGAATCGGTCGAAACCAGGAAGCGGCGGCCGCCATTTTCTCACTCGCACTGTCAGGGGGCTGAATAAAAAAGGTGGATAATGTGAAAAGGGGGCAGGCTCGACAGTTCCTGACCCCCTAGCCTTGGTCAGGGGGTCCCAGAAGGACCCTCAAGGGCAAAAATGAAATTTATTTTTTTTTCGAAAAATCGCCGTATGCGCGTAGCGTACGCGCACGGTGTAATCTGCGAAATTCGCGGAATTCGCGGAAAAAAATTTGCAAAAAGGAAAGCTTAAAAAAAAATAAAAAAAATTGTGAGGTAAGGTTGGCTCTTATAAGAGCCGTTGGGTTCATACAGGGATAGAGGAAAGAAAGAATGGGAATATTATGAGCGTCTACAAACATGCTGGTCTATCTTATTGTTAATAAGGGGAAGACTGACCTCCCCAAAAACAATAAGACCACCACATTTTGTACACCTCATTTCAACACTCCCAAATCGAGGGTTGATGTCCAAAGGAAAAGAAGAAGGTGATGCTCCAACAACAGAGGAAGGGCTCAGCTGAGCTGCCGATGATGTACTCGGCTGAGCATCTGAGGCTGGGCTCTGGTGACTTACTGAAGAGTTTTCTCCAGTATGTCGAGCAAAGGTCCTTGGGTGTCTGTCCTGAAGGTGTCTCTTCATAGAGTGATTTCCAAAGGAATATTTCTTCCTTGGATTTCCTCTTGATAAAACACGATCACAAAGTATGCAAGTGACCAATTGAGCATTCACCTTTTTCTCCCCCTCTGGAAAAGTGAAATACTCCCATACAAAAGAAGTCTTTTGTTTCCTCCTTCTCTGGATCATGGTGGTGCTGCTGGCCTCACTCTCAGAAGAGGTCTGCTGTTCTGCCATTGTATCCCAATGTCAATCCAGCTCCTGCTCCTAGAGAATCACAAGCAGAAATGAGGGGAATGGGTGTGGTGTGGGAAGAATCTGGAACTGAAAGTAGTTTCAACCAATGAAAAGTGTTCTTTCAAGCAGTAATGAGGGGAATGGGTGTGGTGTGGGAAGTTTCTGGAAGTGAAAGTAATTTCAACCAATAAAAAGTGATCTTTGTAAGTCACATGACCTGCCGTGCGCGCACGTGACGCTTACGGTGCGCTTACGCAGCGCTTACGTCACTTTCGCGCATGCGCATTACACGCCCCTGCGTAACCGCGACGTTGCTTCCGGGTATACGCGTACGGCACGCACGTATCACGTATGGCGCATGCGCATTACACGCCCCTGCGTAACCGCGACGTTGCTTCCGGGTATACGCGTACGGCACGCACGTATCACATAGGCGCGCTGCACTAATGACGTCCAGAGCGCGTAGCGTCAGCTTACCGTACGCATATCCTACAAGCGCGTAGCGTCAGCTTACCGTACGCGCACGGAAAAAAATGCATTAAAAAAAAAAACCTTTCCATAATGCAGGATATAGTACATAAATTATTATATAAAAAGGCTTACAAAAAATGACATAAAAAAAATTTGCATTTAAAAAACCATACAAATTAAATGAATTTGGGAATCAGACACATTATAGTTAGAAATTACCATTTTAAAAATCTTGCAAAGACACTGGAAAAACCATAGGTATCAAACATATTATAGTTAGGAATTAGCATTTAAAAAACCTTGCAAATTCACTGAAAAAACCATAGGTTTCACACACGTTATAGTTAGGAATTAGCATTTAAAAAACCTTGCAAATTCACTGAAAAAACCATAGGTTTCACACATGTTATAGTTAGCGGAAATTTTACTGATAAAAAACCAGTGAAATTGCCCCGTTATAGTTAGTGCTGGCAACTATTACTCACGCGACCGCAATCTTCTGCTGATGACATATGTGTCTTTATGAAAAAAAAATATTTGTAATATATGTATAGCTAAAAATGTATGGAAGAAGACATGGGCAAATAAGTGTCTAAATAAACTATTAGCATCAGCAGAGGATTGCGGTCGCGTGAGTTATAGTTGCCAGCACTAACTATAACGGGGCAATTTCACTGGTTTTTTATCAGTAAAATTTCCGCTAACTATAACATGTGTGAAACCTATGGTTTGTTCAGTGAATATATATATATATATATATATATATATATATATATATATATATATATATATATATATAGAGAGAGAGAGAGAGAGAGAGAGAGAGAGAGAGAGAGATAGATATATATATAGATATATATTATCTACTGGCGGTCGCCAGTAGATAGTTATAGTTAGGACCGAGTTCCCATAGGAAATCTGAAAATTCTATTTTGAATAACTTTGGCGCCGGTTGACTTATCTTCATGAAATTTTCAAAACTAATGGGGTGCTCCGCTCAGCTCCTACCCTGAAAGTCTTGGGGTGATTCGTCAAGCGGGGGCTGAGAAAAAAGGGGGGTCCCAAAACGTGTTTTCCCCATGCATTTTCCCATAGGACCTTTAGTCGAAGGTACAGCCCGAACGGCTGACCAGAATTACTTGAAATTTGGCAAAGAGGTAGTCCTCAGGTCAGGCATGTGCCTTTTGCATATATGGTGTCAATCTGTTCAGTAGTTCCTGAGAAAATCAAAAGTAAAATCACATATATATCTGGGCGGAGCCTAACCACACATCTCACCGTGAGATCTTATTGGCTGTCAGCACTTCATCCAAGAAGTGTTGGCAGCCATCTTGGGACCAATATACATGATAGCACCTCATTAAAAAGCATTGCAGTTAATAGAAGGTTTTCAGACTTTAGTTACATTATAAATCATTTGTTGATGGTACCATACTCATTTTAGGAATTGTGGTGTGTTCTATGGTGATTTTACCATGTGAAAAAGCCTTCTGCTGTGATATCATGAATCATGTTTGAGAGAAAACTATTTTCTCATGCTTTTCCCACGGAGGTTTGGAAGGTGATCTATAAGCTAAACTGAGAACATATTTTCTGTAAATTCACATTATCTTTCTCAGTCATGTGAGAAATTGAATGAAGTCTGACATTCTCAGTAAAACATGTACATCCAACAAGGGCAGAGACTGTCAGTTGATTCCTTTGTGTTCTACTGCAGCTTCCCGGAGTGTTCTAAAGAACAACTAGAGCGCTAACAGTCCTACTTATGACAAACGTATGGCACACCTGTAGCCATCCTGTTTGGAATAAAGTGGTAACTCTTAAAACATGTAATTTAAAAAGGAACAAAACGAGGGGGTTCGTTTTGCCATAGAAGGTATGATTAGTGCTGCAGAAAGAAAAATTAAGGCACATTTTGAGTGACTTCTCAAATCCTCTTCTATTTCCTTAAAACATTCTGACATGCACACTGAAACATGCACTTTGAATACCAGCAGCAGACTTCCCTGGTGAGCAGTAGCTTTACTACAGTGATCTAATAAGCAACTAGAGTGCTAACATTCTGAATTTATGGCAAATGTGTGACACATCTGAATGCCTTCTTGATGGAATCAAAGTAAAAACTGAAAGTATTTCCTACTGAGAAAACTGTAGTAAATGAGGAAATTAGGAAACATCATAACAAATAAGTCACTCAAAATATGCCACCAGAAACAAAAAGAGCCCAAATGTAGCCCAAATATCACCCAGATGTAGCCCAAGTATAGCCTAATGACAGAATGTTCCAGAGTGTTCTAACGAACAACTAGAGCACTAACAGTCTTACTTATGACAAAAGTATGGCACACCAGAAGCCATCTTGATTGGAATAAAGTGGTAACACTTAAAACATTTAATTTACAAAGGAACAAAATGAGGGGGTTCATTTTGCCATAGAAATTATGATTAGTTCTGCAGAAAGAAAAATTAGGGCACATTATGACTTCTCAAATCCTCTTCTATTTCATAAAAAAATTCTGACATGCAGACTGAAACATGCACTTTGAATACCAGCAGCAGACTTCCCTGGTGAGCAGTAGTTTTACTACAGTGATCTAATGAGCAACTAGAGTGCTAACATTCAGAATTTATGACAAATGTGTGACACATCTGAATGCCTTCTTGATGGAACCAAAATAAAAAACTGAAAGTATTCCCACTGAGGAGACTGCAGTAAATAAGGAAATGAGGAAACTTCATAACAAATGTAGCCCAAATATCACCCAGGTGTAGCCCAATTATAGCCCAATGACAGAATGTCCCAGAGTGTTCTTAAGAACAACTAGAGCGCTTACTGTCTTACTTATGACAAAAGTATGGCACACCTGAAGCCTTCTTTGATTGGAATTAACTGGTAACACTTAAAAATTTAATTTAAAAAGGAACACAATGAGGGGGTTTATTTTGCCATATAAATTATGATTAGTGCTGAAGAAAGAAAAATTAGGGCACATTTTGAGTGACTTCTCAAATCCTCTTCTATTTCATTATAACAATTCTGATATGCAGACTGAAACATGCACTTTTAATACCAGCAGCAGACTTCCGTGGTGAGCAGTAGCTTTACAAGCCATCTTGATTGGAATAAAGTGGTAACACTTAAAACATTTAATTTACAAAGGAACAAGATGAGGAGGTTCATTTTGCCATAGAAATTATGATTAGTTCTGCAGAAAGAAAAATTAGGGCACATTATGACTTCTCAAATCCTCTTCTATTTCATAAAAAAATTCTGACATGCAGACTGAAACATGCACTTTAAATACCAGCAGCAGACTTCCCTGGTGAGCAGTAGTTTTACAACAGTGATCTAATGAGCAACTAGAGTGCTAACATTCAGAATTTATGGCAAATGTGTGACATATCTGAATACCTTCTTGATGGATAAACTGAAAGCATTTCCTACTGAGGAGACTGCAGTAAATGAGGAAATTAGGAAACTTCATAACAAATAAATCTCCCAAGATGGCCACCAGAGACAAAAGAGCCCAAATGCAGCACAAATATCCCCCAGATGTAGCCCACATGTAGCCCAATGACAGAAGTGTGCAAAACACTTATTTTTTGTGTATTTGCAGTTTTATATAGTGCAGACTTGTCAGGTATTGGAGTGCTTTACATGAGCATTGGTTACATCACACAAGATCAAATTCATTTTGGTTGTAGACATGGGGAGATTAAATGATTTGACCAGAATCACAGAATGTTGAGCTGAAGCAGAAACTCCAACCTGGTTCCCCAGTTGCAAAGTCTGCAGCTCTGGAAGTAACACCACATCCTCTCCCCTAGGTGCAACATTTAATCAAGGGGTCAACTGGATAAAAAAACATAAAGATTACAAATAATTTAAAAGTTCTTTGTCGCTATTTGAAAACTCAGAAAATATGTCCTCATTTTAGTTTTTTAGAGCACTAACCATAATTTTGATGCAAATAAGACCCTCTCATATATGTAATTTCTAAAGGAAATATTCTAGGTATTACAGTTTTGATTACATCAAGATGACGTAAGGCGTTCCACACTTTTGTAATAAATATAGAATGTTAGCAATCTAGTTGTTCATTGGGATACTGTTGAGAGGCAGAGACCAGGGGCACGGACTCTGAAAATTGAAGGCAGGTAGGAGAGTGCAGATGCAACAATTTGACCACACTGGGCAGGCAGGAAGGGCAGTGGCAGCACAACAGACTATAGAGGGCAGTGGAAAGGGGGGCAGGGGCAACAAACCAACAATACAGGACAGGCAAGAGAGGCTGTGGCAATATAATAGACCATTGTGGGAAGAAGGAAGAGGCAGTGGTAGTACAACCATACATGCCAACAGACCAGTTTCAGCCGGGAAATGTCCAATGTTTTTAAGCTCAAATGGTCTTTATTTGATCTGTCTCCTGTCTACAATCTCCTCTTTTTCAATGTAACTCAAAGGGGAAAATCAATACCCCAGTTTTTTTTCAAAATCTCCCTCTTACCAAGTTCAAAATTTTCACAAGTATGGTACATTGGATCATGGTAGGCAGGAGGAATTGGGATAGGGACATGGACTCAGATAACAGAGGAGAGGAGGGACATGGAGAGGTGCACCAAACTGACCCTACAGGGCAGGCATCAGGGTTTGCAGCAGCACAATACACCACACAGCGCATGCGGGGCGGGAGTGCAGCACAACAATCCATAGAAAGCAATAGGGAGGGGACAGGACCATGCACATGGACAACAGAGAACAGAGGGGAAAGAGGCAATGGTAGCTAGCTGACCATAATGGACAGACAGGAGAGAAAGCTGCAGCATAACAGACCATAAAGGGCAGGAGGGACGGATCAGGGGCATTACAATGGAACAGACAAGCCAGGAGGGAGGGAATAGGGGTCTGCACAGGGAAACAGAGGGCTGAGGGCAAGGGGGCAGGGCAGGAGCAGCAAGATGACCATGGAGGTCAGGCAGGTTGGGCACTAGAAACAAGACACACCATGGAGAGCAACAATGAGACTATGATGGCATACACACAGACCATGAAGGGAAGGTGGGAGGGGGTCAGGGGCAGCTAGCTGACCACACAGGGAAGGTGGGAGGTGCCATGGCAGCACAGAAGACCATGCATGGCAAGCGGGAGGGTTAGTGGCAGCACAATGGCTATGATGGGCAAGAAGGAGGGTGCAGGGGCATGCATAAAGGACCATGGAGGATAGAAGAGAGGGTCAGGACCTGGGCACAGACAAGAGAAAGGGGCCTCACAACAGACCGCACGGGGCAGGCAGGAGGAGCAGTTGCAGCACAACAGACCAGGGAGGGCAGAAGGGTGTGGCAGTAAAATGAACCATGGAGGACAGGAGGAAGGGGATAGGGGACAGGCAGGGTGGAGGTGGCAGGGACAGGTTACAGTCATCTGACAATGCTAGGCAGGTGGGAGGGGAGTGCAGCTCAACAGAACACTCAGAGTAGATAGGAGTGGCAGGTCCATGGAACATGGTAGGCAAAAAGGATGGAGCAGGGGCATGCACAAACAAAGAGGGCAGGGGGAAGGAGAATAGGGGCAGCAAGCTAAGCACAGAGGCTAAGCAGGAGGTCAATGATGGGCCATAGAATTGGGCAATGGAGGGCAGGAGGAGTGGACTGGTACATTATGCTAAATGGAGGGCAGTGGCAGCACATCAGACCATGCATGGCAGGAGGGAGGAGGCTAGTCCGTGGATTCAGACAACAGAGGATAGGGAGGAGGTGGATGGGACAGCAAGCTAACTGTTCAGAGAAGGTGGGTATTAGGAACTTTATTGTTTTTAAAATGTGTGTCTGTGCGAACTACTTAAAATATGAACAAGTATGCAGCATAATCTCACTTTTATTCAGGAAGAAGAGGACGTTTGTGACTGTGACTCCGGGCTCATTTGGCAGAAAAACCCCCTGACCCTCCACCCCCATCGCAAAATGTAATGCCCGTGAAAAGGGTAGGTGGACGCAGTGTTATATAGAACATAGTCCTGGGAGCACGATTGAAAATGAAAACTAGATATAGTATATGGTATGAACTATGCACCAAAAAGTGTGATATAAGATGAACCGGGGCGTGAAATATAATATGCAATACATTGTGCGCAGTGACAGATTAATTGGAGAGCGCGAGATAGCACAGGCACTAGCGTGTGCTATGTGATTTGCGCCTTGGAGTGTAATATGCACAGGGCAGTGTTGTGTAACCTAACTAGTCTCTAAAGTGGTAATATAAAATATGTGCTGGGGAGTGTAACGTTGCATATGCACTGTGACAAAGATATGGATCCCAGATTGTAATATGTATGGCATAGCACTGTGCGTTATAACATAGGCATCGAGGAAGGCACGTTAGATGGGGCAATATAACCCGTGTGAAGGCAAGTGTGGCATGACATATTCTCGGGGTGGTGTTACAGTGAACATGGGCTAGAGAGTGTCATAGCATGCGCACTAGCTGGTGAAATACAACACAGAGGTGTGAGGCACTCGGCGGGCACTGGTGGGTGTAACACAGCATTGGGCTCAGCCAGGAGCACGCTGTGACTCTCAAGTGAGGTTCATCTCCTTTCCAGAGAGTAAAATAAAAAGTATTACACATCCGGCGGTGGATGTGTGTTTTATTAACCTTGAGGGGGGTTTCTTGCATAGTTTGGTCGATTTTTTGTCGAATCCCCGTTGAATGGCTTGGTGTGCGTGTATATTAAATGTGCCCGTCAATAGCTACCCATGTTTGTATAAATAAACACCAAGGGTGTCTTCTTGGAGAGTACCCACCGGCGGGGTCACCGGGATTAGGCACGGTAGGGCGTCAGACACGTCAGAGCTTCACTAGCGGTGTAAATACATTCCATGTTGATTTATCCTATGCATAGTCGCCTTTTAATGAATATCACGCAAATCGTCATGTTGATAGGTACATACGGATTGTCCAGCATGTCCTAGGTGTTTCTATAAATATATATTTTTTTAAAATAATAAAAAACAAAGGCCGGCCCTGGGGGATGGGGTCCCCGGGGCCATAAGTGGCCTGAGGAGGGGGGCAACGCAGCCCCTCCTAAAGATTTTTTTTTAAAAAAAGGCCATGACCCGGGGGTTGGGGTCCCCGGGGCGGATTAAGGCCTTGGGAGGGCCAAATTTATTTTTTTCAACAAAAAAAGTTAGGGTGCAGGCCCTGGGGGATTGGGTCTCCAGGGCCTGTAATTTAGAAAAAGAAGGGGGGCCACACAGCCCTCCTTCTTAAAAAAATAAAATAAATAAAAGACCGGCATCGCGCCCTCCTTGCAGCACTCTGCAAACGCGCCCCCTGGCCAGTTGTAAGTTGGGGAATTAATTCCCCTTCAATACTGAGGGTCCCTGAGGGCCAACTAGCCCAACAGGTATCTCCAGTATGCGCCAGGGAGCTGCGTTGCAGACAGGTGTTCTGAGGCCATGCCCCTTTGTTCACCTCTATGCAACGCAGCTCTGTGGCGCTTACTGGAGGTACCTAGTGGGCTAGTTTGACCCTAGGGACCCTTAGGATTCAAGGGGACTTAATCTTTCAACTTAGAACTGCCACAGGGCGCGTTTACACAGTGGTGAAGGGAGGGGACGGGGCCTGAGGTGACGTGTGCAAACACGCCCTGTGGTGCATTTTAAGTTGGGGAAATAATTCCCTTTCAATCCTGAGGGACCCTGGGGGCCAACTAGCCCACCAGGTGCTTCCAGTAAGCGCCACCGCTCTGCGTTGCAGAGAGGTGGTGCAGGCTGTGCCCCTTTTTACACCTCTCTGCAATGGCGCTTACTGGACGTACCTAGTGGGCTATTTTGCCCCTAGGGATCCTCAGGATTCAAGGGGACTTAATCTCCCAACTTAAAAAACGGCCACAGGGCGTGTTTACACAGTGGGGAAGGGAGGGGACGGGGCCTGAGGTGACGTGTGCAAACATGCCCTGTGGCGCGTTTTAAGTTGGGGAAATAATTCCCCTTCAATCCTGAGGGCCCCTGGGGGCTAACTAGCGTACCAGGTGCTTCCAGTAAGCGCCACTGAGCTGCGTTGCAGAGAGGTGGTCCAGGCCGTGCACACTTTTTACACCTCTCTGCAACACAGCTCTGTGGCGCTTACTGGAGGTACCTAGTGGACTAGTTGGACCCTAGGGCCCCTCAGGATTCAAATGAACTTAATCTCCCAACAAAAAATGGCCACAGGGCGTGTTTACACAGTGGTGAGGGGAGGGGACGGGGCCTGAGTTAACGTGTGCAAAAACATCCTGTGGTCTGTTTTAAGAGGTCGTTTTAATTCCCCTGCCCTATTATATACTAGGGGCTTACAGAGGAGGTCATGCTAATCACAGGGGGACCCCAACGCATAATGTTCCCTAGTGTATGTAGGTGTTTTCACTGTATTCTAAGTGTCTTTTAACATAGCACTGGCTCTAGGACTGGTTAGTCAGACTCAGTTAAAACCAGTATCCGTCTGAAAAAGTTGAGGGTACAGGATGATTTTCCAACAAGGCTTCTTTCTGCTCTTCTTTTTGTTCTTTCTGCACGTTATCCTTCTTCATGCACTTTTCTTCGTCTTTGAGGACTTCTGTTGCTTCTTTCTGCACTTCTTTTTTTCTTTCTGTGCATTTTTTCTTCTTTCTTCACATGTCCTATCTCTGTAGGCATAGTTATAAATTAGCATTTAAAAAACCTTTGAAATTCACAGAAAAAACCATAGGTTTCAGGCACGTTATAGTTAGGAATTAGCATTTACAAAACCTCAGAAATTCACTGAAAAAACCATAGGTTTCAGGGGTGTTATAGTTAGCTGGACTTTTCACTTGTACAAAACCATTGAAATTCTCCTGTTATAGTTAGTTCAGCTAACTATAACTCGCGCGCCCGCAATGCACTGCTGATGACGTCACATATTACATCACTCATGACATGGTCAGTGACATCACTCATGACATCACTGATGACATCTCAAATGACATCACTGATGACATCACTGATGACATCATCCTTGTGATGGAGTGGCAGACCTCCTCTCACCCTAATATAACCTTTGATACACACATTTAAAAATAGAGACTAAAATTTTCAAAACAACGGACATACCAATACCAGTTACAACAACCTCTTCAGTAATTCTAAGATCCACATACACATCCACTCATTCACCAACAGTCCTATACAGTCACTCATACATGTACTCACTCATCATATGTACTCATACACCTATACATCCTGTTACACAATGCCACTCATCCATAGAGTTACTCACACACATAGTCACTCATGGTAATAAAGAATCAAACATACATTTACTTGCATATACAGTTATACACACACCACCACACTTACTTCTACGGACACTTACACATACTTAGTCTTTTAAACAATCACTTATAGAAACATATACTTATTCAGACAGGAACTCTTTCAATCTCTCACGCTCACATATACTCACTTATATAGACCAATAGTCACATATACTAGTTTAAAACATATGTAGTTACTCATAAAGACACTATTGAGACAGTCATTCACTCACTAACACACCCATACACACACTCATCCACCCATACAGTCCTGCACACATGCTGTCTTCAACACATACAAACAGTGAGTCACTCATTCATGCACCTATGCACTACGTAATACCCCCCATCGAACCATGCAGACACTCAGACTGATACTCAAAAAACCAACTAATAACCTATATAGACACCCATGTAGCTACTCACCAACCCATGCAGCCACTTATACACAAAGTGAGAGACTGATACAGATATTTACATATTTAAACATTACTCACTAAGCCATGTATTCACTATGATACACTTAATCAGTCAGTTACACAATCAATTTTTCAAAAACAAATCATCCATTTAGACACTTATATACCCATTTATTCTTCCATCGACCTTGAGATATACATATATAAAACATATTTAATTTTCAGAAAAACACACATTCACTGGATGATGTCATCAGTGATGTCATCAGTGATGTCATTCGAGATGTCATGAGTGATGTCATGAGTGATGTCACTGACCATGTCATGAGTGATGTAATATGTGACGTCATCAGCAGTGCATTGCGGGCGCGCGAGTTATAGTTAGCTGAACTAACTATAACGGGGGAATTTCAATGGTTTTGTATAAGTGAAAAGTCCAGCTAACTACAACACCCCTGAAACCTATGGTTTTTTCAGTGAATATATATATATATATATATATATAATTATTTTTTTTTTGTATAGTTTGTTTATGTATTGCCATTTTTATATATATATTTAATTAAAAAACAAAATAAGTTTATAATGTTAATTAGTTTTTCTCTATTTTTAGTGATATAATCGTAGTTGAAATTATGTGTTTTGATATTGTGCATAGATATAAATAGAAGGAAATATTTTGTGTTTCGATATTTGTGTGTTCAATATTGGAAAAATTGGATATGTTTGATGGCGATAGTTTAGTCATCGACATTTGTCTTATTTTTGGTTAAGTATAGGACGGCCATATTTTTGTAATCAATATTTTGTTGGTGATATTTCAGTGAGTCAATATTGTTTTCCAAGATATTCTGTCACATATAAAGCATAGATGTAGTTGTATAAGCTTTAGTTCGACAGCTCACGTCATAAAAGCTACAAAAACACAATTTTCTATGTTAAAAAAGATATAAGAAAAAGTTCATTTGATGCAGTGGCATATTTTAGAAAACTATATACAACCAATCCGTCCTTATACCCTGTTGAAGCCAGTGTGCCAGTATGCTGTTCAATAACTAAAGCTATCAGTATCATAGGTATACAACATGAGAGGATAAGAACATACATAAAATACATTTTAAAATAAGGGTGACATAAACACTAAAGTGCTACTACAACAGTGCATCCACAAAAGTGCCTGGTTTACAATCACCCCTCATACGAGCATTATGGGGATGCTAAAAACAGTAAAATACACATACAAAAATGTAAAAATAAAACAAAGTTTTGTGTCCTAAGAGCCCTCCAGCAGCTGTGTGCAACTCTCATGCGACTAGGGACTACCATGTTCCTGCCTGGATCTTTCGCCTTATAGATCAAGAATGACTTAAAAACTTTGCCACACTACATGCAAAGAGCGGTCTAGAACCTGATCTAAGGATGTGCAGGGTAGCACGATAATATTGTGTGCCAAATTGTCGGCAGACCGGTTTTAGCCACTTCACCCTTGGAGTCGAATATGCCTGGCATAGACACCCAATTATATCTCAAAAGTTTATCTTTCAAAAGCCAAATCACCAGCTTTAATTCTTCCTGTGATATTTTCACATGGAACTGCCTAAATTAATTCTCCAAATCATGAATATATAATGTTGTGGAGTGTGGACAGGTGTGCAGCTTTGTGTCCTTGTCAAATGCAATGAAGCCTTGCCTACCACATTATTCTCCCACTGATGCTGGCTTCTATGTCACGCTTTTGGGTATTGACCTGGCATTCAGGGTCAGTGCTAAAGCCAGGAGTAGGGAAAACACTCTGGCTGGGAGGGTATGGGTGGGCCATTTGTTTACTGCACAGCCTCACTTGGTTTGTTTACACTCTCCTGGTATTGTTGCAAGGCAATTGGTAATGTGGCAGGCTAATGTGTATCAGTGCGACATGCCAAAGGAGAATGTGTGGTGAATGCATACTACAGACTGAATGGAACTCCTGTCACTTCTTCTGGAGCTGTAGTTGAGTATGGAGGAAGGTAGCTCTTCAATGAACCCAGGTATTTATGGCAGTGACAGTGGGTTTCTGGGCTAGGAATGTTACATACTTCGTGTTGCACAGGAGATCCATTATTGGTATGCATAACAGGGCTCGTTTATGAGAGGCTTGCCCCACCGGAGAGTCATTTTTTATAGGCTCTGGTGGTGCCGGGCTCTCAATAACATCTATGAGGCCACCCAAAGCTACTCTGCATGGCCTTGCATGGCCTCATACATATGGAATAAGACAAAGCAGTGCAAGTCGCTGAGTTGCCTTACTCTGCGCCAAGGAGTCGTTCCATAAGTGTAGCAGTGGGTTTCTTCATGCAACAGCCATGGATTTTGACGCTGTCCCAGATTTACTTAATCACATAAACCTGGGGGGAGCACCAAAATTGTATGCCTACCCAGAGCAGGTATAACAAGGAGAAATATTTGTATTTCTCCTCCTTTTTTTCCTCTTTCATGTGTGCTGCATTATGCACATTGGTGAAGGACTGAGCAGCAAGAAGACTTGCGATGCTGCCCTGTGCCAATTCCCCATAAATTAGGCCCACAGAATATAAGGTACTTCACAGGAAAACAGGGTGGAAATACTTCACTTAAACATTTCTGAAAATGGGCCTTAGCACCATCTACATTAAGAAGCAGAATTTATCAACTATAAGGGGCAGACTGATCCTTTACAAACCCTAATAGCCACCTTATAGCATCTCACACCAGGGTGAGCTAACTGGGAAACTCTGCTTGTTGGCGCAGTAATGTACAGTTGTGCCACCTGCCCATGAGTGGCCAACTGGTATACTGTTTTTTTAGTTTGGTCCCAGCCTTAACTGATCTAGTGTGTGCAAAGGCCTAAGCCTGTTTCTTGATATGAGTTTGGTTCTTAACCTGTTTAGAACCCGGAGGGGTGTACCAAGTGCACTCTGCACAGTGAAGCAGACTACTGTCTGTCAAGTGTTCAAGTGTGTACCGTGTTATTGGCAGGATTCCATGTTTGGTAGCGATCCTAGACCTTTCTGTGTGTGTCACGATAGTGGTGGCCTTTAGCCCACACATGGAAAGTTAATCTTCAACATTATGTGTGTGGTTTGTACCCAGACTGTGCATGTCTGACTAAATTAGAGTGAAGATGCCTGTAAGTTCTATTTTGGAAGCTGTTAGACTGTTCGGGTGCACAAGAAGGAGGTGAGATTTATTTCCCAGACACTGCAAGTGTATTGCTAACATTCCTGAGGTTGGAGGGAGAAATACTGAAATAGGGAAGAGGTGTTAATCTAGCCTTAGAAATTCCTTGAGGCCCTTTTGCTGCCAAGAGCTATTGATTAGTCCCCATGAATACTGCCATTTGTTGGATGGTAGGGGGTGAAGGGTGTGACTGCAGTTCCTGTTGTCAGAGTATGAAGTGTCCTTTCAAAAAGTGTCAGTCTCTTCCTGATCACTATCAGGTATGGCTGTGATAGCCAGGTGCAGAAAGTTCACACCTTATTGCATGAGTGTTGTGGGTGCTCCATCCTCATGATGACTCTGCTCTGAGGAGCATCACTCTAAATGCAGACTGTGTCTACATAATAGCGTAAGAATGACACATGAAAGAAGAACCTACCCAACCTGGTTTTGGAAGTAAGACAGAAAATATACATCTCCCGTCTCCTGTATCTCTATAAGAGTGGAGCTGTTAAGTTCTCCTCTACCAAGGATGGGTGATCCACATAGTTAACAGGGGACTACTGCCCAAACTGGGCTGGTGTCTGCCTGACAGACAGCTTAGAAAGGGGTGAGGTGACTTCAACTGGATTTTGACCTGAAGGGAGAGCTGTTCCTTGTCCTGGAATGCCTGAAAGAGTCTGCCTTGAAGAAGAAGAAAAGAGAGAGCCGTCCCTGCAGGATAATCAAACTACTAGCATGGGCAGGAGTAGCTGACTCAGTGCTGTGGATCCATCTAAGAGACGCATGGAAACATGATTGTTATGCTCCATGGTCAGAGCTTCTCACCTTCAACATGCTCCAGTAGGGTGCCTGAGCAGAATGTCCCTTCAGCCTTGCTATCGCAGCTGTGGCACTGAGCCCCAAAGTGTGCCTGAGTGGTCTGTGTCATTGAAGAAGCGCCTATTGTGAATTGCAGCTCTCACCAATTGTACCTGAATTTGACTTTGCTATTGCTGTGGTGGAACTTTCCCCAAGTGTGCCCAAAGAGTCTGTGCGTCTGAAAGAAAAATTATTGTACGCCTGCAGCACTTGCTATAAAAGTTCTGGAATGGACTTGTATTGTGGTTTTCCTCTTGACATTTGCCCTAAAATGTGCCTGTGAGGACAGCACCACTGGAAGGGTGTTGTTACTACCTAGAGGTCCTAGCCACTCTATGCCAGAGTGATTGCGCAGCTGTTGGGTGCTGATTGGAGGGATCTTGAAGCAACTCAGTTGTCGTTCCTGGACCTGCAATCAAAAGCAGACAGCATTGCCACCTCGATCCACAAGGATCCTACCAGACCAAAGAGGGGAGCACTGCAAATTTGCTGAAAGCTACACTCGGGTCCCTTGGGTGAAGAGAAGTGGAGGGGCAGAGAGGGCATCTCACAGGGACTCAATAGTCCTGCACCTGAAACTCTGAGTACTTGATAATTTGTGTAGTGTGTGGTATTAAGTTTTACTATATTTACAAAGATAGGAGCTGAGCAGAACAATCATATTATTACATTGTTAGCTGTTTGTTGAATACTGAGCCTGTTGTACTCTCCCCACACTAACCTCCATGAGAAGCCTGTGACTGCTCACCATTGCTGACACTAAGAGTCAAGTGCTCAATGGGGTGAACGTGGCCCAGTTTGCAAAGCCGTAGTAGGAAATTTCCCAGTCTTAAAAGTAATGTCATAGCTATCTGTTAAAGTATTTCCTTTGCCAGGCAAAACAAGGGTCAACAAGAACTTGTGCTGCACGTATAGTTTGAACCATTACAAATGTGTGTGATTTTGTTCTTTGAGTGCAGTATTTATTATTTATGCTATAGGATCTTGACTCTTTAAATAACTAACATCATCGTCTTGCTGTTTATAAGGATTTCGCAGACCAGAATTACATTTGGTGGTTGTTGTGAGTTGAGCTGTTAAAAGAACTCTGCTTCCAACTGAGTGTTGATGCTTGAGTGTTTGTGAAAGGGAGGTAGAAAGAAAAACTTTCTTTGCTGTCTATGCTGTTAGTCCTTTCTGTGAGGTAATCTTGTATTACTGCTGCCAATACTGTGTCACGTCTGTGTGTTGTAGCAAAGGTTGAACTGCTGCTACCTTTGTTGAAGCTTACAGGTACATAAGTAAGCTTGAATGCTACTCTCTGTGCCGTTATTGTTCTATCTGACAACCAGTTACTACTCTTACCTGTGCTGTACCTGTATGTAATGAGAAGAACACACATGGCCTTTTCTGCACTGTTCCAGTTCTGTAGTTGAATGTCACATGCACTGTTGTTGCCCATACTGTAGCTCATCATTGTGTGAGGGTTGTTTGCCCTGCTGCCTATGATATGCCTTTTTTCTCTATTGCCACACTGTTGAATGTCCTGTACCTGGAAGATGTGTGTGAGGGTAACTTGTTATAGTACAGCCCAAGATCTATCAGTTGTTTGTGTGTAAGCAAACCTTACATTACTACTTATACATATGTTGTAACATGTCCTGTTTTTGTAAGAAAGCTACAAATGCTACTGCATAAACTTTACCTGTCTGAATGCAAGTAAAGCACTTCGCTGCCTGTTTTGCGCCTGTTTTGTGAAAGGAAAGTAAGAACTGCTCTTGCTCTATGCATGTGCTTTGTGTGTGGAGTGCTTGCACTACTAACGCCTGTATTGTACAAGTGTTGCACGTTTTCTGCAAAACTCTTTTCCCTACATAAACTTCAAAGCTATTGCCTTTATTTGTTACTGTGAAACAGTTAGGATAAACAGGAAAGAAGTAGTTTCTAAATCTAGCACACAGTCAATCAGACCGCATCACATCAGAATAGAAATAGAACACAAAGTCATTTTTTATAGGGATACTGATACTACAAAAATGTCATGCGATTTAGAAAATATTTATACAAGAAAGAAACTGTCAACTGAAACCGAAGAGAGTACTTGACTGTCATGAATTTGTGAAATTGTATCATGCATTTTAATTTAATAGTATTCAGGCTATCATGTTTATTTGTATATTCTACTTGATTGACGGTCCCGATATGTAATAAATTAGCAAAATGTCTCAATATTTAACTAAGATTATTTATAATAATGCAGTTGACTTGTTGCTAAATATTCCTGCTGTTAAAAATCAATAGCTTACCTGACAATACATTCCCTGGATTTCCCAGGACCTTCAGAATTTCCAGTTTACGCGCCTGGAAGGGAAATGGCGTAAAACCAATTCTAATCAGACAAACGGCAATCTTCATACTCTTGTTAAACTCTATCATAAAACCATAACCTAAGAAAAATGCAGAAATGTGCCTCCTACTAACTGATACACTGTTATTTTGACTTGCTAAATTGCTGCAACTGGGGGTTTTTACTATTCTATGTACATGTTTAGTTAATTTAGGCACAAGATGTATATAGAAGTGAAAAAAATAAAATAAGTAGAAATAATAGGTTAAATTTAAGGTCAAATTGAGGAAATTATCAGGTTTAATTAATGCTAGTTAATGAAAGTTAGAGAAATGGTATTGAAAAAACTGAGGGCCATATTTATGACCCCAGTTGCGTCACACTTGCACCAGGCAACGTGGTGCATGCGTGACACAACTAAAAAATGTAATTTATGAAGCCATGCACGGCCACTTTGCGTGGCCCTGAGTGGCTTCAAAATTCTCGAGTAAAGCATTGCAGCGCAAATTGCTGCATTGCCTTACTCTGCACATGGGAACCACTGCATGGGCATTGCGTGGGGGCCAAAATGGCGCCAGCACAGGCGAAAAGGCAGGAATGTGCCATATTCTTTTAAATACTGCCCAATCCTGCCCTTTCCCTGTCATGCAGTGCAGTGCAGCAAAGTGATTCGCTTAGCTGCACTCTGTGACAGTGTCATAAATATGCCCCTAAGCTTGCAGAATGGCCACATTGTAGAGTCTTCACATAAATAGAGGGTAAGAAACGATGGATATATTGAATATATATTGCTATTTCCTTTCCGCTGGATCATTCAGGTGTACGTTTGTGGGGAATGCCTTAATAATTTCTATGAATAAACTTAAATTTACGACTTCAGTATTGACTTAATTTCAATGGAAGTTTCCTGAGCATTTATTTCTCTGACAGCAATATGGGAAACCTCAGAGATATGCTCATGAATGCAGGACTTGTGACTGCAAAAGGTACTCAAGAATAAATTAAACCCCCGAATGCTACATTTGTGTGTCTCTGGCTTTATGAACAACATTGAGGTAGTACATGCAGAAGTAACATCTTTTTTCAAGAGTAGGTATTAGTGACATGGCTACTCACCTGTATCTCTACCTTAACCCATTCAAGATTTCTGCAGAGATAATACTTAATTTTGTAGTCGTCCACTACACACCTCATATAACTGAGAACGTTTACTTTAAATGACTATATTTCAATCCGTGGCTTGAGACTAATCTATAATTTATTATCAATACATTTTATTTTTGAAGTAACCTACATTGTTGCAATTAAATGTCTTTGTGTACCTAGTGCACCTATTGCATACATTCAAAATGCCATGTATTATCTTCATTTGCATTTCGACTTTCCGACTCAAAATCTAACTGAGCTAGTTAGTTTTACTTGTTCTATGACACTGGAGACCATTCTGGTTTCTGTGGAATACCTATCTTCTGTATAGAAAGAGAAGCCACATGATCCGATATGCAATATTTTCAGGTGCTATCTACCCAGGTTTCTTGTTTTAAAGATCTTATGTAGTTCCAAAATAATATATTTTGACGCAGCTTTGGCAATGGGTTAACCCATCAAACTATATTTAGCTATTCTGCAGGTATATTACCGTTTCACCTATTATATTGACAATAGGAATCTGTTATAAAAAACATTTAATAAGCATACGAACCTCGCATGGGACATGCCATTATTTCAGATTGTAATCTTTGGGAAAAGATAAATCTTAGGTACCAAAATACTTGAGTTGATAAAACATATAGGGCCTTATTACGATGTCAGTCAGGGTTGCCTCTGACCAACACCGTTGCGGTCTTGGGACCGACTGACCTCTGGTCGATGTTCCAAACACCGCAATTACAATGTGACCACACATGATGCAGTCGCATACTCTCATTTCTCAATGGGAGCTTGTGCTACGGCCGTAAACGGGTCATAGCACAAGCTCCCATAGAGAAATGGCAGATTGTGTTCATCACTGCACCGCATGGCAGACACCTCAAGGTGCCTGCCACATGCTGCAAGGATCAACAGGGGGGCACCATAGGTGCCCCCTCGTTCCCCACTGTAGGCCGCAAGGAAAAGGGGGACCTGCTAGTGGCCCCCAAACTTGCTTTCTGACAAGCTTTCCATATCGGAAAGCCCGGCATGGAGAGCCTGTGTGATTCGTAATCCCAATGGCGTAAACGCCATCAATTGGGATTACGGTCCGGTCTCCGACTGGCCGACGGGCTCCTCGAGCCCATCAGAATGCAGCCAGAATGACCCCCTGGTTTCATTTCCAACCACCTAGCTTGTAAGTATGTGGTCGGAAGTGAAAATGATGATGAGTGTCGGAAATCTTTCGACCTGAGGTCGGATGCTTGCCGATACTCATCGTAATCGGCACATTAGAATGTAAAGAAGGCAGGTAAGTATAAGGGGAGAAGAGTGAAGGCTAACCTAAATACATACACGCATACAAACATGTGCACACACTCAAACTGAACCCTCAGACAAACACACATACGTAGAAGAGGTAGGAGAATTAAAGACTAAGATGAAAGGCAGGTAGAAGTTTCTCCCAACAAAAACACAAAAGCAGAACATAGTAGATAATATAACATTGCAAACACAAAGAGATGATGGATGGAGTGCTGAAACTATTCAGACACTCACCCCAAGTCACAGATCTGGGTTGAACCCATCATCGTTCTTTAGCTCACTTCGCCACCTCAGATAATATAAAATTGCCATTTGCAAGAAAGAACAATACTGGATTAAATTTAAATGAATAATTTGATAATTAATTAATTAATAAATGCATATAGGGTCTTTATATGATCAGGTTCCTGATATTAATTACTCCAGTATTAATCATAAAAATATCCCCGAAAAATGATGCTGCCAGTCACTACAACCACATACTCACTAGCCCTGCATTGACTTCTACCAGCACATTTCCAGGGTACACCGAGTCATTATGTGCTATAGATCGACGAGACACCAGTGCCCTCGCACATTAATCAGCTTCCACGAGTAGGATACAAACATTCTCATTGAGCCATAGCCCGATTACTGAGAACACCAAAACCACAACTTAACAAAGTTACACCTACACCACACCCTCAGAAAGCACTGGTCTACTCAAACCCACTAATAAACCCTGCTTCGCTGGCAGCCTTCTTGAAGCGTAATCACTAGTTCATAAGCACTGCATCACGGGACACTCATATAACTTTGGGCTTATCGGCCTCAAGGTGCCCAAACACAGTGCACACAGGTCACCAAGATTTTATGAAACCAAGCCTCCCAAATACATAATTGAAAACAACCTTAAGCACATCCATACAAAGGTATCGGACTCATCATGTACAGGGAGATTCATGGCTAGGCATAAGCTAATATTAGTGCATCATGGTCTAATAGCATGACTAGGAACACACAGTGTCCAGAATAGCCCTCCCAAAACCCAATGATATAGAGCAAGAACATCGCCACTTTGGTAACCAAACTTCTCTGCACTGGCACTTTCCCCCTGCAAACTACTGAAGCAAATCCACCTCTGCAGACCAAAAATATCTGTCAAAAGATAAGCAAAGGAGTCACCTCCAGCAAGTTCTGATGAAAAACAGGCTTCATTTATGCACAACCCAGACAACAATTTGGTATTCATGGGCAACAAAATGTTAACAGAAAGGCAATGTCATGTCTGGGCTTTGAGGGCTAGCATCTCATTTCATTTCTTAGAGGCTGAGGAAAAATGCATAACAGTCAATGCAGAACTACAATATATGGGGGAACTTGATTTCAAAAGGAGCATCTTGACACATTAAAACATTGATGCAGTTTGTTTTTCCAAAACAGCAGCAGCCCTGCAGGTAAACACACACATTCAGTGATTCCCCAACAAGGCATTTAGCTGCTGGCACACAATCCTAGCTAACCACTATATCGACTTGACATATTTCTTGAATACTTTTTACTTCCTGCAAGGGCATATGGAGGAATTTTCTTTCATGTTAGTGAAAATGTTACTGCAAACTCATATGTTTCATTCAAAGACTCTTTGCAATATCCTTCAAATCCTTTCAAATCTTGTTAACTTCTTGGTGCTAGTCCCTGATGGCTGCAGGTGCCTAATTGTTTTGTAGCTATTCAGACTTTGTGCTAATTTGTTTGCCCACAATGTTTTTATGTCTGCATTTCAGCACGTAATTGAACAGCACTAGATCAGGCATTGGTGGACTTCATCAGGCAGTTGTATTCTGATGCCTCCTCCTCAGTCCACTATGGGAGGAACGGGGAGTGTACCCGTTCTTTTAAGACCGAGAGTGGTAAGACAAGGCTGCGTCCTGGCACCATTTTTATTTTCCATCTACACTAATGGTGTGGGAAAACATTTTGAGGGTGCAGCCTTGGACGTCCCCGTGCTTGCTAACCATCAGTGGTTACCAATGCTAGCATAGGCGGACAACACCGTATTGATGGCGAGAACTGGGAGGGGGCTCCAGTATCTTATATCTGCCTATGCAACTTTCATGGAATCATTAGATTTAAAGGTCAATCAGAGCAAATCTTTTATTATCATTGCGGGGGATGGGGGAACATGACAGACCTCCCTCCTTTTTTATGGACTCCGGTAAGATTGAGGTGGTGGACTTGTTCCCCTATTTAGGAGACCTTCTTGATAGAAATCAATCATGGTCTGAACTATTAGAGGGAAGAGCATTGAGCATGCAGAGAAACCTTATGGCACTGAAAACATTCTCCAAAAGGCTGGGAGTCAAACCTCTGATCCCAATGAAAACAATGTACCATGCCAAAACTTAGGCGGCAGCAGTATATGGGACAGCGATATGGGGGATGGCTCCCTGTGATACTCTGCAGTCCATAGAGAACTTTTTTTAAAGTCCTTTACTTCCGTTCCACAGTCATACTCAAACTATGTTTTACATATGGAATTGGCTTTATCATACATCATTGACACAATTAAAATGGCACCACTCCTACTGTGGCACTCTATCTGGCACAGGGCCCCCTCACGCAAAACTTGATAACACTCATTCTAAAGTCAGATAATTACAGTAGGGTTAAGTGGCTACAGTATGTGAAGTTGGAATTATCTGCCATTGGTTTAAGCCGCCTTTTAAAGACCCCTCTACTTGTAAGTCCATGTCTAAGCAAAAACTGATTGAGATATTCATCTTGAGGGCTCAATATCTGAGAAAGGAAAAAAACTCCCACACCCAGACGGCTCGTCTGTATGAACTAACACCAAGGTTGACGCAGGGAAGTTTTCTGTATCTGGCAGATGTCACACTCTCACACCACAAATACATTTTACTGAGATTTCACTTAAATATGATCCAGTTGATGATAGGATTTCCAAGGAAGCAATATAAACATTCTGATCTCTCAGTATGTCCTTGTGACAACAAGTCCCCACAAAATAATCTTCACGTTTTGTTTTTTTGTGGTTTTTATCGTCAAGAACTACACAAATGTATTGTTCCAATTTGTAAGAGCTACAATTTTTCATTTTGCCGTGTAGCTCTGTTGCTCCTCAAATCCTTGCAGAACTCTTATGTTTGTTTTTCTCTAGCCTCATTTCTCTGGGCATGTCTGAAAAGGTGAAAGCAGTTGGGCCCTTAAGATATAGCAGGATGGCTTATCATGTTTTTTATTGTCTTCATATTGATTAATTAGATTTTATGATATAATGAATGTCTGCATTATTTTTATACCTGGTTTTATGATAATTTTTACTATGTCTTTTATAAACTGTGACTGTAACACTTTTATGATCTTATGAGTAAGATCAAATAAAGGATTTTGAGTTTGAACAGCACTGCAGTTGGAGGTGGCAAAATGCCCGTAGGCAGGATGGGAAGGGGAGTGTGGCTAGGTGTGGCACCCCCTGTAGAATACAAAAAAACAGCAATCACAATGGGGAAAACACCAGCGTTGAGAGTATGTCGATGTTTGGCCCACGGTGGAATGTCAGTAAATCCTTGTTGTGCCTGTCAATCATTTGAGATCATGTAAGACAGTGGCTTTTCAGTTCTGGGTACCACCAATAATTTAGGGAACTTGACTCTCGTGGATTGAGAAACTTCTTAGAGGTTTCTAATTCAAAATTCTCACCAGCCTCCATTATCATTTTCATTGTGTATGTGGAGAAGATTTTGCTAACATCTAGTGACAATCATTATCACTGTATATCACTGCAAATATTTGATTGTTATCTTAGGTTTATATTTGTGAAATATTTTAGGGACCATCTACCCTCTTTAATCAGTGCTCCATCCTCTGGGGCTTGGTTCATACTCTACAAAACTGTTCTATAATTAAACTTGGCCTTGAGGAGTTGTATGAAAAAATATTGAGAACAACATTGACTTATCAAAATATTGTGTCAAAAATATAGATTACAAAAATATAGAATTTGCTTACTTTGCATGTAAACTACCAAAATATTTTATCAAAAAGTACAGTTCTAAAAAACTATTGTCAACAAAGGTAAACATAACACTAGCAAAAGTGTTGGACTTTAAAGGATTCACAATACGTAATCTAACTCCAAATTAACCTAACCTAACCTAACTTAACTTAAGCAGGGAAAGTGTTGGACTTTGGTGGGGTTACATTTACTATTCTCATTCCAACATAAGCAAAAGCAGGGAAACTTCTGGACTTTGGAGTAGTTAGGTGTACTATTCCCAATCCAATATAAGCATAATGAGGGAAAGCAAGAGTAGGGAAAGTGTTGGACTTTGAGGGGGTTACGTTTACTACTCCCACTCCAACATACAAACAAAAATGTAAACAAAAACATGAGAAGTGTTGCACTTAGTAAAGATTACATATGCTACTCCAACATCTAGTCATTAAAAAAAATATTAAAATACCTAATACTAAAGTACATAATAACATAAACTATTAAAGCATAGTAAAAACAGAAAAAAACAATACAGTATTAAATAAATAAAACTAAACATTAAACTAATGTTATTACAATAATATTTTAACAAATAAAAAGCAAAAGAAATGCATTTAAAATAAATATACTTCCCTCCCTACTACCCTAAACCCCATAAACTACCCAAAATAATTAAAATAATTTATAAATACAACTAGAATAACATTAAAATACTAATTAGGTAGAACAAGTACAATAAAACCAATAATACATATAAAAAAATTCTACAAAGTTTACTATAAAAAACAATTGTGAATGAATTAACAATTAATTAAAAGACAACAATTAGTTTATATAACACATAATCAGTTATATAACTTACATCATTATCAATTATTATTTAATTGATATTTAATTACCATAAAAATAATTTGGAAACAAATAAAATTGTAAAAACTTTACTCCCTATTCCCCTTCAAACCTAACAACCTGCCATTAAAATATAAATTTAGCAATGAAGCTATAAAAATATAATATAAAATCACAAAATACATTTAAATATTTAAAATATCAACTAAGCAATTGTGTATTTACTTACTTAATAACCAATTAAATAATGAATTAGCATACAATTATTAAACAAAATATCGTGTATACATTATATAACTTCCCACCCAACATTAAAAGTTACAAGCTATACTAAACCAGTAAAACAGTTATATTAATATTGCTAATACCTAAAGTTAATATAATAAAAAATATGTATATTCAAATAATTTCAAACTGGTATTTAATACAACTATAATAAAGTAAACCAAGCTATACGCAACAATAGTTTTAAAAACAATATTATACACATAAAAACGTTATTCTTACCTTCTACATTCTGTTACTCGATATTTTTGTAGTGACAATATTCTGGACATGATATTCATGTCACACAATATATTTGATTCAATATGTTTGCCGTTAACTGCTTGATGGTCAATAAAACATATATAAGAATATAATATCACTAACTATATCTTTCAAATGAAAGAAAAGGTGCTTACGAGTCACTGCACCCAGTTAAACGTCAGCACATGAGAATTAGTAGCAATAAGCTGAGCTAAATGCCATGCCCACAGTTAAATGATTTTTGTATAATTTCAAGTGCAAGCAGAAGTAATGCACTAAAACAGATGCACAATTTGGAATCATTATAAAACCCCCAATTTCAAGTGAAAGCTTAAATCTAAATGGAGTGATTATCACCTTTTAGTTTCTTCAATGCAGGGTTGAGAGGAATTATATACAGGAAGGGTTTGTCTAGCCTTTAAAAAATGCAACTTACATCATCTGAAGCACAGTTGGTTGGGCTCCGCTAACAACTTAGGTTTCAGGACATTTTAGAGTCCTGATTTGTAGACTCCCAGTGTCCCAGTGTCTGTCTCCAAGTTTTTGCTGTCTGACCACACAGTTGAGTGTCATATCAGATGTTTGGCTGGGATGCAATACAGTACCAGTTTCTCTAAGCATCACAAACTTTGCACTAACATGTTCTTTGTATGTTGCAAAGAACCATCAATATAATGATTGTATCCACCTAGAGTCAGTGGAGTGATTTAAATGCAGGTTTCTAATACATTAACTTTTGGTTCAGAAACCTATTTAAACACATTCGAAAGTCTGTAAATGAGTTGAAGCAACTTAGTGTCAACAACACTGCTGAAATCAAACAATGCCATCACTTGGGCTCTGTTCCATGTAGGTTTTGAATTAGACTGAGTAATATTGCTGCTCTTTAATACAATGTTTAAACGGGAACCACAAGTAAAATTGCTTAGTTACTGTGACGTGGCCAGGGATAGTTGTAGCACAATGGGCCATTCAAACAGACTCGGTCCACCAAGTACTAGAATCTCAGCTTAAGATAGCTTTAAATAGAGGAACCACTATTTCACCATTGGTGGGATGGTGGGAGTATTCATTGAATTTAGTGATCATTGTCTGGTTACCAAAGACATTCTTGAGAAGCTTGTGACTCAACTGCTTTTATTCAATTATAGCTCTTTGAAAGCCTCAATTCTTCACTAAGCCAATCTGAGACCACAACATCTGTAAAGAACTTCACATTTAAAGGACAATCATCGATTGAACCACCTGCAGAAGACAGCCACTTAATTAAGGCCCTTACCTCTTGCTTCAAACCTTGGCAGTTACTTTACCCACAGAAGTTTCATCATTTCAGGTCCTATTCAGCACAAGCATTTTTCAGAACAAGCATTTGTCAAGCTGGTCTTGGGCCCAGAAATTACCTCCAGACTTTTATTGTGGTAAGCTGTCACTTGAGTGAAATTAGATCCACAAGTTCTTCTAAACATAAACGTAACTTTCATTTGGGTCTGATTCGCTTATGTAACATTGAAATAATTATTTTGTAAGTTTTACCTACTGAAGACTTCATGAAGCCATTTAACAAATTGTAGTAAAGGCCTATAAGTGTATTTCTAAATAGCTTTAATTTGTATTCTAGACCTTTTAGTGTAATCTAGTAAATATATTTTGCCAATTAATATCTACCTTTTCTTGGACTTTAAGTTTCTTATCTCTTACTTGTTTTGCATTGAGCTTACTTTTACTGCCCACCGCACAGTCAAAGCTTGTGTCTGGCTGTTACCTAGCAGAGAGCATGGGTACCTCATAGAGACTTGAGCTCCCCTCTGTCAATAAAAAGCCGTATTGGATGTAATGGAAGCTATGCAGAATGCATTCTGTCTTTACTTTCTCTTCCAATCCAATCCTGCAAGTGACCTCCAGAGCATTTAAAACTCTCTTCAAATGTGATGTTTTAGAACAATTTGACAATTTGCTTGTTGTTTTAAAGGTTAACGCATAAAAATAGGCCAATTTTAAATTACACACAAACAAAAATGAAATATCTTCAAATTGTTCTAAAAGACCTTGGGTTCACTTTACGTTTATGAGTCCAATCAACATTCAAGGAATGTATAAAGAATTGCTTGCATACAGATGGATTTGTGTGCCTTTCCAAGACCACTGGTACAACCAGACTTCTGATCTTATACATTTCGTGAAATAACTGGGGAAAGTTTGTGTTTGCACTGTGGATTGTTTGCTCATGCATGAATTACAGACAAGGGCATTTAAGGTTAATCAAGGAAGCTTGCATATCTTTGCAAAGCAAAAAAATGTACTTTACCCCTAACTGACTACCTTTAAAGAAAGACAAAATAAAGATAAGTATTGCCCATGGCAACCATTTTCTTTGTTACAAACATTGTAGAGACATCAATAATTTAGATGCTTTCTAAAACAGGGGATAGTCAATTCCGAGAAGAAAACCTTTAAAATATAAATAAAGGAGAGTGATGTGTTTTGGGATTCAATTATTTTTGTTCCAAAATACAACAATCAGAACATGTGAGTCGGCTAAAATGGAAACCGGAAGAAATGATCTTGCAAACAATTAGTCCTTCATGATTAGATACATACCAGGAGGAAAAACTATTGTTTCTCTGAAACACATTACTCAACAAGCAAGATTAACACATAATTGGCTCAGAAATATGATTCAGATATTAAAAAATCAAAGGTTTTACAAAGGTCATACAGATTAGACTTTAGTGACAAAGATATTGTAAATTTGAGAGCTCCTGGAATGAAATTGCTGATGATGCTAACCAAAAAATAAAGTGTGAGGGATAAATGGGAAGGAAGATGGTCGAAAAAGAAAGAAAGAAAAAGAGTTAGGGTACAGTCATTACCTGAAGCCCTAGATAAAAAGGTAGGAGAAATACAGGTGTGCCCGATTAGGGAAGTACCTGTTGGAGGTTATGTTCATGTACCATGGACAAGACCTGATAGTTTGGTATTTACCAATGCTTTCTCAAAACTGAGAGAAAATCCAGTGGAATGGTACAAACAGATTGAAAGCTTTGTGAACATTTCTAAGGCTTTTTTGGCTTGATTTGAATACTCTGGGCATCATTAGGACGTAAAAAGGGACCACCCGCCATAAGTGCGGCGGTCCCATTGGGGAGATTAGGATGCGCCCGCCACACTAGCGGGCGCATCCTGCATGTTTGACATTGCGGCGGGCAGTGCTTCCAGCACCGCCCGCCGCAATGCCAAAAATGCATGTTGTGCATTTGCATGCACAACGTGGCAGGCACCTGGCGGTGCCTGCCATGTTGTGCATGCAAATGCAGGGAGGTACCATAGGTATCCCCCATGTGCACACCCCAGAATTTCTGGGGGCCCACTACGGGCCCCCAATGGCAAGAACCACATGCCTTTCCGTGGCGGCAACGAGGCAAATCCCCACATGCATCGTAATATGGATGGCGGTGTCTAACAGACACCGCCACTATATTAAAACCTTTTCCGCCCGGTCAACTCATGAACCGGGTGGAAAACCGGCAGACGGTCTTTCCGTCCACCGGGGTACCCCCCGCCATAGTAATATGGCGGGGGCAAATGGCATACGGGCGGGAGAGAATGTCGGGCGGATCACCACCTCCATGCGGGCGGTGGCGATCCGCTCGACATTCTAATTGACCCCTTTGTTTGACATTGTGGTACCAGGTGATTTGTGAGCCAAATGTAAACTTACTGAGGATCGGCCTGAGACAGAACCAGATAGGGATCCTAGAAAAGGAGCACAATCTCCAGTGGTAAAGAAGAAATACCAGCAGGTGGTAAATCACCTGAAGGCTAAGTTCCCCTAAAGAGATTGATTGGCAACAGATTGACAGAACAACTATTATGAGAGATTGATACAGGCTTTCAAGCAGTATAGTGATTTGCATAATGTAGCTGAAAAAGATAGGGGACATTTTATATACAGATTTATTCATGGTTTAAGACCTGAGATTTCTAACATGATTTGACAGCAATTGCTTTGTTAGCAAAGCAAACTATTAGATGAGATTTTGCGTTATGCTAAATATTGCAGATATATGATTGGGATGAAGCACAAGAAACTTAAGGAGAAGATTATGGTTGCTCAGATGAGAGCAATGCAGAAAAGTATGAATCAGATGAGTTTTAACACCATCTCTATGGTACACAGAGGATATAATCATGTTCCGATGATACAGGGTGTTAATGGTTTACAGTAGCAGAATTTTCAGCCACAAAATAGAGGTTCTGCTTATCCGGTAGATCCAAGAACTGGTGCTGATGTGTCGCTTTTGAAGACATTGAATCCATGACAGACTTACGGAATAATTGGACATGGGAAACGTGAGTGTAAGTCGATTGTGAATAATGTAGGGAATTGGATGCAGAATGTAGAATATGCACAATCTCAAGAGAATAACATTGTGCAGACTCAACAGGCACAAGATCAGAGAATCCAAAATCCTGATGTATCTTAGTCAATGCAAATGCCCAAGTTCTGATGTCTCAACAGAATGTTCAGGTACAAAGGTACAATGTAAATCAGAATCAACAGTCGAACAGAAACTCTTTCCAGAACCAGAATGTATCACAGCAGTATTTGATTCAGATAGATGATTTGGACCACAACCTGTCAGCCTGACTGTTCCTGAGGGGGGAGGAGGACTGTGAATTTGACACAGTCTTAGAGGTATACCAGAGTGGTCCCTATGTCGATTGAGAAGTGGACAGGAATCATGTCTCATTCCTTGTTGACACTGGCGATACCCAGTCTACTGTGACAACAGCAGTGGTTCCTAATGCACCTCTCTTGGGAGAAAGCATCCAAGTTGTAAGAGTTACAAACAAAAAATGTCCATCCCCATTTCAGAACCGGTCTCAGTTAAAATAGGATCGTTTGAGGATTGACATCGAATTGTGGTGTGTGATAGAAGTCCAGTGAATTTACTTAGACATGACTTACTGTGTAAGTTAAATTGTTCCATTTACTGCACACCAAGAGGTATTGAGTTTTACACAAATAATGAAGACGTTTTTAAACTTGCTCAACAGATATCTGATGTGAGAATGTAGCCTCTCCTGGCGAGTGAGGATTTGCCCACTGAATTGAAAGACACAGTGGAACCTACAGTCTGGGACTTTATAGGTAAAGAAATCGGACTAATCAAAGGTGTTGAACCAGTCCGAATCACTGTGAACCCAAATGCAAAATTTCCAAGAATCCCACAGGACAATTTGACTCCAAATACAATTGCCAGAATGACTCCAGCAATCAACTCAATGATTGTGCAAGGGATCTTAAAAGAGATAATGGGAAGTCCATGTAACTCGCCCATTATGGGCTTACAGAAGCCAAATGGCAGGTATTGTATTCTGCAAGATTTGCCTAGGGTGAATTCGATTGATGTTCCATGTTGTCCTGTGGTACCTAATCCAGCTGTGATATTTTTCCAAATTCTGTATGAAGTTGCATGGTTCTCCGTTATAAACTTATGTCAGGTATTTTTCTCAAACCCATTGCATGAGGGTAGCAAGAATCTTTTTGCTTTATGTTTCAGCAGTCATCTTTTGGCATGGTGCTGAGTCCCCCAAGGGTAAATGGAGAGTCCCTCAATCTCCAACTGGATACTTAAAAAGAGTCTTGAGTCTCTAGTAATGTCAAATCACTCAGTGCTATTGCAGTACATTGACGAACTACTGGCAGCATCGCATACAATTGGTAATATTGCACTTCTGAATCACTTACCAGAGAACAGACATAAAGTATCCCTGACCAAGTTACAGTTTTGCAAAACATAAGTCTTGAACTTAAGACATCACATTGAGAAGGTACGAGAAAATCGTCACAAGCAAGGATTGCTGCAGTTCTTAACATGAATCCACCGACTACCCAAAAAGAAGTCTGCATGTTCTTAGGAATAGTGGGCTACTGTCTGCAGTGGATTCCGAATTTTTAATTGACAGCAAAACCTCTTTAGAGGTTTACATACAAAAACGTGTTTGATCCGGTACCTTGGAATGGCATGTGAATGACAGCTTTTACCATGCTGCAAGAATGCCTTTGCAAGACACCATCATTGAGAATACCCAATTGCAATAAATGCTTTGTGTTGTTTTGCAGTGAAAGAGAAGGCTGCACTCTTTTAGTGTTGACACAGATGCATGGAAGCAATCGCAGTGCGATCATCTACTTTTCGGCGACTCTTGACCTTGTTGTGACTGCATTGCCTGGATGCTTGAAAGCGGTTGCAACTGCATGTGTGAGTCTTGAACAGTGTGATAGTATAGTCATGGGACACCCACTGACTGTATTTGTACCCCATTCAGTGGAGATACTGTTGACACGCACTCATACACTCTATCTGACTCATGGTCATTTGACCAAGTATGAGCAGATTTTGCTTGGTGCATAAAATGTGACGTTCAAAAGATGCATGATTCTGAATGCAGCTAATTTAATGCCATTGCCTGGAGATGAGGACGTGACTGATGAAGTTGAACATAATTGCTTGGATGTGACTGAATTATGTAAGAAATCACGTCCAGATATTTTGGACAAACTAATTTCTGAATCAGATCATGTGTTGTTTGTTTATGGATCCTCTTTGAGACACAATGAAGGAAATCTGAAAGATGATTACGCTGTGTGTACAGTTAGAGGTGTCGTGGAAGCATTGTGGTTGCAAGGAGTGTATTCTCCCCAGATCGCAAACTTGTCACCTTAAAACGGGCTTGCAGTGTTTCAGAGCAACTCAGAGTTTCAATTTAAACTGATAGTCAGTACTGCTTTGGAGTCGTACATGACTTCAGGAAATTGTGGTTACAGCATGGGTTCATGACATCGTCTGGTTTACCAATAAGAAACAGAGAGTGTGTGAAAAAACTTTTGCGGTCCCAACAATTGTCTGCTCAAATTGCAGTTGTTAAGTGTGTTGCTCATAGGCAGGCGACTGACTATGTTACTGTTGGAAATCAATATGCCAATGAAATATTGAAGTATTGTGTATTAAACACACATACCTTTAGTGAGGAAATCTTGAAAGACACATCAGACATCACAGATTGCAATTTTTTATTGTCAGCAGTAGATACCTGGGATGAGGTGAAGAAGTTGCAGGAGGAAGTGGCAGAAACTGAACAAAAAGGCTGTGTGCAAGCAGGATGTAACGAAAGAGAGGATGATGTTTGGGTGTACACTGGTGGCAGGCCTGTATAGCTTGACAGTTTATTACCACATATGGCAAGACATTACCATGGTCCTGTACATGTGGGAAGAGATGCAATGATTCAACTTTTTCAAAAGGTGTGGTTCAATCCTAGATTCAGAGTAACAGCAGAGACGTTGTGCTACAGGTGTGCAGTGTGTCAACAACAAAACCCTAGAAGAAAAAGAAAGGTTGTTATGTTTCTCATTGGTGAATCCACAGGTCGCTTCAACCGAATCCAAATGGACTTTATTGAGATGTCCTTTGCAACAGTTTAAGATATGTTTTGGTCATTGTATGCATTTTTCCAAAATGGATTGAAGCTTATCTGACATGCAGGAGTCACAGCTTGACTATGGCAAAATTATTAAGAGAGTTGATTCCACATTTTGGGATTTCTGACTTCTCTTGAGTCAGATCGAGGAACTCATTTTAATAATGAGGTCCTGAATGTGCAGCCCTACAGGTTGAGCAGATATTCCATAGCAGTTACCGTCCTGAAGCATCTGGATCATGGAGCAAATTAATGGCACATTGAAATCAAGATTGATGAAAGTGTGTGCTTCAACATCTTTGGAGTGCCCTGATGCATTGCCTCTTGTGTTGATGAGTTTGAGAAGTACAACAGACAGGAGAGCAGGATTGTCGGCACAGGAAGTAATTATGGGCCAAGCAATGAGACTGCCAGCTGTTCCTGCTAATGCATTAGTAAACATAACAGACAGCCTTACTTTGGATTACTCCAAGGAAGTGGCTAATATGACACGTTCTGTGTATCACCGCGTTGGCAAAGCTGCTTTTGCAGTTCAACAGGAGCAGTGCCATGACCCCAGTCCTTGTGAAGAAACATGTGAGCAAAACATTTTTGGAAGTAAGCTGGAGTGGGTCTTTCCGGGTGATCTTAGATACCAACACCACTGTGAAGTTCAGAGGTCTCCCATGTCCCCTTGATGATACAACAGCACCTGTTCCTCATGTACCCGTGGTTACGAGACAGAGGGATCAGTTTAGTCAAGCTGTTGGGAACCAGCAGGCTGCTGGGACAGCATTCGTTTGGTCTGAGGGAGTGTCCTAGAGAGTCAACTGTAGGTTCCGAAGGGTCTAAACATTCAAAGTTGTCTGTGAGAGGTACAGACCCTAGCCAAGGGCCTAGCGCAGCCCGAAAGCGAGTAGTACCTGGAGACAGTTGGGCCAGAAGAGATGAGATTCTGAGTAGTTGCCTGACAACAGAACGAGTACCACCAACTGTCGCCGAAAGTTCTGAGCAGTCTGAACAAAGTGATTCTGATGATGAGCAAACAGCTGTAAAGAGATCGAAAAAAGCGAGAGTACCCAATAAAAAGTACTCATCTCTTGAATGGACTTATCTGCCAGCAAATGAATGGGAACCTGAGTTCATTACCCTTTGTATTAACAATACGTACCTGCCCTGAATCTCCTTGAAACAAACTTTGCTGTGGATCTGAATTTTAACCTTGGTGTACCTATTGAATGACTGACACAATTTTTCCTAAATATACTCACCAATGAACCTGACATGAGATTCTTCCTGAAGTGAAAGAAACTGCTCAACTGTCTTAACATTTTCTGTGCCGAACTTTGCCGAATCACTCAAACCACTGCTGCTATTTGAATTTTTCCATTCAAACGATCTGAATTTTGAGAAGCCATGGGGTCCAACACTGATATCTCCTCATAGGGAAACTGGATTTTGTTCTATTATTTCTTTGATATTACTTGCCTTGCTTATTGTTTTAAATTTGCCACACTATGGGCCTCATGTAGGTAGCTAAATACCGGTCGGTAACGGCCGAAATTCGGTAAATATCCCGTTACCGACCGGTATTGAGATAGTTGAGATGTAGGAGGCCAAAAACACATATTCGGTAAATATGAATCTGTAAATACCGATTCAAGTTTACCGACTTCAAAAACACCGCTTCAAATTTACCGAATTCATATTTACCGAATCGGTAAATATGAAGTGGTAAATATGAAGTGGTAACACGGAAAAATGAGATGTATGTAAATTCGGTAATTAAGAAATCCTTCAAAATCGGTAAATAAGAGTCGGTAATTAACACTGATAGAAAGCAGGTGGTAATTTCCAACAGTGCATTTAAGCAATCCCAAAATGCAACAGCATGGACAACATGGCCGCTCTGTATGTCATTGCAAGGCGGCTACGTCTACAGGCTGCAGGACTGAGGATATGGAGACGGGAGGAACGGATCTACAGACAGCGCATCACACTCTTCCAACTCACTGACGCAGAGATACATGAAAGGTACAGGCTACACCCCCAAACCATCTTGGACCTGATAAGGGACCTGCACCCACTCCTGGACCAGCCAACAAGAAGGGCCCATGCCATACCACCACATGTGCAGGTGCTCTGTTGCCTACACCTACTTGCATCTGGCAGTTACCAGGGGGTGATAGCTGCGGTGGGCGGTGTATCCCAGAGTTGCCTGTCCCGTTTCTTCAGGAAGTTCCTGGATGCCATGATGCAGAGAATGCACCACTACATCAGCTTTCCAAACACACAGGCTGAACTGCAGAAAACTAAAACTGACTTTTATCAAATGGCACAGTTCCCCCATGTCATTGGCTGTATAGATGGCACACACATCCCAATCTGCCCACCAGCTGCCACTGAGCACATCTACAGAAACAGAAAGTCCACCCACTCCATCAATGTGCAAGTAATCTGCGATGCAGGGAACATCATCACTGATATCGTTGCCTAATTCCCTGGGAGCACCCATGACTCCTACATCTTCCAGAACAGTGGGATCTACACACGACTGCTTGCGGGAGAATTTGGAGAAGGATACCTGCTAGGTAAGTAACAGTGAAGCTACATAGTACTCAGTGCCAAACATAATTTATTGAGACATGTGACTGATGTCTCCCTTTTACTCACCTAGGGGACAGTGCATATGCCATGCGGTCATTCATCCTCACTCCCTACCTACACCCATCAACCCAGAGCGAGAGACAATATAATGTGGCACACAAATCTACTCGCAATGTGGTGGAGCGCACGTTTGGACTACTGAAGAGCAGGTTTCGCTGCCTCCATAAGAGTGGAGGTGCACGCCAGTACACACCCATCCTCTGCTGCAAGATTATTGCGACTTGTGCAATGCTGCACAACCTTGCCACAAAGAGAGGCACAGAGGTCGAAATGACATATATTGAGGACAATGATGATGAGACTGCGCATGCAGAGGCCAACGCAGCAGGAGTACAAACAGCAACAGATGGAAGAGTGAGACGGGCAGAGATCACATTCAACTATTTCTGAATGAGTAAGGGGACACAGCCTGTAGTTGGATGCCATGACGTAGTTTAATCAGGCAGCACTACGCCACAACACAAAGGAAACTGTATTGAAACAACAATGAAATAATAAATCTTGTGACTTAAGGGTTACTTCACCCAAATGTGTTATTGTTTTGCATGGGGCATTAATGTTTGCGGCCACGCGCAGCAGTGCGGGAAGGATTTGAGGGGGCGTCCTCAGTGGCTGGGGTACCTGTGGCACCACGGTGACGCCTGTTGCTCCGACGAGTGTCTGGGACGGGGGGGGTTATGCTGCTCCTGCTGGTCGTGTCTTCTGTGTCGCCAGCATCCAAAGCGCCAGTTGCTGCAGACTGGCTGGTGAGCAGCACTTCCAGTGCACTTGTAACCCTAACCATCCCCCTGGACACATCTGTGCTGCACTGTGCAAGGCCCTCCTGCATCGCCACAGAGCGCCTGCAGATCAGCGATGTGGCAGTTGCCAGTCGGTTCACTGCCCTCGAGGTCTGATCCTTCCTCAGATGTCCCCTGCGCCGTGTGGCCCTGTCCTCATCGAACCTTGAGCACAGCTCCATGATGGATTGGGACATGTCCCGCATGCCCGCTGCAATATCAGCAATGCCCCCTGCCATGGTGGTGATGCCCTTTTCAATGTTGCCAAAGGTGTTGTTTAGCCCACGCATCTGTCGCTGAACGGACACCATTGCCCTTGCCTGGACGCGTTGGATTTTCACCATGGTGCCCTCAAGACCTGAGAACACTCCATGGCCCTGCCCAAGGGGAGGTGGACTCTGCGGCCGAGCCCTGCGGTGCCGTCTGCCAACTGTGTGTTCTCCCTCAGACTCGGAAGGCACACTGGCATGGGTTGCATCCTGGGGTACAGTGGACGTTTCCGGGCCCCTCGACTCCTCGGATGATGAGTCGGTCACATCCAACCTAGCTGCAGGACGCCTCCTCAACCTGTGCTGTGCAGGAGGTGAAGATGGTGGTGAAACCTGCAGGACTGGGGATGCAGGCAGGAGCGGCGATGCTGGCTGGGGTGGTGTAAGTGCCTGTGGTGCCGTTCCCTGGCCGGAACTGGTGGTGGCCTTCTCTGTGCTGGGTGTGTGGTGTGCCCTCTCTCCCTTCTCATGGCCAGTTCTGTGGGCAGTAGTGCCTGTGGACAGAAAAGCGACATCAGCTAAGTGTACCTGAAGCATTGATTTGCTGACATGACAAAACATTTTCTAAGCAGTATCTCAATGTCCTCTGCCTGCTTCTCGCTACTGTGTGTCACATGCCCTGTTAATCTGTGCTAATCATATCATGTTTGGGCTTTCAGGGACTACATCTCCCATGATGCATTGCTAGCATGCACTAACACCTGCACTGGAGTGGGATTCTCATTGCACATTTGGGGAGTTGGGTTAGGGGTAGGGGGGGCACATTGCTGTGCAAGCGTCTTACCTTGTTTGGAGGTGCCTCTGGCGGAGCTGTCAGCGTCCCCAATCCCCACGATGCTTTCTGGCTCGATCGTTGTCTCCACTAGCTCCTCAAGTTCTGTCAGGGCTGGTGCTCTGTTGCGTCCACCTCCTGTCTGGCTGGCCTCTTTCTTTAAATCTGCCACCTTCCTCTTTGTGATAATGCGGATGTCATACCACCGCTTCTTCAGGACATCGATGTCCCGGGGGGTCACTCCTATGGCATTCACCTGTGCCTGGATTCCAAGCCAGATCTTTCTTTTTTCTGACTCAGGCACTTGCTGTGACAGTTTCCCAAATAGTTTTTGGTGCTGCTTGACAACCTCCTCCACCAGAACTTGCAGCTCCTTCGGGCTGAATTTGAGCTTTCGCTTCCTCTCCCCTCCTTCCCTCTCTGTGTCCTGGCTGGCCATTTTTTCAGTCTCCAGGTCTGAATCTGGCAGTTGCTCTCTTCCTCTCCTCAGCACTCCCTGCCTCTGCAGAGTCTGCTAATTGTGTGCACCTGCCTGGGTGTGGCCACTCCCTGGTTGGGTGGGGTTGAGGTTGCACAGGATTGGCTGCTTGGAGTCATGTGTTTTTGAACTGCCGATTCGGTATTTACCGAATCGGTATTTACCGAATCGGAATATACCACGTCGGTATTTACCGAATCGGAATATACCACGTCGGTATTTACCGATTCGGAAAATACCGCTTCGGTATTTACCGAATCGGTAAATTCCGATTCATGTTTACCGAATTTTACCGATTCGGTAACTTTTACCGAATGTTGACCTACATATAACTTACCGATTCTTAAATACCGATTCGGTAAAATTCGGTATTTAAGAGTCGGTAAAAATAATTTACCTACATATGGCCCTATGTTACTGCAAAGGATTATAATCTTACAATTTCCCCCGCAACTGCAGATCTTAATGACAATGATTCTTTCACTTTGAACGCTAAAGTTTTATATAATGATGTTACAATAACCGGTTTGTCAACAAATATATATGATAGTGTCATGTCCTTTAGGCTAGTCCTCTCATGTATACCCCTTTTTACATACATTATTCCATCCACACGACAATAACGGTTATGACCAGGTGACCATCTACCTTGTAGCTTACTCCTGTCTCTTTGACACCAGGCTCTCAGTACTCTATCATAATCCCTGTGCCTGACGTATATAAACATGTCCTCAGGCACGGTATAATTATTCTCTATAATGGTTACCACTTTTTTTCATCCATGGCCAGCAGCCAACTGTGCGTGATCGCATTTGTTTGGAAAAAGATTTATAATTGTTTTCAAAACATTTATGACTGTTTTCAAAACATATCAATTACCACTATAGTATATAAGGCCTTTATTCACCCCCCCCCCCCCTTCAGCAAATTAGAGGAGAATTCCTTTCAAGCTGACACAGGGTCCTGCATGCTGAATCTTCAACTTGCAGCGGTTTGACTTCCCTTGCGGGTTGTCATCCGCAAAGCAGAGAAGGGGTCCTTTGTTCTCAACCATCAGGTGAGCGGGATGGTTCTTCCCTAGGGTTTTCTTGGATTCATAGACATGCATATACATGCTACACATATAGATCTAGGCTAGATAGATATAGGCAAATTACATAGGGTGCCCATTTTAAGAATATGCAAATGCTACTATTTCTATCTGAACTGCTTAGGTTCATCTTATTAGCACTCTGGTAGGAATAAATCTACTATTTACTATATTGGTACTAGCAATTTCTTTTGTATGCTTCTGTCTCCTGATTGTCGCAGCAAATATGTTTTACACAAGACTGACGCTGACCAATAAATACTTACTGAAATGTCCTAATTGCCCTCCTTTGTACTTTCTGAGAATAAGTGAGCATAAGTGACTGAGCGAAAAGTACTGTACTGTTTTCCACGACCCCTGAGGAATCAGGGTTGTTATGTTCAGTGGTTGGCAGAGACTACCTACGCCACTGTAAGATACAAGGGGGTGGGTAGTGGCACTGTAGAGCTAGCTGGTCTAACGGCTGACATATCCTATGGGGTGTCCAGAAGCGGTTGGGACACCAAGCCCTCAGTTTAGGTCATCCAAAACGTGCAGGTCCTGGGGATTCTTAGGAACTACACGGCAATAGATTACTAAGAGAATATATTAATAGCATGAATGTTGGTAATTGCTACGTATGTGTGCAAATACCTTCATATGTTGCTTAGGGCATAACCCACCATAGCTTGCCTCTGCCATATGGAATTTCATGTAGTGTAATAACAAGCTATGGTATTGGTGAATTACAGTATTATTACTCTAATCAGATTCAGATCTTTTCTGAACTTTTGGTGTCAAAACACTTAAATCCACATTGTGAAGCTTCAATCGCTGAAACGAGTATAGTTAGACAGATTCAATCTTTAGACATGACTTATGCACTTAGAAATAACTTAACATGTAAATTAGTGGGGGCTGAGAATAATTTTATAAACTTAGTCGAAAATAGACGAGATAATCTAACAATAAATACTGATTCATTGCCTAAATTAACTTCTTTGAAACTGCTGCAAGAAGAAAAGAAAATATTAGAAGGAATGGCGTCATTAGCTTTAGACTGACAACACAAACGTAAACTTTGTAATTATAGAAAAAGATAAATTATTTACACAAATGTTGTAGGTTCTAGTGAATGTGAACCTACCTTTGAAATGAGTGAGAACTTGGGAAGATACATAGAGGAGGTTGATCCCATCTTTCCTGGAATGTATTATATTTGTGGAAAGAATGCTTTTTATAGATTAACGAGAGGTTGGTATGGAAGTTATATTACGGGAATAGTTTTTCTAAACATTTATCATGTTAAAGATTTTGAAAGAGAAAACAAGATTGAGAATGGGAGAATGAGGAGAGGTGTGACTGGAAGTGATACTTTTGGGGTATTATTTACAACTTTAGACAACTTTCTACTATAGTTGATAAATAAGCCACCAGTACCGCTGAGGGATGTTTTGTTATAGATGTAGAAATGATTTCAATAAGATTGATTGTGATTCAAAATCGACTTGCCCTTGATATCCTTTTCGAGAAGTAGGGCAGAGTCTGTTGATTATTAAAAGTCTAACATCGCTGCACCTACATAACTGATAAGAGCAGAGACTTAGGGCCTGAATATGCGCCCGTCGGTCCATCGGACCACTGAACCCTTGGTGGCGGTACCTGGACCTCCAGACTGGTGGTCCGCCCACCGTATTACGAATACATCGGTGGGACCACCACAGGACCGCTGCAACCACTGGAGATCATGGATCCCACTACAGTGGTGCGACGGTCAGAGCCCGTAAATGCTTGGCGGGCTGCTCCAGCACCACCAAGCATATTGGGAATTTTCCTGACCACCTCACTTTCAATGTCGGTGAGCCCACCATTAAAAGTGTGGCAGTGAGGAAACTTAGGGGGTCCCCTGTTGTCTCAAGGCCATGGGATGCATGTAGGGGGGTGCATGGTGTGCCACCTTGTCTGCATGAACCCCCTTTCATGCATGGCATGGACTTTATAGTCCATGTCATGCAGGAAAGGGCTTTGGCATTCCAATTGCAGTGACTTTTTACTAGGCACCGCCGTGGGAACGCCAATGAGTAGATATTGTGATGACTTGATTTACCATCAGAGGGCAGCTTAATAGCACTAACATTCCAAAAACACTTCATGTGACACTTTTATCAATTAAGACACAAAACTGAATGTGCACATTGCACAAAATGAATGAAGTCATACAGCAATAGAGACAAGTGAAGTAACAGCACTGTAACACCGTGATTGAAAGTGTAAGAAAAGGAGAAAAAACATTATAGTGCTTATTAATAGGTTTTCATAACAAGATTACTCGGGAAATAATGTTTTACTGTTCATGTACTGATGACAACTAATGAATCCAATGATAAGACCTAACAGTTCTATAGCTTTTCATTGTAAATGCATTATAAATAGATTGTGGTGCAAATATGTGATGAAAGTAGTTAGGAAATTGAAACTTACAGATATGATAGTAGAGACCCTATTAATTATAAAAATTAGGAACAATATTAGTAAAATGGATTTTAAGAATAATTTACATGTATGGATGTTGAAACATTGTGGCAGTAGGCCATAGCTAACGTTAATCAATTTTGTGTAATATTGCATTGGTGAAACATTTATTATCCTTTGATTATTATGAAATTATGATTTGATGCATTAGATTTGATTTCAATTAAGTTTAATTCATTTAAAGTGCATGTATGCATTTTCAGCTTTAAACGTCTTCTTTCTTGAGCTGCACATTTTCCCTGAGCAAGCACAATAATTAATTGGTATTTCCGCAAATGTTTCATTCTTTTTTCTGTGCATGTATCATTACATACAAAGGATATTCTTTTGAAGTCCACTGTGAGATGGCTCTGAGGAAAAATCAGCTTTAACCCGATGCCATAGTCTGTTGGATTATATATTTCTTACTGTTGCCAAACCTGCGAGGCTAGGAAAGCCAAGTCGTTCACATGAAGTGCTTGGGAAATAATGCAAGAGTAACAAATGTATTTGATAACTATGTATGTAAACTAATTATACAATGGACTGACTAGTGGAGTGACATCATAACATTAAGGTGTCATAAGGGCTACAAAAGAAGAAACCCCAAAGGAGGGGCAAGAAACACATCTACTCAACGCTATAACTTTTTTCCACTTGGATGCAACGCACACACTTTTATATTTCCTTTTGGAGAGAACAAAACTCTTTTCCTGTGATTTTATAATCATTCTTTAAATCTCTATTTTGGACTGCCTTTTTGCTGATGCAGCTGCTTTAATGCAGTGGATCTGGAATCATTATTTTCCTAAACTATTTGATTTTTGCTTTATTTCCCCTTTTTTGCCCATGCTCATGGATTTGCCCTGAGAGGACTTTGATTCCTTTAACTTCTTCACTCTAAATCTTTAGATGCTGTTACGGAGAATTGAACTATCCTTCTGCCTTTAATGGTGGTAGGAATCTGTAACCTTGTATCTGATGTTTGTTGACCATCTTCTTTGGATTTGAACCTGTGACTAAATGTGTAGTCTTGTACTACATGCTTTCATATTCTTGGCTGAGATGCCTAAAAATTGCTTATCTGTATCGATTTTGGAACATCAATACAATAACTAAACTATCTGATTTGCCTGAGTCTATTCTTGTGTCCCGATGTTCTTAATTTGAACTGAGCTAAATTGCTCTTTTGATCTAAATATGTTGTAGGGAGAATCAGCAAATATTTTCAGAATATCAAATGTGCTTCTTTTGTTCTGTGTTGCAGTAGCATAGCTTCTAGTGTGTAATATTCTAGTTAGAATACATTTCTTTAGGAGGTTAGGTCTCCCCATTGCAATACTTTATTTTTACAGTATGGTCCTGAGAGTAGTGTATTTGAACCTCATTTCAAACTTGAAGGTTAGTCACCAATTAATGGTCCTCATTGTGTGGCTAACATTGTGGTTTTGATATCCTAATTCCCCACTCTGTGCAGATAGATATATCAGAGGACTATTCACCTCTGTGGTAAGGGTAATGATGTGATCCGTCTAGCTGTAGGGGGCCCAGTACAGTTAGAGGGACAATCTAGGTGGGCCAACGGTGGTCTACAGATTCCTATTTCAAATAAACTATTTGTAAAAGTTAAGAAAAGCATATCAGTGGCCACATACTCAATTACTGTGGCTTAATAGGAAGGGGGAGGTGACCTGGCACTGGTGAACTTTTACAATAATGTATTCAATGCTACTCGTAGCAGAGTGGCTAGCGCACTTGACCATGGCCTCGAGGTCTTCTTACGCTCTATTCGCTCGATATTTGACAGTATTATCGGCAGATGATTTTGATATTGAGGCGTGTGCATTGTCAGCTACAGGTGTTTGTGGATTTACCAATCAGGCAGGGATGGGGAATGCTCACTTATGTCACAATGACTATGGGGAAGTACTAAACTCTGTTATTTCTAAATATGATTTACAGTTACTGAGATGTGACTGTGATGTTAATGGGGAAAGACCCCCATTATTTACGGGAAGAAATTCACCAACAATTATAGTAGGTTTCAGTAACCGCCATGTGCTATACCCCTATTATTGCCCCTTCCATATTAAGTGATCACAACCCCTTTATTATGCCTTTCTGTTTTTTGGGGGGTAAGAAATGTTAATCATTCACTATAGTAAAGAATAATGCCTCAAATAGGGCCAAAGGAGTATGAATTAAGTTGGCTAGCATTGATCCCATCAGTATGTTAAATAAAATTGTAATGGCAAATTACACTGAAATAAGTTATTGTCTACAGGAGGATGTGTCTCTAACCCTGTTGGTGGATAATTTTAATCATATTATAAGCTGTATTAAAACATATCTGACGTATCCCCCGAATAGTATACGGGATACTGATAGAGGATGGTTTGACCATACTTGTACAAAGGCATCACGTCTATTATAGCAGGCTTTATGTCATTCTCCACGAGATATTACAGTCATTAAATCCCTTCGCCAAAAATATAAACAGGCCATGGCTGTAAGGAAGAAAACCCTGCTGGTTGAAGCGTGGAACAAACTGGCTTATGCGTCTGAAACTAAGGACATTAAGTTATTGTGGGATATAGTGAATGCACCATTTAAAAAAAGTTTAAATATCCCAGAGCTCTGTTGCCTTGTACCTTGCGACACCTGGGTGGCACACTTCTCCGATATTTTTAGAAAATGCATTAATGATGCCAAAATGGAAGTTAGAGAAGCGATTTTCCCATTGGAGATTACTAATGATGACGTTAAGTTAGCTTTATAGGCTAATGTTGGGGGATGGGCCCCTAGACCCAATGGGGGACCGGTAAATTGGCTACCAAACTCTGGGGCCTGAAGCTGTAGTTGATAATATTCCACCCTCATGGGGAGTTTCAATAACTGTATCCATTTATAAAAAACGGTGACAAACAGACCCGAAAAATAATCGTCCAATTTCTCTCTTGGACTCATCAGTGAAGTTAATGAGCAGAATTGTATTATATAGGTTGGAGAAATGGGCACAAGAACAATCTATTTTCATCCCCAGTGCAGTATGGTTTTATAAAACAGTTTGGGTCAATAAACAATGTATAAATTTGGAGCGGTTAACTGGCAAATACACTAAGGCTAAGTTGGGAGTTTTACATCTTTGTTTTGCAGATTTAAGCAGTGATTTTGATATGGTTGACCAAAATCTACTTTGGTCAACAGTGATATCCCTAGGTGCACCCAGGCCAATAAAAGGATTTCCTCCCATCTGTATGAGAACCGATCTAGCAAAATTTGCTTTGGGCCTCAAGGCGGGTGCTCACTTAAGTCTAAGGTAGGCATTGGACAAGGTTGTGTGCTAGCCCCACTACTGTTTTCTTTATTTTTTAATGGGGTGGATATTCATTTGCAGGTTATGCAAGCTGGTGCTCCCCAGGCTGATGGGTGTCCTATCACAGTATTGTTATATGCTGATGATACTGTTTTGCTGTCAAGGACCCCGGTTGGCTTACAAAGATTAATGAATGCTTTTTGAGGAGTATATGTCTTCTAAGAAAATGGTGATTAATACATCCAAAACATTCATTATGGTTTGTGGGCCTAAGCACAAACAACCTTGAACTTTTTATATTGATACTACTCCAATTGCTACAGTAAGTTCTTTTTACTATTTGGATGTTTTGCTTACTGGTAACGGATCCTGGGGTCAGCATATCATATATACTAGAGCTAAAATAAGCAGGGTTTTTCTAGGGATTTTTAAATTTTCATCTAGATTGGATAGCCACCCCATTAAGGAAATGGTTGAAAGTTATAAGGCAAGAGGGGTGTCCACTGCTACTTATGGGGCTGGTCTCTGGGTCCATACTAATTGCACTGCCCTGCAAGTGGAGGAAATAGTTTTTTTAAATGGCTACTTAGCTTGCCTACTTCTGTCCCTACTATGACTGTTCAACTGGAAGTAGGTATGCAATACCTAGAAGATATACTTCTTAGAAGACCTTTATTATTATGGCTATCATTATGGGCTAAAGATGATATTTGTTTTACTAGACCTATTATGTTTGATTGCTTAGCCTTCGATAAGGCATCAAGTTTCCCATGGTTATTGTATATTAATTCCTATTTTAATATGTTATAACTTGCCCATATGGTCAGACACTGTCCAGGTGCTATAATTGACTAAGAGGATGATCAAAGATACTTTTTCCCAGTACAGATCTGGACAGCCACAGGCTGCTAACAATACAAAATCATCAGTCATCTTTTTATGTCATATGAGATAGAGGATGATGGTTACAATTATCTACCTAGTGTAACAAGTTTGCAACACCGTTTCATTTTGCTATTAATGAGATGTGGCACTGTGCATCACCATGAAGTCCTGTCCCCATGATCAGACTCCATGTCCGTGTGATGGATCAAGTAATCAAAGTACCATGCACCTTTTATTGTTTTGTAAATGTTACCAGAATTTAAGGAGTTTTTATCTAAAACCTATCTTTGTTACACACAACATCCGATTATACAAAGCTGCTATGAAATATTTGATTGCACCATGTGAACCTTTTGTGTGTTACAATGTGGCCCTTTTTATTTGAATGCCATCTATTTAAGGAAAATTATTTTGTATTAGATTGCTCTTGATTTTAAATTGTCTTCTGTATGGTTTTTATCTAATGGATATAAATGATCTATTTTATAGATATGTGATTTTATTGGGATTATTATTTTATTCTAATGTACTTATATGGCTGTTTCAACTACCTGAATAAAGTTTAAGAAGCAAACTGAGTAAGTAGTGAATTGAAAGTTAAAGCAAAAAATATTTATATCGCTTACGCTGGACCAATACCCTAAAAACAATTACAAGATGATCTAATTCCCTTCAGTACCCACAATATCCCAAGAACAATCCTCATATTCATCCTTTCCCTGTCCCAAGAGCAAACTTCATACTCCAGTTGTACACCCTGACTTAACCAAACAGAAATTCAGCTGGGCCTTTAACCATTCCAGGTACATAAGTGGAAACCCTTATCCAAAATAAGGACGCCTCTAGACCCAAGCAAGCATGCATCTGGAAACTATTTGGCTCCTAAGTTGTTATTTCTATTCAAAAATCTTTTCAGCCATTACTATCTACTGGGTGAACACCACCCACTCATCTTAGAATTAGGGAATAGTCCCCCTGTTATTAAAGGAATCCAATGTTTATTGAGAGGATGTTGGTGATAACCAGTCAATAACCCTTTGCTTCCTCTTGTGAAATCTGTCAATAAAGTGTTGCTAGCCAGCTGCCCATGTTTTTGGAAAGAAAATCATATTCTTGCTGTAGGAAATTGTGTTACTGGTTGAGGGAGAGTCAAACCCCATTCAAGTAGCGTTCACAATTCTTGTCAGGGTGAAACACATGTAAACCCCAAATTAACCTGTGCTCAACACTATGGTAGCTTAGAAAAAAAGCAGGCAGCCTTAACTTAAAGGTTTATCCAGCACACAGACAGTAATAAAGTGAAAACACAACATGAAAAATCCCACACCATTTAGTAAAATAGAGGAACATGTAAGAAATTATTTGACGCCAAAACAATAAAATAATTAGTAGAACCTGAGATATGCAATTTGAAAGGCTTTGTGTTAATCAAGTGCTGTGAACCAAAACCCTACAACTGTGCATTTTTGGTCACTGTAGACTTGGTCAAAGTCCCAAGCTCAGGTCGATCGCAATGGAGCTTGGGCCAGTTACAGGACGGTGTTCAGTCTGGTAAAAAGTACCTTGTGGCCTGGGCATCGAGGTGTGAACTCTTTGTGTCGAGTGCACTGGTATGCATTGAGAAGCTGTCGAGAAGGAGCTGCGATGCGAGGTCCGGCTTCAAGATGCATCACGCAGTGGCAGAGTTGATGACCATCAATTGAGAGCTGTAATGCAAGGTTTAGCGTCATCGTCAAGGAAGCTGGAGGGGCTTGTCGAGACTTGCACTGCAATGTGTTGGCACAGGGGATGAGATGCATCACGCTGGGCAGGTGTCGGTGTCTGGTTGCCTTTGCATAGAAGAAGTCACTGATGCTTGCCAGTACTTGCACCAGGATTTGTCGTCATCGAGCTGCACTGCACTGGGTCAGAGCCAATTGCAGGCTGCATTGCCCTGCATAGAGATACTTCATATTCAAAGAAGCCTGTTATGTCCCTGTGACTTGAAGAGGGGGCCAGCCAACTGACCCTTGGAGAGTCCCTGGAGTTCTGGGTCCATACAGGCAGAATGGATTCAGCAGGGCAGACCACAGCAGCAGAAGAGTTGTGGATGAGCAACAGCAGGGCTTAGGCAGCAGAGCAGTCCTTGGTCAGCAGAGCAGTCCTTGGTCAGCAGAGCATCCTTTACAAATGGGCAGTCCTTTTTCCTGACAGATTGCAAAGGTTCAGAAGTGACTTGAAGAGTTGGGTCTGAGGGTTTACTACTTACATCTGGTACCCTCTTTGAAGTGGGATTAATTTCTAGAGTCCTCCCCCTACAGAGGTGTCTGGAACTCCCTGTATCCCTTCCCTGGACCCAGCTTATCTGGGGGCATAAAAGACTAGCGTGAAACCCTTTGTGATGTGCAAGTGCGGCAGGTGACAACTCCACTCTCTCAATCCACTCTCTCAATCAAGTCAGATATGGTCCATCCTGCCAACACCTATTTTCCATATGTCTCATTGTCTGGGAGCAATACACAAAGACCAACTGCCAGCTACACCTTGTCATGTGATACAGGATACACGTTGCAGGCACCAAATGGTGGGGACAAGAAAATGCTAACTTTCTCAAACTAAAACAGAAGAGGGGGTTGGCCCTATTGATCAGTGGCTAGATAGGGCCAAGATAAAGTGAACAAGAAGAGACCTAGCCACCACATTTAGTGCTGTCAAAGCTCTCTCAAACTGGCATTTATAGAAATTACAATTCTATAGAGACAAAGCTCAATATTCCTACCTGCTCTCAATTAAAAGTTATCACTTATTAAATGTAATGTTGACTCAATGTTATCCTATGGGTGAGGCAGGCCTTGCAGTAGTGCAGTCAGCGGAGCCCCCATGACTGATTGCTAGACATCTGGGGCATAGTTCCCTCCCACCAAACTATGTCACATGCCTCTTGAGCGCAAAGCAGCACAGCAGCTGTTTGGCTGCAGCGATTATCGGCAGGCTGCTCCTGACACATAACTTGGTGGTGCTTCGCTATCCTGCCCCGCCCCCTATCAAGTGTTTGTGTATGGGAAAGTAGTCTCCCTGCAATCTTTGTGACACGGCAGCTGAAAACAGAGACACACAGCAGTAGGATTGCTCACCATGCGTGGCTGAGGCACTGAGGAGTGTTGAAGAGCCCTGTCAGATTCTTCCGATCCTGTTGAGGAGCTGAAGTGGCATGGTTCAGAAGCCGCAGAACGGTTCTGGCTACTGGTTATTGGGAGCACAACGCTGACCAACAGACCCAAGGTAGGTGGGAGCAGCACATGAGGACTTGCAGGGTGGGCTCAACCAATGGGTTTAGAGCAGGTCATGCATCCCAATATAATGCAACAAAAGTGCCCGAAACAGGCAGGGAATATGCCAATTACCCCAGCCATACCAAAACAGCATAAAAAGGCATCCTAGAGCCGTGTGGCAGGATGGAGAGTGACAAGGATACTGGTGAGTACTAAAGTATCACCAGTTTCAAGGGACTTGTAGCCTAAAGATATGATTGAGTCTGCCCATTTGTCGTATTCAACAGGAGAGGAAACTTTTTTAAATGAAGGCAGAGCTGAGACTGAAGTTTATCCATTCCAGGTGCAATCTCCTTCGATAATTTGTCTGCCCAGTCTACCGGTTCCTGATGCATCATCTACAACATCCCTCTTGATCCACCAGGGAAATCAAAGAGTATCCTTTGTTTCAAAATCTGACACCCCGAAGTTGGTCTAGTGCAGATTGAGGTGGTGCCATTTTCAGAAGAGCTACCAAACTTAGAACAGACTCAGGAGGTGACAATATCTGATACATCATTGTTAGCAAGGTCAATAAGAAATCTGGGGGTAGTGGGTACTTCCAAAAAAGTAACCGAATGTCAAGTACAGGTGAAAATCCTCCTTGGGAGTAAATAACTTAGGTCTGTCTATAGCCACTGTACCTGGATTGCTACAACCACTGCTGGAGGCAATATTAGTGGAGATTCATGGCTTGAAAGTACAGTAAGCATTGGACACCCAGTCTAGGTCGACTCTCTCCCCAGCAGCTCTGCTGTGCCGTTGCCTGCTCTTCAGACCTCTGACCTCCTCCTGGGAGGTTCGAGGCTGCTGCCCACCCACCGGTACCCACGTCTGCTGCCCGGTCTGCCTAGGCACCTGCCTGGCTTCAGCCCGCTCCACGCCCTGCTCCTTGCCTGCATCCCTTTAGCTGCAGCCACTTTTTTCTCCCTCCACCGTAATTATTTTTATTTTATTGTTTCCGCCACTGTTCAGTTATTTTTGGTTCTTGCCTCTGTTCCCGCCACTGCTGCCCCTGTGGCCCCTCCCCACCGGACAGCCCCCGCTCCCGCCTCCCAGCCTCACGTCCCTCCCCTATTTAATGGCGGCCGCTGAGGGGGAGCGCAAGTAAGACCTCTGACCCCCAGTCTTGGTTGACTTTCTGCCCAGCAGCTCCGCTGTGCTGACGCCTGCTCTTCAGACCTCTGATCTCCACCTGGGAGGTTCGAGGCTGCTGCCCAACCACAGGTACCTGCGCCTGCTACCCGCTCTGCCTAGGAACCTGCCTGCCTTCAGCCCGCTCCACGCCCTGCTCCTCGCCTGCAGCACTTTAGCCGCCACCACTGTTTTCTCCCACCACCATAATTATATTTATTTTGTTGTTTCCGCCACTGTTCAGTTATTTTTGGTTCTTGCCTCTGTTCCGGCTGCTGCTACCCCCTGCAGACCCTTCCACCCGGACAGCCACGCTCCCACCTCCCAGTCTCTCGTCCCTCCCCTATTTAATGGCAGTCACTGCAGGGGAGCGCAAGTAAGACCTCTCACCCCAGTCTAGGTCGACTCTCTCCCCTGCCGCTCTGCTGTGCCGTCGCCTGCTCTTCAGACCTCCGACCTCCTCCTGGGAGATTCGAAGCTGCTTTCCACCCGTCTGTACATGCGCCTGCTGCTCGCTATGCCTAGGAAGCTGCCTGCGCCACACCCTGCCCCTCGCCTGCAGCCCTTTAGCCGCCGCTACAGTGTTCTCCCGCCACGTTATTATTTTCCTTTTTCTTTTTCTGCCACTGTTCAGTTATTTTTGGTTCTTGCCTCAGTTCCCGCTGCTGCTGCCCCTCCCCCCAGACAGCCCCCGCCTCCCAGCCTCCCATCCGTCCCCCTCCCCTATTTAATGGCTACCGCGTCAAAGGCAAGCCCATGTGTCCATGATCCGACCGTGACCAGCGCCAGGGACCCTTATGTAGGGGTGCTACCTGGAGGCTGTGCATCGTTGCAGCCAGGCCCCAGATTAAGCGGTTTTGAGAAAGCGTCATACACACAGCTGCCAAGTTTTCAGATTGTGACATTTCCAGAGTATCAGTGGACAGTCAACTTCCAAATGTGTGACATTTAGTGTGACATTTTTTCACAAGTAAAACCAAGCAATGAAGTGCATGGGAGGAGATAAATATTAGAAATGACACCCTTTTGATCAATGAGAAGCCCTAAAATATCTTGAAATGTCTTCAAAACCCCTGAAATGGAAAGTTAAAATAATGATACAAAAGATTTGTGTACCCAGAAGATAAAAAACAAAGTAATCATCATAAAATGTCTCACCCCGATGCCATTGAACCTTATTGCTCCCTAATACAGTTAAGCATGTGCTGCAGAGATCAAATAAACACGGGGGAGATATTTTGATCCAGCTAATACAGCATAAGCAAAATCACAGCTGGCAAATATTTTTACCCGTTATCTGCACATACTTCAAAGAACAAGTAGAAATAGAAATCACCTTTAAATGTGCTCTAGAGATGAAACATTACTAATACTTAAACAAATACAGAAATTGCACGTTACAAATAAATAAATGCAATTGTTTTCTCCAGTATCAGTCACCGCCAGGCCTTTGCAAGCTCTTAGCGACTAATGGATGATAGGTTTCTCTTGGAAAGATGTCAACCCTAGGCAGAATGCTTGACTCACCCGAGTACTGCCATTCCACAGGTGCCTGGAGTGTGTCTCAATTTAGCTGAGCGCTTTGCCAGAGCTAGCTTTATTGACACAATCTTGAGCTGACATGTCTGGAGGCTTCAGCTGGGGAGGAGGGTGACGGGCTACAGCTGTTGTTAAAAGCTGTTTCAGAACACACAGAGAGTCACAGGCAGCTCTCCACAACATTGTTTCCCTCTGGTTGGCGGCAGTGTTCGGTGATAAGACAACACCCTGCATGATGTTTTAAGATGGGCCCGCCTCGTACAGCACGCAGCGGTGCCTTCCAGGGGGCAAGCAGGATAGAAATATTAAAAACACCCTGACCGTCACACGCGTCAATGACCCTGTAAAGGCTTATTTACGTAAGCACACAGAGAGTGCATCGTCAAGGGCCCAGGGCCCACATGCTACATGAGTAAGGCACACAGACACATGGCTACCGTACTCGAAACGTGCACGTGCGCCCGGCCCCTTTTATTTGCAGGGTCACCTGACCGGTGACACCTGAGGTGGGTGGGTGTACAGTATGGGGTACAGCTGGCAGAATACTAGAACGTGTCCAGCCGGACACTACAGGTACCACATGACCTAAGGATCCCAGCCTCACACTCTATCTGCGGCAGGCGGCGAAACATGGAAACAAAAGTTAAATTTGCCCACCACTCATTTTGACCACAATAATCCATTCCCAACACAAGCTGATGGTAGTGCAGGGGCGGCGCCAATTTGCTGAAAAAACAACAAGGCAAGACGCCGCCCCCGATTCATTCAGTGCAGGTGTACTACCGGCTGTTTTTTTTATCACTTCAGATGTAGGAACTGTGACAGCCAGGTCACAGGAAGCTGTGTTGCAGTCCGGGTTGAAAGTGAGACTGCTGATTGAATGCAGCCAGCCCACAGACTATGGTGCAGTGCCAACTATAATTAATGATATTAGTTTGCAATTCTTAAGCAGCAGGCTATGGTCAGACAGCGCACTCTGCCAGCAGCGCACAAGGCTCATTCTGCTTTACCTGATAGAGCACAGCTCCTTCGGCTTGTGCCACGCAGCACCAAAGGTCAGGCAGCCCCTAACCTGCCGGGAGCAGCATGCATGCCACCATGGTGCACTGCCACTCCAGCTTTAATTAGTTTCAGTCAGCATTGCTACTTGGCTTAACAGCCAAGTCAGGTGTTATGCCTGTTTTAGGTGACTTCGCATTTCAGTGCGGGGATGCGGACCACCGCACTAAAATGCGTTATTCTAACAGCAGATGCTTGGTACTTGGCAGGGCTGGATATTACTGGGGGCATTTGCGCCCCTGGAAACACTTACTAGAACTCAGAGGAATGGGTTTTGGGTACAGTTACAGGCTGGCCCCACCCAACCCTGTTCAACAGCCAGGGAACCATAAAAAGCGCCTCCCAGCAGATCAGCCAGACAGATCCCTCTCCACTGAACCACACTGCCCCTTTATCCCTTTATATCTTTTACCAGAGCAAGTGGTAAATGGGAGTGGGAAAGTACCGAGAATAATACTGACTGGCATGGTTATTCTCAATTCTGGAAACCACTATTCATAATTACACTTACTAGATACAATTGATGGTTCCTGTCACAGTAATTTCAGCACCCCTCCACCAAACAGTTTATAATCTGGACTACAGTAGTCTTTTGATCACCTAGAATTTTTGTTATCAGTTTCTAATCAGTTTCTAGGTTGTGTTCCTCAACACAAAGCAAATCTAGTGCATACATCCTTCTTCAAAAGCTCACTTTTGAAAAAGCCATTTGGTATATTAAATGCTTTTAAAAATTATTGCAATGAAATGTCTTCATAATTTTTTTGTTGAGCAAAACCACAAAGACAAAATAGTCTACTGGACCATAAGTCAATGACATCAGATAAAAAGTGCTTAAGTGCAGCTCTCTGATGCTTCTTGCAGATTAAGATAGATTCAAGTACCTAAACAAATACATCACTCAATTAAAATATCTTTTGCATCTATTTCCCAATATGCACAACCTAAAAGGACATCAAACTGTGTGACCACAGACATTACCCAAAACAAATTAGTTACTTGCATGATGCTAACCAAAAGTTATAGTTAAAATTGTTTCTCGTACTACTGCCAAGTGAGAGAGGACGCTCAAAAGCTTCAGAAAATTAAATCAGTGAGTAAGATGCCTGCAGTCAAGGGACCATCTCATCAGGAGTCTTAAAATATTCACCTCGATGAAAACGCTACATGTTCTGATTATTTCCATTGTCCGAAAATATTGAAAACCCCTAAGGAATCCATTTTAGTATGACAATTTTTGAAGTTCAACAGCTGTCACTTGCAATTTATCAAGCGGATATAAATATAAATTATGAATATAAGATGAATTAATGGATCTTACAATACCTTCCAGGTACAAATCTGTATAAAAACCAGTGGTGGCTGGCATCTATTGGGGGGGGGGGGGTTATGGAAAATAAAAATAAATTAAAAAACACTTACCATACACGTTCTTCTCACTCTGGGCCTTGGACCTCTTCTTCCGTAGACCAGCAAACTCCCTTGACCAATCCTGGTGCTGCTCACATGCTGTTAACCAGCAAGAGAGCAGCTCTCTGGTTGGAGGGAGTGGCCTCTCACGGCGCTCCCCAGCGCACTGGAGGCCTGAACTTGCTCTCACCCGAGCTGTCAAGACAGCTGGGCTGAGAGGTTTAAAGTGTTCATGTCTGGCTGAATGTCGCAAGGCTGCTGGCCAAAGAGACACGCACACTTTAAACAGTTCACATGCAGCCCTCTGTCCACCACTCCTCCCTGCTGGCACTCAGCAGCTCCCGCCCTCCCGACACACGTTTCAGGGTGGGATGATAAAAACTAATATGGTAATGAATGAACATTTTATTTTTCATATCTTGGGTTTGGGGGGCATTTAAGTGTGGCGACGCTCCTCTTCTGTCACGGAGGAGCCACCCCTGATAAAAACACAGTGCACGCATAATATTACACGTGGCCTCCCAGTATGAGAAGAAGCAAAACATATTTTGACTGCTCGAAGTGAGAGGCATCAGGTTTTGTGTTATGTCGGTACATCAGAATTGAGCCTTGAGCAAACCTGAACAGTGATAGCTAAACAAAAAAATGTGTACATACCCAGCACTGTAGCCTCACCCAGCACTGTAGCCTCTCAGGGTATGAAAAGCCTTATATAAAATTCTATATAACAAAATAGATATGTACACTTATGAGCTACATGCTCTTGATTAGAGAAGTAAATCATTTAATATATTGTCATCCTTCCAATTATGTCTCACTGACTTAAGGGTTTATGGAAAATAAAAATAAATTAAAAAACACTCCACCACCCTGATCGATAACCTCGCCAACCTCGGACTGAAGCAACTCGTCATAACGCCTACCCACTCTGCCGGCCACACACTCAACCCCGTCTTCTCCTCAAGCTCCCACGTCTCCTTCAGCCACACCACCGAACTCCCCTAGACCGACCACTGCTGCATCCACTTCACCTTCCAGAAACCCACCACACACCACCGCACCCAACAGACCCCCGCCGCTGCTGGAGCAAAATCACCGAAGACCAACTACACGCAAACCTCGCTCTCAACCCACCCACCGAGCTCTACAACACCGACGACGCTGCACACAACCACAGACGCTGGATCGACGACTGTGCCAACACCCTCGCCCCGCTGAAGAAACCCTCCTACAGAGACACCAGCAAGAGGGCCAGCTGGTTCACCCCAGAACTCCTAGCCTCCAAGCGAGCCTGCCGGAAACTAAAAAAGAAAAGGCACAGTGAGCAGATTCCAGACAGCCACGCAGCCCACAAGGACGCTACCCGCAACCACCATCACCTCATCAGGACTGCCAAGAGGACCTCCTTCAAAGACCGCCTCGACAACAACGCACACAATAGCAAGGAGCTCTTCAACATCGTGAAGGAACTTTCCAACCCCAGCTCCAACACCGACATCCCGCCGTCGCAAGCCCTGTGCGACTCCCTCGCCACTTTTTTCCACTGCAAGATAGCCGACATCCACGACAGCTTCAACACCCAGACAGCCCCAACAGACATCAACACAACAGACTCTCGGCACACCATCGACCATGACCCCCTGCTAGCCTGGGCCAATGTGAGCCTCGATGACACCATCAAGACCATGAGCACAATCCGCTCCGGCTCCCCGTCAGACCCATTCCCGCACCACATCTTCAACAAAGCCAGCAGCTCCATCGCACCCCATCTGCGCAACGTCATCAATCTCTCCCTCGAGACTGCGACCTTAACAGAGAGCTGGAAACATGCCGAGATCAACGCCCTACTCAAAAAACCCAAAGCGGACCCAAGAGACCTCAAGAACTTGCAGCCCATCTCCCTGCTTCCGTTGCCGGTCAAGGTCATCGAGAAGATCGTCAACAGACAGCTAACCCGATACCTTGAAGAAAACAGAATCCTGGACTCTTAACAGTCAGGGTTCCGCAGCAACTACAGCACCGAGACTGCCCTCATCGCAGCCACCGACGACATCAGGACCTTGCTGGACAACGGTGAGATCGCAGCCCTCATCCTTCTGGACCTCTCCGCCGCCTTCGGCACTGTCTGCCACCACACACTACGCACACGCCTCCACGCCGTAGGGATCTGAGACAAGGCTCTGGAATGGACCACCTCCTTCCTCTCCGGCAGAACCTAGAGTGTCCGCCTCCCCCTTTCCAATCTGAAGGTTCCGAGATCATCTGCGGCGTACCCCAGGGCTCTTCCCTCAGCCCGACACTGTTCAACATCTACATGATCGCGCTCGCACACGTCGCCCGACAGCACGCCTCAACATAATCTCCTACTCTGACGATACCCAACTGATCCTCTCCCTCACCAAGGACCCCATCACCACCAAATCCAACCTTCAGGAAGGAATGAATGCGGTCGCCGACTGGATGAAGATCAGCCAACTGAAGCTGAACACGGACAAGACGGAGGTCCTCATCCTCGGCTTCAACCCTTCAGCCTGGGACGACTCCTGGTGGCCGACGGCACTGGGGGCAGCCCCGACATCAACGCCGTCTCCTCCTCCTGCTTCAATACCCTCTGCATACTACGCAAGATCTACAGGTGGATCCCGACAGACACAAGAAGAACAGTCACCCAGGCCCTCGTCAGCAGCAGACTCGACTAAGGAAACGGCCTCTACGCAGGAGTCCCGACCAAGCTCATCAAACGACTGCAATGCATCCAAAACGCCTCAGCACGACTGATCCTCGACGTACCACGCCACAGCCACATCACTCCCCACCTGAGACCTGCACTGGCTCCCCGTTAACAAGAGGATATCCTTCAAGCTCCTCATCCACGCACACAAGGCACTCCACAAGACCAACCCAGCAGACCTCAACAGATGACTTTCCTTCTACATCCCCATCCACCAGCTCCGCTCCACCGACCTCGCACTCGCCACCGTCCCTCGCATCTGGAGAACAACCACCGGCGGAAGGTCCTTCTCCCACCTCGCCGCCAAGACCTGGAACACCCTCCCACTGAGCCTACGACAGACCCAAGACCTGCTGACCTTCAGGAGGCTACTCATGACCTGGCTCTTTGACCAGTAGCGGCGCCCCGCCTCCACCTCCCAGCGCCTTCAGATCCTCACGGGTATGTAGTGCGCTCTTCGAATGATTGATTGATTGATTTGCTCTGATAACACAAATATTGAGTGATCTGTATTTCTGTATATGTCCGCAGCAGCTTTGATGGATCTGAATGTAATGAAGAAAAGTATGAAGTGTTTTGTTCTTTTGAGCATGCCTCCTACAAATAACTATAACATTCACTCATGAGGTTCATTCATTTTCTGTTGGTAAAACAATATCTAAGACCCTCATTCTGAGTGGCCTGTTGATCACTTTGGGACACCAGCCCCTTTCGGATTAGAAAATGTGAAGTAAATCCACAGGACCTTTATGTAATGCGCACCAGGAGGATCATACTTTTCTACTAAACTTCATTGTACCCATCAAGCAATTATTTTTCATTATAAACAAAAAGATCTACGTACCTTTTACTATTGCCATTTGAAACTTCCTAAATTTCCCTTTCCTGTAGCACTCTATACTACCAAATTCACAATAATGAGTTATACACTCTTATTAAAAAAACTGTTATTTCCATGTGTCTTCCTTGAAGCTCGGTATTATGGTATTACTTACCTACTATTGACTTCACCCTTCTTAATAACGATTACGGTTTTACTGTAATTTGTCCATAACTCATTGGGTAGTTAGCATGCTCTTGTGTACTGAGAAACAGATTAAAAACACTGGGGAATAAAAGGGTTGAGTTGTTCTACACTTTACTAGAATACATAAAACATTTCCGCCCCTGATGTGTCTGAGATAGTACAGTTACAAGTTATATTGGTGAATGTCTCTAAGCTAACTTTAATCCAGTGAGTCAAAAAGCTCAATTTTCAGTGACTGCTGGAGGACCACTTGGCAAAACTGGACCCAAATTCGTTTTAATTAAATCGCCACAATCTGAGATAGGAATAACTATAGTAGCTAAACACAAGAAAAGGGTATTTTTGACCTACAGTTTTTGGACGTACGTACAGTACCCCTTCAATATCCGTAACCGAAGAACTACCAAAGCTAAATTTGACATGTAAAGGTGAGAAATTATTATAACAATTTCTCTTTGGAAAAGTACTTGCTAAGGAACATCAGTTGGTAATAAGGTACTGATGAAAGTGATGCCTCCTACAATTGTTCCATTCCGTTATAGAGTTGCTTTTAAACAAATAGTGAGACATTTTACTACTCCCTAATAGAATTGCTTTGATTTAGAGACTGTTCCCATAAACTAGTTTTGTGTATCTCTGGCACCGTAGAGCGAGCACAGACTCTGATCAGTTGTTTCCTCAAATTAAAACCTTTTGTTATAATACAACATATATAAATTACATACGCAGTGGGTTTTGGGACAGCCTCCATGAGTCATTGGATCTTTCACTCTGGATACTTTATCTACTGGTACGAGACATTGTCAATCATTCCTTGGATGAGCCCACAAGAGTATTTTACTCTGTGTCTTTCTTTTGGTTACTTTTTAAGGCAAGGCCAGTGTGCATCTAGAAACATCCTACAATGTTGTCCAAAATCACCTGATATCAGTAGCGGCTCCTGGAGGGACTGTCAATACAGAAAGTATTTTTTTCTGACAAGAAGAGACAGTGTACAGCTATTGCAAAATGTAGTGCCTTGTAATATTTATAATGATAACTTTCACAACATTTATAGCGAGAAATAATCACACTGCACCCCTCTCCACACCCTCATAAAATACCAAACTAGAATACTTGAGAAACATCTCTGTGACACAAGTGATGTTACTAACTGCAGAACTACCCAACAACCCTGACTGTCCAGGACCTGGAAGAAAAGTCCTAACTGATCAACTCAAGATATTTTGACAGGTAAATATGTGTAACTATGCCTTGGGGCAGCAGCATTACTCTTGTTGCTGGTGTCGGGTAAAATATATAAACCTCCTGTGAGGAGGGAAAATATGTGAAAAGTTTCTGATGTGGATTGATTGTTCCCACTAGGATAGCAGTTAAGAGCAGGTCATGTCAAGAAACCCTATGAAGGTTTGTTTTCCACAGTTTTCTCCAGAAAGAGAGGACATGGATCCGTGACTTGGGAAATCAACTAGGATGCTCCCTCAGTGTGTAGAATGTCCTATTAATGTGTGTCTAGTCCCCATAACTAGTGGCTGGGAAAACGCTTTTGCAAGTCTCAAGCACTCATGTTGAGGAAAACAGTGAATGTCTCTGCCCTGTTATGTGTTTTGGCAGCACAACTACAAGTGCAGTGATGGGTTACTTCCTTTGACATTCTGATTTGTGAGTGATTTTCCTCTCTAAGAAATACATTGATATTCTGGTCAACTAAACCCAGATGGGCACTTTACTTTGTCATTCTCAAACAATATGAGGAAATGGGTTTCTTTGCTAGCCAGTGATGAAAATGGTGCTCATACTCTTGTGAGGAGGCTTTTGAATTAGCTGTTTAAGGGTAAGGAACACTTCTCTACTTGCCACATACATAATGCTCCACAAAGTATCTATGATGTTAAACGGGATACATTAACTGTTTGTTCATCTGCCTTTCCATAATAAAATGGTATATGGGATAGCCCAGAGTGACAGGATAAAGAGACTATAAGTAATCCAAAAACACCGGTATATTGACATTTCGGCAGACTTGCAGCACCAAGCCCAAACATGCTTTTTGTAAACATTTTTACAATAGGGACCACTACACTTCATGCCTGGTTCACAAAGGTAAACTCACACTTTTGTGTAAGTTTACAAGTGTTTGCTTCTTACAAAGGTATTTTAGAAGTATTATCTTTCTGAATGTGGAGTCTCCACACATAAAAAGACACAAACACTCACCTCTGGTTGCAGGCATGTAGAAAAAGTCAACACTTCAGCAACGTTTCCTGTTTAAAGTGTTATTTCTTAAGAATGCAATGGGTGGCAGTGACAATACTTAAAATGAAACTGTCCACCTGTAGCAGCGCTTGAATTCTAACACTACACTGAATGCATAACTTAGTTTTGTTCAAATGTACAGTTCCATTCTTCCTTATTTACTTATTTGTATGAGGTAACTTTAATAATGTAGTGACCAATGCCCTCTTGTAAAGTTTCACATTTTTTGGGCTGAGGATTGATCTAAATTCAAATTCTAATCTTCCTTCTCTGTCAAAAAAAATCCAAACATATTCATCCTTATGTATGCAAATGTGTCACACTGCTGATTTGAAAGACATTGCACTTTAAAAAATATGTATATTATTATGTAAACAAGTAAAGATGATTATAGGTTTTTGATTTATGTTAAGTTGCTCACACTGAGACAAGATTGCCTTACGAACTAGAACCCTGCACAAAAAGCGAGACATTTAGGTATGCTTTACAGAACGCTTCAAATAAACACTCACTTTTAAGGAGCATATTTACAGCTAAAATTGTAGACTGTTCGCAAAGTGATATAGGGTCCAATTAGCAGAATGACTAGCAGATTTATAGACTTTCAATGCGGTGGATTTGCCTTTTTTTCAAATTGAATAAAAAAAAGAAATCACCCATATAGTTCTCTGTTAAGGTGTTGAAGGTGTTTTTGGTATGTATCCATCCCCAGAAGAGCGCACCCAAGATCTCAGGAACACCTCAGCAGATAAATGATGGCCCCTCAGCAAAGGAAACTCTGATTCGGGCCACTTATATCGGCAATTTGAGAATTAAAGAATTACAGAAACTAGAACTGCTCCACTGCAGTGCATTGCGCGGATTGATTTGGTTGTTTTTGACCACTATATGCATTCTATATTTGATTTGCATTATAACTGTGCTGAACCATCATGTTAACAAAGTGAGACACACTGATCAGTTGTAGTGCTGAACTATTTCTTTGATTTAGGTTTACATTAGGGGCATGATTATGATGCTGTTCGAACCGCAACCGACGGCTTGTCGGTTGCAGTCCGAACCACATTTACTGCTTTAGTCTAGGATGCGTGCAGTCTGATGCAACAGTCAGAGGGACTGTCTGACACCTTCCGAAGGGGTCATGGAGCCCATCAGTCAGTCAGAAATTCCTCATAATCCCTTAAGAACGGTATTTCTGCCGTTGGGATTATGATGTTGGTTTCCGATAGCCTTAGCATGTCAACCTTTCCGACATGGAAAGGAAATCAGAAAGTGACACTGGGGGCCCCTAGCAGGGCCCCCTTCACCTGGCACTCCTCATCCAGAGCCTGGGGGGCACCTACTGTCCCCCTTGAACATCCCTGCACTGTGTGGCAGGCACCATGACGTGCCTGCTACACGGTGCAGGGATGGTCACAAACTCCCATTTCTCAATGGTAGCTTGTGCTGCAGGTGGTTTCTGCACTCAGCACAAGCTCCCATTGAGAAATGGTATAGTGCGGTCGGATCGTAATTCGCTGTCCGGAACCTCCGACCTACGGTCTGGCGGTTCCCCCATCAAAACGATCTCAATTGGAGGGGACTCTGACCAGCATCGTAATCAAGGCCTAACTGTTCCACTCTACCGTTGGACCAGAAAGTCTGTAGGACATACCAAGCCTTTACAACCTTTACAACCTACATTTATTCTGATTGCTACTAAATACTACTAAAGAACAAAGTCTTATTGTTGATTTAGTGCTTGTTTTATGGGCTGTACGACACTATGTCGAGCTGGTTAACATCGAACTACAATACTGCATCTTCTACACTGACCTACCACAACAGTGTAAGATAAGTATATGTTTGCTAGTTTAACTCCACCCAAGCTTAACTTGGGATGAAAATATAAGTGGAATTAAAATAACAATTATACACCTATCCTATAATTTATAGGATGGAATAGTATACTTATGTGAAGTACCTCGTATGTTATAATAACCTAATTCTGCTTTATGTCTCTAACTTGTAATCTGTGCCATGGTTTCCTATGGGGGAGGAAAATGACTGAACAAGGCATATTTTATTGCACCACCTCATCAACATATCTCCGTCTTAAGTGTTGCAAGCTAACTATGACCAATAAATCATTGACAAGCATTGAACAAACATTTCCTTTTGTAGGCACACTGGGTTGCAACTCACAGGTTTGAAAAAACAACAAATTTAATGAAAATTGGTAAGTTCTTAAATGTATGGCATTCCATACATAGTCAATAAATTAGATTGCTTGTGGTTATTGACTTACCACTGGTCGATGTACATCCCAAAAAGCTCTTTCTTGACTATCAAGAATTTTCCTTTCGATCTTGTCCCTCTTCTTGTCGACTCTGTCAATGTCATAATAGAGAAACATAGTTTTAACAGCAGTTAAAAGTTTCTTTAAAAAATGACATATCGTTGATTAAAAGTCTCACTCACTTTGCTTGTGCTTCTGCTTGCATAAATATAAATTCCCATTTCCGTGCAAAGGCTCTCTGTAGCCTGGCCAAGCTTTCCTGTAGAGACATCATCAACCATTGTTAAACAGCAACATCTTCTCTTAAATCTTCTCTTAAATATGAGTTTATAAACTTTTTTTAAAAAATGCAGGATGCAACCAGGAGAAGACTTGGAGAAGATGAGCAAGCACCCAGATATCTAACATTAAAAATACTAAAATTAAAAGACATTATTATATTCCATATCTAGAAGGCAGGGCATTCTCTCGAAGGCCATGCTACAAAAGTTTCTCCCAAGTACTGTGTGGGCTCCAGCCAACCAGCTCCCATTTAGGTTCTCATGTTTGGTAAGCTACTTATCGCCCTGGAGAAAATCTAGCTTTGTGGATGTAAGAATTTATAAGGCATTATAAATAGTACTCATTTGAGTTTTGAGAGAATAACATGCTCTGGTAAATAAAGGGCATGTTTTCATTGCTAAGGGACACATGTACAACGGTTTATAGCTGTCACAAATGGGCAAACAGGGCCTTTGTGATTGCTAAAATGGCTTGTGCAATGTACCAACTCTATTTTGCAAGTTGGTAACCTATTACTGACTCGCAAAATAGAGTCTGAGAGTCACCATTTGGAGGGGTGTGCCAAGGGCATACCTTACGAATAGTGAGTCGCAAGAACATGTACGATTGTTTTGCGACTGGAATGCGGTCACAAAACAATGTCAGTTTACCGCCTCCTTCAAGTAGGTGGTAAGCCAGTGGCAAACTGGAAGAGGTCCCCAGGAGACCACTTTCCCCATTGTGACTGGCAGCGAAAAGTTTTTTAGGAGCAGACAGAAACGTTTCATTTTTCTTTTTGAAACCCTTCCTGTTTTCCATTAAGAAAAACTGACTTTTTAAAAAAAGTTTCTTTATTTAAAAAGCAAACACAAAAATGGGGGTCTGCTGTCCCCGCAGGCCGCATTCACTGTATTATTGCTCATTTTCAATGGCTCCCAAAGTGTGACCTGCCTCAGGAATATTGATGAGACAGGTCTATTGCGACCCCATTGGGAATCGCTAATGTGTACATTTCATTTTGCAAGTCTCTAATTGCGAGCCACATAAACCTCAATTAGAGACTCTTAAAATGAAATGGTCATACATGTGGTCCTAAATTCAGGCAAGTTTGACCTGCTGAAATGTAACTCCAGGGGTCTAACTTTATTGGACCCAAGAAATAAAGGGTACGAGGAAGTTTAGTTACATTTTAATTCCAAACTCTACACAAGAGTTTATTTCCAATTGTTGCACTGAACAGAAAGTCATGTACTAATGATGATATTAATACACAGCATTTAAATAATAAGTACTATTCTTAAAACATGACTAGCAATTTATTTATTGACCTCGTGATTATGAAAAGCTGAGTGGGTCCTGCCT